>NC_138978.1:42502448-43102448 GCF_964341445.2 Mesoplodon mirus | reverse complement strand
TATATCAATTTTTCTAGGAAAATATTGCAACTTTAATTGGACTTTTCAAATGTTATTATTTTCTGATCTTAGAAAACAATACTGCATAAAAATTGGAAGATTTATAAAGTACTCATGTGAAAGTATCAATAAAAACTTGAGATAACTTGCAATATTTTTGTATGTTTTATTGCAGTATTCTGTGCATTTCTACAGTCATTTGTTTCTTTAAACAGATTTCATATCTTACTAGTTTAATGGTGACACATACACATGTCTTCATTTTTCTAAAATGATGCATAAATGTATGTTTAATAGCTCACATTGCACTGATGTGCTATGAATTAATTTAATCATTCCTCTGTGGTTGGACATTTCAGCTGTTTCCTAAGTGTGTGTGTCTATTATGTATTTAAACCAAGAAGAAACATGTTTGCACCAAAGGTAGGTTATATGATCTACTTATGCAATGTGCAAGCAGAAAATGGGTGACAGAAGGATTGTTCTTCCTTTCTTGTTTGTTTGTACCAGAATCGTCTATTGTTTACATACATTTTAGCCTCTGTGTCATTTTCAGAAGCTTTATTTTTCTCACTTACTTTTTGGTTTGGATAAGACTTAAATATAAGATCCATCTGCGAAGCATATTGTATACTCACATTGAAGGCTAAAAACCCATTTTTAATTAAAACTTTATTCAGCACTCGTGGTTCACTTTGTCCTGTTTTTATTATGAAACACTTCAGCCTTCTTCCTAAAACACATATGTCTTGTACATTTCAAGATGTTCCTTGTTACTCATGCAGAACTAGTTTCTTTATGCTGTCAGCTCATGCCATATGTTCTGGCTGTTCATTTTGCTTCCTTTTCTGGTATTTGTGTGGGCAGCATCTTGTATGTAATGCAAGTTAGCTTTATTCCCATCTCTTTCACAAAACTTGTCAGAAGTTAAACTAGCAAACTGGAAACACCAAATATTCTCTGACATGTTAGGTTATACATGATGCTAAAGGATGTAGCCTCTCTTAAGTTCCTAATGTTTATAAAATATGAAAAGAAAATGTGTCCAGTGAGATCTGAAGTCTTGCCAGATGTGAATAATTACAATTAAGATACTACTGATGCTGCTTGGCAATAGCATACACTATATAAACTGCAATTCTTTAGTATTGATTTTTTAAACCAAATGTGAAGATTGGGTGGAGGGGGCAGGAGGCATAAAAATCAGATTATTTTTCAGCCCCACACCATCATGCTCTCATCTGAAAGTCTCTTTGCAGGATTGTCCGCACCATATAAGTGGTTTTTGAGATGACTGGTGTTACACTTCAAAGTTCTACTTTAACAAAGTAGAACTAAGTTAAAAAGCAATGATGTTTCAAGTTGAATCTGAATTGGAAAAGGGATTAGCTCTGATGGCATTAGAAAGTTCGCTTTGCCTTTAAAAAAAACTATTAGTCAGGATAGGACATTCTCCATAGTGCAAAGTCCTCAAACTGAAAACCTCTACTGTTTGAATCCTAATGAGTGGTTTCTGAATATCTGAATTTTCCCAATAGTTCTGTTATACTTTAATTATAATATTCTTCTAACTATTGACTGGAATATCTTCTAAATTTTTCACATTATTTCCTAACCTCCGTAAAACAAAGGATCCTGGATATATTTCAGTGCATTCTTGATGATTTTGGCTTCCCAATCTGAACATCAGTTATTGTATCAGCCAATGTAAATGCAGGGCTATGAAGGTAGAGGAGAGCCATTTGTGCCAGCAATGACTGCCTCCACACTATTCTGACTCTGTTTTGTTTAGTTTTTAGCATTTATGCTGCTTTGGTGTTAGTCCTTCCCTTGTTGACACTTTGTCTCATTATTTCAGAATTTCTTTCCTCCTCAGATTTTCTGTTTATGATGTAGAGTGGGCTTGGGGACCAGGTTACCAGTTTGATATGACTGTATAAAACAAGAATGAAAATGTCCTGTTCGGGAGCTTTTAGGTACTGATCTTATGTCATCAACTTGGCTATTACGAGGAGTTGTTTGCTTCTTACTCCATCCACACGTGGATGAACTGCTGTGTCCAGAGTGTAGGTGTTAGTAACTGTTAGCAGTCTCTCCAAATCCATTTGAATGTCTAAGGATAAAATTACTTTGGCCTAATGTTCTAATTTCACATAAATTTTAATATGAGAGAAGCATAAGTGCATTTAGACTACACTGAGTTTCCTTTATATGATGATTTACTATATCATACACCTTCCCCCCTCAGATGGATTAGAATTCATGTTTTTAACTATGGTAACACACAAACTATGATGCAAGATTTATTGAGTCCTAAGGAGAAAGGGACAGACAGGTGGGTTACACTTCAACAAGGAAGATACTATAGTAAGTATAAACAAGTCCAGTTGTGAATTCTAGAGGCTAAAGGAAGAGTTAAGAGAGAGGTGGGGGGTGGCGTGTGGGTAAAGGGACAAGAGAAAATGCTCCTTTCTTGTCTCAAGGAACAAGATAATTCAGTGCTACAAATACTAGAGTTGCATTCATTAAACATTTTTTTTTAATTTTATTTTTTTTATTTTTGGCTGTGTTGGGTCTTCGTTTCTGTGTGAGGGCTTTCTCTAGTTGCGGCAAGCGGGGGCCCCTCTTCATCGCGGTGCGCGGGCCTCTCACTATTGCGGCCTCTCTTGTTGCGGAGCACAGGCTCCAGATGCACAGGCTCAGCAGTCGTGGCTCACGGGCCCAGTCGCTCCGCGGCATGTGGGATCCTCCCAGACCAGGGCTCAAACCCGTGTCCCCTGCATTGGCAGGCAGACTCTCAACCACTGCGCCACCAGGGAAGCCCCATTAAACAGTTTTGAATGCTCCTACTACTCTATCTTGGAAAACCAGAAAATATTCAGGTACAGAGTACTTTGGGGACAAAGGGAAGGTGTCATTAATTCTGCTACAGGAAGAGGGGGTCCAGGAAATTTTTACAGACATTTTCTGTGGACTAACGGATGCATGGGATCTTGGGAGGCAGAGATGTGCAAAAGGACAGTGTAGGCAAAGGGAACAGCTAGGACAAAGAGGAAGTCGGATAACAGAGATGACACTGTCTCCTTTGCCACAGTGAGCTCTTGTATCTTATAGCAGAGGACAAGGTACAGTATAATGTAGTAAGTAAGAGCCCTGGCTTAGTTAAATCAGCCTAGTTTTGAGTCCTATCGGTATCATGCACCAATTGTGTGAGTTGGCGGCAAGGTGCTGAATCATTCTGTGCGTCCGTGCCTCACTTCCTCATCAGAAGAAGAGAAAATGAACCTATCCCCAGGGCTACCATGTTGTACAACTGCGGGTGGCATCACTCACATTGTACCCAGAGGCCCTACCTGTCTCAGGTGGGTAGGGGAATTAAACAAGACAATACCTATATAACATTTAACATGGTAGCTACACAGAGTCAATGCTCAATAAACATTTGCTCCTGTTAATCAGGCAGCTACAATTTTAAAGAATGAATGCATTTGAAATCCCTTCTTTTATAAGTGTGTATATATATATATATATATCCTTGTTAATCAATCTATGTGTTCCTGAGATTATTTTAAATACAATGCAAGATTTACTTTGCTTCATTTACTGGGCTTTAAAATGTATTGTGAAAGAAGTAACCAAAGACCAAAGCAAAACAAAACCCAAAACATTAAATCGCTCAAAGAGGTTTTGAATGAACAATTTTTTTTTTTTGTCTTCCGTCTTGGTTCATTTGATTCATGCCAAATGCATGAACATCTCAACTATATTGATTTTTATTAATAAAACCTATAATCTGTGACTATCCAGTGTTTCCACTGGGGACTTTTTCTAGTGCAATTTTGTGACCCTGAAGTTTAAAGAGGTTTATTTTTTCTTCCTTCTTTATATCCAGGAGCAAGGTTGTTTAGAATGTTGATTAGAACATCTGATTCGGAAAATGGGACAGCCATGAATTTGCCTGAAGATTCAGAAACATGGCTGGGGGACAGTGATTATTACCAGACTTCAAGTGTCAGCCAACACTTCAGGGTTGCAGGAGAGAAAATAAAACACATTAAGGTTTAATGGCTTTTGCTATGGGGAGTCTTTGGGGCAGCCAGGATGGAATTATTTGCTGAACACATGATGGTCTTTTTGTTACTTGTCCAACTGGATTAATTGAAGCCTGTTAACACTATCTTATAAAACAGAAAACAGCCATTAGCTACTCACCAGTACATGTGTGGAGAATCCAGAGTTAAGGGCTGCCTTCAGGGATCTAGTCAGCATGGTTTGGGATTATAGTGAGTACCATAGTAGGTAAAGTCAAAGGAGCTGGGTTAGTCATTTGGACCTCTGTCGCAGGTGAGGTTCATGCTCTGAGACTGGAGTTTAATGTGCAGGGTGTTTATGAAGGAGCGCCCTGGATCCATACCAGTGGAAGGGAGGATTGGTTGAGCTGTGATGTAGACCTGATAGCAGCCTTGGCCGACCCCACTGCGGGGCTCTGGCACAAAATGACCCATCAGAGTTGTTTCACGTTAGGCTGACATGGCTGAAACATCTGAAACATGTTTCATGGCTGAAACATCTGCCCGGGTGGGACCCCGGGCAAGGTGGCTGTGCAGCTGAGGCCATCCCTGCTGGGGCTGCCTGCCCCCAGAACTGCTAGCAGCTGGGCAACAAGCCCTGTCCTTGTCTCCCCCCTCCACCTCCACATTCTATTATAACATATGTGAACCAACCAGTTCCCGGAAGTCTAACTGGACAAAGAGAGGTTCCACCCCTCCCTTTCCCAGTTTCCGTCACAAAATAAAGTCTCAAGTAACTCACAGTCCTAAAATTATTTTACACCACTAGGCAGTACTATCACCCCCAACACAGAAGCACAGATCTAATACTAGTTCTATGAGGTAGGTTACATTTTTCCCAAGCAAGAATTTTAAGGAAGTTTTAAGCCCTGATCTCTTCACCAAGCTCCAGATCCACAGATACAAAAAGTTCTTTTGCAATTCCGGTGGGCTATCCTGCAGATACCTCAAGGTCAGTGTGCTCAAATACTTGCTTTAGGATATCCATCCACCAATCCTTATTACTTTAATTGTGGTAAAATATATAACATAATTTTAACCATTTGTACGTGTACCATTCAGTGCCATTATATACATTCACATACTGTGTGTACCCATCACCACTATCTATGCCGACTTTTTCATCATCCCCAACATAAACTCTATACCCATTAAACGATATCTCCCCATTCCTGCCTCTCCCCCAACCCTGTAACCTCTATTCTATGTGGTGTCTCTGAATTTGCTTATTCTATGTACCTCATAAAGTAGAATCATACAACATTTGTCCTTCTGTGTTTGGCTTATGTCACCAAGTATAATGTTTTCAAGGCACATCCAGGTTATAGCATACATCAAAATGTCATACTTTTTATGGCTGAATAGTGTTTTAGGGTATGTGTACACCACATTTTGTTTGTCCATTCATCTGTCAATGGACTTTTCCTTATTTCTTTTCAGTGATACTGCAATAACCTCATAAATTTCCCTCCCTTAGCAGCCTCTGACCCTTTAAGTTCTTCTCTTTCTGTGGCCATAATGCTCTTTCTAAAACAAATAATAAGATGCTCCTTGGATCTATTCATTGCCTTTACTCGCCCTCCCTGACCCTGTCCCATTCTTGGTTACACCACACGCCCAATTCATAGTGACATTCTGTGTCCTCAGGATCACATCTACTGATTTCTCTGAGCTGATCTGCTTTATTCTCTTATACGCCAGATGCTTCAGTCACACCATGTACCTCAGTCTACCCCAAATATGCCATGCCCTTTGCCCTCCTTGTCTCGCTTTGTGCTGTGTCTTCTGCTTGGAATAGAACTGATTCCATTTCTCCACACGGAAATCTCTATTCGCCCTTCAAAATCCAAGTTCAGTGTCATGTCTGTGAAGCCCTCCCCACCCTACCAGGCAATTGGTTGCTCCTTTCTCTGTTTTCCCAAAGTACTTGGTTCCTGCCTCTAATCTCAGTCCTTATTGCAATGGACTTCAATAACTTACTTACTTGTCTGCCTTTTTTATTAGATTGACCTCTGTTGGGGCTGTAGATTTTTTGCACATTTGTTTCACGTATCCAGAACCTAGAGTGGCATTTCCCAAGAATGCTGCCCACATGAGTAGTGCAAGGGGCGGAGGCCTGAAGGTGGAGACGGAATTCTGGTTTCAAGGACCAACGCAGCTGCTGAGTGGCAGGCCTCGGCCACATCACTTCACCTGTCTGAGTTGTTTCTTCAGTTGTAAATAGTTCAACATCCTAGAGTGGGATTGAGGGCTAAATGAGATGATTGAAATGAAAGTGCTCTTTACAAAATAGTTATGAGGGTTTTTAAAATGACCTATTTTATTAGTCTTCGTGTACTTCCATCCCAGATAAACGTGAACTTCTGCAGGGTGTTCCCAGTTTTGCGAATTATTTGTTTAAGAATAAATCACGGGGCTTCCCTGGTGGCGCAGTGGTTGAGAGTCCGCCAGCTGATGCAGGGGACACGGGTTCGTGCCCCAGTCCGGGAGGATCCCACATGCCATGGGGTGGCTGGGCCCGTGAGCCGTGGCCACTGGGCCTGCGCATCTGGAGCCTGTGCTCCGCAACGGGAGAGGCCACAACAGTGAGAGGCCCGTGTACCGCAAAAAAAAAAAAAAAAAAAAAAAAAAAAAAGAATAAATCACAACTAGTGGGGGTGTAATTTTAGAGTAAACTGTTCATTTAACATTGTTTGGTTTGTGGTATAAATGGTGGAAATTCAGGGATGCAAAGCTTAGGCAGCAAAAGAAAGGACTTTCTTATCGTCAGTGTCACCTGACAGTGGACACTCTATCTCTGGGAGCAGTCAGTTTCTCTTCATTGGAGGCGGGCAAGCAGATGCGGGCTAACCTTGCCTGTCAGGGAAGCTGTCAGAGCTATTCTGACCTGGACTGAGGAGGGAAAGAGGCTAAACTAGCTGACTCCTGAGGGTCCTTCCCATTCTGGATGTATATTATCCTAAACGTTACATACAAACTATCCCAAGAGATGGACCAAGGATTTTGTATTCTATTCTGGGGAAGTTATAATGTTGGTTTTTTTTCCTTTTCTCTTTAAGTGAAAGTTGTAGAGTTTATGTGAGATCACAGTAAAAAAAATCTGACATTTCTACTTTGTGAATCCTGGCTAAAGCTGAGTTTGATCTTGAAATATGAAAGTAAACTGTAACTACCTAAATTAAGGTCTCTAGGATTTATATTTATATCAGCTTTTAAAGTTCTCCCAACTTTTCACCCTGGAGAAAAGAAGAAATTACAGTCATCTTACTTAGGGCTGGAAGTCTAGAGAGACACTTAGGTTGATGGAAAACTGACACTGTTTTGCCTGGGCTTCTGGCAGTTTCCACCCCCTTCTAACTGATGTGAACTCTCACACGCAGGGACATAGTTACTAGTCTCACATATTAAGTTGAGTGCTTTTGGGATCTTAGCTCAATTGCAAATCACTTGAAGAAACATTTCTTCATGGTATTTTTAACACCTATTTGTCTTTAAACATCGTCCTTTCACCATCCAAAGCTGCTTCTTAATGTTATTATTGCTCATGACAAGCCCATTTCAGTTCTCTGAAAACTGCTTTTCAGTTTTTCTCTTTGTGCTGTTTCCCCTCAAGTGTGCCAGCTCGTGACTTGCTTTCCCTGTTCCCCCTCCACTGCCGCTCACCCCTCTGCCCCCGACCCCGAGGAGACCCCTGTGAAACTGAATCAGAAGCACACAATGTCAGCATTAGAGGGCTCCCAAGATTTCATCTCAACTAATTCAAACCCTTGCACCTCCCTTATTAAGGACAAAGAAGCTGAGGTATGGGGTGTCCCAAAGCAAGTAGCAAAATTAAGCCAGGACGTGAGGGCCTTCTAGTCCCTAAAGACTCTCTTAGTTTGGTCTCCCCGGAAGTAGTACATGAAACCAAGTGCAAGTAGTTTATTTAGGAGGTGATCCCAGGAAACATAGCAGGGGAGTGGGGACATGGGACAGGGAAGAGAAGGCAGCTTTTTGGGATGTGGTAATGCGCACGTTAACTCTGTGGGCACCTGGGGCTCAATCCCCCTGAGAACCTCTGAAGATGGTTTAAAACAAGCCTCAGAGTTGTCCCACTGGAGGGGCAAAGAACTAGTGGTTCCACAGTTACCCACCAGCTCTTGTTTGTCGTTGGTTGAAGCCTGCTCTCAGGTTCTTAACTCCCCAGCACTTCCAGCCTATGTCCTATGCAGGGGGTCAAGCATTTTTCTGCAGCTGGGAAAGCCCTCAGCAGAGTTGCAGGGTCTTTCAATGGAAATCACCCAGCAAACATGCCTAAGGGGATATGCGTGGGGCAGTGACACCCTCTGCTGCACCCGCCAACTGCTCATTCTCTCCTGTCCCCGTCAATAAACTTTGACTGCCTTAGAGGTGAGAGGCCGAAACAAAACATGATTTATAAGGAGAAATGAAATGTTCAGGTTGGTATTTGCAAATGAGTAAATAGTATCCTTATTTTACAGAACCCAGCATGCACTTTTGCATGTTACCCACTTTGCACATGCTGTCCCTCTACCTTGTATGACCTCCTAGAAAACTCCTATTCATCCTACAGACTCCAGCTCCAATAAGAACTTTCTGTTATATCCTTTCCTGATTGCTCAGGAAGAATTAATTGCTCTCCCACTTTGCTCTGACAGCATGTCGGGCCAGCTCTAACATGACTGTGCAGTGCCCATCTCACCTACTACTAACAGTGGTAATAATAGCTAATGTTTATTGACTTTAATTTTGTTCCAGGCACATTTTAAACTAATTTATGTGAATTAACTCATTTAATCCTTTCAACAGCTCTATGAAGTGGCTACAATCACCATCTCCATTTTGTAGAACGGAAACTAGGGCAGAGATTAGCAACTTTCCCAGTATCATGTAGTCAGCAAGTGGCATAGCTGGGATTTGGTTCCAGAAGGTCAGGCTTCCAGGCCCCTGCTCTTAACTACTGCACAGAATAAGCTCTCTTTCACCGGAATAGAGAAGGGGGACCAAGGACTGGACCCTGGGGGTATTTCTGGCAGTTTTGCTAGGGCCTCAGGCCAGGCTAGGAAACATTGTCTACAGAGAATCTTAAACAGGTAGGTGACCCAAGATATGCGTTTTACAAAGATCACTCTCACCACTGTGCATAGGGCGACTTGGAGGAGGAGAGATTGAGAACAGAGATAACAGTGTTTTGACTGGTGCAATAATCCAGGGAAGAGATGATGAAGTCCCAAGTTTAGCAGGGATCTTGTTCCCTGGACTAATCCCCACTCACCTCCCCAGCCTCTCCCCAACATGGCAGGGTTACTACTACTGCACCTGGCCAAGGGCCAGGTGGGGGCAGAAATGCAGCCTGGGCTCTGGCTACCACCATGAGCCCTGGTGAGGCGTCACAGATACAAAAAGGAAGGGTGGTGCCTTTTGCTTGCTTGCACAGAGAAGCCATGTGGACTAGCAGTGGCCCTGCCCGATCTTCCCTCCAATCCAGACATTTTAAACAACTTTCTGTTTCCTACTTATGTCATGATTTTCCCCAGCTCTGTTGTGAATATTTGCTTTCCTCTGCTAAGGATGATCTTCCACTCATTCATTCATTCATTCTTTCACTTATTCACAACACAGTTTTTAACACCCAACATGGGCCAGGCACCTTTCTAGGTGATGGGGACTTTACAGTCTAGGGGATGAGATAAATGTTAATGTAATACTTATAAAAATATGTCACTCTGACACTTTCTTTGAAGGTAAAGTCAGGGGACCATGAGACTATATGTTGGGTGCTGGAGACTTATCCACTCTGGGATGCAGGTGGCCAAGGTAAGGTCGTAACTGGGATGACATAGCTTCCCTTTGTAGAGACATGACTTTTATGCTGAGATGTGAGGAATGAGTAGGAATTAACCAGGCAAAGAGGGTAGGGAAGGAGAGTGGCCACGCTTCCTGAAGTCCTCCTATGTTTAACAGCGTGCTCATGAATCCTTGGGTTAAGGCACATAGGTCTGGAGCCCAGAGGAGACCCAGCATAACAAAGGGAGGGGGAACCAAGGGGGAGGCAGCCAACAGAGAAAGGAGAAGAGGGACTCAGTGAGAGCGGCTGCAGGGAGAGGGGGCTGGGGACCATGGCCGGGAGCAGGAGGCTGGACACTGCGAGACCTGTGGGAAGTTCTGAGGAGCTCTGGGAAACAGGGGTGTTCAATATTTCATCTTAATTGTGCTTCTGTGGTTTACAATTCTTCCCCTCCCCAGACCTTCAGAATGATCGGTTGCACACAAATGCCTTATGTAGATGGTTTGGGGGAAATAGCTGAGTTCTCATTAAGGGTCGCCGAGAAACAGTGAGGACTGCACAGCCACATGAGGTGACACAGAACGAGAAAAGGTCAGTGGACACAGAAATGTGGAGGGGACAGCAGCAATAGGAGGTATTCATAGACTCAGATGTATTTAAACCCTCAAAACAAGAATTTTATTTGTATTCAGTTATGATGAGTGATTAGTATAAAGTGATCAGGGGCAGCATTAAAGAGGATCCCATGAAAGTAGGGACAGCCTAGACAGGAAGATAGAGAAAGGAAGGGACATTCTCACGGATGACTTTGGCAATGGGACGAAGCTGTGGTTTTGTTCTAGACATCTGAGACTCAGCGTGTAAACTCCGACTGAAGGAGATTCCTCCCCACTCCTGGTTCCCAAGCTCACCACCCAGCCAGCTGCAGCACAAAGCCTACCAGGACTTTGGAGAATTACCCATTCAACATTTACTGTTACTAAAGCAACACCTGTTACTTTCTGGGTACAAAGTCACTTGGCATGCGGTCCTTGGTCCCTACCCCTTGGAGCGCTCAGTCTGGTCCGGGAGGCAAACCTCACAGCACAATGATCAGTGCTGCCACAGAAGCAGGTCCAGAGGCTGTGCGAGCAGGAATGGGACTCTGATCCAGTTGTGGGCATCGGGCAGCTTCCTGGAGGAGGGACAGCCAGGCAAGGTCATGGTGTTTTCCAGAGTAGCCAGATGTCTGGCAGGCAGAGGGAGGGGGCACAGGCGCAGCAGTGGGGCCTCCTAGGCTGTCCGTGTTGCCCCTCCACAGGGCTTGCTCATAGCACCGAGCAGCCCGTCTTGAATCCTCTGGTCTCCAACAAGTCGTGTCTTTCCAGCTGGCCTCTAAGTTCCTCGAGGCCTGGAGACTTGGTGCATGTTTGGATGTGAGGGTAGGAAGAGGCAGATTTGAGTGGTGCCAAGGAGAGCTCCCTGCCCACATGCCATCTGCCACCTTGTTTACCCTCCACCCCGGTCCCTCGCTCCTTCAGGTCTGACAGCCACCCGTGCGGAGCCACCAGTGAAAGTATAAGGCCTTCCTGGGGAGATTCTCGCTGGAAATAGGTGACCGGGGATTGGGAGCCAGAGAGTAAAGGAGGGAGAAGGGGGGACAAGAAAGGGAGCAAAGATGCATGAGGATTTTTGCAACTCTCTTGCCACTCTTTTTCTTGTATCTTCCACTTTTTTGACCTCATGACACACGTAGAGTAAAAGCTCCTGCACAGACTCACCAGAAGGCAGAAATAGTGTTTTTGAGGTAGGAGTGAAAGGTACTGTAGTGGAGAAGAGATGGAGTCAGGCGACCCAGTGCGAGTCCTACTGTGTGGCCTGAGCAGACCCAGGGCCCTCTCTGGGCCTCCTGGCTCCACCTGTCAGTGTACTGGCCAGATGGGGTGCTCTTTAGGGGCTTCTGCAGGCTCAGCCTCTGAGGGCTCAGTGTGGACAGCAAGGTGGGAAGGGAGCCTGTCTCCGGCCGGCCAGGCCTGGCTGTGTTTAACCTGCCTTGGCTGATACCGGGCCTGCAGAGTCACGCAAAATAGCCCCAGAGGAAGATGTTGACGGCCAGCAGGAGGACGGCGTTGATGTTGCAGACGCTTCTCCAGAGCGGCTCCTCCTCGATGCTGGTCAGTTTCTGCTCCAGCGCGGCCTTCTCCGCGGGGCTCAGCGCTTGCTCCGGGGCCGGCGAGAGCCCGCACAGCCAGCCCCAGAGCAGCTGTCCCCAGGACCTGCGTGGGGCTGAGAGACAGAAGTCAGAGGGGAGGAAGGCAGGGGCGCGGCAGGGCGAGCTTGGAGAAAGGAGGTGATGAGAGAGCAGGGCCGGGACAGAGATGGCGAGAAACCCAAGAAAGGAATGAGGCGCACGGAAGGGGGCAGAGGCAGGGGGAACAGTCAGCTTAGCCCGGGTGCCAGCCGCAGGCTGGGCGCTGAGCTGGGGCGCCACGCTGAACCCCCAAACCGTCATCTAGCGGAAGCATCCATCCCCGTGTTGTAGGGAGAGGGGTGTTAAGGGGCTAGGATAACGAACACAGTTCAACCCAGTTCAGAGCGCACGCCCGGCCTGAGGACCAAGCAGCTCAACGTGAGGAAGCGCCCTTCACAGTGATATAAACCAAATCCTTGCACTAAGCTTTATCAGTAATGAGGGCAATATTTCAGCTCTCATCTGCCTTACGCGTTGAATAGCCATCTGGGAAGGGAGGAGGGGTGATACTTTGGGGACTCCCTTAGAGACCCCATCCCCAGTGACCCCCCAGATGGGGTCTTTGGGACCCATGACCTGGTGTCCATCCCCACTGCTCCCCCCATGTGCCCTCAGCCTACCTGCAGGCTGTTCCTGGCCGTGCCTGGGGTTCTCTGTCCCTCCGGCCCCTGTAGGACCCTCCCCAGAGGGCATGTCCGCTGCCCCTGCTGTGTTCTCCCGCGCCTCCATCTTCAGCTCAGGGTGAGGATGGTGCCGTGTCCACCACGTCAGGCGAGCGAGCTGGAGGAGAGCAAACAGCCTCGGCTCAGGGATCTTTGGAAGGAAGTTGGGCTGTAGAAAGAGAGAACTCGGGCTTCCCTGGTGGCGCAGTGGTTGAGAGTCCGCCTGCTGATGCAGGGGACACGGGTTCATGCCCCGGTCCGGGAAGATCCCACATGCCGTGGAGTGGCTGGGCCCGTGAGCCATGGCCGCTGAGCCTGCACGTCCGGAGCCTGTGCTCCACAACGAGAGAGGCCACAGCAGTGAGAGGCCCGCGTACCGCAAAAAAAAAAAAAAAGAAAAAGAAAGAGAGGACTCCCCTTCCCGGGAGGCCGGCAGAGCAGCAAGGAGAACAAGGAAGGAGCACAGGGCTGGAGGACGAGGCCAGCCTCTGAGGCCCGACTTCCCTGTCCTTGAAAAATCTGAATTCCCTGCACCTGTTCCATACAGGGCTCGTGCCGGGGGCCGAAAACACCGCGGGTCAGGCTGGGCCCCTGACCTCCCGCAGCTCACGGGCAGGGAGAAGCAAGGTCGGACACAGGGAGGCAGGCGGCCCACAGCAGCAGCTCCCGAGGTCAGGCTGAGAAGCTGAGACTACGTGCAACTAGTAGGCAGTGGAGAGTCACCGCACGCGGGAAGCAGAGGGAAGAGGCTCAGTTCTGGGCTTTGGGAAGATCTCTCGGAGCGAACTGATGAGATCCAGCCTGGAGACAGTTGCAAAAGTGAAACCAGAAAAATGAGCATTTGAGGTCACGGGGTGGGGGGCAGTGCCAAGGCTGAGGAGTGAGATCTGCAGGCCGTGGTGACTGACTGGAAGCAGCCGCCGTGGCTCTCAAGGCTGCCCTGGACCTTCAGATGGGTAGGGGGGCCCCTCATGGAGCTCGAGACTGCAGGGGGACGACTGGGCTTGGTGATGGTGGGAGCGAGAGAGAGTGAGAGAGAGAAAGCCTGGGGGCGGGGGAGTGGTCATTCACACACACACACACACAGCAGAAGCTTGAAGAGCCTGGAGGACCTCAGAGCGGAGACGTCCACGGGTCCCTACGGAACAATGATATTTAAGGGGCAGGAAGAAAATCCCATGAAGATGACAAAGGAGCAGCCAGAAGGGTAGAAAAAAATACAGTGAGCAGAAGAGAGGTCTCCAAGATGCAGGATGTGGGCAGTAGTGTCTGGTTCTCTTCAGAGTTAGCTTGAGATGAAGATGGAGAAGTGACCAGTAACAAGGTTGTTGGGAATGTTGGTGTGAGCAATGCCGGAGGGCACTGGGACCAGGCCGACTCTGCGGGTCGAGGAGTCGATGAGGGGGAAGTGGAGGCTGGCGATGGACACCACTCTTCACAAAGTTGGCTGTTGAGGGTCAGAGAGGGAGACAATGGTACCTGGAGGAGAACAGGAGCAGGGAGGGGATTTTTAACTGGGAAGGATTTCAGTGTGGGAATGAGACATCAGACAAAGGGGATGCTGAAGGATCAAGCGGTGGGGGGAGATCATTTCAGGAGTGAGCCCCTGGGGGAGTCAGTCTCTTGGCTCACCTGTGAATGCGCTGCTTGTTTGTAGGAATTCGTGACACTAAGGGTATAGGTCATTTTGCAAACTCTAAAGGTAAGGAGTGTTATTATTTCCACCCAGTGTTTCAAGGACCAGCTTCTGGCATGGACTCTCTTACGGGCTGAATACTGTTCCCCCAAATTCATATGTTGAAGTCCTACCACCCCCCACTTCAGTGTGTAACTGTATTCGGAGAGAGGGTCTTTAAAGAGGTGATAAAGGTTAAATGAGGTCTGATGAGTGGGCCCTAAGGACACCACTATGACTGGTGCCCTTAGAAGAGGAGATTTGGACACAGACAGGCACAGGGGAAAGACCACGTGAAGACAGAGAGAAGATGGCCATCTATGAACCAAGGAGAGAGGCCTCAGAGGAAGCAAACCGACCAACCCCTTGACTTCTGGCCTCCAGACCTGTGAGGAAATAAATTCCTGTCATTTAAGCCACTCACCCTGTTGTACTTTGTTATGGCAGCCTGAGCAAACTAATACCCTTCTGCTCTAAAGAAAAAAGCTTTCAAAAGACTGAGCATCAGTGTCTGAGGACTGGTGAATCCATCAGCGTGGGAGTGGTGAGGGCTTCAAATCGAGCTCTTACTCTGCTAGACTGTTTCTTTTCTCATAAACCTGTTTCTTCAAGGTCCAACTCAAGTGACATTGTCGGGGACCCTCCCCTCCCCCCAGGGGTGACTACCTCTCCTCTGCCCTCGGCCGCTCCCTTTGAGCTTGGACCTTCTGTACCTTCTCTTGGGAGAGTAACTGTTGGTGTTGGGGTCTTCCTCCCCCCCTCCCCACCCCTGCTCCCCATGGGCAGTTGCTGGCAGGGACCATTCATCTTTGTAAGCCCAGTACAGTGCCTGGCACAGAGTAGGTGCCCACTGAGTAATTTTCCAATTGAATGAATTACTTTTCACTTGGGAATTAACAGCCCAAGGAGCTCACCGTCCCCAGCCATCTGTGATCACACCTCAGTGGAGTAAAAGTCGATGGTGGAATTCTAGGCACTGTGGGTAGGGGAACACTTGGTGGGAGGGGGGCTCGTTCTGAACACTCCACTTGCCTTTTCCTCAGGGATGGGGGTTGTGCAGAGGCTGACAGTAACGATGACGATGGCCGTGAGCCCACAGAGGAGGAGTGCAAAGTAGAGGTAGTGGAAGTCTTTCAGCACGGCCGGCCTCGGGTCTGCCTCCCCACAGGCTGGGGCTGGGTACGAGAACTCCAGGATCATGCGCAGAAGCCCCACCACCAGGCCAAATAGGAGGCCCCAAAAGGCTCCCTGCGGAGAGAGGGCAGTCCAGGGGTGGGATCCAGCAGGGAAACCCTAGGAAGCTAAAAGCCACGGTTTGGTTTATCACCGTGTTTGCTAGTCTGCCTGAGTAAGTTCCCCATGAATGCCGAGGCTTTGTCTTAACCTAAAGGCAGGCAGAGCAGTTTATTGGAAAAGGCATGGGTTCCAGAGTCAGACTAGGCTCCACTGCAGAACTATGACTGAAGCAGTGACTCGACCTCACTCGCATGCAATGATAAGCAAATTAATAAGTACTAAGGGTAGCTGCTTAATATTCAACTAGAATGGAATTTGCTTTTGTAATCAGCAGGGAAAGCCAGGATCTTCCTCCCCAGGTTTCTGACAAATCAGAAATCAGAATTAGAACTCTTCCTTTTTTATTCTTAAACAAAAGCTCTGACACCTCCTATATCTTCTCTGTAGCACTGTTGGACCCTAACCTCTACCTGTTCCCCATGTATAAGGGTCAGAAGGCTTATATTTTCAAAAATTCTGGAATGAATAGAAACCTCTAGAATTCAACCGAGTCCTGGCGTGCACTCTAGTTATCAGCAGGGGGCTCAAGCTCTGCAAACAGTAGACCCAGCAGAGGCCTGGCTTAACTACTCCACTGGGGGAGGGGTTTCTACAGTCCCCCTTTTGATGACCCTGGGCTCTCACGTGGCCCCTGTGCAATCATGTCCATGATGCTCCTTACCTTCCCAAGGTACAGCCAGCAATTTGGGCATGTCTTTTCTAGGCTATCCTGGGGAGTGACCAAGGTTACCCTCCTGGTACCTCCCAGGGTCTGTTACATTTCAGAGCAGTTTCATAAATGGCACATGTGCAGGCTCCCCTGTAAGCTCACACTTTGTTTCATCATCCTCTTTGCTGTTATTTTGCCGACACGTAGAGCCCTACCATGTTAGAGAGCTTCCCATCTGCTTGGGCTTTTACACACACTGTTCCTCATGTCTGGAAGACTCTTTCCTCTCCCAATAATCCTTCAGATCTCAGCTCAGAAGTCACTTTGTGACCCCCCCTCCCAGGCGTCCCATAGGTTAGGTGCTCCTGCTCTTTGCTCTCTTGGCAGCTATCATACTTTGCTATTATTGCATATCGAAACCTCTTTCCTCCCGCTGGCCCAGTGATGGTAGACCTATGTGAACTTTGTAAACCACTGCATCCCTGGAGCCTCCATAGTGGGATTGATTAATGTTTGCTGAGTGAATGAATAATTCTAGACCCGATGCTATGGCTGGGGAGACGGAAGCCTGGAGGGGGCAGTCCAGGTTATGGACAGACTAGCTCTCCTGACCCTCTGGTGTTCTGGGAGAGACAGGTGCGCTGCTGCACTCACAGGCTCTGTGACCCTCTTGCAGAAGATGGCCAGCAGGAAGAGGGCAGTGATGGGCGGGGCCAGGTAGCTGGTGACAGACTGGATGTAGTCGAAGAGCTGCCCGCTGTTGGAGCTTTGGATGATGGGGACCCAGAGGATGCTGATGATGACGAGGAACACCACAAACACTCTGCCAGGAGAGAACAGGGCACCGTGAATAGCGCTCAGAGCGGCATGGCAGGGGGGCAGGTGAAGGTGATGTACGGGAACCAGGAAGGGAGAAAGGAGGGGAACGCATGGTCGCTGAATCAGAGAAGACAAGATCACAAACGCCAAGATTACAGAAAGTTAGACTCTTAGAATCCCAGAGTATCAGAATTATAGAATCCAAAAAACCCAAAATTTTAAATTAGGTCCCTTTGAAGGTGTGTAGCCCATCTGCTTTCAGGAAGAAATCCGTTCCTTTCCCCTTCACCACCCACCTGAGTAAATGGCCTCTGGTTGAAAAACTTTTCTTGGGTGTGTTGGGTGCAATGATGCATATTGCCAGGAGATGGTGCCCAAACCTCACTGACTGATGAAATCAGGTGCAGTAAGACTTGGCAGGTGAGCAAAGAGATAAAAGGATTCTGCACACCTGTCCTCTTCTCTCCTTTCCCTCCCATTTTCTCTCTCTCAGGCCACACTAGAGCAGCAGCCAAACCTGCCGTTCACTCCCCTCTTATCCCCCACCTCTTTGTACAATCTGTCCTGCGCTCAGATCCTTTGATGGTCAGTCCCTGTGCATAGGGCTGGGATGCACAGATGAGTGGGCCATAGGGATCCATGGCAGCCGTAGGCAGAAGGCATCGTGATGGAAGGAACAGTGAATGCAAAGGCAGGGAGATGGAAAAGAGCAAGTTATCTAAACTCAAGTAGAGAATGAACACGTTAGTCCAGAAACCTGAGTGATAGAGCCTTAAATTATGAAGCAAAGATTTCAGAAAGGGACTCTTAACTTTGTGTAAGCTATAAATGCCCAACCCAGGGAGAAAAAGAAAAAATAGCCACCAAGTTATATTTTGAAAGGCATAAAATGAATACCTATGAGATAAAGTTCAAAATTTTCAGCTGAGTGTTCAAAGCCCTGCACCCTTGGGAGACAACCTTCCTATGAACACCTCCATCGATGCGGGCCCCTCACTGAATTACATGTTTCTGATTTTCTCATTAAACTGTGTGCACCCTCAGGGAAGGACCATATAAGTCGCCCCTGTGTCACCAGCACAAAGGTATGATGCAGGACACATGCTCGGGGTGAGACTGAAGGAGTAAATAGTCTTTCTGTTATCCTGGGATGACATCCAGAGCTGGTCTGGAAGACACTGGGGGCGAGCTGCTTGCTAACTGCTTTCCATCTATACAGTTCATCTTTCATTGATTCAGTGCTTTGTCAGCTTCTCTCATTTACCCTCTTGATCAGTTCCAAGATAAAGTTGAACAGGCAGGGAAGAGATTTTTTTCTCCTTATTCTGGAGGGAGGGGAGTGGTCCAGAGTTGGGGAGGAACTCACCTGAGATCATGTAGAAAGTTGACGCTAGGAACCAGGGGCTCTGACTGCCAGGGCAGGGCCCAGACCCAGCCGCATCTCCTTGTGGTAACCCAGAGCAGGGAGGAGAGGGGAGAGGGGTTTTGCCTACAGGGAGGGGGTGCTCCGGAAGGATGGGCCAGCGCACCTGCCCACCACCATCAGCTCCTGCTCTGTTGCCTGTCTGCGGAAGCGCTGCCACACGTCAATGGCAAACAGGGTACTGCTGCTGTTGAAGATGGAGGTGAGTGAGCTCATGAGGGCGGCCATGATCACTGCGATCATCAGGCCCCGCAGACCTGGGGAGAGATGAGGTCTCTGTGGACAGCTGGCCCATTAAGGTCAGCTCTGCCAGCAACCATGGAGGCTGCCGGCAACCAGCAGAATCAGTGTAGGGGAGGGGAAGGGATGGGGACGGTGTTGAATGAGGTGCCCAACCAGGAATCCTGGAGACCCATAGCACTAGAGGCCGGGTTCTGGCCACACGCTACCTCTGCCGCCCGCTGTGGCCTCGGCCGAGTCATCTGCCCTCCCTGAGCCTCCATTTCCTCATCTGCACTATTAAGGGATGTGAGACTAGCTGATCTTTAAGGTTCTCTGCTGACTGGACAGCTCGGTCTGGGTTTTAAACCTTGTAGACACTTGGTTAGTGGGCCCTGGTAGGGAGGAGGGTGACTATTAATTATTGAGTGGTTTTTTTCAGTGTTTTGTACCTTTTTCATTGACGCTATGATACCAGGCTAAAGTCCCAGCTTGGGAGGCAGAAGCCCTGGAATTTTTTGAAGTTTTTTTAAAAATTAATTAATTATTTATTTAAATTTTTAGTACAAATGTTAAAGGTTACTTTCCATTTTCAGTTACTACAACACGTTGGCCATATTCCCCGTTTTGTACAGTACATCTTTGAGCCTATCTTACACCCAGTAATTTGTGCCTCTCAGTCCCCCACCCCAATGTCCTCCCCCTCCAGGAACCACTTGTTCCTTCCCTATATCTGAGTCTGCTTCTTTTTTTGTTATAGTCACTAGTTTGTTGGGTTTTTTAGAGTCCACATATAAATTATATGATACAGTATTTGTCTTTCTCTGTCTGACTTATTTCATTTAGCATAATGCCCTCCAAGTCCATCTATGTTGCTGCAAATAGCAAAATTTCATTCTTTTTTATGGCTGAGTAATATTCCATTGTATATATATACACCATCTTTATTCATTCATCTGTTGATGGACACTTAGGTTACTTCCATATCTTGGCAATTACAAATAGTGCTGCTATAAACATTGGGGTGCATGTATCTTTTTGAATTAGTATTTTTGAGTTTTTTTGGATATATACTCACAGGAGTGGCATTGCTGGGTCTTATGGTAGTTCTACTTTTCATTCTTTGAGAAACCTCTATACTGTTTTCCACAGGCAGAAGCCATGGGTTTGTTTCCTGGTTCTGCAAGAAACTAGCTGTGTGATCTTTGGACTAGTTCTGACCCTTTCTGGGCTGTTTTCAACCTGTAACAAGGGATGGGGGGGCCCACTGATATCTCAAGTCTCTGTGATTCTGATGAGGAAGCATCTAGAAACACGACTCCCTGGCCAGCCCCATCTCAGTCCTTTTTCCCCTCAGTCCAAATATTTAACCACCTCCTGCATGACTCAAAGTCTCCCAAATCTAGGCCAGCATCTTCCTCTGGGTCCCTTGCTTCTTCCTTTGGTTAATGATATGTTTCTGGTCTCTAACAAGCCACCTCCAAGTTATTCTGGACCCCTTCCTCTGCCTTCCTCCTACCCCACCTCCCTCAGCCAGTCCCTCTGTGGCTGCTCTATCATAGCTGGGCCTCCACCCCCATCTCCACTATTTCTTTTATTCATTTCTTGTTTTACCGGAGGGAGGGAATAACTCAACTTCCCTCCATAAACCTGCCTTTCTTTCTATGTCCCCAGTCTCAATATCATTGTAAACTCAAGACCTGCAAGCCCTGTTTGGATCCCTCTGTCTTTCTTGTCCTTCAAATACAATCAGTCATCAAGTCCTGCCAATTCTATCTCACAAATATCATCTAACCCTTTCTGTCCATCCCTAAAGACACTGACCTGGTCCAAGCCACCACTACTGCCTTGACCACTGAAAATCCCTCGGGATCTACCTCCCTGCCTCCCCCTAAGCTGAATCTTCCATGCAGAGTGATCCTTCTAAAGAACACATCCAATCATGCATGCTGGCCTGAAACCCCCAGTGACCCTCCACTGCCCTCAGAGTAAAGGTCACGCTGCACAGTGGGGCATGGCCACCAAGTCCTCCCCACAAAGGCGGTCTTCATTCCTGCTGCATCTGAGCCTGCAATGGCGACTTTCAGTTCAGACTTCACACTCTCTCATCCCTGGGCCTTTGCACATGCGGGCCTTCATCCCCGGAACGATATTTCCCATGCCCCTCCGCCTTTGTCTGCCTAAGATGTGCCCCGGCACTCAGTTCCATTTCCTCTCCTCTGGGAAACTTTCCTCCACATTCCTCCAAAGTGGGTCAGGTGCCTCCTTAGGGCTCCCTCAGCCCCACCTTGTCCCCACACTGGTCCCATTGTACTGTGCCTTCTGCTTGGGTACCCTGCAGACTGCATTGAGCCCAAGAGCAGGGGCCTGCCTTTTATCTCTGCATGTCCAGAACCAGGAAACAGAGTAGTGTCCTACATATGCTTGTGAAAAGTGTGTGTGTGTGTGTGTGTGTGTGTGTGTGTATTAGGAATGGGGGTGTGGAGGTGAATGTTTTCATTTTCTCTTCCCATCCACGACCATCCTAATGCAATCCCTCTTGGGCAGTGGGGATTGGATGAGGCTGGAAAGCTGGTGTGCAGCCTGGTGTGGGGGGATGGGACTTACCCACGGGCATGAGACCCATGACCAGCTTGGGGTAGGCAATGTTGGAACATCCCACGCGGGCCCCGCAGGTTCTCTGGCAGACTTCAGGGTCCACGCAGCCCACTTCATCTGCAGAAGAAGTGATGGCAGTCAGAGCTAAATCATCCCGTGCCTTCTCTGGCTGGCCCAATACCTGCTTTCTGACCCCATAGGGAAAGTGTTCACTGGTGAGTGCCGGGAGTCAGCATCTAGAGGGTCAAAGGGCAGGTGGATGTTGGGTCCTGTGATTTCAGAGTGTCTGGTAGACTTCTCAACCACATACTACCCTGCAAAACCTGATAGACTCCTCTGGGTTTTAGGCCTTATATCTTTTTTTTTTTTTTTTTTTTTTTTTTGTGGTACGCGGGCCTCTCACTGCTGTGGCCTCTCTCATTGTGGAGCACAGGCTCCAGACACGCAGGCTCAGCGACCATGGCTCACGGGCCCAGCCGCTCCACGGCATGTGGGATCTTCCCGGACCGGGGCACGAACCCGTGTCCCCTGCATCGGCAGGCGGACTCTCAACCACTGCGCCACCAGGGAAGCCCGCCCTTATATCGTAATAAAAGGCAAATATCCTTATAAGGCACCATGAAAGCCTCAGTTGGTCTTTCCCTTATAGAGAGAAAGCAGGATGTTAAAATGACATTCAGATAAATATTTCTTCTACTGATATACATACTGTATTTTTGGCCCACAAAGCCTAACGAACTTACTATGTGTTCTTTTTTTATATATACATTTATTTATTTATTTATTTATTTTTGGCTGCTTTGGGTCTTCGTTGCTGCGCGCAGGCTTTCTTTTTAGTTGTGGGTGAGCAGGGGCTAATCTTTGTGGCGTTGCATGAGTTTCTCATTGCTGTGGCTTCTCCTGTTGTGGAGCACGGGCTCTAGGCATGCAGGCTTCAGTAGTTGTGGGACGCGGGCTCAGTAGCTGTGGCTCACGGGCTCAGTAATTGTGGCTCACAGGCTTAGTTGCTCCGTGGCATATGGGATCTTCCCAGACCAGGGCTCGAACCCATGTCCCCTGCATTGGCAGGCAGATTCTTAACCACTGCGCCACCAGGGAAGCCCTTACTATGTGTTCTTAATAGAAAGTGTGTGGCCCTTGCTCTGGTCCAACTTTGCCCAGAGGGAGACTAGCTCTTACCTGGGTACAGGGCCCGGCTGATCATGCCAGGCATGACGATGAAGAACATTGGAAGGATCTTCAGGTAGCCCCCCAGGACGGAGCCCCCCTTGGCGTGGGACAGACTCTTGGCGGAGAGAGACCTCTGCACAATGACCTGAAAAGACAGCAGTGCAGGAACGCCAGTCGGGCCTGCTCGGGTTTCCCTCAGCTCCAGCGAGCCCCAGCATGGGGACTGTGCCCCATACCTGTTCCCGAACCAGTCCCAGCCCTCTGTGCATCCACATGCCCAGTTTGCCCGCAGGAGCCACCCCAGTTTGTGGTGGGCTGGGCCAAGCTTGGTTAGGGCATCACCTGGTCAGTGCACCAGCACCATGTGGCCAGCACCGTGAGCCCGAAAATGAGGCCCGGCCAAGGGATGTCTCCGCTCACAGGGTCCCGGAGCATGTGGAAGGCGTCGGGCTGGGGGAGGTGACAAGTGGTGTTGGGGACTGTGACATTAGGGATGGCCTGCCTGTACCTCTGCTCCAGGCCTGGGTACCAGCCCACCTCTTGAAAGCCTGCAGGGAGAGACCACTGCGAGTGAAACAGCCCTGAGGCCCCACTGGGTCTGTCACATGCCCCAACTCGCTGGATCCCAGTGCTGTATGGGACCCCTGAGCTTGGAACTCATATGGGACTTGGGAATGAGAGATGGAGTGGCACTCAGGCTCAAGACCCCTGGTTTGGAGTAGAGGGAATCCTGCTGCTTGGGAGGCCTGGCCTGGAGGGGGGACCTGGCTCTGTGCTCTGCAAAGTTCTGATCAGACCGTGATGGTAACAGCCAGAGAGAGATCAGAGAGGAGTTTACAGGGGAGGGTGGGATGTATTCAGGACTCTTCCTTACCCAGAAACATGAGGACCAGGGCTCCCCCCACCATGATCACCGTCTGCAGAGTGTCTGTGTAGATCACGGCCGTGAGGCCCCCTGGGGACCCAAGGAGAGGGCTCATCAGCACCAGCAGGGGGTTTCTCTCAGGGTGCCTGCCCTGTGCTGGGCCACACTGGGGAGACCAGAGAACACATGGAGTCCTCAGCAGATGGACCCTGGCCACTGCCTTCTCCGCCTCTCGTGCTCCATGGGCCCGCCCAGAAGGTAGAGGCTGGTCCAGTCACAGGCCCTCAGGTCCCTCTCTTTCCGTCCCGACGGCCTTTGGCTGTTGTTTGGTAATATCCCAAGTCTTTTCCTTTACTCTGCTCCACCAGGAGGCCCTCCTCCCTCCCCACCCCAATGCCCATTTAAACTCCCCCATCTTTCCAGGCCACCTCAGCCAGGAGTAAGTCTGCCGGAGCCTGTGTCCCGGGAGCCCAGGCCTGTGTGAGGGGCTCTGGAGGAGACGGGAGAAGGCATGCTTTTGGCTCTTGTCTGGAGCAGCCCGTGGTGACTCTAGCCCGGGTGACAGTCCCCCCACCTCCACCCTATTCCCTGCTGTCGGTCTTCCTCTGCATCTCCTTCCCTGGCTCTCTCGGGCTGGCTCTGTTTCCTCCTGTTCCTGCCCTTCCTGTCTCCCCTTTTCTCGGTTGCACTGAGTCTTTCCGCCTTCTCCTCTGATTCTGCATCTCTGTCTGCCTCTCTCTTTGTTCCCTCTAGTTTCTCTTTCTCACTCTCCCGGTCATTTTTCACTCTGTTCCTCCCTGGACCTCTGTGTCCCTGTCATCCGGGGCTTCCCTCTCCACCTGTCCCTGTCTCTGTTCCCGGCACCTGCACCCGACGTGACCTCCCCTCGACCCTACCTGTGATGGTATAGATGGCCGTCACCACCAGCAGGATCACAGTGGAGAGGTAAAGGTTCCAGCCCAAGGCCATCTGGATGAAGAGGGCTCCAGAGAAGATGTCAGTCTGCAGAGACAGCGACCCAGGAGTCCAGGTCACCCAAGGCCCTCTGTGTGGTCACCGGGGTATGTCACCTTCCTGCTCAGCAATACCAAGTGCTGTCGGCCCACGTGGTGCGATGAAGATGAGCCTTACGTGCCATGCTCAGGAGGATGGGCTTGGCCTACAAACACTGAGGCGCTGTGGAGACTGTAAAGCAGAGGATCACCGCGGACAACTCTGAGCCTGAGAACCGTGTGATCTGGCAGCACTGCCAAGGTCATGTGCTGGCGGGGAAGGGATGAAGTGGCACACCAAGGAAGTGAGACAGGAGCTGGGGTCGGGGGGTGGGGGGAAGAGGCCACTGGGGGAGAGGGTGGGAACCTAGGGGGTTCCTGACTTGTCCCTGAAGGAGCACCAGCCCACTCAACTGCCAGATGGGCCCGTGGCTGACCTGACGGGCAGGTGCCCCAGTGCAGATGACACAGGTCCTGGATACCCACATGTTTGGGTTTATTGGAGGACTTGGGGTCGCAGCCTTTGCCTGAGCTGATTTAGGGTTATTTACAAGCATTGATGGAACAAGAGGCTGTAATTTTTCCAGCCCTGGACCTGGCAAACCTGAATGATTCAGTTCCCTTCAGGACATGCTTGCTGGTCCCTTTACATGAGTGTTTTGTGAGCTATTACAAGGGCTACTACATGAAAAAGCCTCAGGAGACCTCAACTTGGCCACAGAACCCAAACGTTAGTTCCAGCCCCAGAGCTAGTGCTCTGTGTGGACCTGGGCAAATCGTTTGACCTGGGTTTGTCTTCTGAGTTTAGGTCAACAGAGGAAGAAGAGGCCCTTTCTAATGGTAACATTCTAGGCAATTAATGCTCGGTGCTGAATGAAGAATCAATGAATGGGAAGATAAATGAGTGAATGAATTCTAGATTGTGACTTCTTTGGATAGAGGGACTCTCAATCACTCAACAAACATTTATCATTCATCTCTAATTACCCTACTGCCGAGGGGGAGCATGTGAGGAAGGGGTGTGGATTTTTTTTTTTTTTTTTCAGTACGCGGGCCTCTCACTGTTGTGGCCTCTCCCGTTGCGGAGCACAGGCTCCGGACGCACAGGCTCAGCGGCCATGGCTCACGGGCCCAGCCGCTCCGCGGCATGTGGGATCTTCCCAGACCGGGGCGCGAACCCGTGTCCCCTGCATCGGCAGGTGGACTCTCAACCACTGCGCCACCAGGGAAGCCCAGGGGTGTGGATTTATCCTCCCTTTCTATTATCCTTCCTCTTCTAACCATCCATGCATTCATCCATCCATCCATCCAGCAACAAGCCGTGCCCTCTCCTAAGCATTTTCAGAGAGACATGATGGCCACACAGGAGCAGGTACTCACTGAAATCTTGGTGAAGATGTAGAGGATGAGAGAAAGGACAGACATATACACCTGGATCCTCTGGCCCCCGAATCGCTTCTTCAGGTACTGCGGCATTGTGACCACACCGGCTGCGATGTACACGGGGACGAAGATCCAGCCGAGGGCCAGAAGCAGCCAGGTTGCCTGGGAGAGTGGGGAGAAAAAGGGATCCATGTTCTAGATGCAGATGGAGGGGTGGTCTGTGCAGAGGAGAGCCCTGGGCAGCGAGGTAAGGGACCAGAGGCCTGATATCAGTCCTGTGTGACCTCTGATGAGGTCCTCCAGGCTTTGGTTTCCTCATCTGTAAAATGGGTTCTCAATTCAGCATGCAGCTTCCCCAAGTGCCTCTGAGGTTCCTCTTAGCACTAAGGCCGGGGATGGGGTGGGGTGGGGTGGGTTAAGACCCCCGTTATCCATGAGAATCCTCCAGGCCAACTTCCTTACATTCCACTCAAAGCCACCCACAGCAAGGCCTCCAGCAGCCCCTGTCCCAGCCAGGCCGATGAACAAACCGCTGCCCACATTGCTGGACATCAGAGATGCTCCGATCTGCAAGGCACAAGTGGGGTCAAGGGTCAGAGGTCAGTTTTCATTTGAATCGATTTGTAGTCAGGACTATGGGCTTCAGGATCTGGGAAAGAGGCAGAGAGAGAGCAAAACCTGAACTCAGGAAACGTGAGATCAGAGGGAGGAGATGCAGTGGGGGAGCAATGAGAAGAGGAATGGAACTGATATTTATTAGGCACTTACTGTATGCCAGAGAATGTGCTAGGCATTTTATAGGCACTAATACACTTAATCTCCACAAATATTTAGAGGGATGGGTATTTTAATATTTCCAGTTTACAGAGGAAGGAGTTAATGTTAGGAGAAATGAAGTCACTGCCTCCAGGCCACCCAGTGAGGGAGAGGCAAAGTGGGAAAGAAGAGAAGCCACGGGAAGCAGGGTCCATGTAGGGAGGATAAAGCTCTGCTCTGGGGCCATGGATCTAAGGGCCTCCAGAGAGAAGGAAGCTGAAGGGAGAAGGGGAGTCCCCCACGAGAGGGATGGGGGAGGCCCTCTGCCACCCGGTTCCGGCAGGTCCCAGGGCAGGGCCAGGCAGCGGGAGGAGCCGCGGGGTTGAGCACAGCCCAGGCCAGCCCCCCAGTTAATTCTTCTCCAGGAGGCAGCCAACTCCCCGAGGCAATAGGAGGCAACACCAGTTAGATAGATGATGTCCACAGTCACAGCAGTCAGTACTTGAATGGCACGGCCAAGTGCCTGCTTCTGTTCTAAATATATTAACTCACCAACTCCTCATGCCAACCCCATGAGGAAAGTTCTGCTATTATCCCCATTCTACTCAGGGAAACTGAGGCACAGGCAAAAAACTTGCTCAAGTTCCAGAACTGATAAGTGACCGTCGAAATGAGGATTTCGACTCCTGTAATCACTGCTTGATGGGTGTTAGGCCTTAGTAAGCATCCATTAGCGTTATCTGTTATTGCCAGATGGGATCCTGCATTGGGAGGGGTGAGGAATGGGAGCTGGAGGGGAAGAACCTGTCTTGTACCCTGTGTCACCTTAATAAAATTGTGGGGCTGGGCAGTAGAAAGTGAGAAGAAAGGGGCTTCCCTGGTGGCGCAGTGGTTGAGAGTCCGCCTGCCGATGCAGGGAACACAGGTTCGTGCCCCGGTCCAGGAAGATCCCACGTGCCGCGGAGCGGCTGGGCCCGTGAGCCATGGCCGTTGAGCCTGCTCGTCTGGAGCCTGTGCTCCGCAACGGGAGAGGCCACAACAGTGAGAGGCCCGCGTACCACAAAAAAAAAAAAGAAATTGAGAAGAAAGGAAAGCACTGAGACATTCAGAGAAGAGGCAGCACAGTGCAAAGGCACAGAGATAACAATCAGCCTGACGTTGCTGAGGACTCTGAGCCACCACCCCCCACCCCCGCGCACACAACACGTACACACACACACTCTCTCCCTCTCGTAGGTGGTCCTGGATATGCTGCAGTCTGGGCTGGATCACTCAGTCACAGCAGAGAGCACTGGGCCTCCTACTGTGGAAGAAGAGGTTCCCCAGGCTGCTCTCGAGGACCCTGCCCAGGGCTCCCAGTGCATCACTCAGGGAGCCATCAACAAGGTCGGCAGGGGACCCCACGGGCCCCTCTGAGACGGGGATGCTGCTGCGCCTTCTGCTGTCAGCCCCCAACCACACTCCCCTCAGGCCACAGGGAGGGGGATGAGGCACCTCTCAGGACTGGCTGAGTAGGGAAGCGCGCAAAGCTATTGGACGATCTTCACAGACACCAGACGCACACGTCCCAGCGGGGCAGCGGGACTGAGATTCCCGCTCCGTCACCATCTCTGGGGCACCCCCTCCTGCTCGGAGGCCTCGGGTTTCCTCACAGCCCACAGCTCTGCTCTCCGCAGGACTGACCGTCCAGGCCGGCCCCCTACTGGTTCTCCTGGATGGACCAGAGGAGACCTGACCTGTCCCAATTCTGTGCCTCCCACTGACTCATTTCCAGGGCTGTGATTTGGGGTGGGGGGTGGGGGGACCAGATGATCAGAAAGGCTTCCGAGGGGTTTTCATTCTTCTGATGAGGGGGGTCTGACGGCACCAGAGACCCTGTCCCCACCCCTGTGAGCTGCCAGGCCCACAGCCCCCTGCATCCCTGGGGATTCTGTCATGCTCCTTTTTTTTTTTTTTTTTTTGCGGTATGCGGGCCTCTCACTGCTGTGGCCTCTCCCGTTGTGGAGCACAGGCTCCAGACGTGCAGGCCCGGCGGCCATGGCTCACGGGCCCAGCCGCTCCACGGCACATGGGATCCTCCCAGACCGGGGCACGAACCCGCGTCCCCTGCATCGGCAGGCAGACTCCCAACCACTGCACTACCAGGGAGGCCCTGTCATGCTCCTTTTGTCCTCACCTCTCCCTGTTCCAGACACCTGAACCTTCCAGAGAACCTGCAGGCTTCCTGGGTTCCTCTGCTCTTCGGTGAGTCTGTCGCCAGCGGTGGGCAGGGAGGGTGGCGAGAACAAAGACAGGGACGTGCAGAGGGCCGGTGGTGTGTGGGTGCGTGTGCGTGTGTGCACTCACACGCCATATGTGAGGTGTGCGTGCCTGGGCTTGTGCCCAGCTTCAGTGGCCCCTGGGGCTGAGGACTCCGCCGTTAGTTTGGAAGCAGGCCTCACCCCCCTCTGTCCTATTTCAGGAAGAGGAAGTTAGCTTTGAGGACCAAAAGGAACAAGTGGGGAGGCCTGATGGGAGGGACTGGGGTTCAAAAGATCAGTTCCTGGGGTGGGTGGGATTTTACCTCTAGGATTTCCCTCATTTAACTGCTCTTCAGTATTTATGTGTCACTTTCCCAAGAAAATCTTTCCTAATCCCACTTCCGCTGTCTGGAGGTTAGAGGCCTCCCCCAGACATTCACAGGCCCCATGCTGCCCTCCAGCTCGGCAGCCATCAGGTTGTTTATGAGTCTGTCTGCCCCACTCAGCCCTGAGGTCCTCTGGGACGGGAACACTCTGAGTGGCTCTGAGGTCCAGTGTCCAGGTCCAGTGTCCGGCCTGGGACCCACACTTAGGAGACGCCCAGGGCACGCAGGTCCCAGCTATGGGTTTGCAAGTTCTCTCAGGTTGCCTGGTGCCTCTGAACCAGAGAGAAGGAGCCCAGAGCCAGGAACCCCCCTGGGAGCTGTAGCCTTGGTCCAGGCAGGAGATGGGAGATAGGGGGAGGGGCGGGAGGAGGGTCGACTCACTGGCCACCAGCTCATGGACCTTCCCGCCAGGAAGTAGCCACCAATGGTCCCTCGGCTGGCACGGATGGACGACTGGAAAGGAAATGACAAGAGTGAGGATTTCCCGAGCCTCCCCCAGGCTCTGCCCTCTGCCCCAGATTCCCTGCCCCTCGAGGTAGGCACCGTGGGGACACTGGAGGTGAGAACTGAGGCTGAAGCATTCGCCATCTTTAAGCTACGTGGCTTTGGGGGTGTCAGCTCCCCTCTCTGGGCCTCCCTGCTCATCACCCAGGGCTGGTGTGAAGAACAAAGGAGCTAATGGCATGTGTGTGTGTCTGTGTGTGTGTGTGTGAGTGAAACGCCCTCATGAACGTACAGCGCTGTTCATGTGCACAGATTATTGCCATTGTGCACTCTTGTGTCCTATCCTGCTCCCCCGTCTCCGTCCAAACATTGCTTCAGGAAATGAGTTGGGGTCTCATCCTCAGGCTACCGTGGCAGGGAGACTGCCTTGTCCCCTTCGCCCAGCCAGACTCTCACTTGGGGGGCTGGGAGGATGCAAAGCACTCAGGCCCCAGACAGAGGCAGGACTCTTCTGGGGGGCGTCTCCTGCTCCGGCCTGATGTCAGACCACACCGCTGAGGTCCACCCATGACCCTGGAGCAAACCCTCTCCTGCAGTGGGAGGTGGTCAGTAGTGGCCTGTTTGAGGAATTACTCCGAAGACTGAAAGGGGGTGGGGAATGAAAGAACTTTCTCTCGGATGCAGGGGGTGAGTACAGGGCAGCGGGTTGGGGAAGATAAATGTAAAGCCCTTATTGGATGCTGAAGCCAGGCATCTGATTGGGTCTGCAGACAAGAGAAATACCTGAAGGAGTGGAAGGGTGAGGGAAATTGAAAGAAGCTTCTCTTCCCCCAAGAGAAAGTGACAGATTAGTCACTAGGGCATGACTGGTGTGCAGGGCTTGCTGCCTTGGACTTTGCTGTGCCACCTCTGGTCCTTGGGGAGGACAGATGAACAGAAATAATTTACGTTACAGGTGAGGAAATGGAGGCCCCCTAATGGGAAGCAACTTGTCCAAAGTAACAGGGGAGTTTCTGCTTTTCACGGCTGTCCACCTCCCGGGAGCCAGCAAGCCTCTGTTTGCCCATCTCTTCCTCACACACCCTGAGAAGCACGGACAGTTCATCCCACTTTACAGATGAGGAGACTGAGGCCCAGAGATGGTTCTTGACCTTGCCACAGCCTCATAAGTGACCACCTGGGGCTCAAATCACTCTCTGCCTCACAATGGAGTCTAAAGGTGCTGGCATTTCCCTCGAATGCTGCAGAGATAACAGCGGTCATTTATTGCTGCAGGCTGTGTGCTGGCACTGTGCCAGATCCTTAAATGTGTCACGCTCCTAAATGGTCATGGCCACTTTACCTCATAGACCTTTATACTCTCATTGACCAGATAAGAAAACTAAGACTCCGTATGTTCCCAGGGCCATGCGGCCCTACCTATTGGAGTTGACATCTGAACTCAGCTCCCCAACCTCCAAGCCTGGCGCCCGTCCAGGGCATTGAGGCTCTGGTGAGCAGTGGAGAACAGAAGCATGTTGGGATCCACCTGGCTCCCTTCCCGTGAGACACGCACCCCAGCTCCTTTAGAAAGCACGGCTCCTTGCCAAGGCACCATCTGGTGGAAGGTGTGGTGGGTCCAGGAGTCAAGCATTCGCATAGCTGGGGATGCTGGCATGTGGAAGAGGGCAGGAATGGGACGCGGGGAGGCCAGAGATGCACGGGGCCAAAGGAGCAGATGCACAGGGATAGGGAGTCGGGCGGGAGATGGGGGCTCGCTGTGTGAGCTCTGGCAGGTCACACCCCTCTCTGGGCCTCAGTTGCCCATCTCTAAAAGGAGGGGTTGGAGAGGATGATCCCTTAAGGTCCTTCCACATCAGCCCCTGTGCTTCCGGGACACGCCTTCCTTCCGCCCACCCCTGCCCCCAGCTCCATGACCAGCCATCGATGAGAGCCTGCCTTTGCCTCCCCTACCCACTCCCAACCTCCAGGCTACTCACCCAGATCCCCACACCAATGACGAAGACAAAGTAGACAACCAGGACCGCGATGTCGTAGGCATGCAGGCTGCCTCCAGGACCCGGTGCTGAGCGTGGAACTGTCGCAGTGCTGACCCCGTTTCCCGAAGCTCCAGGCCCCATTGCTGCCAGCTCCACGCTCATCTACTAGTCAGTCACCACCAGGCTGGACTTTGAGGCGCTCCTGGTTTCATTCCTTTCCTTTAATGATTAAACAGCCCCAAGCGCCACCGGCCAACGAGAAAGCTCTGAGCCCCATTGGCACATATAGTCCTGGCCTGCCTTTTCCCCTTACTGCCAGCTCCATCTTCTGCAGGCCTCTCTCCCTTTCTCTGACCCCACTACACACACACTTGCACACTCACACACACATGCACGTGTACACATGTGCACGCATGCACACTCCCACCCCGGAGAAGAACAGGAACAGGAGGGAGAGCAGAAAGGAAGGAGCAGAGTCTTGGCAGCCTGGACCGGGGGGACTTCAGAGTCAAGGTGCTCGAGCTCCTGCTTGTGTGGAGGAGCAACTGAGGCCCAGGGAGGAAAGGGATGCAGGGAAGTAAAGGCAGAGCTGGGCCTGGAGTCGGGGTTTCTTTTTTTTTTTTTTTTTTTTTGCGGTACGCGGGCCTCTCACTGTTGTGGCCTCTCCCATTGCGGAGCACAGGCTCCGGACGCGCAGGCTCAGTAGCCATGGCTCACGGGCCCAGCTGCTCCGCGGCATGTGGGATCTTCCCGGACCGGGGCACGAACCTGTGTCCCCAGCATCAGCAGGTGGACTCTCAACCACTGAGCCCCCAGGGAAGCCCAGGACATTTTCTGTCTCAGTTTTGTCTGAGGTCGAATGGGTGAGGACAATATAACAGGTGCCTAGTACCCTTACTCCAATTCTAAAAGTGAGTTAGGACACTCAGGGAGCCATGCCACAGAGGCCGTGGCAATGGCTAAGCCCAGGGCCCCTGCTGCCCCAGCTGACCCTGTAGGTATTGAACACTCGCCCTGAAATCTCACTTGCCTGGCTGCTCTCAGCCAGTGACTGAGCCCAGCTGATACCGTACATGCTCTTTCCTGCAGGACATGTGGTTTACATAATGGGCATTTTTGGCTGGAGGACACTCCTTGGACCAGCCGAAACTTTCTTAGAACTGCATTAGAGCCCCATGGCAAGTGCTTTGCAAAAAGTTGTTGGAGTGACCCAGCGACCCCTCTTCTTCCCCATCTACAGGGTGAGGAGGCGGCTCCTTTCAGCCTCTAGTGAAGCCAAGAGAGAAGAGTGTCAGAGGGTCTATGGCAGAATTTTATGTGTGTCCAAGGGCCTGGTGACTCAAGGAAAACAATGGTCTAGGCTGGGGACATCTCAAAAGGGGGAGTGACACCAGCAGAGGGTTAGGCCAAGGTCTGGAGCATGGAAGCTGGACAGCGCCCGTCGGGAGGCTGCACAGAGGGTTCCTGCTCCGGCACACGAGACTAGGGTGTTTAAGGCCCTGGCTGCACTGCCCTTGCCTGTCCTGCTGCTGCTGGGGGGCCACTGACCAAGAGATCATTTCTTGCCTCCCCTCCTCTCCTCTGGCTGCTCTTTGCTGCCTTTCCTGGTGCCCAGGCTGGGGGCCATGTGCTCTCCTTCACAGCACTGACCACACTGGGCTCTTCCTGGCTGTGTCCGCAGCTAGGGCGGCAGTGGCTCTGATGGGTCCCTGTGAGCTAAGACCCCAAGCAGCCTGGGGGCTTCCCGAGGATTCAGGGAAAGGACCGCGGGAGGGTAGTGAGTGCCTGACATTGGCTGTCTTCTCTGCAGACGTCACTTTTATGAGGAACCGGAGCTCAATCCAAGAGCAAACAGCAGAGCCCGAGTGACAGAAGGCAGCAGTGGCACAGAGGAAACAGGTGTGGCCCGGGAGCCGGAGAGCTTTGCTTCTGCCACCAGCACAGTGGTGACCCCTAATGCATGGATGCACGTGGCACACATCACTGCAAGCGCCTTTCCTCACCTGTGAAACGAGATGTCTGGAATCGCTTGTAATGACCTTGGAGTGCTAAAGTGCTACAAAGCAAATTATTGACCTGGTCTCCTCTAGCCTTTCGGTTCTAGGAGTCCTGGGGGAAGTGGGATCCAGCTGGAGCTGTGATTGAAAAATGGGAGAAGAGTGAGGGCTCGAGTCCATAGCTTTAGGCCAGGCACCCCTGGACCCGGCCCGGCCCTGGTACTCATGAGTTGTGCTCTCAGCCTCTGTGCCCTTGTATGTGGAGAGGGGATAACGAAGTTCACCTCGCAGGGGCATCCTGAGGTATAAAGCCTGAGGAGTGTGTGCAAGGCACAGAGCCCTCGGCTGGCGCAGGGCTGCTCTATCACGAGCGCTGTCACTGGCACTGTGCTCTGTGTGGCGAGATGGCTCTGTGGGACTCTGCCCTGGTCTTCACCTAGAGCGCTCAGGCCCCTGGAGATGTCCTTGGTCCTGACAAATTCCAGAGCCCCAAGAGGCCCCAAGTGGGGTCGGGGGACGGCTTCCTGCCTGAGCCACTGCCACCCACCTTGCCACGTCCTCCTCAGAAAGCAGAGCCTGAAGCCACCCAAGCAAGGCTCTGGAGCGCTCGCCAGCGAGCATCCGGATCTTGCTGGGGAGAGACTAAACAGGTGGCGAGTTCTCTGCCGCCTCACGTGAGAAACAAGCCAAGGAGATTCAGAGGATCCTGGGATTAGCAACTAGAGGCAGAGCCTGGGACCAGGGCTCATGCTCCTTCCACCGGCCCGTCCCCACCCCCGCCATGTCCTTTTCCGGATCCTGGGTTACTTGGTACCCACGGTCGCCTGTCCCTCCCTCCATTATAACTCCTACCAACTGTGCTATAATTGCTTGTCTGTTCCCCCTGCTAGTGGGGGACTCCTGGAAAGCAGGGGCTTTATCGGGTTCACTTCTGTCTCTAGCATATGGCACAGGGACTGGCACACCGTAGATCCTCATTACATTTTCATCAAATAAATGAATGAACGCATATTACATCAGTTTCTTCCTTTCCCATGCAAGCTCTTCATAAACTCAAAAACTCAAAACCATGCCAGTTGTCACTAGCCACACCACCTATATCAGCTAGGCTTAAGTTTGGCTGTGATATACATGCAACTTAAAAGTTGCTTAAATAAGAAAGTTTTTTTCACGTTCATGTCTAGAGGTACAAAAAACAGGACCGGTAAGGCAGTTCATAATTTTTTAAGAGACCTCAACTCCTTTTTTCTTGCTGTTCTACCATCTTCCATCTCATTGTTTGAAATGGAATTCCAGCCATTGCCTCTGTATTCCAACCATTGCCTCTATATTCCAGTGTACATTTCCTGGAAATGGCACACAACACTTCTGCTAATATCCTGTTGCCCAGAACTTAGTCATGCGATCACACCTAGCTACAGGGAAAGACAGGAAATGCTATCATTATTTGGGGTGGCCTATGCCCTGTCAAGATTCTGGGTTTTTTTACTCATTAACAGAGAAGAATGGATGCTGGGGGTGGGGGGGCATTAGGAGTCCCAGCCATGCCACACCTCATAGTCTAAATAGCACACCCTTCTCTTCCTATCTTCACCCACAAACCCTGCGTGGTACTTGGGAATAAGAGGCATTATCCCCACTTCACAGTTGAAGGAACAGAAGCTCTGAGAAGTCAGCAAGTTTTCCGAGGCCACGGAGTGAGTTATGGCAGGGCTGAGATGGGCACCCAAGGTTTCCAGCTACAAGGTTAGTCCTCTTTCCTCTTCATCATCTTGCCCCAGGGCTTCTCGGAAATGGTAGAGCTTGGGCTCCTTCCTCACAATTCCCTCAAGAAGCATCCAGCAGACACCTGCTGTGTGTGCAGAAAGCACCGGGTACTCGGAGAGAAACCAGATCCAATCCCTCTTGAGGACCTCATGGTCTGTCTTTACACAAGTCTTAGAATACAGTGTGATGGCTGGAGTGTTGCTAGCACAGACAGGTCTCTGACCCCAGAGCCAGGGAAGCCAATCCTTCAAGCTGTGTGACGTTCCATTTCAGGTTCTTCCAGCCTCCAGTTTTCTGTCTGGAACCAGAGATGGCGTTGGAGAATCCGGGCTGAGTTCAAACCTCAGACAAAGGACATTGGTGTTTATGTTTGATGGGGTGTGGTGGCACAGCTAAAAGTGTAGGCTCTGAGGTCAGAAAGCGCTACTTCTCTTTTCATGGAAAGCAAGTTACAGTCCTATTTTTCATGTGAGAAAACTGAGGCTCAGCGAGTTCCAGTCTCTGTCCAAGGCAAGTGTGTGTCGGAGCGAGACTTGAGCGCAGTCTCCTGATGTCTAAGCTGGACCTCCTCCAGCACAGGGCTTTGGGAGGCTCTCCAGACCACTCCCACTGCTCCAAACCCTGGCTGGGGCTCACTACCTGCCAGGCTAGACCAGGCCCCCCCCACCTGGATTTTATTCTGCAGCTAGAAGCCTGATCACCTGTAAGGAGCTGTCGGCATCGTGTCTCAACAACTGGAGAGAGGGAGTCTCACCAAGGGAGAGATTTGCCCCTTGTAAGGTGTGTAATGTTTGCTCTGTTAGACTCCATTGTGTGAGGCCAAGACTCTGCTCTGGCTAGTCTGTGGCATTCATCCCTTCTCTCCTTTTTCTGCAGGAATTATATCTTGAAGTTTACCCACTTCTGTAGGGCTCCTGGCTCCTCTGTATCCTGATGGCAGCAAATGGGATGGGAAAAAAATTGCCTTTGTATCATGCAGCAAATGGAGGTATATCATATCTCAGTAGCCTCACCGAGCCTGTTAGTTTTCAGGAAAACCATCTGGCTTTCTAAGCAGTCACTGACCCCAATTAGGCATTGATCAATAATGATCAATAAATGATCAATCAATCAATCATCAATTAGTTTTTGTTTTTTAAAAATATTTATTTAATTTTGGCTGTGTTGGGTCTTCATTGCTGCACGCAGGCTTTTCTCTAGTTGTGGTGAGCGGGGTCTACTCTTCGTTGTGGTGCACGGGTTTCTCATTGAGGTGGCTTCTCTTGTTGCAGGTTTCAGTAGTTGTGGCTCGCGGGCTCTAGAGCACAGGCTCAGTAGTTGTGGCACACAGGCTTAGTTGCTCCGCAGCACGTGGGATCTTCCCGGACCAGGGCTCAAACACCTGTCCCCTGCACTGGCAGGCGGATTCTTAACCACTGCACCACCAGGGAAGTCCATCAATTAGTTTTAAAGTATCAGCATTCACCAAGTTTATACTGTCTATCCAACCCTGTGCTTGGCCTGTGACTGGCAGAAATAAAGGGGAGTCTGGTTGCCTTCCTTTAAGGGAATTCAGCTGAGAGATTAGAGGTGGAAACAGAGAAAAGAATGAGGGACTTGAAGTAAGACAGAGGTAGGTGTGAATGACAACACTTCAGCTTATTAACTGTGTGACTGTAGGCAAGTGCTCAGGATACCTGGCTTGCTTGTTGTGAATATTAAAGGAGAGAATAGAAAACACTTTGCTCACTACTGGATCCATGGGAAATGCTCTGTTGGTGGTTAAGTGTCAAAAGCAGGATGAATGCACACAACTATAACTATTTAAATTGAGACAGGAATTCAGAGAAGGGAGATATTCATGTGTGAATTCTCTTTTAAGGCCTAGACTTGTAGAGCAGGTAATTTGGACCCTGGCAGGTCTGGGACTGGGGCCCTGAAAGATCCTACTTTTCAGAATGTGCAGTACAATGGATGGCCACAGGGGGAAGACATAGGACAAATTTTAGCATCTTCCATTTCACCGTCCCTCTGGGCAGAGAAACCAGTAGGTTTCCACACCCATGTTATAATCAGAGCTAAACTTCCACACACAATATCTGTAGATAGATGAGGGATTCGCGGGGCTTTTCAATTGCAATAATATGTCAAAAGTTCTCTGAGACATTCCTGGCACATAGGAGCCATTGTGTCAGAAAAGTCTTTCAATCTTGCTCTGATTTTTTTTTTCACATTCTCTGATCAAGTCTCCCAATATATCTCTGAAATATGCAAATATCTATAGTTTTCTGTATCTCTCTGAAACTTTTGGGACACCAACTATCTCACTGAAATATTCTGAAACTCCTTGAAATGCTGACTTTCTATAAATCTCTCAAATTATAGATCTCTGTGTGGATGTCTTTTTTTGACCCTCTCTACCCTTTGACAGCACACATTCTCTCTGAATCTCAGAGACTCTCAGTCCATCTGTCTACAACAGCTTGTTATCATTTTGCAAGTGGATATCGGACAAAGACAGACACGTGCTATCTGTGCTAAACTCCAGGAATTTGCACCTCCTAGTTCCAGGTTACAACTGTCTTTGTTCTGAAGAAGGTGGAGATCAGAGCCCTTCCCACAGGAAGTTTCAGCTAGAACTGGAGCCAGAGAAAAGAGCCAGGCATTTGGAGTCAGGCAAACCTGGGTTTGATTCTCTATTCCTCATCTTACTGTGTGGCCTTGGCAAATTGCTTTTCCCTCTCCAAGTCTCTCTTTTCTAATCTAGTAAAAATAATCCTGCAGCCTTCGAGACTGTTATGAGGACTAGCAGCTGTATGAGGTAGTCAAGTGTAAAATGCCTGGTGAACGCCCATGACTATCCTGACTTTAAGTAAGATGTGAGTCCGGAGGATGGAGAGATTCATGTGTGTGTTTCATTAGCCCTTGACATGGAAAGGAAGTATTCAGTCTGCTGCATTTAAGAAGTCGCTTTGTGTAAGCCCGCGTTATTGCTTCCTTTACAGATTCTGTGGGGCTGTGGACTTGCAAGAATTAGTCGTACTTTTCCCCCCACCCAACTTTATTGATGTATAATTGACAAATAAACTTGTACTATATTTAAAGTGTACAGCGCAATGATTTCATATACATATAAATTGTGAAATTAGTCCCACAATCAAGTTAATTAACACATCTATCACCTCACATAGTTACCCTTTTGTTTTGGTGAGAACGCTTAATATCTACTCTCTTAGCAAACTTCAGGTATACAACACAGTATTATTAGCTATAGTCATCATACTTTATGTTAGACACTCAGAACTCATGCATCTTACAACTGAAAGTGTGTAGCCTTGACAAACCTCTCTCCATTTCCTCCAGCCCCCAGTCTCTGGGAACTGCCATTCTATTCTCTATTTCTATGAGTTCAACTTCTTTTTGGTTCCACATACAAGTGATAGCATATGGTACTTGTCTTTCTCTGTATGGCTTATTACACTGAACATAATGCCCTTCAAGTTCACCCATGTTGTCACAAATGGTAGGAGTTCCTTCTTTCTTGAAGAACAATATTCCCGTGTGTGTGTGTGTGTCTGTGTGTGTGTGTATCTATATATCACATTTTCTTTACCCATTCACCCACTGGTGGACACTTAGGTTGTTTCCATATCTTGGCTATTGTGAATAATGCTGCAGGGAACACGGGAGTGCAGATATCTTTTTGAGATACTGATTTTGTTTCCTTCAGATATATACCCGAAGTAGGATTGCTAGGTCACATGGGAGCTCTAATTTTAATTTTTTGAGGTACCTCAACACTGTTTTCCATAATGGTTGTACCAATTTACATTCCCACTAACGGTGTATATCCTCAACATCTTCAACAACACCATCTCATGTCTTTTTGATAATAGACATCCCACCAGGTGTAATGTGATATCTCATTGTGGTTTTGATTTGCATTTCTCCAATTAGTGATGTTGAGGATCTTTTCATAAACCTGTCGGCCTTTGTATGTCCTTTTTGGAAAAATGTCTATTCAGTACTTTGCCTATTTTGGGGGGGAGGGGGGAAGGAAATGTCTATTGAGGTCTTTTGCCCATTTTTAAATTGGGTTTTTGTGGGGTTTTTAGGTTTTGTTTTTGGTTTTTTTTTTGGTTTGTTTTTTGCTATTGGGTTGTAAGGTTTCCTTATGTCTTTTGTATATTAACCCTTTAATGGATATAATAGTTTTGATACAATCCTGATTATTTATTTTTGCTTTCATTGCCTGTGCTTTTGGCAAGAAGATTCAAAAATTGCCAAGACAAATGTCAAGGAGATTGTCTCTGTTTTCTTCTAGAGTTTTACAATTTTAAATCTTTCCTTTAAGGCTTTAACCAATTTTGAATTGATTTGGGAGGGACATGATGTAAGATAAGGGTCCAATTTCACTCTTTTGCATGTGAATATCCAATTTTCCAAACACTGTCTGTTGAAGAGACTATCCTTCCCCCACTTGTGTTCTTGGTGTTTGTCAAAAATTAATTGACTGTATATGTGTGGGTTTACTTCTGGGCTCCCTATTCTGTTCCATTGTTTTCGGTGTCTGTTTTAATGCCAATACCACACTGTTTTCATTACTATAGCTTTGTAGTATGGTTTGAAATCAGGACATGTGATACCTCCAGTTTTGTTCTTCTTGCTCAAGAACAAAACTTTAACTATTTGGGCTCTTTTGTGGTTCCATATGAATTTTAGGATTTTTAAAATTTCTGTGAAAAATGCCATTAGAATTTTTATAGCAATTGCATTTCATCTAGAGACTGCTTTGGGTAGTATGGACATTTTAACAATATTAATTCTTCCAATCTATTAACAGGGCATATTTTCCCATTTGTGTCTTCTTCAATTTCTTCTGTCAACGTTTTATAGTTTCCAGTGTACAGATCTTTCACGTCCTTGGTTAAGTTTATTCCTAAGTATTTTATTCTTTTTGACACTATTATAAATGGGATTTTTTCTTAATTAATTTTTTCAGATAGTTCGTTTTTAGTGTCGAGAAATACAACGGATTTTTGTATGTTGACTTTGTAACCTGAAACTCTACAAAATGCATCTATTATTCTAACAATTTTTTGGTGGCGTCTTTAGGGTTTTCCATATATAAGATCATGTTATCTGCAAACAGAGGCATTTTACTTCTTCCTTTCTGATTTGGATGTCTTTTCTTTTTCCTGTCTAGTTGCTCTGGCTAGGACTCCAGTACTATGTTGAGTAGAAGTGGTGACAGTGGACATCCCTGTCTTGTTCCTAATCTTAGAGGAAAAGCTTTGAGCTTTTCACTGTTGAATACTTCTGTTAGCTGTGGGCTAAGTTCAAGGTCTTTATTACGTTAAGGTACAATACATTCCATCTTTACCTGATTTTTTGAGTTGCATTTCATTTATACCTAACTTGTTGAGAATTTTTATCACAAAAGTATGTTGAGGTACATTTTTATCTAGACTTGATTTGTTGAGAGGTTTTTTAAAATTTATTTATTATTATTTTTTATTTTTACGGTACATAGGCCTCTCACTGTTGTGGCCTCTCCTGTTGTGGAGCACAGGCTCCGGACGTGCAGGCTCAGTGGCCATGCTCATGGGCCTAGCCGCTCCGTGGCATGTGGGATCTTCCCGGACCAGGGCACGAACCCATGTCCCCTGCATCAGCAGGCAGACTCTCAACCACTGTGCCACCAGGGAAGCCCAAGAGGTTTTCTTTTATCATGAAAGGGTGTTGAATTTAGTCAAATGCTTTTCCTGCACCTATTGAGATAATCATATAATTTTTATCCTTTATTTTGTTAATGTGATGGATCACTTTTATTAATTTGCATATATTGGATCATCCTTGCATCCCAGGGATAAATCCCACTTGATCGTGGTGTATGATCCTTTTAATGTGCTTTTGAATTTGGTTTGCTAGTATTTTGTTGAGGATTTTTGCATTTATGTTCATCAGGGATATCAGCCTGTAATATTCTGTTATTGTAGTGACCTCATCTGGCCCTGGTATTAGAGTAAAGCAAGCTTTGAAAAATGAGTCTGGAAGTGTCCCTTTCTCTTTGATTTTTGGGAAGAGTTTGAGAAGGATTGGTAGTAATTCTTCTTTAAATATTTGGTAGAATTCACCAGTGAAGTATCTGTTGTAATGTTTCCTCTTTCACTTATGATGTTATTTATTTGAGTCTTCTCCCCCTTTTTCTTAGTTATCCTAGCTAAAGATTTGTCAATTCTGTTATCTTTTCAAAAAGCCAACTCTCAGTTTTGTTGATTTTTCTATTGCATTTCTAGTCTCTATTTCATTTATTTCTGCTCTAATCTTTGTTATTTCCTTCCTTATAATAACTTTGGGCTTATTTTGTTCTTCTTTTTCTAGTTACTTGAGGTATAACATTAGATTCTTTATTTGAGATCTTTTTTTCTTAACATAGGCGTTTATCACTATGAATCACTTACTTTGAATGTGCAATATCAAGAGTTGGACACAAGCTGGGGCAATAGAGCAGATTTCAGCATCTTCCACTGCAGTTTACCTTTAGTGATGAGGAGTTAAGCCTTTGGTGCACTTCATACACTATCTTATGTGTGACCCCATCTGCCTGCAGTGTTTAGCATCGGTGGGGACTGTGTGGGCAGCTGGAAATCTGAGCTGTTGTTTGACAATATGTCTCTGTATTTAGCATTTAGACTAGTGTGTTCCAATAGAACTTTCAGCTATGATGGAAATATTCCAAACCTGTGCTGTCCAAAATGGTAGCTATTTACCACATAGGGCTATTGAACACTTGAAATGTGACTAGTACAACTGAGGAACAAAAACTTTAACTAAGGGGCTTCCCTGGTGGCGTGGTGGTTGAGAGTCCACCTGCCGATGCAGGGGACACGGGTTCGTGCCCCAGTCCGGGAAGATCCCACATGCCACGGAGCGGCTGGGCCCATGAGCCATGGCCGCTGACCCTGCATGTCTGGAGCCTGTGCTCCACAACAGGAGAGGCCACAACAGTGAGAGGCAAGCATACCACACACACAAAAAAATTTTAACTTAATTTAATATTAATTAATTTGAATATAAATATTTAGCTACATATAGGTAGAGGGTTCTGGATTGGACAGCACAGAATTCCAGACAACTCCAGTTTATCTAGGAATGAATGAACACTCTCCATCCCAGCCTCTTTCTGAGGCTGAGCTAAGATTAATTAGTGAAGTTGTCTCCCAAGGAACTCACAGTGGAGGAGTGGTGGGAAGTGGGAGAGGAAGCAAAGATGAATTCATAAACACTATAATATAAGCAAGCCTAATTACTACAGTAAGAGATATAAATCATACCGATGGTTGCTTCCACTTTTGAGAGCCTAACCAGGGGCAAAACACATTATAGTGTGATGTAGGTCTCAGGGCATCCCTATGAGATTTTGCAGGTGAGGAAACCAAGGTGCAGAGTGACCAAATGGTTTATTTATGACAATTTAGATGTCAACCTAGATGGGTGTCTTACTCTAAAATCTTTGTATAATGCTTATGAGGAACCTAAAAGAGGACTACATCACATCAAGCTTTCTAAAGGAGTTTGGGTTTCAGCTATAGCAGGAAGAATAAATAGGGTTTTAGTAGAAAAGGAGAGAAGACAGAGTCCAAGCAAAAGGATAGCATTAATCAGTGAGGCAAGAAACCTTGGGGGCTTTTTCTGCTCATTAACATTGTAATTAACCAAAATTTGGGCTTGGCCTCTCCTTTGTAACAGGTTTGGCTAAGTCCAAGAAGAGGGGATTGGTCCCTGACTAGAGGAGTCTGTGCGTATGAGGTAATTGAGAGGGTGTTGTCCATGGAACAACATCATCTAAAACCACTGGTCTGGGAGGGAGACTAGAGAGCCCCCAACAGGGCTGGAGGGATGTGGAGCCCAGGGTGGAGGGCAGCAGGGGCGGGGGAGAGGGTGTCTCCCTTTGAGGTGGGTAAATTCATGGAGTGCAAGCATACACCCTTGTACACTTAAACATCAAAGGAGACTCCCAGCTTCTTAAAGATGAACTGTGGATACTGGGAGAGAGACACAGGGAATGACGGGAACCATGAGGTTCAAGTCGTGTTAGACTCACTCTTTTGCCTGTATTTTCAACAGATGTAAGAGAATCTATTGATGGAACAATCAAGTTCTTTGGCATCAAATATGTGGTGGAGTCAGCAGACAAAGTTTTTCATGTTGGGATTTCAAAAAGACATTTTCCATAATCTCTTGGAGACACGATGGTATGTTTGGTGGACTTGTGATAGTTGACGCTACTATGAAAACCTAGAGGCAGGTCTCTAGCGACTTAACCGTTCAGCTCTATTCTTGGCCATGTTCCTAACAAATGTACTGCATGATCTAAATAAAGACATTGGCTAAAGGGTTATCCTATTTGGTAAAGAGAACTAAATTGCTTTTCAGAGAATCAGAAGCCAAGAAGTTATTGTCTTCTGTAATTGATTTGACCCTATCAAGATTGTATTTAATTATGAGAGCTATAAAGTGTAGCATTTAGCCTCAGGAAAACCAAGTTGAGAAGGAAAGGAATGTTTGATTTGGTAATGTCAGTCTCAGTCAAACTTTTTTTTTTTGCGGTACGCGGGCCTCTCACTGTTGTGGCCTCTCCCATTGCGGAGCATAAGCTCCGGACGCGCAGGCTCAGCGGCCATGGCTCACGGGCCCAGCCGCTCTGCGGTATGTGGGATCTTCCCGGACCGGGGCACAAACCCGTGTCCCCTGCATTGGCAGACGGACTCTCAACCACTGCGCCACCAGGGAAGCACTCAGTCAAACTTTTTTAGTGCTTGCTGTAGGGATTTTATAGTGAATAAACCACTGCTCTCACTGGTCATACATTCCCCACATCAGAGCCGATAGAATCACTTTTACACTTGCTACTTAAATGGGGACTACAAAATCTATAGTGACTTATGGTGTGAAGTGGAGTCCTGGCTGTGAATAAACCCAGTTGTAGCCTGGCTTTTCTGCTGGAAATATAGAATGTTTCTTTAAAAACTGGTTTAGGATTTTTAAGTTAAAAAAATAAAATGTGATGGGGGTGTGTGGGGGGGAGGTGATTGTCCTGTACTATTTTCCCCCTAAAGGCAGATCGCTGCTTAGAGAAATGAACAGACGATTATGAAAGCCCGGGTTTATTTACCAGGCTCAGTCCCAAGGGGTGTCTCCCCAAAGCAGCAGCAGATGGGCCGAAGACACACGTGGACAGAGGGAAAGACCTAGAGCTGCTTGAGTGTGAGGTCAAGTCCTCACCTCAGCTATGTCCTGCCAAAGGGTGTGTCCTGGCGCAGGCCAGAGCGAGTGTTTTTAAGTGACTTCTAAGTGCTTGCAGTTCCACTGACCTGGCCTTTCCTCCCTCCTCCAATCCGTTCTCCACACTAAAGCCAGAAAGACCTTTTCAAATGTAACTCTGAGCATGTCATGCAACCTACTCTCTGCTTAGAACCTACCAGTGTTTTTCCAGGAATGTCAGCACAGTTCACTGGTGCCTATGTGGTTTACCCTGCAGCTTCATTTGCCCCAAAGCTCCCTCCTTTTCACTCTCCACTCACTGTAGTCTTTTGTTTCCTGGCAACATGCTATGGCCTTCCACTGTGGGGCCTTTGCACATGCTGCTGCTTTTGTCCAGTGAACTTTCCTGGACACACCCCTTGCTTTGTGCTCTCATAGATTCATATTCTTCCCATAAACTACACAAAGGAGGGGTTGGCCTGATTCTGCTCATCGTATTATCCCTAGCATAATGCCAGACACATAGTCAATAACTAGTTATTGAAAGAATGACTGAACTTTCTTTCTAGAGTGAAAGACTTTCATGCTATCAGATTTCGCTTCTAGGAAAGTATGTCATATTGATCTTCTATTCCCTTTTAATTTCTCAGGGTGGGGTGGGAGGGAAACCTTGAATCATGGCTGGGAAGGCTTAGGCATTGGCAAAGGGCCAAGGAGTAGGTGGGGGAGGTGGGAAGGCTTTTGGAGTGTCATGCAAAGGGGGAGGGAGGACTTTTTCCAGGCTGTCCTAAGGAGCCATCTACTTTGCCAGTGACTATGTTCTCCCCTGCCAGGCTACCCTGGGTCCCAGGAATTTAATCTTAATGAGTAGATGAGAAGTGGATAAATACATAGAGCCCTAAAGGAGCTGGGACTCTTCACCAGCAGGATTCTCATATAACCTATGCCTCTTATACCTCACGTGACTTCAAGCCATGATGTAATCTCTGTAAATCTCTTTTCAACCCAATTGTGATCCAAAGCAGGATGAGTGAAGCCAGAGGAAACTAAATTTGAGTGTCCGCTCAGCTACTTACCAGCTGTGTGATTTCAAACAATCCTGTTTGAAAACCTGTTTTTGCCACTGTAAAGTGGTGTTAATAATAGTTCCCATTTCACTGGGCAGCAGTGAGTATACAACAAAATAATGTCTCTAAAACACTGAACACCACTCTCGTCTCACTGGTTTGACACACAGAGGTTTATTTCTTGCTTACACTGCAGTACTGTGCCATGAGTAGTGGTGGCGGAAGTGTAAATCTCTGCATCCTTTCTGGAAGACAACTGGACAATATGTATGAAAAGCCTTAAAGTACTAGTCCAGTAATTTCACACTTCTAGGAATTATTCTTAGTCAAGTAACCAGAGACACAGATACACCAGCTGATGTACGTGGATATCCTTATAACTTATTGACAACAATGGGCCTGGAAAGACTTCAGTGTTTAACAGTAATGGGGGAGGGCAGGAGGGATGGCAGGGGTGGTTGTAAGGGCTGTAATTCTCCCAACAGCTGACGTTTACTTCCTTGTGAAAGCAGCTTTTTCTGTTACTAGAGTAATTCCCGTGGCCTCTCTCTACCTCCTCACTTACTACTCACCATGCTTCCGTGGTATAAATTTGGGATCAAGAACTGAGATGTGTCTTCCTGAAACTTCTTCCCATCTATCTAAGGAATAGGCAAACCCCAGGAAACATGTGTTCTCAATTGCTTTCAGCCATGAAGCAAGTTTAGCAGTTAAGTCTCAGTCTCAATGGGACCAGGCTATCACTGCCTGTAATTGGGCAGATAAATCAGCCCAATACTGGAATTCATCATTAGGTTGTCCACCCACCCATTCACATATGCTAACTTTATTTTACACCAATGATTTATAAAGATGACATTTTAATGCACAATCTGCCTTAATCTTTTATTTCTCACTTAGTTTAGTTTTATTTAGGAGAATATAATTATGGTGTTTATCACTTATTCTAAAGGTGTAGTCTCTATATCAGTAGTATCAACGTTACCTGGGAACTTCTCGGAAATACAGATTCTTGGACTCTACCTAGATCTACTGAATCAGAAACTCTGTGGGTGAAGCCCAGTGGTTTGTGTTTTAACAAATTCTCTAGGTGATTCTCATGCATGCTAAAGTTTGTAAGCACTCATTTTTTAGCACACATGCAATACTGGATGAAAATATACCAAAATGTTGCAGATACCAAATCAGGACTGGCTCCTTGCTGCTGGTACATCAATACCCAAGAAGTAGTTGTTGTAGAAAGGAAAGTTGCTTTTAATCAGAATGCCAGCAATCTGGGGAGATGGTGGACTCAGTGTCCCCCCAAAACCACCCCCGAAGACCCTGCTCGCCCATGAAAGTTTTTAAAGGGAAAAAGGGAAGTAATCTCAGTTCATTATTGAGATAGGGGGTCAGTGTAGTCTCCATCCCCCACTGTGTGCAGGTTTGTTGATATCTTGTACTTTTTCTTTAGATGCTGTCTTGTTCATACAGTTTGTTCACCAGGTTACTGAATGGGAAGCTAGGGAAGAGATCTGGTCATCTGTTAATTACTTATTCTTCATTTCTACTTCTTTGATCTACAGAAAGAACCAACAGATTAGACAAGATATTGTGTGATCAAAAGGTGTGAAAGGTGTGCTAGGGCTGGAGATGGGAGTGCCTGGTTTAAGGTTAGTGACAAGACAAAGGCCTCCCGTAGGGAGCTCTTTCTTGCAAAAAGCTCTTTCCTGCCAAAAGCTACTTACATTACTAGTAATTTTCCTTGAGAGGTGGGGCTGCAGATGTGTGTGTTTCGGTATAAGTTAATTTTAAAATAAATTATCTTAATTTTCAGATATCTTTGTGGATTTCTTGGCTTACATCCCATCAATAAATCTCATAGGGTGGAGCAGCAATTCTTGATGTCATTCAATGAATTATCAGCTTTTAATTTATCAAAAGTAGGCAAGGTTACAGATATTTGTAGTTTATGAGAGTAGATAAATTTTTCCACTTAAGAATTTTAATTTTTAAATAATTACATATTCACAGGAAATTGCAAAGATAGAATCAAAAGCAATTGATTTCTGTATATTAATCATGTATCCTACAACCTTGCTATAACTGCTTATCAGTTCCATGAGTTTTTTGTTCTGTTTTATTTTTGCAATTCCTTGGGATTTTCTTTATTGAGAATCTTTTCATACGCGAACAACATATCGTGTTTTACTATTGCTTCTGGCCAATGTTCAAAAACAAAATTCTCTAAGCTTTCCCCTAGTCAATATTTTCGCCTTTATCCTTTGTATCTTTCCCACTCATACCTCAGGAATGGGCTCTGGTAATTGTCAAGGAAATTCTAATGTAACATAGAGACAGGTAAACATCCCCAAGGGAAAGAAAAACTAGTGGGAAGTGGAAAAATTCCTATTCTGAGCCAACTGATTATCAACTAATTTATCTTTCCCCACCCCTGAAAAATGGGGGTAATCAGTAGAATCATTCCCGTGTTTATAATCAAGGTATAATTTAATACTACAGTGAAACAAGTAGACAAAAAAATGTGCAGTTCAATGAATTTTGAAAAATGCATATGCCTGTTACTTGTGTCCTATAACACATTTCCATTATCCTAGAGAGTTCTCTTACCCCTTCTAGGCAACCCCTCACTCCTCCAGTGACTACCACTCTACCATTTTACAACATAGATCAGCTTTGCCTGTTCTAGAAGTTCATACACATGGAATCATACTGTACATACTTTCTGGTGTCTTGCCTCTTTTATTCAGCATAATATTTTGACATTCACCCACATTGCTGCAAGTATCATTAGTTTTTCTTTGTTGCTGCTGAGTAGTATTCCATTGTCAGAATACACCACATTTGCTTGTTGATGGGCACCTGGACTATCCCTAGTTTTTGTCTATTACGAATAAGATTACTGTTGGTTTGCATTCTGCAGGCCTGCAAGGTCTGTACTTTCCCAGCTTCAAGACTGAAGAAAGAGCTTGGAGTCAGCAACAGACACATCAGTGGTTTAATGGATGGGGGAGCTTACACGTCTGAAGCAAGGTCCTGGAGCCACACCCCACCATGCGCTATGGACGGCAGGGCAGGACATGGTGGCAGTCTTCACTCCCGGGGGGCAGGGGGAGATTACCAGTTATAGGAGGAATTGATATCAGGTGGGCTCATTGGTTACCAGGGAAACCAGCAGAGGGGCATGCCCCTAACCACCCCTTTGATAAGCATAGTGGAGAGTTCTTATCTAAAGCTAGAACAATCATTAGCTGGGGCCTGGGCAAGTATGTAAGAAATTCAGTCATGTGAGCAGCGTGTAGGTGAGGCAGGACCTGATGGAGCAGGGGATGTACAGAGAGCAAGAGCACAGCCATCGAGTGGCCTGACCATACAACTACTATGAACATTCTTTTTTTTTTTTTTGCGGGCCTCTCACTGTTGTGGCCTCTCCCGTTGCAGAGCACAGGCTCTGGACGCGCAGGCCCAGTGGCCATGGCTCACCGGCCCAGCCGCTCCACAGCATGTGGGATCTTCCCCGACCGGGGCACGAACCCGTGTCCCGTGCATTGGCAGGCGGACTCTCAACCACTGCACCACCAGGGAAGCCCACTATGAACATTCTTATACAAAGAGATTTGTGGATATGTTTTCATTTCTCTTCGATTAATGCCTGAGAGTAGAATTTTGGGGCCATTGGGTAGATGTATACTTTAAAAGAAACTGCAAATCTTAGACACAACAGCCGTGTATGAGAGTTCCAGTTATCACATCCTTGGCAACATATCGTGTTGTCAGTGTTTTCATTTTAGCTATTTCAGTGACTCTGAGGTGAAATCTTTTTTTTTTTTTTTTTTTTTTTTTGCGGGCCTCTCACTGTTGTGGCCTCTCCCATTGCGGAGCACAGGCTCTGGACGTGCAAGCTCAGCGGCCATGGCTCACGGGCCCAGCCGCTCCGCGGCATGTGGGATCTTCCCAGACCGGGGCACGAACCCGTGTCCCCTGCATCGGCAGGCGGACTCTCAACCACTGCGCCACCAGGAAAGCCCTGTTTGTAGATTTTTTGATGATGGTCATCCTGACCGATGTGAGGTGATACCTCATTGTGGTATCAGATCCAGTTAATTGTTAGGAAAAATTAATTATCTCTAATCAGCAAGTCTTCTTTATCATGTACCCAGATTTGTGTTAGGTTCCAGGGGGAAGAAACAAATAAAGAAGACCTAATACTTGCCCTTGAGAACCAATATTCATATTTAGGAGACATGATTTATGTACCACTTATACTGTGAGGAAGTGGTCTAAGCTGCAGATCCATACTGGAATCCATGTGAGTTATCAGTGAAGTAAGGTGTCAGACGAGGAAGGATGGGATGGGCTAGTGGAAGCTTGACAGGTGATGAAAATTCACATTTGTAAAGGGATCTATGCAGAGAAGAAATAAAGATAACGTATTTAGAGATAGGTAAAAGAAAGCCTGAGACAACAAATGGAATATAAGATTTTAATGTTTCTAACAAAAGCTGCTTATTAAATGACAGAACTCTTAGTGATGCACATTTAGGTGGTATCCAGCCTTTGGCTAATAAAATAATGCTGCCACCAATCCTTGCACACATGTTTTGAGCATGCCTGTGAGTACATAGGTAGGAAACATTCCAGTGAGTAGAACTGCTGCTCAAAGACTATGTACCATTTTATTATATATTGAAAATATCATTCTGAAATAGTTACTATTCTACATTTCCACCAACAGATGGTATCACTATCTCAGATATTACAGGTATCAGAGTTTTTTATCTTTTCCAAACTTACAGATGAAAAGTAAATTTTCATAGTGATTGTATTTTACCCTTTTTATTAACAAGACTGAGTATCTTTCAGAGAAATTTTGTATTTCTTTTCTCTGAACTGCCTGTGTAGGTCCTTACTCCATGTCTCCTTTGCATTGTTGGTTTTTCCCTCATTTTTTTTTAATTATGAAAGAATCACCTTTTATTTTTTTAATTTTTTTTGGCCACACCATGCAGCACATGGTATCTTAGTTCCCTGACCAGGGATTGAATCCACGACTCCTGCATTTGAAGTGCAGAGTCTTAACCACTGGACTGCCAGACAAGTCCCTCCCTCATTGCTTTTTAAGAACTCTCAAATTTTTAGGAATTTTTATCTCTTATACCTATTCCACATGTTTCTGACTAGTTTATAATTCAGTCTGTTGACATATTAATTATATTTTGAACATCCAGAGGGTTTTTTTTGACTTTTTATTTTATTTTGTAAATTATGAAATTTCCCAAGTCCCCCTTTATTTTTTCCTCCTTTTTACCCTCATTGACTTTTTAAATTTTACTACTCTATTTTCTAGAGCAGTTTCAGATTTACAGAAAGAATGTGCAGAAAGTACATAGAGTTTCCATATAACCAACCCCATTCTCCCTTCCTCACCCCGCCACTCCAAAGTTTCCCCTACTACTAACATCTTCCATAGTGTGGTATGTTTATTACAACTGATGAACAAATATTGATAGGTTATTATTGAATAAAGTTTACATTAGTGTTCACTCTTTGTGTTGTAAAGTTCTCTGGGTTTAAACAAATTGTTATATAAATGAGCACAAGTAGCCTCTGTATATTGGCCCTGTGTTACTTATTTCTTTAAATCAGGCTGAGACCCATTAGTTCAAAAGCCTGCCAGTGCCAAACTCAAATTTTTACACATCCAATTGTTTTAGATATATCCCTGATAAGCATACTTTTAGCTATGTAATGCCTGTCTGCTTTGTGTGTCCTGTGAAACTGCACCCAACATCTGCTAGCCATAGGTAAGATAAACTCTGTAGCTACAGAGACCCCAAGCCACTGCTGCCCTGCAGAGCCCTCAACTCTTCACTGTTCTGTGATGTGACATTACTAGACACATAAGCCCTCTCTCCAACCCATCTCCTCCCTGGGAGTTCCCTTGCCCTCCTCCCCTTCTGCATGGTGTTCCCTGTGCCTCCAAATGGTCTCATACTGTGGGGATTGCCACCTGCGAAATCCTGTCAAAGTGCTGCTCAAATAAAGGCTTCTTGTGTGCTACCACCACCTCGTGGTCATATCTTTTTCCTTGATCAGCCCTGAAATCCTCAAATTTACTACATTAATACATGCATAATGCCATGTTTCTACCATTTCTGAATCATACAGAACCACTTTACCACTTTAAAAATACCCTATGCTCCACGTATTCCTCCCTCCCTCTTCCTAAACCCCTAGCAACCACTGCTCTTTTCACTGTTTCCATAATTTGGCCTTTTCCAGAATGTCATATAATTGGGATCATACAGTACATAAGCTCTTCAGACTGGCCTCTTTACTTAGCAATATGCATTTAACGTTCCTGCGTGTCTCTTTGTGGCTTGATGGCTCATTTCTTTTTATCACTGAACAATATTCCATTGTCTAAATGTACCACAGGACATATTGGTTGCTTCCAGTTTGGGGGCAATTATGAATAAAGATGCTGGGAACATTTATGTTCAAGTTTTTGTGTGGATGTAGTTTTCAACTCATTTGTGTTATACCTAGAAGCCTGATTGCTAGAACATATAGTAAGCACATATTTAGCTTTGTAAGAAACTGCCAAACTGTTTTCCTATGTGGCTGTATCATTTCGCATTCTCACCAGCAATGAATGAGAGTTTCTTTTGCTCCACATCTTTGTCAGCATTTGATGTTGTCAGTGTTTTAAATTTCAGCCATTCTAATAGGTTTTTCATGATATCTCATTGCTTTAATTTGCAATTCCTAATGACACATTATGTTGAGCTCCTTTTCCTGTGTTTGTTTCCCATCCATATATCTTCTGTGGTGAAGTGTCTGTTCAGATGTTCTATCCATTTTTATGTTGGGTTTTTTTTATTGTTAAGTTCTGAGAGACTTTGTATTTAGTAGTCCCCATCCCCATCGGTGGTTTTGCTTTCTGCAGTGTCAGTTACCCAAGATCAACCATTGTCTGAAAAAATTAAATGGAAAATTCCAGAAATAATTCATAAGTTTTAAATTGGGAGCCATTCTGAGTAGGTTGATGAACTCTCATGCTGTCCTGCTCTGTCCTGCCCAGAATGTGAATCATTCCTTCATCCAGGGTATCCTACTCCTTAGTTACTTAGTAGACATGTTGGTTATCAGAATGACTGTCACAATATCTCAGTGCTTGTGTTCAAGTAACCCTTATTTTTCTTAATAATGACCCCAAAGCACAAAAGTAGAAATTTTGGCGATTTGGACGTTCCCTTACTGTGGCTAATTTATAAATTAAACTCTATCATAGGTATGTATGTATAGGAGAAAACATAGTATATATAGGGTTCAGTACTATCTGGGGATTCAGGAATCCACTGGGTTCCTGGAATGTATCCCTTGCAGATAAGGAGGGACTACTGTATTTTGGATACAAATCCTTTATCTGATATATCTTTTACAAATATTTTTTCTCAGCCTGTAACTTATCTTTCCTTTCTCATAACAAAAGCTTTTGCAGATTTAAAAAAAAAAAAAAAAAGCTTTTCCAGAGCAGACTTTTATTTTAATGAATTAAAATTTTAATTTAATGAATTAATGCTTGATCTGTTATACCTTTTATTGACCTTTATAATTCAATTTATTTACTTATTTTTCTGTTGCATAATTCAATATTTTTTCTATTCATGGTTTCCAGCTGGTGTGTTTGCTTAGAAAGAGTTTTCTAGGCCATGTTCCAAGTTATACAGCCACTTTTTCTATTTATTTTATGTTTTCAAATTAATCTATGCAAAATGATTTCTATTATAAGGATTTTGACAGAAATATAACATTTTTTTTCCAAAAAATACCCAGTTGTCCTTCCAGTTATTAAATAATCTATCTTTCTGTACTGATACCAAATTTCATCTTTGTCATAAACTAAATTCCTCTATGTATTTGAAATTATAAACTGTTTCATTGAGCTCTCTTCTCATGAGCCAAATTCAGATTTTTCAAAAATGATAATATTTATACATTGTTCTAACTTATAGAACAATTCCATGCTCAGTACCTTTTTTAAAAAAATATTTTTTCTATAAAAGTCTATAGAAAACAAAACAAACAAAACATGTTTTGTTTTATGAAAAGGTTCAAGATATTTTTATTTGATGACCTCAAATTTCCACACTGAGTTACCCGTGCTTTACAGTTGTTCTTAATAGAAAATGCTCTAATATTTTCCATTATATCTTTGAGAATAAATTTTCACTTTTTTTCTTGTTTCCTGTAAGATTGTTATAAACCTGAAAATTTATGAAAATATGTATTATGTAACCTTAAAATGTATCAAATTATAAATCCAGCTAAATATAAAAATGAGTAGAAAATAATGATGAAATTATCGTTATTATTTTATAATAGATATAAAGGTAACTGGTAGTTAGCTTGTAATCACTCTATTTTATTTGTTACATAATGCACTTAAAACACATTCAAAATAATCAGTGTTTTGGATCCATAAGTAAAGTTTAATTGTTTAAGGGAATAAAATTAACTTCATTGGCAGTGTTCAAATAGCTCAAATTATTTTCAAATATTATTATACAAACATATCATAAAATGGGGATTAAACAGTTTACACCTAAAATAGTATTCCTTTCCACATACAAAATAATTTTTAATATTTTATATGTTAATTGATTAATCAATCAATTAATTAGTTGACACATTGGTACTGAGACTCTTCTGGCCTCAAGGATGAGAAATCCTAAATTTATTTGGTGGTCTTTTTCAAGTGGCGATATAACAGGAGGGATTGGGAGAGACAAGAAGGCCTTAATGTGGGGGAAACAGAGAGTCCTAGAGTTTCAACTATGTCTGCATCCTCCCCTCAATGAGTGGGGCAGGGACAAAAATGTGAGGGTCTGGCATGTGTCCTATTCCCACACCTTATTCTAGTCAGGAACTAAATGTCAACTTTGAGAATTTCTGACTCTCTAAACTGAAAGAACATCTGTGGTAGCCCAGTTGTATCAGGAAGGCAAAACAAAAAATGAAATATTTTAACATGGGGACACCCGTAGGAGCAGGCAGTGGTGGTTTAAGACATCTGCTGGTAATACCCAAGAGAGTTGAGAGGTGTTGTGTGGAACATAAAAATTTTATAAGAGCATATAGTGAATAAGAGAAGTAATAAAATTAAACATTTGTTTGGTGAGAATTTTCTATACTTGAAGAAAGATGAGAATTATCCAATTCAAAAAGCACTATCAAGCTTAAGCTAGAAAAAGAAACATAAATTCATACATAGATTCATTACAACTAAAGTGCAATAAATCTTAAAAGCTGTCTGAGAGAAAGAATGTTTATCAATGAAGGAACAGTTATCAGAGTGGTAGCAGTTTTCTTAATGGCAGCAATGGAAACCGTATATCATATTTCTTAAGGGAAACAGTCTGATGAACTAAAATTCTGGTAAAGTACAAAATTAAGGCGTCTTCAGGAAAAATAAGAGACTTCACCCTCAACAAAGGAAGCTTAAAATTGATATATTCTCAAAAAATTAATCATGACTGATCAGTAAAAACGTGTTTTATTAAATGAGGTAATGTTAGTAAATTGGACAGTTTTATGTAAAAACAAAAAAGGATATTTACCAAATTTTGCTCAAGAAAATATAGAAAACCATTTAATGTCAATGTCCATTTGAGTTTGTAAAAGGGAAAAATAATTGTTGAATAACTATCCCAGAACAACTCAGAATCTAGATTTATTGTTGCACTTTTTAAAATTTTGCAGTTTTCACGCTTTGTGAGGAACTCAAGAGTATAAATAAAAGTAGGAAGGATTTTAGATGATATCACATTGACTATATAATTCTGATATCACAATCTGATAAATGAATTCTTAAAAAAGATAAATTTCACTATGGGTGCAAAATTAAAGCTATTAAATAAAATATTATTAAACCAAATTCAAAAACTTGTTTAAAGTAATATTTAACAATTACTACATTACACTAATCTTCAAATTGCTGAACTTCACTGCTAAAAAAATTGTGATTTAATAACGTATATTAACAATCCTAATTAGAAAAAAAAGGTTCAATTTTTTTTTTTTTTTTTTTTTTTTGCGGTACGCAGGCCTCTCACTGTTGTGGCCTATCCCGTTGCAGAGCACAGGCTCTGGACGCGCAGGCTCAGCATCCATGGCTCACGGGCCCAGCTGCTCCACGGCATGTGGGACCTTCCGGGACCGGGGCACGAACCCGCGTCCCCTGCATCCGCAGGCAGACTCTCAACCACTGCGCCATCAGGGAAGCCCCTAAAAGGTTGAATTTATATTAAAGATTTTTTATATATTCAACCTCCATTATATTTTCTCTTCTTCTTCCTCTTGTTCATTCTGCTTCCATATTCCTTATTCTTATGCATCCTCCTTCTCTCCCTCTCCCTCAGTTGTGTCTTGGCAATTCTTCAGCCTTTGCACATCGACATTGATTTGTGTCAATTTGTCAATTTATGGAAAAAAAAAAACTATTGGGATATTGGAACTATCCTGAAATTATAATTTATCGGGGGAGAAAGATTTGAAACTTTTAAAGAAATGATTCTTCCCATTTACGAACATGGTATATCATTTTTCATTTACTTAAAATTTTCATGCTTAGAATATTGCCATGCACATTGTAAGTGCTCAATGTGTTTTAGCAATTATTGCAATCTTAGCGGTATCTGAACTTGTCTTTACTTTCCTCCCTACTCTGTTATTGGATGACATGTGTCCAAATGTGAGCACTATTCCTCTATCATGCAAATTTTGGACACTTTTACTTTCCTCATTTAAATAATTCTGTATTTTAAAGTATTTCAGTATGAATCTATAATACAGCATAATTACAAAGAAATAAATTTAAAATGTTTACATGAATAAAGAAATATATTTTGTTCCTTATCACATAAAGGTTTACCATACATCCAAGTCATATTTTCTCCTTCAGTGAGTTGTATGGTATGTGGCTTTTTACTCTGGGGAAAAAAATCTAAGAAACTCATTTGGAAGAAATAAATTAATAACTTAGTAAACTTTTATTTTTCTCTGAGTCCATAGATTACAATCCCCCACCAAAAGTGTAAGAGAGCATAGTCTAGTTGGAGCAGAATTCCCCACAATGAGATCCTACATAATCTGTTAAAGGGAAATATAATCCTTTAAGGGATACAGAGAAAACATCTTTTTTAAAAAAAAGCCCTACCCATACAGATGGCCAAAAAACACATGAAAAGATGCTTAACATCACTAATCATTAGAGAAATGTAAATCAAAAGTATAATGGAGTATCACCTCACACAAGTCAGAATGGGCGCCATCAAAAAATCTACAAACAATTAATGCTGGAGAGGGTGTGGAGAAAACGGGACCCCCCCCTACACTGTTGGTGGGAAGGTAAATTGGTAAAACCATTATGGAGAACAGTACGGAGATTCCTTAAAAAACTAAATATAGAACTACCATATGATCCAGCAGTCCCTCTCCTGGGCATATATCCAGAGAAAACCATAATTTGAAAAAATACATGCACACAAAAGTCATGGCACCACTATTTACAATAACCAAGACATGGAAGCAACCTAAATGTCTATCGACAGAAGAGTGGATAAAGAAAATGTTGTACATATATACAATGGAATATTACTCAGCCATAGAAAGAATAATGAAATAATGCCTTTATCAGCAACTTGGATGGACCTGGAGATTGTCATACTGAGTGAAGTAAGTCAGGCAGAAAGACAAATATCCTATGATGTCGCTTATATAAGGAATCTAAAAAAAGGTACAAATGAACTTATTTACAAAACAGAAATAGAGTCACAGATGTACAAAACAAACTTATGGTTACCAGGGGGAAAGAGGGGTTAGGGATAAATTGGGAGATTGGGATTGACATATACACACTGCTATATATAAAATAGATAACTAATAAGGACCTACTGTATAGCACAGGGAACTCTACTCAATACTCTATAATGACCTATATGAGAAAAGAATCTAAAAAAGAGTGGATACAAGTATATGTATAACTGATTCACTTTGCTGTACACCTGAAACTAATACAAAATCATAAATCAACTGTACTCCAATAAAATTTTAAAAAATAAAAATAAAAAAGCCCTACCGAGAAATAAATTTTTGAGTTTTAAAGGGATGAAAGGAGAAATCTATCAGATGTCAGGGTCAGTGTGGATTTTTTCAGTCGAAATAAAAATGGTTGGTGGTTGGCCTGAGGTTAAGAGAAAAGGCAAGAGTAATGATCACACATATTTTTTAGAGAAGACTTTATTTGCCTGTGCAAATCAGTCAGTCTACATTATTTGATTAGGCACTTAGTGAGTGCAGAGATCTTTATTAAGGACTGAGCCTGATGGAATATCCCTCTTTTAACTGGTCTCTTCTTTATTTTCTTGAAATTTCTATCTTAATCCTATTTAAAGAGAATCAAATAAAAGGGAAATTTTGGGAGTCTCTGGAAAGATACTAGAAAGGTAAGGCATTCCTATAGGTGGTATTTGGAAGGAATGTTAAGAACCCGTTGATACCTAGAAAGCTAGGAACTCATCATGTACATATATGAATCAAATACACAGTGACTCCTGGTTCATACTCTCACCTTTTGGTTACTGTCTTCCTTCACAAAACAGTTCACAGTGAATGGCATTCAGGGGCCAATCATGGCTCCATTAGGTGGAAAAGTTGAGTTCAGTAGCCAGGTGTCCCCACCACAGAGTGCAGAACACATAGAAATACGCTGGTTCTGGAACCACTACACAAAACCTGTTCACCTGTACTAGAATGGTAGACTTGTATGGAGAAACCATCTCCAAGTATGTGGAGTGGACAGAGCTCCTGAAAGAAGCCACTGGAGAGGGTAAGGTGACCCTCAGGATCCTTAATGTGAATGCTGCTGCTGATGGGTGGTACCATTGTTTCTTCAAAGATGGTGATTTCTGTGATGAGGCCATCAGAGAAGTGAAGGTCACAGGTAAGGATGGATCCCTCTGAGGCTTCTAAGCATCCACGATTCTCAATCCATCTGAGGCTGAGTATTAGGAATATTCTTAGTGTTTCTGACCATTTTGTATTACAGGGTTTGGTTAGCAAGTTCAAATTCATGCATTTAGTCTTTAAATGGGGAAGAGTGTAGGATTAAGAATGCAAATTGTGTCTGTGCACATATTACCTTTATCAGCAAGAACTGTCTGTTTTCCCAGGTCCATGTGCACTGTTAGAACTTTAAAGTATCAACAGAATCCTTTCAGGATTTGTTACTATTTGTTTCAATTATTTTTGACAACACTTTAGTAAAACTTGACTCTCTAAACCACCTAAATCTTTACAACTGTCTCCTTAATGATCATTCTTATTCCCATTTCTCCCTGACTCAATTTGCTGACTACTTAGTTCTTAAATCTAGTTCAGAAAGCCTTCATCTATAATCTTCTGTGTCCTCCAATATCACCTCAGTCTCAGTTTTCTGAATAACAAAGAAATGGTGGCAAGATGGAGGACTTGAAGTAAACTGAAAGGCTTCCAAATGTGAGGGCACAAGGGTAGGCACCTAGGCCCATTCACATTTAACATTTTCATTAGCTATTGTGACGCTCATCTGTATTGCCTAGAGCTAAGCTATTCAATATGATAGCCACTAGCCACATGTGGCTACTTACATTTATGTTTAAATTAAATAAAATTAAATTTAGGCAAAATTTAAAGTAAAAAATTAAATAAAATTGAAAATTTAGTTCTTTAGTCTCACTGACCACATCTTGATCTTAGCCAAAAGGCCAAGAAGGGATCACTGACCACATCTTAGGTGCCAAAGTCTCACGTTGCAAAAAGCTACTGAATGGACAGCACGGATATGGAATATTTCCATCACTGCAGAAACTTTTATCAGACAGAGCTGCTCTAGAGTAACTCTTTAAATCTCTACTCATTCTTTCTTTGCCCACACATTAGGCAATTCTTAACATCCCCAGCAATGTCCTGAAAATTTTCAAAAACTTGTTTATTTTCTCTAAACTGATATCTACTGCTTTATTTTGATAATAGTAGTGCGTTACCTGTTTTATTCAAAGAGCACATAAATTAAAGTTTCAATTAAAGTTGCAAACTTGCCTTTATGCTATTTACTGCTTATTAATAAATTATGGTAGCTCATACGTGGCTAATGACGAATATACAAGAAAAAATGTTACACTATAAATTCTATGAGGACTGAGATCTTGATTGTTTTTGTTCATCATTATGTCCATGGACCTAGCCCAGTCTCCTAGATTTAGTAAATAATCAATAAATATTTTTGACTAAGTGAATAAATGAAACAAACAGGCATTTCCTCTCCTGACTTTTTAGGACAAGGTTGTTAATTTGGATATCATAACCCTTCAGTCTGACTTAGCCTTTTCCCCTTTTGATTAGCTTGTAGAAGCCATCAGAGCCCCACAGCACTTGACTATCAGTATATCTAAGGGCATAAGGTTTAAAGTAGAAGAAGGGGACTTTTCTTTCTCTCTAATGTTTCCCCATCCCTTCACCTAAATATTGTTTTCCCCTTTCTTTCCAACCAGCTACAAGCCTGGAAACGCAGATTCTTGTGCATCCTTCTAATACCAAAGGTCTTTTAGTGGAGTGTAATTCAAGAGGTTGGTTCCCGCAACCTCAAATGGAATGGAGAGACAGCAGAGGAGAGATCATTCTACCTTCATCAAAATTTTACTCACAGGATACTGACAAATCATTCAATCTGAAGATGACCCTTCTTCTAAGATGGAGCTCCTATGGGAATGTCACTTGCTACCTTCAAAACCTGTAACTGGTCAAGAGGAAGGAACAAGCATTGTCCTATCAAGTGAGATCTGTGTGTTTGTTCTTCAAATGATGGCCACTGTCATCAAATTTATAAACTAAAGAGAAAAATTAATACACTTTCTTCACTTGGTTTTTAGGATATTATATTCTCTTGGCTTTGTTCACCATCTTGCTTGTCTTCTTTCTTATTCTCTTCTGCTACTTCATCTTTTTCGCTCCACCTTCTTGATATATGAGTTTCCCAGGGCATAGTCTTTGAGTCTTTTTTCTCTATTGTGACTTAATTCTATCTCATGGCTTTACATAAAATCAATATGATAAGAATTCCTCGAATGATATCTTCTACCCAGACCTCTCTCCCAAACTCTAGTCTCATCTCTAAACTCAACATCTCAGTGTGGAAGTCTAGTAAATATCCTGAATCAAACAGATCAAAAACTAAACTCTTAATCAGCTGTCAACTTGTGTGATTTACTGCCTTCCCAGTCACACTTCCTATTTTTGTTTTCTCAGAAAAAAATCCTTGAAGTCATCCTTGACTCCCATCTTTCTCTTATATTCGACATCACACGTGTCAAGAGATATGTCGAGAGATACTAGCTTTACCTTTAAAATATACCCAGTGTCTCACCACTTCTTACCACCTTTGCTGCCCTCCAAGTCTGAGACACCATCACCTATGGTCTGAACATTGGCAATAGCAACTGAAAAGTTCTCCCTACTACTTCTCTTGTCCACTATGGTATATTCTCAACGCATGGATAGGAGGATCCATTTAAAACATGAGATATATGTCACCCTCTGTTCAAGACCCTGCAATTGTTCCCCATTTTATTCAAAGTAAAATGCCCCACAATGTCCAGCACTATCTCTGCCCCCGTTACCTATCTGACCTCATCCCCTAATGTTCTCTGTGTCTCCTCTAGTCTAGTCACACAGAACTCCTTGCTGTTCCCCAACCGTGACAGAACTGCTCCTGCCTGGGGTCTTTGCTCCAGTTGTTCCCTCTTCCCAGAATGCTATAATTCCAATAAATTACCTATCTCCTTCAGATCTATACTCAAGTCTCACCTTGTAAGTAAGGACCACTTTAACAAACCAACTTGAAAAAATGTAACCTTTACCACCCCCTCCACCTGACATTTCCTATCACCTTACCCTCTTTTAATTTTTATTTTTTATACAGTAGTATCACCTTTTAACCTGCTATGTAACTTATTTATTATGTTTATTGTCACTTATCTATCTCCCTTTCTAAAACATGAAGATAGAGATCTTTGTTGTAATATACCCCAGTTTCTTCAAATATTGCATGGCATATAGTAGGTAAGCAATAAATAATCAATACTTGAATGATTGAAATAAAATAAAATGAGTGCCTTGGAAACTGCTAAGTAAATGTACATGTATTAGTATTTGTATATGTCTGTGAAATTCATGTTGGACAGATGCTGAGAGGGGTATCCCAATTCAAGATTATTATAATAGGAATAAGTCCCCAACAGGTTTAGCAGTTTACTACTTTTAGAACATTTTTGTGTTTATTTCTCTGGGCAGAAAGACATCAGATTCCCAAACAAAATGATAGGTGTCTATGCCCAGTATGTGCAAACCAGCAAACCAAAGCAGTTGCTTGTTCACACGAATAGGAAAGGAGGAAAGCTTATGTAAACGTATGTCTCAATGTATTCAAGAAGAATAATGCCAGACCCAGTGAATACATTGGAGAATTCAGAACTGCGCATATATTGGTTGCTTAGACAAAAGGACTGAAGGACTGAGTTGGTCTGAGGCTTAGTAGGAAGAACCCAGCTCTGCCTTAGGGAGAACATGAGACAGAATGGATGGGAAGAATTGGGGTGAGCAGCCTTCATTCACCTTTGCTCCAGTCTCAAACTAATCACACTTGGCTCAGTCCCACTCCAGACCCTTTGTCACTTTTCACTCACCCAATTACAACTACCTCCCCAAACTGGCTTAGATCTAATATCCCACTGTCATGGGGTCTTGAATGCTTCGGATGAATCTATTTCCGATAAACTGTTTCCATGGAATACAATTTGGATACTGATTCTGGTCATAATTCTGGTTCTGCTGCTGCCATTTATCATGGTGCCCAGTGTCGATTGATATTACAGATTACAAGGTAAGTGGGCTTGAAGAGCAGGAGATATAAAGTGGGGGTGGGAGAGCTAAAGCTGCCTGTCCCTTGATTCCCAAGCCCATCTACCTCAGGAAGTTCTAAACTCTCGGGACAGATGTTAGACATACGCCCTTCATCATTCCTGGTCCTAGATATTCTTTAGCCGAGGAGCTTCTGACAATGCTGTTTATCTGAAAGCCTGGGCTTTCTTGTACCTCAGTCAAATTGAAATCCTTTTTTTTTTTCCTGTATGGTGATAGCTTTCCCAACAAACTGGGAGATCTTTTTAACATTTAGCATTTAACATGTAACACAGTTTACACATATTTCTTACTTGACTCCTTAAATGGTCCAATGACCCCGTCAGGGGCAGGAAATAAAGTGCTAATTACACAGGACAGAAACAGTGGAGCAGAGGTCACTTAATAGTCTGTAGCATCAGGAAAATAGGACATGCAGGGAGAGTTACACCAGGTGGCCTACCCTTCCTAGGGAGAAAGTTTTCATCCATCTCAACTATGTTGTATTGGGGGAAATGGACTTGGAGGATTTGGGGGGAAATTTTAAGACACAATAAAATAGCTGTTTGATTTGAGGGTGTGCTCAATTTTAAAAGCTTCAAATGCACAGATCCTTTCTGGTATAGCTCTATCTTTCAAGACTACATTCTTCTGAGGTCTCTTTCTGCCTGAAAACCTGGACTTCCACAAAGACTCTCTCTTTGGTAGGTCAATGTTCTGCATGTTCTCCAGGAGCACAGCTGAGAGGAGCCACAGTTCACAGTCTCTTGTATGTTCCAGAGCAGGTACCAAATACTGTCTGCTTATTACCTGACACACAGGTGAGCAAGACTCCTCCCGGGCCCCTTGGTGTATGGTGCTGTGTCCCACAAATCCTATAGAGGTACTTCTGTTTATGCATGGATGCCACATTTTTGTTGTTGATGGGGAGATAAAAATGAGGGCTATCTTATGCCACCATGATGCTCATGAGTCTTTGTATCCCATATTTTACACACTAAGTTAGACTGCGCATAATACTCTCCAGCAGAGGACTGGGCACGACCTGTGGTAGTAAGCACCCCTGTCATAGACTATTTTCATGGAAAGACTATATAGCCAAGTGACACCATGACATGTGCTGAATAAGATTTTAAACAAAATGCTGTCTAACCACACTTCCATTGATGAAATTCTTACTTTCAGAGCTCTTATGATCTCTTAGGCAGTTCAGACATCTCCAGACCTATCCTACTCCAGCCTATTTTGAACCTATACAATACCAGGACTAGTGCATAACTTTGCCTCATCCTCCAAATGAGGGACATTGATTGATGGATTAGATAGAGAAAAAGAAAGATAAGTCGCTTTTCTCTGGGTCTGTTTAGGCTCAGCCCAAAACTGGTCCCATCTTAGAAACAGCTCTGCTTATTGTCCCAGTGACAAACAGCTTTAGACCTAAGACTTTAGATCCTTGGGATCCTCTAGTCCTAAGCCTTAGCCATATTTTTTCCCTTGGTCCTATTCTAAATAAATACAAAGGGATGGCATTAAAATATAACTCTTGCTTTCTTCGTGCATTTCCCCCAGTGCAAAGTGTCTCCACACCAATAACTGATGATTATCTCTTTTTACCTTCAGATTGCTCCTGCAATGTGATACCTCCTTGGCCAGTGGGCATACCGGTATTCTTGACGTCAATATGTGTGACTGTCTTCCTCATTATCTATTTGCATCACAAAAAAGAGGTATGTGGGACCAGAAAGATGAGAACTTCATGAAAGTATCTCCTTTCCCAAGTGTTTAGTAGCTGGCAAAACATTTAGCTGAAGAAGAGTAACAGGCTATTTATCAGAAAGCCTGGGCTTCTTGTACCTCAAATATTTGTTTGAATTACATGAACAATAAACTTTTGGATCTCATGTCACTGAGTTTGGATTCCAGCCTCCAGAATTTGTGGGCTTAATGATACAAACTGATGATGTTTCTCCTCCATAGCAAAAGAATATATTTCTTTCAGTGTAATAACTATATTTTTGCCAAAAATCCAGCCATCATTTCACATAATAAAATATGCCAATTCTTCCTGTACTTTAATCTTAGAGGAGATAATAATTCAGTATATCTTAAACTTTTGGGGTCATAGATTATTTTAGAGACTGATGCAAAGTAAAAAAGTCCTCTTCTCAGGGGCTTCCCTTCCCTGGTGGCGCAGTGGTTGAGAGTCCACCTGCCGATGCAGGGGACACAGGTTCGTGTCCCGGTCTGGGAAGATCCCACATGCCGCTGAGTCTGTGCGCCGGCCGGAGCCTGTGCTCCACAACGGGAGAGACCACAACAGTGAGAGACCTACGTGCCACAAAAAAAAAAAAAAAAAAAAAAAAAAAAAAGACCTCTTCAAATAATCCATATGTCCACAGATATTTCACTTAAGTTTATGGTCTGTATGGACAACTGAAACTGATCCTTCTCCTCTTTGACTCTTTTTTTTTTTTTTGCGGTACGCGGGTCTCTCACTGTTGTGGCCTCTCCCATTGCGGAGCACAGGCTCCGGACGCGCAGGCTCAGTGGCCATGGCTCATGGGTCCAGCCGCTCCGCGGCATGTGGGATCTTCCCGGACCGGGGCACGAACCTGTGTCCCCTGCATTGGCAGGCGGACTCTCTGACTCTCTTTGAGGGTGAAATTGAAAAGGTAATTGTGAAAGTTTGAGGATAGCTGAACCCAACATATTTTAAAATGTGTCATCAGCTCTATCTTTGAGGTCCCCAAGGAAATTATGTATACATGTCAATGATCAGCAAGGTAAGGTAATTTTTTTATTATAGCTGGAGCTGTAGCTATAACCAAAAATCACAATGCGGATGTCACAAAGTAGTGGTGAACAATTCAGAGGATTTTATTTATTAATTTTCTCCTATGAAATAAAGACAAAATACCCTAAACCAGACCAGACTGAAAGTGCTTTTATATTTTACTCTAAGAAAGTCCATACCTGAGTCTTGCTTATTAACCATGTTAGCAGACTAAATGCCATTTCCACCAGCGCTGGAGGAAAGGAGCAAGATGCTATGATAATAGCTAGTATATTTTAAATATTTATTATGCGCAGTATGCATTTTATAAGATTAATATATTTAATTTTCAGTGAATTAGATTTTATCTGTGATAAAATCTGGTACACAAAGAAGTTGAATAGCTATTCACACCGTTAAGTGATGGTGGTGCCAGGACCCCAACCAGGCACTTAGACTCCTTAGCCCTCTGTTTCAACAACTGTAGTGTACTGTTCCTCTATGAAAAGACCAAAAATAAAGTAAAAAAGAAAGAGATATTTAGTCATAGCAGCCTTGTGAAAAGGAATTTATCATTAAAGGGAAATATAGCCTGGGCATTTAGCGATTTATGAGGCTTCCATTGGGTGTAACTGAAAGCCCCAAGAATAGGCAGCAGGTCATTGTCATTGTTGAAGCAGACCTGGAATCCTTAAGAATGAATCTGGGAATTAAAATTTTATTTTTGCTTACTCTACCTTGAGGACCTAAAATTGAGTCATTGATTTCTGAGGCCTCCGCCCACACTGCTCACAACTCCTGGTAATTACGCAGGTAACACCCATCCACTAACCTCTTTTATAACTGCTACTGAACTTTCTTCTCTTTACCTAAAATGGACTTTCCCCTGAAGGTACTGCTTCCTCTACAACTATCTCATTTAGCAGCCTTCTTCCCTATTTAGGCAACTTTCTGTTTGCTGTGCCTTTCTGGACTGATTTTCCTTCTTGAGGTTTATCAATTCAGAAATCTGTTATCAGTTCATTTAACAAATATGAATTGCCGGGAAATTCCACAAGCATTGTATATTTTAATTCTGCAAGAGATGCAGAAGACACTCAATCTGCAAGAGATGTATACCATTTATTTCCAAGAATCAGTTCCAGACTAGAGTCAGACTTCTTGGCAATACTATTACCTGTGTGAACTTGGGAAAGTTATTTTAAGTCTCTGAACTGCAGTTTCCTCATCCTTAAAATATTGATGATGATGCCTACTTCATAAGGTTATTTTAGGTTAAATTAGTCAATATATCAAAGTTATTTGGCCTGGTTTCACACATAGTACAAACAACAATAATGTATGATATTATTGTTACTATCATTATTATTAGCATAATCTAGGGATTCTGTCTCAATTCCCTCTCTGGTGTCTCACCTGCTACATGTGTTTGCCATCATCCTTCTCCCCTTTTCTCCTATGCTTATGGCATGTCTTTCTTCACTCGCACCCCACCATCATCTTAACTTTCCTTTTAAGCATGGACAGCTCTAGCCATGCTTAGAAGCCATGCTTCCTAGCCATGTAGGAAGGAAAGAAAATTAAAAACTCAACTTAGATTTAAACACACACACACACATACACACACACACACAAAATCCTTTGAATAAATACTCTTAGCATCTTTGTACTATCTTCCAAGTTTTTCTTTCAATTTTGTTTTAAATTATTTTCTATCCCTTATGAGAAGAGGTTTGAAGTTCTCCTAAATGTTAATGTGAGAAAAATAGAGGTATGTAACCAAGAGAGAGACTTACAGACTCTCCACTCTCTGATCCTTATGCACACACTCCCAGGGCAATTTTGCTATTTTTTAAACTTTATGCTATTACCCTTATAAAAGGGATCCCTGATCTAGTTAAGGGCAGAGAATTTATATCAAATTATAGGGGAAAGTAGATATTAATTAGGTGAACGCTTTACCCTTCATTTGTACAGTCTAAAACCATATGGAATATATCATGTGGGCAACAACCTTGGTGACTTCTGAGTTTTCGCTTCTCCAACAAGAATTTTATCAATTATTTCAACTGTTATTTCAAGAACATGGATTTAAGACTCCTGACTTCAGCTTCCTCAGCCTCACCATCTTGGTTGTCTTTCTCTACAAGGTAGTATGAATCAGTGAACAATCATGTTAGTGAAACAAACTAGGGTTGATATAAGAAAGTAATTTTTAATAGACATAGCTGTCCAGTAATGAAACAGATACCCTAACTGTTGGCAATGGTGTTCCCATCACAAGACATATTAATCAATATTATGAGTTAGGGGTGTTTTCCACTTTTATAATCACCCAGAAAACATACTTTACAGAAGACTTCTGCTCCAGATAAGAGGATAACTTTTGAGAATTGTAAGATCTCTTTCATCTCAGAGATTCTGTTCATCTTAGACTATTCTATTTCACCATACTCCTCAAGAGGTCTAGAATTCTTGAGGGGCTACAGCACCACATAAAGAAGATAAAGGTATAATGTGTCTATATCTGTCCTTCAGACCCTGGCCAACCAGAGCAAGTGTCATGATGCTTGGGTGGAAGAATGGGTATCTGCCTCTTTGCCGCCTTCTTCCAGACTTAGGCCAAATGTACTCATCTCCAGGATCATCCACATAACCCAGTCTACTTCTCCTTCACCCTCACATAAGCCCAGAAGAATGGAGCAATAGGAATGTGAAAAGTAAATTTATTGGTCTGTAATTCAGTTCTCCTTTCCCTCTGTGACCCTTTTAATTCTTGCATCTCTTTCCAGTCCCCATTTCAGATCCACATTTCCAGTTGGATGTCATGTATTTGGAAGATATGACTCTGATCCTGTGTGTTCTGATGGTCTTTATCACCATGGTCATTTCCTTTATTTACTTTAGATTCAGAGGTAAATGGAATGGGAAGGGTGGTAACTCAGAAGGCATCTTTCTTCCAACTGGTCTCCAGATACAATCTCAGATTGTAGCCTTCTTGAGGCTCCTGGGGTTTCTACAAAAGTGACCTTTCCAGTCTTTGTGCCTTAATAACTGGGGAAAGGAACAAAGACCTGTAGATTTTCTCTTGATCTGTTAATGTGCAAAGCTCTTGGTGGATTTGATGTGAGAATAATACACTAGAGATTTTCTTGCCAGAGTATGTACTTTTCTAACGTGATATCTTTGGCACCTGTAATGAAACTACACATGTAATGAAGCTGCCCAAGCCAGGATGCAAATATTCTCAGGATAACTCTAAATTCAACTAAATATGATTATGGAGGAAAGAAAAAAGAACTGAGGGGGGTACCCTGTTTATTAAAAAAAAAAAAAGAAGAAAGAAAAAGTAAGGTGATTTTGAGACTAGGTTTTACTCAGGCTAGAGAAAAAAGGTTGCTTAATGAAAAGAACATAGTTTTTGGATCCAGAGAGTTGGGTGTTTATCCTGACTTAACCATGCTGAGTGACCTTGGGTTAATGGCTTATCCCTTCTGATCTACTTTTATTTCCTCCATGAAATGTGGAAGATAATTATGAGATTGTGAAGATTAAGAATTTTTATGTAAAACGTCTAACATTGTGCCTGGTAAACACTCAATAAATATCACATGCACACACATGCATGCATATACCTGCACATACACACACATCAGGGAGGCAATCAGAGGGGGAGAAGACTAGAAGTGGTCAGATTCTACCCCAGTGAAATCTGTCTATCTATCTCTTCCTCTCTGCTTCTATATCTTTTGAAACATCTACCTCTACTGCCTCTCACTGTCTCTACCTGTTCTCTCAAAATCTCACAGAGGTATCAGCTGATATCACTGAAAGAAATGTACACAATATAGTCCCTTCCTAAAAAAGGAAAGGAAGAGAGAAAGAAAGAAGGAAAGAAAGGAAGGAAAGAAGGCAGGAAGGAAGGAAGGAAGGAAGGAAGGAAGGGAGGGAGGGAGGGAGGGAGAAGGGAGGGAAAGGAGGAAGACTTATGCCTTATAAGGACTTTCTGATTGTAGCTGCCTTGAGGCTCCGGGGTTTCTACAAGTACCGTATTAGTGCCTCAAACTCCAGTGACAGTCTCATTTCTGACTTCACACCTCTGATAGTTCTCTCAAGTAAAAGTGGAAGGCCCAAGTGTTTCATCCAGAAATATTCAATACTGAGCTCTTTGTGAGGTTTAGATGTTTTCTTCTATTTTGATCTCAAAGGCAGAATTAAAAATTTAATATCATAGTTAATAATAATAATTTAATATTATAGAAACTTGTAGATGTCCACAAAGGCTGGACAGGAACTGTGAACATATGTTCACAGTAAGGCATGTGAACTAATGAAATCCCCTAACTAATTTGAAATCCCCTAACTAATGCCCAACGATGAAAGTCCTGGCTTTGTTGTGCAGATATAATCTTCTTATGAAAATGGAAGGAAATGTAGAATTAGTCACACGGGAAGAAACATTTTAATTCTCGTGTTCCACCAGTAATCTACAATCCTAAAACGTTCCATTAAAAAATGTATGCAAGGTTATGAAAACATGTACTGTTAATTACTAGCAGACTTTTCCCCCCGAATACAATGCAAATCCGTGATAAGTTATTATGGACAATACAGAGAAATTATTTTTACTTAAACCAACTAAAGGCCTATAACCTAGAACCACAGAAATGGGTATTTGTTTTTTCATCTTTACATCCATTGACTCTTGGCTTTCTCTGTACTACCTGTTGAGAGCTGCTAGATGTTGACATGGCCAATTAGGACAATGAGTAAAACTAAAAGTAACAGTCAAGCTTTTATCCCCTTATTGTGGGTGTATAAGAGGCCAAAAAAGGAAAGCTGTGGTGGCTCCTTACAGTTCCATTTCCCCCATAGAACAGCACTGGGTAAGGGTCAGGTGACATGCAGCACAGGTAGGGGAAATTGTGTCTCACTATAAAGAACAGTGAACAAAAGGCTCCTGCCATTTTATGGACCCAGGGGAGAGCACATGGGGAGGAGAGACAGAGAAGGGCTAGAATGGAAAAATACTGAGTCAGAGTGGTGAAGAAGCTTTTAGTCAAGACACCGTCTCCCAATAAAAGAAGGTCTCAGAAGAGGTGACTAAAAAGCATCGCAGCTGAGGACCCCAATAAGGAGGCCTCCAAATGGATGTACCTGGGCTGGGAATGCAGGTATGCATATGAGCATGGCTGCTGGGGGCCGGAGACCTAGTCCTTGACTGCAGCTTCCTCCAGAAATTGCAAGGCGTTGACTGTGCACCAAGTCTGGTGTGGGGAGGACAGCTTTCCCGCACGGGGCCTGCTACACAAAGCCTTTGTAATTTCCTACGATCGGACATAAGGAATCACACATGGGAATCTGGCCTGGAGTGAGACCCTCATTACCTCTCCAACGTGGAGAAACATTCCACCCTTTGAGATTAAACAAAGGCGAGGACAAGTCAATGATTCCTACAGTGCAGATTTATGCTTCTCATGCCTAGTTTCTGCCACTAAGGAAAACAACCCAATCAATATCTTTGCATCCAAAGGCACAGGTTAATGATACAGGGAAACAGAAAGGAGCCTGTACCCAGTATTCATCCACTCAAAAGTAAGGTTTTAATTTCATTCTTTTACATGTAGCTGTCCAGTTTTCCCAGTACCACTTATTGAAGAGGCTGTCTTTTCTCCATTGTATATTCTTGCCTCTTTTATCAAAGATAAGGTGACCATACGTGTGTAGGTTTATCTCTGGGCTTTCTATACTGTTCCATTGATCTATATTTCTGTTTTTGTGTCAGTACCATACTGTCCTGATTACTGTAGCCTTGTAGTATAGTCTGAAGTCCGGGAGCCTGATTCCTCCAGCTCCGTTTTTCTTTTTCAAGATTGGTTTGGCTATTCGGGGTCTTTTGTATTTCCATATAGATTATGAAATTTTTTGTCCTAGTTCTGTGAAAAATGCCATTGGTAGTTTGATAGGGATTGCACTGAGCCTGTACATTGCTTTGGGTAGTATAGTCATTTTCACAATGTTGATTCTTCCATTCCAAGAACATGGTATATCTCTCCATCTGTTTGTATCATCTTTAATTTCTTTCATCAGTGTCTTATAGTTTTCTGCATACAGGTCTTTTGTTTCCTAAGGTAGGTTTATTCCTAGGTATTTTATTCTTTTTATTGCAATGGTAAATGGGAGTGTTTCCTTAATTTCTCTTTCAGATTTTTCATCATTAGTGTATAGGAATGCAAGAGATCTCTGTGCATTAACACCATACACAAAGATAAACTCAAAATGGATTAAAGACCTAAATATAAGGCTAGACACTAAAACTCTTAGAGGAAAACATAGGCAGAACACTCTATGACATAAATCACAGCAAGATCCTTTTTGACCCACCTCCTAGATAAATGGAAATAAAAACAAAAATAAACAAATGGGACTTAATGAAACTTAAAGGCTTTTGCACAGCAAAGGAAACCATAAACAAGATGAAAAGACAACCTTCAGAATGGGAGAAAATATTTGCAAATGAAGCAACTGACAAGGGATTAATCTCCTGAATATACAAACAGCTCATGCAGCTCAATAGCAAAAAAACAAACAACCCAATCAAAAAATGGGCAGAAGACCTAAATAGACATGTCTCCAAAGAAGACATACAGATGGCCAAGAGGCACTTGAAAAGATGCTCGACATCACTAATTATTAGAGAAATGCAGATTGAAACTACAATGAGGTATCACCTCACACGGGTCAGAATGGCCATCATCAAAAAATCTACAAACAATAAATGCTGGAGAGGGTGTGGAGAAAAGGGAACCCTCTTGCACTGTTGGTGGGAATGTAAATTGATACAGCCACTATGGAGAACAGTATGGAGGTTCCTTAAAAAACTACAAATAGAACTACCATATGACCCAGCAATCCCACTACTGGGCATATACCCTGAGAAAACCATAATTCAAAAAAGTCATGTACCACAATGTTCATTGCAGCTCTATTTACAATAGCTAGGTCATGGAAGCAACCTAAGTGTCCATCAACAGATGAATGGATAAAGAAAATGTGGCACATATATACAATGGAATATTACTCAGCCATAAAAGAAACAAAATTGAGTTATTTGTAGTGAGGTGGCTGGGCCTAGAGACTGTCATACAGAGTGAAGTAAGTCAGAAAGAGAAAAACAAATACTGTATGCTAACACATATATTTGGAACCAAAAAAAGGTTCTGAAGAACCTAGGGGCAGGACAGGAATAAAGATGCAGATGCAGAGAATGGACTTGAGGACACAGGGAGGGGGAAGGGTAAGCTGTGGCGAAGTGAGAGAGTGGCATGGACATATATACACTACCAAACGTAAAATAGCTAGCTAGTGGGAAGCAGCCACATGGCACAGGGAGATCAGCTCTGTGCTTTGTGTCCACCGAGAGGGGTGGGAGGGACACGCAAGAGGGAGGAGATATGGGGATATATGTATATGTATAGCTGATTCACTTTGTTGTAAAGCAGAAACTAGCACACGATTGTAAAGCAATTATACTCCAATAAAGATGTTAAAAAAAAATGTCAGGTTTACCTGCTGACCCAGTGGGATTAAAAGAAGAGTTAGAATCAAGGAGAAATTTTACTGTCAATTCACAGTGGAGGGGGCCAGAATTGTTAAAAACGAATCCTGTTTTCATCCACTTGGTTCCCTAAGGCCATTTCTAAGCACTGCTCCTCTGTATCCCATGGAGACCAACGAAATAGTTGCATTAGCCGCTCAAAGATTTTGCCAATTATCTTTTTGGTTTTCCCAGATTTCTACTTTAAAAAATTAAGACAATACATTAATTGATTTGAAAGAGAGATTATACAATGTAGTCAACTGAAAAGACCCAGTTCACTCTACTTCTCACCATTTACACTCTATTAATATGTCTCACATTGCTAATATTATAGAGTTTATAGCAGCAACCTCATGACAGGCCAAAATTGAAAATGGTCAAACTTGACCATAAATTGAAATGCTCTAAATTAGCTATGAGATTTTTAAATTTAAAAAAATCAACGACTTCCCATAATCAAGTCAATTTTGTTTTACAAAGAAAAAATAATTTCCCCAAATTCATTTTCTACATTTTTTCTTAATGTTTTCTCTGGTTCTACCAAGTTTGTGTTAGGGTTTTGGTATGAATCTCATTGTTTTTTCAATAACTGATTTCTCTGCACCCTTTCATTGAATGAGTTTAGCTCTTCTCCTGTGTTGACAAGTTGATTATTCCATTTTGATGTCTCTTATGTTTCACAATTTTTCAAGTTCCAGAAGGGTAAGGGGATGCATAAGAATATTTAGAAAAATTTTAAAAGCAAATCCACAAATCCACTGCAGTTTCTGATGTGTCTTATGATGTAAGCATCACTGTTATTGTGCAATAGCCTTTTCCAAGCAAACAAACACAACATAGAGTGATTTATTGTTATCTGAGTTATGAGGGTACAGGAAGAGAGTGGAGGAGGGAGAAGACAGAGAGAAAGAAAGAGAGAGAGAGTGAATATATATTATTGATTATATTTTCACCGGGGTATTCATTTACTTCAGTTGCAAAGAGATACTGTGCAAATTAAATCAGACTCCTTTCTAGAATGCGTTTATTCCTTGTACACTTTCTCCCAGCAGAGGTTACCCTCTCATTGATTTAAGCCAGGGAATTCAAGTTAATGACTTCTACATAAAAGTTTTTTCTCATGGCTTTTCCAAAGATGCTTTTGGCATCTCAGAGGAAATCAATTTGTTCTCAAACATGTTTTATTTCAGCTACTTGCCTTTAATAAAATTTGAATTTACAATACCTCAAGTACATTTTATTTCCTTGAGAGGCTTCCTGCAAAATTAAGGGATTAAACAAGCATCAAATGTTTCATCTGGGAGAGTGGATAAAGAGACTACAGAGGAACAATATGCTAAGATTTTCAAAGAAATTAACTGTGGCTTTACAATTTTATATAAAGCCAAATAATTGCCAGGTGGAAGGCAAGTAAAATATATTTGTACACTCAAGTTTGCATTTCGCTTGTAGCTCTTGTGCAAACTATGCTAACTTTAAAAAAAAAAGGATAGAAAGTAATCAGAAGACAGAAGACAGCAAATTAGGGGAATGACTGGAATAAAAACAAATAATCTACAGGGCAAAATGGAAGTAACTCTGAAAATAGAAATAAATCTATACCCATCAGTAATTAAATGTCATGTCTATCCATAATTAAACATGTCCATTGAAAGAAAACTATTTTCAAATCTATGATGTTTACAAGAGACTTAAGTAATGCTCAATGACAGAAAAGTTGAAAATACAGGGATGCAAAGACCAAAACTATGCACCTTTTACCAAAATATATGTTGAAAGATATATTAATATTCTGTAAAAAATAATTAAAAAGAAATAAGTAGGAATAAAATGGTCATCCACAAAATAAAGATAAGAACCATGAACCAAAACTTTCTAAAAATTAGTTCATAGTACATAAACACTAATAATGCACTCTTAACCTTCCTACACTGTTGGTGGGAATGTAAATTGGTGCAACCACTATGGAGAACAGTATGGAGGCTCCTTTAAAAACTAAAAATAGAGTTATCATATGATCCAGCAATCCCACTCCTGGGCAAATATCCAGAAAAGACAAAAACTCTAGTTTGGAAAGATACATTCACCCCAGTGTTCATAGCACCACTATCTACAATAGCTAAGACATGGAAACAACCTATGTGTCCATCAATAGATGAATGGTTAAAGAAGTTATGGTATATATATCTGCATAAGACTAATCATGTACAAGGGAACCACACTCTTCATGGTTGACTTATCAAAATCAGTGGAGGATGTAAGGTAATGAGAGGACATATTCAAAGTGCTGTTAAAATTTCAAAGAATTTGCATATACTCCTTTAATTCTCCCTGTTTTTATATCGAGAGAGTCAGCCCATTTATTCTCTTTTTTAAAACTTTAGCCAGGTGTAATGATGTACATTATATCTCACACATTTAAAGTGTACAATATGACGAATTTTGACATATCCATACACCCTTCAAACTATATAATTAATATCCATTAATCCAAAAATTTTCTTCATACTTCTTGAAAATCCATTCTTTACTCTTTCCCCACCACCATCCTCAGGCAAACATTGATATGTTTTCTGTCAACAGAGATTAGTATGTATCTTTTTCAAAAAATACATTTATTTATTCATTTTTGGCTGCGTTGCCTCTTCGTTGCTGTGCACGGTCTTTCTCTCATTGCAGTGAGTGGGGGCTACTCTATTGCGGTGTGCGGGCTTCTCATTGTGGTGGCTTCTGTTGTTGCAGAGCATGGGCTCTAGGTGTGCGGGCTTCAGTAGTTGTAGCACGTGGGCTCAGTACTTGTGGCTCAAAGGCTCTAGAGTGCAGGCTCAGTAGCTGTGGTGCACGGGTTTAGTTGCTCTGCAGCATTGGGGATCTTCTCAGACCAGGGCTCAAACCCATGTTCCCTGCCTTGTCAGGAAGATTCTTAACCATTGAGCCACCAGGGAAGTCCCTAGTATGTATCTTTTAGAATTTCATTTAAATGGAGTCATAAAGGGCATATTCATTTTTATCACACCTCTTTTATCCAGATTAATTATTTTCAGATTTGTCCTTGTTGTTAAATGTACAGCTGAATAGTGTTCTATTGTATGGACATGCAACTCTTTGTTTAACCATTCAACTGTTGATGGACTTTTGGATTGTTTCCAGTTTTTTTGCTGTGACAAATAGAGCTGCTGTGAACATTTGCATGTAAGTTTTTGCATGATTGTATATGTCTTCATTTTCTTTGGTTAAATATTTAGTAGTGGAATGGCTAAGTCATATTATATGTGTAAGCTTCACTTTTTACAAAACTGCCAATTATTTTAAAAGTGGTTATACCATTTGAAAGTCGTACCAGCAGTGAATGAGAGTTTCAATTGCTCCACATTCTAGTCAACACTTGTAAGGCCAGTCTTTGCATTTTTAGCCATTCTAATGTGTGCATAATGGTAACTCACTGTGGTTTTAATTTGTCTTTCCTTAAAAACCATGATATTAAACATTTTTCATCTTCTTAACCTTCATTTCATTTTAGTTCTAAAAGTAACTACTACATCTAATAGCAGTAACTTTTATTTTCCAAAGTCATTTCTTCTGTTTATAAATCTTTGGTTTTTATTTACTTTCCTGAATATCTTAAATCTGTTACACTACTGTCTTCTAGCCTGAAGTATTACTATTGAAATATCTAATCATAATCTGATTTTATTTTCCTTTCATGTTACTTGTTGTTTGGCTAGGTGACCAGAGGGATATTTTTCTTTTACTTTAAATGTCCAGGAATTTTAATAGAACATGTCTTGTTATTGATTGTTTTGAGTCTGAATTCTTCTGCATGTGATGTGCTTAGTTAATATGTAGCATCAAATCTGGTTTTTTTTTTTTCAGAAGGTTTTCTTGAATTATAGTTTTTAGTATTTGTTTTTGATCTTGTTCTTTTGATTTGGCTTTGCATTCCAATGTCTGCTATTATACATATTTTGAATCTTCTTTGCCTGTATTCACTTATTTCTCACATTTTCTCCAATCCTTTTTATATCTTTATTCATGAATATACATTGGCACTTAGTTTTTGTTGGTAATGTTTCCCAGTAGATTTTGTTTTAGCTATCCATTGGGTTGGCCCAAAAGTTTCTCTGTTTATTATTATGTGGGGAAAGAGGAAGATTTATGTTCTAGGTCACATTTTCTATCTTTCCAGAATTTCCTTTGTGTGTGAATTTTTATGTTTAATTTTCTTTATACCTATAATTATTTAAAATATTTTTGAATTTCTAAAAGACTTTAAATTGTTTTAATTTTTTTTTAAATTGATATCCAACTAAATTTCAGTGTCATCAGAGAATGTGGCCTGTATGGTACTTATTATTAAAGTTTTGGACTTCTGTAATTATAATATGTGATTACTGTTTGTTACTGTTTTATTTATGGTTGGAAAGAATGAAATTTTTATCATTAGATATTGAAACTCGGTACTTCTTTCATCTTATTTTGTATATTATCCAACTATATCAGATTTCTTTTGATTATTACTTAGGGATTATTTTTTCCCTAGCATTTTATAATTAAACCTTCTGTAGTATTAAGTTTTAATTAGATTTAATTTAAGTAGTATACTGCTGGATTTTTTTAACTCATTTTTTAAGTTTTACTAGAGTTCCTAGTCCACTTAAACTTATTGTGATTATGAAGATAGTTAAATTTACTTCCACTATCTTATTTTGTGTTTACTATTTGTCTCATCTTTTCTATGCTTTGTTATTTATTTTCCTTAATGTTCTGTTTGGGATAGATTGGATTTTTCTCAGTATATATTTTTCTTCTCTTTGTTCAAATATTTTAATTCTACTTGTGCAATATTAGAGACCCCATTAGAGATTTGGGAATTTAAAATTAAGTTTAAAATGTATACAATTTATCAGTCTATTAATTATTTTTCTCAACAACAAAGTTTCCTGAGCATTTTAACTTTGTCCATATTCTAGCAATTTTTATGCTTTTTTCCCCTACTACATTAGTTTCCATCTGTCAGTTTTAACCAATGAGGAGAGATATTAGTGGCTTATAAAATATTTCTTAAATTGGATCTCACAGATATATTTTTATCTTTACATAAATATCATCAATCTAAATAGTCATTTGAATATATTTCAGGATTATAATGCTTAATACAAGTGAATTTTCAATTTCCCCTTTAACTCTGAGTTTGCATGTATTATGCCTCCTGTCATTTTCCTTCATTATTTGATCCATTCATGAAGATACTTGGCAGGTATATTTTATAAATGGCAGCTATATCAAGTAAAGCTGAAAATTCAAATAGCCTTTAATTCTGAAATTCCACATATTGGTATACATCTCATTGAAGCTCCTATACAAGGAGACACATTGAATAATTTTCTTAGCAGCATTGCATTTAGTACCAAAAATTGGAAATAGGAGAATGACACACAAAGTGTTACATGCCAAGAATGCTGAGAAAAGTGCCTTAAAATGAAAGCTTAAATAGACATATGCATACAATGTTATAAAATATACACACACACTTATAAATTCACAGTAAAGATGAACCTTAATTCCTGCTTAATGATGATAAGGGTGTTGAAGCAATAAAATTGTTACTGAAAGCAACCCCAAATAGCATGAGAACCTGGATACCTAGAACTCAACCAAGACTACTGAAGTAGAAGATCTTGGAAATGTAACCCAGAACAATGTTTTTCCTATCTGAACTTATCTGAGACAGGGAATCATATATCAATGGCAACAAATCTCAGAGGACTTTAAAATGAGGCAGAGAAAGAATACCTCAGAGCACCCACATTATCTGCCATGCACATTTATCAGTCCAAATAATACAGTAATAAAATGAGCATGGCTATACTAATCATGAGTATAAATATGCTTTATAGCACACTTTTCATCCAATAAGCATTTGGTGGGAATTGGAAATATGGAAGAAAGAGAAAGGAAATGTAAAAATTAGGAAACCAGGATTTTCTAATAGGAACATGTTGAAAAAGCAGTATTAACCCTCGTCTCTAAGTTCTTGTTTACTTTTAGTTCTATATGGAGTTATTTAGAAATTAGGATCAGTAAGGAAGAAGAGCAAGACCCAGAGATGTGGCAGAGCTTAGAGTTTCAAGTGATTTTGAGTAGAGCCAGCATATGGCTGTAATTATACATCACTCCCTGCATACAGATGTACTGAAAGATATGGGAAAATCACAGCTGTGGCTTAAGGATTTCTGAGGATGCTAAGATAAAGTAATTGGAGTCCCATAATAACACATAGACAAAGGACTTCAAACATCAATTTACCTAGCATAGGGAAGAAATTCTGTTAATTTCTTTTATCTTTTAATTAGGCTGTCAATTATTTGCTTGAATACTTCCAAGTATGGTGAACTCACGATTATCTTGAGACAGACTTCTTCCTGGCTGGAGAATTCTGAATGTTAGAATTTTCTTTCTAGGATGTGTTAAAATCTACATCCATGTAAAGGGGTAAGGAGAGTAAACTTTAAGACAAATTCGAGTAAATAATCATTTTGGAGAAGAAAATCAGACAAAAATTCCTAAGCAGAGAACTCTAAAAGACAATTCTCTACATCCTTCAATTATGGTTTATTGGTAGTTTTGGAGCTCATAAATTACATATCTATCAGAGGAAATCTGACATCAATCAGGGAAATGCATAAGAGGGCTATTAGCATGAAAGTCCACAGTTAAAAATTAAATAAACAGATAACAGGTCTCTTGTGCATTGAACTAAAAGAATGATTTTGTAAAATAAGTGTAGGAGGCATAAAGTTTCCAAATGAAGCCAGAGTACTTACACTGATAAGTGACACAAGGGAAAATTTTAGTATATAAATTTATTTCAGGGTTGGCTTTCATAATGACTGAAGTTGTAACAAAGGCCAAGGGCAGAAACAAGTTCCAACTATAATCTAGAAGAAACTTGGAAGAAGTTTACATTCAGAGGGAGATCCACATGGTAGATATCAGGGAGATAGTCTTCCTAAAAAGTTAGAAGTCTTGAAGCAAAAATACTGACTTACAGAAATACAGTCATTGACTGAGCTTTTTATGCCAGGATAAAGGCATATAATGTTGTTTAATTTGATTCAAGAACCAGGAGATTTGGTTGTCTGTAAATTTCTCCTTAAACTAAAGTAGAATTACTTCTCTAAGGCCACTATGGAATCATCTTTATTTAACCTGCATTTTTAAAGGACAGTGTCATCTGGAACAAAATCCTGATTGGAACTTAATTCCTTCCGATGTGTCAAATAGATAATTCCATTATTTTCTGCCTTTTGTATTATCTGTTGAAAAGTCAGCTATCTGTCCTATTGTTGCTTCTTTGAAGACAATATGCCTTTTATTCTCAGACTGCTTTAAACAGATTTGTTTCAATTTGATTTCCATAGTCTGACTACGATGTGTTTGATATGGTTTATCCTGCTTGAGGTTCACATACCTCCATGAATACATGGGTTTAAAAATAGCATTCCAGTCATTATTTCTTCAAATACATCTGCTTTTGGGTGTCGAGTTACATATCTGTTAGATCCTTTCACTGTTTCTCTTATATCCCTATTCATTTTTCTTTATTTTATATTCTTTTTCCTCTCTGTTCTTCAGTTTGGATATTTACAATTAAATAGTCTCCCAATTCCCTAATCCCATGTTCTTTCTGATGAATATGCTGCTAAACTCTTTTTAGTGAGTTTTTTTATTTCAGAAGTTATATTTTCTCCTCCTGGGAATCCCCAATATTTTCCTACCATAGATTCCACTTCTATGGTAGTGTTATCTATCTCTTCCTCTGCATGCTTGAACAAATCAATTAAAGTTATTTTAAACTTATCAGCTAATTTCACTATCTTAGTAACTTCAGTCTGTTAGGTCTGTTTCTATTGTCCGTTTTTTCCCTTAGTTTAAGTTCAGAGGGTTCTGTCCTTTCTCATATGTAAAAATAAAAAATTGATCTAAGGACATTGTAATCGTGTCCTTAAATGTGTGTCAACTTGACTACACTTTCCAGAATGCCCTTTCATTTATGTTTCCAGTTAGGGTAAGCCATAAGGAAAATTACTGGGAGACGGAGGGTGGAAAGGAAGCAGCAGCCATTTTTGTAGCTTGTATATTTTGCTGCTGATCTGCTGATTCCTTTCATTGGCATGATGTGGAAGCTAGACCTGCAATTGCTCTACTTTCCCATGAATCCTCCTTCAACTTCTCTGAGTCCTAAGCCAAATGTGTGTGTGTCAATTGTGATGAAGGGCTCTGGCTTCTGCAACATACTCTCTTCAACAAGGTCAAAAGCAATAAGAATACATATGGATTTCAGTCCATCCTAGTGAGGGTCTAGTTCATGCATGTGGGTTCCATCCTGCTTGCACCTTTGCTATTGAAGTCCATTCTACTCCCTCTTCCAGTACTAATAGGGGAATTCAGGCTGTTATTTTCAAGGTTACCACTGAGCTGGAAAGCAGGGGATAAGAACAGGTTAAGTTAGAATACCAGTTAGAATGCCACAAAGCTCACTGTTCTTACTGAAATTCAGCTATTTTTTTCTGATTAAGTGTTCCCCTGGCTGCAAGCTTGCAGTTAGTTTCCAGAGTTCTGAAAAAAGTTGATTTCTGGTGCATTTTTTCCTAGTTTACTTACTGTTTTATAAAGGGAAAGTATCAATCAGCTCAGGCTGCCATAATAAAATACCATAAACTGGGTGGGTGGCTTAAACAACAGGCATTTATTTTCTCACAGTCCTGGAGGCTGGAAGTCCCACATCAGGGTGCCTGCATGGTTAGTTTCTGGTGAGGCTTCCCTTTCTGGCTTGTAGGTGGCCACCATCTTGTTGTGTGCTCACAAGACCCCTTCTTTTTGTGCAAGCAAGGGGAGAGAGAGAGAGTGCATGAGTTATCATGTCTCTTCTTATACAGACACTAATCTTACTGGATCATGGCCCTATCTTTATCACCTCATTTAACCTTAATTATTTCTGTAAAGGCCCTATCTCCATATAAGTTACATTAGGGGTTAGGGTGTCAACATATGAATTTTGGGCAAGGGCGTGGACCACAAACATTCAGTCTGTACCAGGGAAGGATTTTTGAAGTTTCTTACTTTACCAATTTCACTGATGTACTCAAGCATTTTATAAATATGTGTTTTATTCATCTTTTTCAGTAGTTCTCAAAGAAGAGTTCAGGAACCACTTGTTCTGTCATGGCTTGTGGCAGAACTATCTACTCCTTCCTGTTATATTTTTATATATGACCTGTCCCTTTTTTTCAAATCTTAACAATAGTGTGTGTCTGTTTTACTAGGGGAAAAATCAGTTCTTTTTGTTGGGAATCTGAACATTTTTATTTGATTTCTGTTTTTATATTAATTGATTCTACATTTTACTTTCTGAAATTCATTTTCTAGTTTCTTGGTTTTTATCTAGCTTCTTGATTTGGTAAGGGTATACTCCCAAATGAACCATGACCCCTTTCTGGTGTATATAGTCAGAGATCTTCACCTCAGACTCCACTAGAAGTGTAGTATCAGTCAAGCCACAGGATACTCAGACCTTCTTCCAAAGTTTTTACCAATGGTAGCCAATATAAACAACATCTCAAAAATACAGGGACTTTTAGCTCTTTGATCTTGGACTCATTTTAAAATTCTTAGCCCATCTTAGCCCATCTCCTACAGGCATACCTACCTACCTTCTTAAATGAGTTAATGCCAGGAATAAGGAACATTCTCTCTAGCTACTTAATAATAATAATACTTGATATTTCCAATACTCTCTTTTTGAAAGTTAATATATGTAATGTTAAATAGACATTTTACTTTTGATTAATTCTTGAGTTAGGAGCTCATTTGAAATGTAATAACTCTAATGGCATCAACTGTATTAACATTATCATATTTTTCATCAGAATAATTGATGCATTATATTATGCTAATAAGTTTCCTAATAGTAAAGATCCTTCTGATCCTCTACTTGGATGAGCTAGAAGTTAATTTTCATGTAATGTTTAATTTCATTTACAAGTATTATATGTATAATTCTTGGCTAAATTCAAAAGTTGTATTTTTTTTTTTGGTGCTCTTTGACAGTGTGCATATCAATATATGCTAGCTTTGTCAAATAATTAGGAAAATTTGCTTCTTTTTTTTCCCCTTCCTTTCAAGAAAAAAAAAGTGCACCATTGAAAAATCTGTTATGAAAGATTTTAAAAAGAGTTATTTAAAACTAGCTCATCTATAACCTACTTAAGAGACAATTCTGTATGTTTTTAAATAAACTTGAGGTATCAAGAAATATATTTGTTGTAATCTATGACTCACAATATACTGTCACTAATATTCAATGTCTGCCCTACCTCAAACTCCAGGAATAGAATTTTGGCAACCATTTGTACCCCTTACTTTTCTAAGAATCATCCCTGATATACTCTGGTTGATATAATATGATTTTCAGTATTTTAAGTCAATTCTGTTCATTTATCTTTGTCCATAAAACAGTCTCTATCATCAGAATAATAGTTTTGAATAATATATTATTAATCATTTTCTTATATTTCACTGTCTTCATGTAATTTACCCCATTTTTTAAACATTTTTATGGTATATTTTACATTTTATTTTAATTTGACAGCTAGGGTTGTCATCTGGAGATTTTTCAAATGCATGGTGTTAATTCCTATCCCATCCCTGTTCCAAAATTTCTAATATACTTGCTCTCCTCAGAGTTCCCAATGTGATTCATTAATTCCTCGTTAGTGAGAAGTACTTCTAAAAGGCATATTTTGAGGGAAAAATGAACAGTACTGATTAAACAAGTGGATGTGTTGGGGGCAGGAAAAGAGTCTGAAAAGATGAAAAAAGTTAAGAGCGATGCCCAGATTTATTTTTTGAGAGATCGTAAAAGTAGAGATACTAATAAGCAAGATAGAAAAATAAGAGTGTGGAAAACAGAATTACAGAGCATTGAAGGGGAAGGCATACCAATTCTGGGTATTGATTTTGATGTGTCTATGGTAAAGAGAGGTAGCAGGCAATTGGATCGGGATCTAGTCTTACGTCATGACAAGTGAGATAATAAAATCATCCACTTAACAGAAATATGTGAAAGCGGAAAATTAGATGATGTTGCACAAGAAAACAAAACTATAGAGTAGTAAATGCAAAAGAGTTCTCTGTAATACTAATATTTTACAGAACCATCAGAATAGGGGATGGTGGGTACAAATATCTGAGACATATAGGGTTATTGAAGCCATTACTGCTTTTATCAGAAGCTTTGCTAAACTAAATCTCATGTTGCTCCTTTGGTGCAAATTGCTGACTGCTAAAGAGTTGCTCAGTCAAATAAATCTCCCTCTTGTGACTAGTTGTGTTGGCCATGATTCTTTAAAATCCAGTTCACTGAATTTTATACGACTGCTTTAACCAACCTCAGACCACTACTAAAATGTAATGGGACATTGCGGTAGAATATCATGTTTCAGGGATGACAAAATACTGACACTTCAGTAAAAATTAGTTTATCAAAACTCAGTAATGACCAATGAGGAAATGAGGCCCAAGGCAAGGTGACTTTAATGAGTTCATTTATTATCTTGTCACACATCTTGGCCATGAAAAACAGTACCGCATCTCAATTAAGTGAAGTTCTTTTCGCCAAGAAGCAACATTGATGTTTAAATAAGTTTAAACAGTTATAGATGTGCCCAAGGAGAGGGAAATAAACAAATATTTTCCTAAGTCATTTTAAATATTTTCCATAACTTAATATAGTGTTTGTGATTCTAAAATTTATGTGTAACAATGTATAATAATGTATTAATATATATATTTTAAAATCAATATGTGAATTACCATACAGACCATGATTGTTTTAGGCTTAAAGAAAAGGAAATGAATAATCTGTGTACCTGTACAAGCCTAGAAAAAAATGTCCTTTTCAATTTACTCTTCAGACCTAATAATATTAAACAAAATATTCCTATTATGATAAAAATTTAGTCCTGCCAGAAAGCCAAGGATTTCCAGATACAACACATTCTCAGAAATATGCTGAACTCAGACTCTACAATTCATTTAACTGTGTCATCAGAGAAGTACATTAGCATGTTCCTAGTTCTCATCCACCACGCAGATCTTACAGAGGAACTTTTCAAGTCACCGGGGAACTAAGAGAGAAGCAAGACTGCTTAAAAACAAGCCATTCTTACAAAAATTCTATCCCTCAGCATCACTAAGTGTTGCCCCTTCTTGCTTTATTTTCTCCTAATTTCTAAGCCCAAAACATTAACTATCTTAAAAGTCCAATTTAAACCCCACCTTCTCCAAAAATCTTTCTTTGAGTTGTTAGATCCATGTCAAACTTTTCCTTCTCTGGTATTTTGGATTAAGGTATAAAAGTTCACTCTCTTAAAGTCTCATGTAGACACTCATACCTTGCCTTGGATTCATTTTGCACTGAGAAGACAAGTATATCATGTTTAAATGTATTCCTTTTCCCAATACATTTCACTAAGTTATATTTGTAGTCATCACATAAATACAAATTAAGACCCAGTGAGATAGCACCACATGCCAACCAGAGTGGCTAAAATTTAAAACACTGGCACCTATTACTAATGTGTAGCAATTATATTTTCTGTGTAATTACCAGTATTAATATCAGTATGCAGCATTATTTTTCAGGTATTTAGTTTTTCATCCCTTTACACTGAAACTGACTTCATCATTAAGTTTTAAGCATACACTCTAGTCAGGATTCTCCAAATGTAACAGGACATATGTTATAGGAATTAGCTCATGTGGTTACAGAGACCACGAAGTACCACAATCTGCCATCTGCAAGCTGGAGAACCTGGAAAGCTGGTGGTATAATTCAGTCCAAATCCAAATGTCTGAGAACCAGGGGAGCCGAAAGTGTAACTCCCAATCTAAAGCTAATAGCCTAAGAACTGAGGGTTATTGGTGTTAAGTCCTGGAGTATGAAGGCATGAGAATCAGGATCTCTGATGTCTGAGGGCAGGAGAATATGGACATCTCAGCTCAAGAAAGACAGAACTTGCCCTTCCTCCACCTCTTTGTTTTATTGGATTAGATGATTCAACAGATTGGGTGATTCCTGCCCATATTGGAGAGAGCCATCTGCTTTACTCGGTCTATTAGCTCAAATTCTAAACTCTTCGGCAACATGCTCACAGACACACCCAGAAATAATGTTTTATCAGTTATCTGGGCATCCCATAGCCCAGTCAAGTTGACACATAAAATTAACCATCATAGCATATGCCCTGAAAACCAACCATCTTCTATTTTGTAATTTCATCCAATTTGAGTCTCAGTTTGAAAATCAGAGATTTTAGTCCATTTATATTTCTGATTATGGTACATTTGAATAATTTCAGGGAAATATTTAGATTTTATGATACATTTATTTGTTTCTTAACTTACCACTTTTCCTACATATGAGATATTCTCCCAGCTTGAGATCTTAACTATGGTACAATTACATTTGGCTCAGGTAATTTCTCATGTAAATTTGCAAAGAAGATACATAGGTAATATATTTTAGAAGTCTTTGAACATCTATGAAAATTTTAATTTGCTCTCATACATTGGAAATTATTTGGGCTTGCACAAAAGTGCAGGCTCTTAGTCCAAAATGCTTTTTCCTCAAAGTTTTATTTTACTGGTTCTACTGTCTTCAAGTGTCTTATGTTTCAGATGAGAAGTTGAATGTCCATCACTGTAGAAAACCTGTTAGGGAAGCAGTGAGCATTACTAAAGGTGTATAGATTCAAGCCTAATTAAAGTTAGATATGGGGGAGAAGTGTACATCAGAGGCCATGCTGGTACTCACTGACATCCATAGGACAATGAAGATCAAGGTGAAAATCTACATTTTCTAGATAGAACAAAATTGGAGAAAGAAAAGAACCCCTTTGACTGTAATGTTTTGTACAGTTAAGTTCTAGAGTGTAAACAAGTACAAACAATCATTTTCATGTCAATTACAAGTGTCATTCAAGAAGCCTTGAATGATGGAGAGATACATAAAGACAAGCAAAGATAACGGTTTAAGTATCATGCAAGCTACAAAATTTGAGAGCTGCCTACTGTAAACTTGGAGAATACAATTTTGAAAAGGGAGTAGAGTTTCTCCCAAGACACGTACAGTTCTAGTTCCATATTGGGATATTTGGAATATATTTGTCAGGGAAGAAGTTAAGTGATATGGTTTGGAAGTAGAACATTAACTCAAATATCATAGCTATGACCCATTCCTTTGGCAATTGCAGTCCAAGTAAAGGAAGCCTGATACCTCTGCAATTGCTTGACTTAGATAGAAACAAGTCAGGACAAGACACACACTTTGGCCCCTCTCAGAAAAGGGGCATTCCTGATTCACAAGCTTAGGGCACTGGTAGATATTTTGGACACCACCAAATTAGGACAATTTGGAATCTACCTGATCCTCTTTTGAGAGAAGGGAAAAACCTAGAACAGTGGCAAGAAAGGGACAAAATGAACTTATGTTAGAGTGAGCACAGCCCGTTTCTGGCTCTTATGCTGTTTCTTTTGCTCTTTCTTTTTGTTGGCATGCTATTCTTACATGGACATTGTTTACTATTTGGATGATATGCTACCTCTCCCTGTATGTGGGCCTTCATTTTCATCTCTGGCAGGAAGCAGAGCCTTAACATAAGACTCCACTGGGGCAAACACACTTTTGTCCTGTCTTTCTTACCCTTGTCCTGATTTTCTTCCTGATTGGTGTGCCTTGTTGTACTAGCCTTCCTTCACAATTGTAGTAGTAAAGTCAACAGGGCAGGTCTTTGTTGAACTTATGGGTCTAAACCATTTGGTGCCATTTTAGCTCATGGTATGAGGCTTAACTCAAATTTAAATAGCAGTAGGCCCAATCTCCACTTGCTGAAGTTTAACTCTTTTGGAGAAAGTTCTTAATACTATGGAGTGCTAATTTTCCTAGCCATTCCTCTGTTTATTACTTCCCTTGGCAATATTGTCGGTATAATCAGTGGATAGTAAATAACAAGAAGTGAAGATTCAGATTCTGTAACCCTGCCCAAATATCTCTACCTCTTTTCTATTTCCAGTATCTAGAACTGGAAGAAATCATTATAAAAGAGATTAAAGTTTAGGTATCTATGGCCCACATGGGGGAAAAAGCCTCTAGAATTAATTGTCGAACTTTAAGCAAAATGAGAAAAGTTTCACTACGTGGGATATTTTTTTTTGAAGTTTTATTTATGGGCTTGAAAGGGCAGAGTATGAAGCTTAATGTGGTCTCCATTCTTCCTCACTATGTAACCCCCAATTTCTTAAAGGAACTACACTTATTTATTAGTCCCAGAGAAGTACAATGGTTGAGTGATTAATTAGGGTTTGGAGCTATGGCATTCAGAAGGGTATGAAATGAATCTGCTTTTGTTGCTCTGGCTCTTATGCTATTGCATCTGCTCTTTCTTTTTGCTTACATGTGACTCACATGGGAATTGTTCATGATTTGGTTGATATGCTACCCCACCCTTGACATGTGTCTTCATTACCGTGTGATAAGTTTTAAGTGAAGGAAGAGTTACATGGAAATGTCAAAGAGGACCTTCCTGTGGAAAGAAAACTTCAGCAATTAATTGGTCACCAGCTAGGTATGGCTGGGCTGAGGTCTTTCTCTGCTGATGCTGAGTCTTTAATGTAAATGTTAAAACCCCTATTGTCACAATTATGTGTTCTTTTACCGGTTAAGGGGGATTTTGGAATTTAGTGGAATGAGCACTTAGCAAGACATGAGGTAAACCCTAAAATGCCCTTGTTCTTCCTGCTGATGCAGAAGAAAACATTTGAATAACCCATGCTACCACTTTCTTCTAGAGCTTATTTAATCCTGTAACAGAAGTTTTAAGAGTGTAGGCTTAACACTCAGGGGATTCAGGTGGGGTTATAGGAGACAACATCCTCAGAGCTCCTACTCTTGCTGCCTCCCTTACCCTTCAGGGTTTGCAGTAGACGAGAAATGAGTATGGCAAAAAATATCATCAGTACAGTCAGGATTACATGTATATCACACATCCAAGTATGATACAATGGGAACAGGTCATTGGAAACAGAGACTGGAAAAAAGATAAGATTAAAAAAACAATATTTTTTTAAACAAAATGAAACGGAGACTGGAAAAGATGCAAAAATAAGGGAAACAGATGTGTAGAGCCCCCTAAACAAGGAGAAGAGGGAGCATTGACAAAGGAAAATCTGTCTTCTAGCCCTCATTTACTTGTCTTTTCTGAGCCTATTTTGTGACAGCAACTCCAGGCTTTATGACAAGATAAGACTTGGTAGTTTGGATGAGCCAGAGGGTGCATGCAATTTGGGCTGAACCATGAATGCAAACTGTGAGGCGCCATCTCTACTCACTTATCCACAGGTAACCAAAGACAGACTCTTATTTGCTTTTATACTCTTGGCTAGGAGCTGTAGAAGCAAAGAGTTCCAGAAATGTCATAGAGATAATACAATGGGCCACTGGGCAGTTCGATAAAACAAAATTATTTGTAATTGCAGCTCAGTGGTAGAAGGCAAAATTTGAATATGCAATATGCACTAGATATCATCACAATGTTGAAGGGGTTCGATGTCAATCTATTTAAGTCAAAATGGACAAATAGTGATAAAGAAAGAGCCATGATCATTCAATTCAAATCTTTAAAAGTCTGTCATATTCATAAGACCCTGAAAGGGCCAATAGAGAAGTTAGAGATGGTAGTTTTCATTTCATTAATGCCAAATATTGTCACTAAAATGTAAGCTCTAGAAGGTCAGGGTCTTTTAACTTTTTGTTTATTGTTGAATCCCCAGTATTTAGAAATATGCCTGGGGCTTCCTTGGTGGCATAGTGGTTGAGAGTCCACCCACCGATGCAGGGGATGTGGGTTCGTGCCCCGGTCCGGGAAGATCCCGCATGCCACGGAGCAGCTGGGCCCGTGAGCCATGGCCGCTGAGCCTGCGCATCCGGAGCCTGTGCTCCACAACGGGAGAGACCACAACAGTGAGAGGCCCGCGTACCGCAAAAAAAAAAAAAAAAAAAGAAATATGCCTGGTACATAGTAGGCCCTTATTAAATATCTGTTAAATAAATTAGAGCTAGAAAGACAACGTTCAGCAGAAATCAGAAACAGATCCAAAACAATTTTAGATATTTCAATTATAAGACAGAATATTATAAAACACCTATACATATTATATTTCAAAAATTGAAAGAGACAAGCTAAGAAATATATGTAGGACAGAAAATGATAAAAAAGTAACATGAGCAATGGTACATGTGAAAAGTAGTAAATAGAACTGATGGTGCTGAAACATAATACCTAAAATAGAGAATTTAAAGGATGGGTTTCACAACAAAGTAGTCATATTTCAGGAGGTAATTAATAAGCTGGGTATAAATGGGAAGACATGAACATGACAAGAAAACGTGGCAAATAAAGAAGAGAAGGAAAGAGCCATATATCATGGAGTAGAATTTTCTGACTGATAGTTATCTAAAGTTGTAAAAGAAGAAGAGTTAAAAAAAATGGAGAAAGGGACATATTTGAAACAATGGTAGTCGATAATTTTTGAGACCGGGTAAAAAACACTAACTTAGAAAATCAGGGAGCCCTACAAATCCCTATTATGAAAAATTAAAAGAATTCCACACTGAGGCATGCACACACACACACACACACACAAAGGCAAATAAAATCTCTTTAATCAGCCAGAGAATAGAACAATTCACATTCAAGAGTCACAATCAAACCGACAGCAGATTTCTCAATAGAATAGCAGCAGTGAAAGCCAAAAGAGTGAAATAATATATTCAATGTACTGAAAGAAAATAACTTCCAACCTAAAATTCTGTAGCCATTGAAATAAAGTTGAGGTAAAGGTTGCCAGATGGAAAGAAAAGTCTGAACTGCAAGAAGGAATAAAGATTTTTTTTTAAAAGCTGTAAATATATGGATAAATATAAATGAAAAATGTTATATAAATCATGATTATAACAACCTCTTATGAGGCTTAACTATACCTAGAATTAAAATCCCCAATAACCACAGCATGTAACTGAATGGGGTTAAATGTTATTAAATTATTCCAAGGTCATTTTATAATCTGAGAGTGTTTAAGGTATTCATTCACTTTAAACTTGATAAGTTAAGTGTACCTGTTATAATTTCTAAGGGAATAACTTAAATAATAGAAATACTGTAAAAATTATATGCCAATTATAAGTGATAATTGATAGAATGAAATTATAAAAATAAAAATGGAATTACTAAAAATACACAATAAAATAAAAGTGAATGTAAGAATGGAAACATGTATATAAAAGAGGAAAGTCAAATAAGCACAAAAATTGTTAAAGATTTGAAACATCAATAAGCAAAAGAGATAAATGATCCATTTAAATGACAATTATTGTCAAAATAGATTTACAAATTAAAATTTAATTATATGAATTTTACAAAAGGAACATAAAAGCATAAGCACACAGACAAGTTTAAATATAAAAGATTTTATAAGATTGAAGGTTACAAAAAGATACAATGCAAATATAAATCAAAAGTCTACTGGTGTAGCTGTACTACATTTGACAAAATAGCTACTAAGGTAAGAAAACATTATTAGCTACACTGTAATAATGAATGTTCTCTTTCATCAGTAACATGTATCAATTTTAAATGTGCATATACCTAATATGGCTTCAAACATGTAAAGAAAAAATTGACAAATTAGATAATTTACATTCAATGTAATTATTGATGTGTTTGGATTTAAGTTTACAGTTTTATTATTTATTTTCTATATTTTCCCTATTTTTTATTTCTGTTTCTGTTCTCCTGAATTTTTGGAGTACTTTGAACTTTTTATTATTACACTTTATCTTTTGTGTTTTGAAATTTATCATTTTGTATAGTTTTTGTCCATTTGTTTGGTTTCAGTGGTTGCCCTAGGTATTAAAATATACATACTCAACTTTCTACAACCTACTTAGAATCCCAATTTTACCACTACAGTTAGGTACCTCTACTGTCCCTATTTATGTTGTAGTTGTCTTATATATTACATCTATATCTAGATACATTAAAATCCAATCAGACAATATTGATTTTTGCTTTCCACCATCAAACACATTTTAAAGGGTTTTTTTTACTTACCTCCACTGTTATGGTCTAAATTTTTGTGTCCCTCCCAAAATGTACATGTCAAAATCCTAACAGCAGATATGATGGTATTAGCAGACTTTCAGAGGTCATGAGGTTGGAACCCTCATGAATGGGATTAGTGCTATTATGAAGGAGATCATACAAAGCTCCCTGAATTCCTTCTTCCATGTTAGGACACAGTGGGGAGGTGCCAGCTATGAACCAGGAAAAGGACCCTCACCAGAATGTGACCATCCTGGCACCTTGATCTTGAACACTTCAGCCTCCAGAACTGTGAGAAATAAATTTCTGTTGTTTAGAAGCTGCCAGATTTGGGGCATTTTGTTATAGCAGCCTGAATGGACTAAGACATACAGTTTGCTATACACTTCCTGTGACTATACCTTAATTGTATCCAGAGCCAATTAGGACAACGTGGAGAAAAATAGTCAATGGTTTTTCAAGAACTCAAGAGGAGAAGAACATTCTAACAGATTTACCCAGATATTTACCATTTCTCTTACTCTTCCTTAATTCCCAATGTCCACATCTCCTTCTGACATTATTTCCCTTCTGTTTGAAAAATTTCCTTTAGCAATGCTTCTCAATAGCTCAAAAATAACTTAAAAATAATGGTGTGTAGATACATGACAGATAGATGATAGATAAATAGATGATAGATGATAGATAGATAGATAGATAGATAGATAGATAGGTATTGCAGCATATTTATTGTAGTCTGAGGGTGGTTTAGGGTATTCAGACCTCCCATATGGCTGGAACAGAATTCCATTTTGTACACTCTTACATATTCTTACTACTTTCTAATTGACCTCATAGAGCTGTCCTTTGTGTTCATCTTTGTTAAGATTTGAAACTTGAGTTTATAATTGGAGCTACAAAGAGATGTAATGTGCTTTGTTTGGGGGTGTTCAGAAATACGTAATAAATTTGAAAAAGCCTTATTAAATAATAAAGTGATTATTTTGCTTACTTTGATAGTCATTGTCTTATGTAAATACTTCCCAGTGACTGCAAAATAATGAAAGGTATTGCTAAATTCTCAGATACTATCATAATAAGGTATATGATATAGTATAATCTCACTTCTAAATGACTTCTAAATACATAGTCAAGAGGGTTAAATGATAGATTTCAATAGTCTTGAAACTGAGTAGGAAATAAAATAAGTAAAATTTTGTATTTTAATTTTTTCATTAATTTCTCAAAGAAGATCTCTAATCCAAAAATGCTTATGAATCATGACTTGGAGCCAACCTATAGGTAACATCAATAATTGGGTTTTATAATGGAAAAGAATATGAAAAGGATATATATATATGTATAATTCAACCACTTTCCTGTACAGCAGAAACTAACACAACAGTGTAAATCCGTTATAGTTCAATAAAATAAATTTTAAAAAATAATTGCGTTTTGTCCCAAGTGCCCATCAAGAGAGATTAGTTTAGGAAGGTATGAGAGGCTGCCAAGGGCCAAGGCCACAGCAGCCCAGAGCCACTCCATTGCATATCCTTGGGGCCAGTTGTTCCTATGAGCAGCTGGGAGGGAAGGGAGGCAGCCTAATGTCTCAAGACAATATTGGGAGGATTAACACACATCAGAGCATTGTGACTATACCAAGGATTAGCACAGATGTCTTTTGTCAAAGACTCATGCATAGGAGGACCTTCAAGATGACAGAGGGGTAAGAGATGGAGATCACCTTTCTCCCCACAAATACATCAGAAATACATCTACATGTGGAACAACTCTTACAGAACTCCTACTGAATGCTGCAGAAGACCTCAGATTTACCAAAAGGCAAGAAACTCCCCACATACCTGGGTAGGGCAAGAGACAAAAGAATAGGGACAGGACCTGCACCTTTGGGAAGGAGCTGTGAAGGAGGGAAAGTTTCCACACACTAGGAAACCCCTTCAATAGCGGAGATGGGGGGGTGGGGGCTGGCGGGGGGAAGCTTCGGAGCCACGGAGGAGAGCACAGCAACAGGGGTGCAGAGGGCAAAGTGAAGAGATTCCCGCACAGAGAATCGGTGCCGACCAGCACTCACCAGCCCGAGAGGCTTGTCTGTTCACCCACCGGGGCGGGTGGGGGCTGGGAGCTGAGGCTCAGACTTCGGTGGTCAGATCCCAGGGAGAGGACTGGGGTTGGCTGCGTGAACACAGGCTGAAGGGGGTTAGTGCGCCACAGCTAGCCAGGAGGGAGTCCAGGAAAAAGTCTGGAGCTGCCGAAGAGGCAAGAGACCATTGTTTTGGGGAGCGCGAGGAGAGGGGATTCAGAGCACCGCCTAAACGAGATCCAGAGATGGGCGTGACCCGCCGCTGTCAGCGCGGACCCCAGAGACAGGCATGAGACACTAAGGCTGCTGCTGCAGCCACCAAGAAGCCTATGTGCAAGCACAGGTCACTGTCCACACCTCCCCTCCCGGGAGCCTGTGCAGCCTGCCACTGCCATGGTCATGTGATCCAGGGACAACTTCCCCAGGAAAACACACGTGCCTCAGGCTGGTGCAACATCACACTGGCCTCTGCTGCCGCAGGCTCGCCGCTCATTCCCTACCCCTCCCTCTCCCGGTTCTGAGTGAGCCAGAGCCCCCTAATCAGCTGCTACTTTAACCCCATCCTGTCTGGGCAGGGAACAAACGTTCTCAGGTGACCTACACACAGAGGCGGGACCAAACCCAAAGCTGAACCCCAGGAGCTGGGCAAACAAAGAAGAGAAAGAGAAATCTCTCCCAGCAGCCTCAGGAGCAGCGGATTAAATCTTCACAATCAGCTTGATGTACCCTGCATCTCTGAAATACCTGAATAGACAACGACTCATCCCAAAATTGAGGTGGTGGATTTTGGGAGCAACGATATATATTTCTTTTTCCTTTTTCTCTTTTTGTGAGTGTGTATTTGTATGCTTCTTTGTGTGATTTTGTCTGTATAGCTTTGCTTTTACCATTTGTCATATGGTTCTGCCTGCTCATTTTTTGTTTTTTTGTTTTTTAAGTACAATTTTAGTGCTTGTTATCATTGGTGGGTTTGTTTTTTTGTTTGGTTGCTCTCTTCTTTTTGCTTTCTTTTTTTTTCTTTTTATTATTACTTTAAAATTTTTTTATTTTTAATAATTATTTTTTATTTTATTTTATTTTATTATCTTTTCTTTCCTTCTTTCTTTTTCTCTCCATTTTCTTCTGAGCCGTGTGGCTGACAGGGTCTTGGTGCTCCGGCTGGGTGTCAGGCCTGCACCACTGAGGTGGGAGAGCTGAATTCAGGACATTGGTCCACCAGAGACCTCCCAGCCCCACATAACATCAAATGGTGGAAGCTATCCCAGAGATCTCCATCTCAACGCTAAGACCCAGAACCACCCAATGACCAGCATGCTACAGGGCTGGACACCCTAAGCCAAACAACTAGCGAGACAGGAGCAAAACCCCATCCATTAGCAGAGAGGCTGCCTAAAATCATATCAAGGTCACAGAAACGCCAAAACACACCACCAGATGCGGTCCTGCCCACCAGAAAGAAAAGATCCAGCCTCATCCACCAGAACACAGGCACTAGTTTCCTCCACCAGGAAGTCTACACAACCCACTAAACCAAACTTAGCCACAGGGGGCAGACACCAAAAACAATGGGAACTACGAATCTGCAGCCAGTGAAAAGGAGACTCCAAACACAGTAAGTGAAGCAAAATGAGAAGACAGAGAAACACACAGCAGATGAAGGAGCAAGGTAAAAACCCACAAGACCAAACAAATGAAGAGGAAATAGGCAGTCTACCTGAAAAAGAATTCAGAGTAATGATAGGAAAGAGAATCCAAATCTTGGAAACAGAATGGAAAAAAATCAAGAGACATTTAACAAGGACCTAGAAGAACTAAAGAGAAAACAAACAATGATGAAAAACACAACAAATGAAATTAAAAATATTCTAGAAAGGATCAATAGCAGAATGAATGAGGCAGAAGAACGGGTAAGTGACCTGGAAGATAAAATAGTGGAAATAGCTACTGCAGAAAAAAGAATTAAAAGAATTGAGGACAGTCTCAGAGACCTCTGGGACAACATTAAATGCACCAACATTCAAATTATAGGGGTCCCAGAAGAAGAGAAAAAGAAAGGGACTGAGAAAATATTTGAAGAGATTATACTTGAAAACTTCCCTAATATGGGAAAGGAAATAGTTAATCAAGTCCAGGAAGCACACAGAGTCCCATACAGGATAAATAGGAGGAGAAACACTCAAGGACACTTATTAATCAAACTGTCAAAAATTAAATACAAGAAAAAATATTAAAAGAAGCAAGGGAAATACAGCAAATAATATACAAGGGAATCCCCATAAGGTTAACAGCTGATCTTTCAGCAGAAACTCTGCAAGCCAGAAGGGAGTGGCAGGACATCTTTAAAATGATGAAAGGGAAAAACCTACAACCAAGATTACTCTACCCAGCAAGGATCTCATTCAGATTTGACAGAGAAATTAAAACCTTTACAGATAAGCAAAAGCTAAGAGAATTCAGCACCACCAAACCATCTTTACAACAAATGACAAAGGAACTTCTCTAGGAAGGAAAAACAAGAGAAGGAAAAGACCTACATTAACAAACCCAAAACAATTAAGAAAATGGTAATAGGAACATACATATTGATAATTACTTAGATGTAAATGGATTAAATGCTCCAACCAAAAGACATAGACTGGCTGAATGGATACAAAAACAAGACCGTATATATGTTGTCTACAAGAGACCCACTTAAGACCTAGAGACACATACAGACTGAAAGTGATGGGATGGAAAAAGATATTCCATGCAAATGGAAATCAAAAGAAAGCTGGAGTAGCAATTCTCATATCAGGCAAAATAGACTTTAAAACAAAGACTATTACAAAAGACAAAGAAGGACACTACATAAAGATCAAGGGATCAATCCAAGAAGAAGACGTAACAATTGTAAATATTTATGCACCCAACATAGGAGCACTTGAATACATAAGGTGAATACTAACAGCCATAACAGGGGAAATCGACAGTAACACAATCATAGTAGGGGAGTTTAACACTCCACTTTCACCAATGGACAAATCATCCAAAGTGAAAATAAATAAGGAAACAGAAGCTTTAAATGATACATTAAACAAGATGGACTTAATTGATATTTATAGGACATTCCATCCAAAATCAACAGAATACACTTTCTTCTCAAGTGCTCATGGAATATTGTCCAGGATAGATATCTTGGGTCACAAATCAAGCCTAGGTAAATTTAAGGAAATTGAAATCATATCAAGTATCTTTTCTGACCACAACACTATGAAACTAGATATCAATTACAGGAAAAAAATCCGTAAAAAATATAAACACATGAAGGCTAAACAATACACTACTTACTAACCAAGAGATCACTGAAGAAATCAAAGGAGAAATCAAAAAATACCTAGAAACAAATGACATTGAAACACAATGACCCAAAACCTATGGGATGCAGCAAGAGCAGTTCTAAGAGGGAAGTTTATAGCAATACAATCCTACCTTAAGAAACAGGAAACATCTCGAATAAACAACCTAACCTTGCACCTAAAGCAATTAGAGAAAGAAGAACAAAAAACCCCCAAAGTTAGCAGAAGGAAAGAAATCATAAAGATCAGATCAGAAATAAATGAAAAAGAAATGAAGGAAACGATAGCAAAGATCAATAAAACTAAAAGTTGATTCTTTGAGAAGATAAACAAAATTGATAAACCATTAGCCAGACTCATCAAGAAAAAAAGGGAGAAGACTCAAATTAATAGAATTAGAAATGAAAAAGGAGAAGTAACAACTGACACTGCAGAAATACAAAAGATCATGAGAGATTACTACAAGCAACTCTATGCCAATAAAATGGACAACCTGGAAGAAATGGACAGATTCTTAGAAATGCACAACCTGCCAAGACTGAATGAGGAAGAAATAGAAAATAGGAACAGACCAATCACAAGCACTGAAATTGAAACTGTGATTAAAAATCTTCCAACAACCAAAAGCCCAGGACCAGATGGCTTCACAGGCAAATTCTATCAAACATTTAGAGAAGAGCTAACACCTATCCTTCTCAAACTCTTCCAAAATATAGCAGAGGGAGGAACACTCCCAAATTCATTCTACGAGGCCACCATCACCCTGATACCAAAACCAGACAAGGATGTCACAAAGAAAGAAAATTACAGGCCAATATCACTGATGAACATAGATGCAAAAACCCACAACAAAATACTTGCAAACAGAATCCAACAGCACATTAAAAGGATCATACACAATGATCAAGTGGGGTTTATTCCAGGAATGCAAAGATTCTTCAATATATGCAAATCAATCATTGTGATGCACCATATTAACAAATTGAAGAAGAAAAAATCGTATGATCATCTCAATAGATGCAGAGAAATCTTTCAACAAAATTCAACACCATTTATCATAAAAACCCTCCAGATAGTAGGCATAGAGGGAACTTACCTGAACATAATGAAGGCCATATATGACAAACCCACAGCCAACATCATCTTCAATGGTGAAAAACTGAAACCATTTCCACTAAGATCAGGAACAAGACAAGGTTGCCCACTCTCACCTCTATTATTCAACATAGTTTTGGAAGTTTTAGCCACAGCAATCACAGAATAAAAAGAAATAAAAAGAATCCAAATCGGAAAAGAAGTAAAGCTGTCACTGTTTGCAGATGACATGATACTATACATAGAGACTCCTAAAGAAGATACCAGAAAACTACTAGAGCTAATCAATGAATTTGGAGTCATGTACCACAATGTTCATTGCAGCTCTATTTACAATAGCCAGGTCATGGAAGCAACCAAAGTGTCCATCAACAGATGAATGGATAAAGAAGATATGGCACATATATTATATACAATGGAATATTACTCAGTCATAAAAAGGAATGAAACTGAGTTATTTGTAGTGAGATGGATGGACATAGAGACTTTCATACAGAGTGTCGTAAGTCAGAAAGAGAATAACAAATACTGTATGCTAACACACATATATGGCATCAAAAAAAAAAGGTCATGAAGAACCTAGGGGCAAGATGGGAATAAAGACAAAGGCCTACTAGAGAAATGATTTGAGGATATGGAGAGGGGGAAGGGTTAACTGGGACAAAGTGAGAGAGTGGCATCTACATATATACACTACCAAACTTAAAATAGATAGCTAGTGGGAAGCAGCTGTATAGTACAGGGAGATCAGCTCGGTGTTTTGTGACCACCTAGAGGGGTGGGATAGGGAGGGTGGGAGGGAGAGAGTTGCAAGAGGGAAGAGATATGGGGACATATGTATATGTATAACTGATTCACTTTGTTATAAAGCAGAAACTAACACACCATTTTAAAGCAATTATACTCCAATAAAGATGTTAAAAAAAAAGAGTACATATTATATGATTCCACTTGTATAAAATTTTGGAAAATTCTCAGCCATTCTATCTTTTCATATTGCTTCTCCCTCATTCTCTTATTACTCTCCTTCTGTGATTACTGTTACATTTATCTAAACCCTATGATCTAACACTCACGTTTCTTACATTCTGTTGTGTTTTGCATTTTTTTTTTTTTTATCTCTCTGTGCTTCAGTTTGGATACTTTCTATTTACTAGCCCTTATGGACATTTCTGTGCTCAGCTGACTCTTATTTCATCCACTGAGTTCTTAACTTCATATAGTCTTCTTTTTTTAATCTCACTTAAATCTTTTCATAAATGCCAAATCTCTGTTGAAATTTCCTTCTACTCATCTATTTTATCTTTCTCATCTCTTTTCTTAAGCATATTAATCATAATTATTTTAAAGTCTTTGCTAACTCCAACATCTGGATTATCTCTGGGTCAGCTTCTATTGTTTGCTTTTTCTCTCGGTTATTTATCCTAAGGCCCTGTTTCTACATATTCCTAGTAATTTTTAACTAAATGTCAGGCATTGTGCATTAAAAAGTATAGAAGTTCTCAATGGTGTTGCCAGGGGGTTTACCCTTTCTTCTGCTAGGCAGATAGATTAAATGAGGTGCTCACCTTAATCCAATCAGGTTAACCCCTCATCCTAGACTGCCTCAACTGATCCCAGACTGGTTTGGTTTGCTAATATATATTTTAAAATTTTACATTTACTATGCTGAACCACATAAAATTGTCATTTTTCTAGGTTCAGATGTTTAGATATCAGCAATTTCATGTTGTGCAAATTGTATGACTTAGGTCATTATTGGCTTGTAACTCCTATTTTATACTGAATTTATCAAGTTTGATATAAATGTTATATTGGAGAGTTTCCAGTTCTTTATTTTTTTGATGTACTTACATAAGGTTTACATAATTCCCTCTTTAAATATTTGGTAGAATGTAACATTTAAATCACTTGGTTTTGCAATTTACTTTATGTGTTGGTGGAAATGTTTATAATTTCTTGAATTCATCATTCATATTTTTTGCATCATTTTGTGTTGGTTTGGTCAAATTTTTGTGCCTAGAAATTTGTCAATTTCATCTAAAGTTTTAATCTTATTAGTATGACATCTTACTAAATTTTAGTGTCTATAGGAATCTTATTCAACTTTCATGATTTAATGTATATTTTACCAATGTTGATGTCTATGCAATCTATAATTGTGTTCTCCTTTTCATTCCTGATATTAATAATTTGTGTGATCTTGTTTTTAAAACAGATCAATGTTATTAGTATTAAATTTTTTTACCTTGATCCCCTATATAGTGTGATTTTTTATTTCATTAATTTCTCCTCTTCATGTATTTTCTTTGAGATAAATTTGCTTTTCTTTTCTAACTTCTTATGATGGATATTTAGATCATTGCTTCAGCCTTTTATTTCCAGTTATTTATCTTTAAGCATATAATTTTACCATTGAACAGGGCTTTAGCTACCCTAAAATTTTGATATGTTGTGATTTCATTATCATCCAGCTCAAATCTAATATTCACTATGGTTTCTTTTTGATCCCGGGATACTTAGATGTAGATTTTGTAATTTTCCATACAATGTTTTCTAGTTATCTCTTTGACATTAATTTCTAGCTTAATTACACTGTGGTCAGAGAATATACCTCATATGATTTCAATTTTTATAATTTGTGGAAACTTACTTCATAACTCACTGGTAATTTTTTTTAATGAATACTTGAAAAAGAATGTGTATAGCTGGTCTGATGAAGTCTTTCTGATGAGAAATCTGTAAGTGTTTCTGATAAGCTTATCTACTTAACTAAATTTTTCTTCTGTGAGAATCTCTGTCTCTCTCTCTTTCTCTCACTCTTTGAAACTTTTAGGATCTTCTTTTGAACCCTGCTGTCTTGAAATCTTATAACTATTTGTGGGTCTTTATTTTTTAATTATCCTACTTGATTGTTTCAATTTTTAAATTTCTTTACCCATTTTACTCTGGTAAATTATCATTTTTTTTACCTTTGAATAATTTCCTCCCCTTTACTTTTCCTCATCTCTTTCTGGAAATCCCATTTCTCAGATGTTGAACTTCCTAGATTTACTCACCGTACTAATTTTCTTTTCTCATTTATTTTTCACTTTATTTTTTTCTTCTATATTTTAGGACATTTTCTTGACTCTTTCTTCCCAATTTCCATTAAATTTTTATAAACTAAATTTTAATTTACCGTAATTTATTCTGATTCTTTAACCTTTATTTAATAACTTGTCTTTTTAATGTTATTGGAGATAACAGGGGAACTTATTTTTGTTCATTTGTGTGTCTGATTCTGTTCTGTTCTCCAAATTTCTCTTTGTTTCTTTCTGTTTTCTGTCTTTTAACATTGGTCTTTTTTCACATTGCAGGCTTTTCTCAAGTATCTTGTAATCATTTTACCAATTTACTTTTAAGACTGAAGAAGATTAAAAGGTAAAGTTAGAGTTCTGTTAGTTGAGTGAGACATGGACAATCAAACCTTATCAGCTGATGGGGAACGAGCTATTTCTCTGGAGCACCCTTCTCCTAGAAAAGCAACAGGATATGGAGAGCTTCACCTAGATAGAAAAGAGCTACACTTGCTATTCAAGACTTCCACATATGGCTTGTTCCATATCTTTTAAAAGGAATCAATGTTTTATTTGTTTTTGGTCTGTTTGATTGGTTGGGTTTTGCCAAGGGATAAATGCCGGCTAAAGGCCATGTTGTGAATAGGGGTAAGGGTGCAAATTGACTATTGCATTTACAAGGGTTCAATTTATCTCCCTGTTTCCTTCCCCACTTTTCATTCACATTCTTTCCTGCGCATAGAGTCTCAAGCCTTTCTAGGATTTTACCAGGGAAGCCTATTGCCTTTAGCTGCAGCTTCCTTGGAACTAAGAACGCCGATACAGAGAGTTGGTTCCTTCTCGTTGTTCAGGTTTCAGCTCCATTTCAGCTGCAATGTAACCCCAGAAAAGTCTATCATGACCACCTCAGCTAAATAAACCCCACCTCTAACCACTCTCTATCATGGCTCCCTATTTTGTCATCTTTATAACATTTATCATCACCTGATCTTGTTATTTATTATTTATTCCCCTCTTAAAATGTAAGCTCGAAGATAGGAATTTGTTTATCTTATTCACAGCTATATCTTCAGTGCCTCTACCAATTCTTATAACATGAGAGGTGCTCAGATATTTATTAAATAAAGGCATAGCCATGAGTTACTGGCAGGGTGGGGAGAAGGAAAGATGCTTCAGTTTCAGCAAAATATTCAACCAGCCCAGGCTGAGCCCCATTTCCACAACTTCTTCTCATCCAACCTCAAATCCACTCAATCCTCTCCATGGCTAGAGAATCAAGGATGATAGGATCTCACTTTCACCAGCCTTTGCCGCACCTCCAGTTCCTATATCCCTAGTTTGTTGTTTGTTACATCTCTTTGGTACATTTTAGAATCTCTGCTTCTCGTGACCTCTCCAAACACAATGCTCATGATTGTGATCTTGACCCTGCCTTACTTTCATCCTGTCTACCTATGTGTGTTTCAAAAGAGTAGATTAGGTAAGAACAAGCAGAGAGTGATAAATATGGAATTGAAGAAGACAAATTTCCTCTACTTGCCACTTGAGACAAAACAGGTACTTTACCCCAGGGCAGGGCCGTGCCGGGATCTTGTCCCTTCATGCTGTGTCACGCTGGCATCAGAAGGACTATCTCAAAAGCATCTGTGTCATCTGCCTCAAATATGTATCATACAGGACGCGAGACTGTCCAGTCTCAAATCCTTTTTAGGCTGAGAGGAGGTATACCTGAATGAAGTAAGAATAAACAAGATAAAAATGTGTTTATTCTCTGGTATTTTATTAATCATAAGTGGACACCCTGACCTAGAGAAACACAGATACAAATTTGGACAGACGTTGGCCAGAACCACTGCTTGAGTTCCTTTGAAAGCCAAGCTTATAAAAGCTAAAAAAGTACATGAGTGCCATCTAGGGTTAAAACTCATACTGCAGGCTTTCTAAAGTCTTACAAAAGGGGTCACAGAGATTTGCTCCCAGAGACCCTAATCTTCTCAGTCTGATGGGCATCACTAAGCAAGTTATTTCACGTCTTGGGTCAAAATCTGCCTCCACTTCCCTGACCACTGCAGATTACGGTAACCTCCCTTTCCCTGACTGTTTCTAGTGTATTTTCATTATCATGAATTCAGTCCCAAGTCAGAACACTTTCAATCTTCAACAAATACTTTTTAACCATTTTTTGTGCCAGACTGTGCTCGACAAAGAGCCTGTCTGCTGACTCACAATGAGTCAGTCCCTGGGATGGAAGGGACATTGTGCAGCCCCCTGGTCCCCTCGGCAGGAGCACCTTATACAACATATCTGAAATGTGTCCCCTGCCCCTGTTAGGACAGGACCCTCTGGAAAAGCATGTCCCACCATATCCAGGACAGGTGAACATTTGCAGGCAGGTCACTATGCTGTGCAAATCGTGGGTTTGGGAGTGAGTGAGATGTGCCATTGAAGCCTAGCTCTGCCACTTACAGAATGTGCAAACTACCAAATATTGAGCAAATTGCTCCTCTGAGATTTGATTTCCTAGTTTGTTAAATGGAATGATAATATTCACCTTGTGGTCTTATGGTAAGGATTAACGATAGTATTTATTATTTATATAGGACCTAGCACAGTTCCTGAAACAAAAAAGGCACTAAGAACTTATTAGCTTTTTCTATCACTCTAATAATAATAAAAATTCGAACTATGAGATTAACTCTCTTACCTTACAAAATTGTTGAAAGGATTAAATTATGTGCACATGCATGATAGACTGCCAAGTGAGAGAGAACTTAAGATTTTTTCATCAAGAGAAATTGCCAGTGATTTCTACCTGACAAATATTGTAAGTTTTATTATCTTGCAGTAGATCTTCAGTTTTCCTTTGAATACCTCAGATGTACGTCTTAGTTATTGCAAAAAAAGGCCACAAAGTACACACTGAGATGTGGGATGGGTGTAACAGGAGGCTTTAGGCTCACAAAGATTGTTCTTTGCAAAAGCTCCCAAGATCTGACTACTTAGGAGAAGGAGATGAACTTGCATGGAGTTGAGGAATCTCTAGGAAGATTAGAATCTCCTTGATAGATTGAGTTCACTTGGAAGCATCGCCAAACCCTTTGTGCTACATGACATTCTTGGAAGTTGTTGACATTCTCATACCTCAAGGAGGATAGATATTATAAGCAGGTAGGCTTTGAACAATTAATTAAGAAGTAAAAGGCTTGTAAATCTTTTTTATGCTTCAGACTGTTGAAGGGGGTCATTCAAGCATTGCACCTGGACAATGGCAGCGCTTGATTAATGGTGGTTCGTAGAACTGAGAGGATTGTTCCTGGTGGTTTCTTGCTAATCCAAGTCAGAGCTCGTGTCATTTGGCAGCAGTCTCATCTGGGTCCCCTTAGCATCCTCTCTGTGATACCCACTCCGTGGCTAGGCCAGAGGCCTCTCAAGATTGAGAGAGAGACTGCAGAGCAGAGGGGCAGGCCAGGCAGCCAGATTCGAGAAATACCTCAAAATAATGCTTGCCTTTTGGACATCTCTAATAAGAACAACTTGTTCTGGGACTTCCCTGGCGGTCCAGTGGTTGAGGCTTTGCCTTCCAATGCAGGGGGTGTGGGTTCGATCCCTGGTCTGGGAGCTAAGATCCCACATGCCCCCTGGCCAGAAAACCAAAACAGAAAACAGAAGCAATATTGTAACAAATTCAATAAAGACTTTAAAAAAAGGTCCACATCAAAAAATTCTTTAAAAAAAAAAAGAACAACTTGCTCAGAGTGGTGAATCTCAAGAGTAGCTGCCCAAGCTGTGGACTGTTTTCCCTTTTCCTTCCCCCACTACCCCAGTGTTCTGTTTCTGGCACATTTTGCAGGATACAGGGAGAACAAACAGGGGAGGGGATGAAGTAATAGTTCTCGCGGATATGACGAAGTCCAGAGGCCTCGAATCGTCTCTTGAGTGTGTTGTACTTTCTCTCCCGGTGGACTTCCTGTGTTTGTTACATGAATAATGCTCTTTTAATAACTTGAAACAACACTATGGTAACCTTAACAAAATGGCAATTAGAAGGTAAACTGCCATTACTAATTTGCATCTCAACAGTATAGCCTTCTTTATACTGCACACTTAATTACATTAGAGGCATGGGGAATAAATCAAATTCCCATCGCCTATTGATGGAATTACCCTATGGACACAAACATCCAGATCTATCTTGAGGTTTACTGGTGACAAATATCAGCTCATTGTCCTAATGGTGAAGTAACATCATCTACTACTACAGGATACAAATTAAATTTAGTGAAATACCTTAAAAGCAATCTCAGAATTACAGGCAATTGGAGTTTGAGGGGTCCAGAAAAATAACCCACGCCTTTCTCAGCCGTGGCGGCAGACTGTAATCACCTGGGGAGATTTAAAAAATAGCAATGCACAGGCCCCACCTCAGACCTAAAAAGTCAGAGTCTCTAGGGCGAGGGCCCAGTTATCAGGATATTTTCAAACTTCCCAGGTGATTCATAAGTACAGCCCAGAATGAACACCACTGACATAAATCAGCCCCGTGATTTTGCAGGCAGAGCCTCCGAGGCCCTACAGTGGAGGGTAACTAACTGGTCCAGGGCTCCCAGGGGTGGCTGGAGAGCAGAGACTGGAGCTTCATGCTCTGCCCAGCTAGCACTCTTCCCCCTTTGGTTCCCTCTTCCCCCTGCGAATAAGGAATGTTGCCCGCCCTGTCAGTCAACAAAGGGTGCTGCAGACGTCACAGCAGCCACCCCCCCCCACCGAAGGTGAGTCCCATGGGAGCTCAGGATGGAGACAGACGGGCTCCCTGCTGCCCGGCCCTCAGCCACTGCAGCCACCCCAGGGGTGCGCCCTGAGTGGACTCAGGATGGGAAAGAACAGGATACTGGCTCTAGATAGCTAAGGTGAATATCAGAGGAATGATTTCAGTGAGCCCAGACCCTTGCATCTTCCCATACATAGAAAAGCGCTAAATTCATTTACTTGAGATATCTGGTTTTCTTTAATGAACAGTGATCTTTGATGTTTTCACTACCTGGTCGTTGTTGCAAAAACTCCTATATATCCTGGCTCCTCCCTTATCTCTTGGGAGTAGTCCCTCAGAGCTACCTGAGAGGCTGCCTCCCAGGGTTGAAGTCCTTAGAAAGTCCTCCAAATAAAACATAATTCTCAACTTTTAGGTTGTGCTTTTTTTTTTTTTTTTTTTTTTAGTGGACACCCCGATGGCCCCTCCACCTCCAGGTCTCTATTTCATTCAGTGACTCAACAGGTTTGTATGGCGCACCTACTGTGTACCGGAGAACTCCACTTCTGGAATATGCTCTTAGCCAAACCTTTCCCACTGCAGAGATTTTCTCAACATTCCTGAAAGGCTTGGCTCCTGACTAATCCAACCGCAAGAGGGAGCCAAGCACCCTCACTCTTTTTTTTTTTTTTTTTTTGCAGATGGCCTAATTTTATTTTTTTATTTTTTTCACATCTTTATTGGAGTATAATTGCTTTACAATGGTGTGTTAGTTTCTGCTGTATAACAAAGTGAATCAGCTATACATATATATATATATATATATATACCCCCATATCCCCTCCCTCTTGTGTCTCCCTCCTACCCTCCCTATTCCACCCCTCTAGGTGGTCACAAAGCACCGAGCTGATCTCCCTGTGCTATGCGGCTGCTTCCCACTAGCTATCTATTTTACATTTGGTAGTGTATATATGTCCATGCCACTCTCTCACTTCGTCCCAGCTTACCCTTCCCCCTCCCCGTGTCCTCAAGTCCATTCTCAACTGAGTCTTTACTCCTGTCCTGCCCCTAGGTTCTTCAGAACCATTTTTTTTCTTTTTTAGATTCCATATATATATGTTAGCATATGGTATTTGTTTTTCTCTTTCTGACTTACTTCACTCTGTATGACAGTCTCTAGGTTCATCCACCTCACTACAAATAACTCAATTTCGTTTCTCTTTATGGCTGAGTAATATTCCATTGTATATATGTGCCACATCTTCTCTATCCATTCATCTGTCGGTGGACACTTAGGTTGCTTCCATGTCCTGGCTATTGTAAATAGAGCTTCAATGAACATTGTGGTACATGACTCTTTTTGACTTATGGTTTTCTCAGTGTACATGCCCAGTCCCACTCTTTTTTTATACAGACCCACAGGTGAGAAAAATCAAAGAGAGGACAAGCAGCCTGCAGAAGGCTGGCTGGTGGGGAGGGGGCCAAGAAATGACCTCTGATGAACTTTCAGGCAAGAGGCACTGTGCTATCCACCCTGAAGAAGGCAATGTGCTACCCAGAACCCAGAAGGTTTTCCAGCCAGGCCTACCTGGGGCCTTCCTGGTTGAGAGTGCATCTCAGACCATCATCTGTGAAACAAGCACAGAGGCTTGTGTGAGGAGGAGTCAATGTGGCTAAGTTGTGAGTGTGCCTGGAATCCAGTAAGCGTCCACTGAACAGCAAATGCCACCTTTTGATGTCCCTCCCCTGCCCTTTCTCCCCTCTTTCTTATCCTCATCTGTTGTAGACAATGTTTATTTCCCCTTTGAATTCACTTGTTCAGATCCTAACTTCCAATGTGATGAGCCTTCGGGAGGTGATGAGGTCATGAGGGTGGACCGCTCATGAATAGAATTAATACTCTTACAAAAGAGACCCCAGAGAGCTCCCTTTCCACCATGTGAGGACACAGCAAGAACACAGCCCATCAATGAACCAGGAACCAGGTCCTCACCAGACACCAATCAGCTGGCACCTTGATCTTGGACTTCCAGCCTCCAGAACTGAGAAATTTCTGTCATCTATATACTACCCATTCTGTAGTATTTTGTTATAGCAGCCCAAATGGACTAGGACACCTAGTCTTGCCTTGCCCGAAAAGCCAAATCATGCAGGAAAAGCCTGAGGCACAGAGTATCCACACCTCCACTGTGAGTAGAAATTCATTGGGTAGCTTCCCCTGAAGGATTGTCCTATAAACTTTAAACTGTAAACTTGACATTCTCCAGTTATGACATGAATGGTCCCTCACATGGCCCTGTCTGCACCAATCCTTTCACCAGATAATTCCTCAGTCAGGGGATCTGCAGCATCATGGCTCTGCCCTCCCACCCCTCTGCTGGCCCAGTCCCACTGATGAGCAGTCCTCGGCCTGCAGACTCCATTGAACACTGCCAGATTTGGAACTCTCAAGGCAGCCCACTGTTAGGACAGCTGTCCCTGTTTTAAGCTAAAGCTTGGCTCTGCCTTGGGCCCTTCAGAGATTTGGAGTCAGAGATATGGCCCCCAGGGTCTTCTCTCCTTCAAGCTTCTTCTTGGCCTATTTCTGTGCCCCCAAGAAACCTGGGATCTCGGGGAAGCCCATCATCAGACAGTGTCAGCCTCACCGAGGGTCCTTCAGTCCAAGGATTTCCCGAACAATATTATAACTCGGTTGGCCTGACTCCAGAGCCTGTGCTTGGAACTACTGTGCCACACAGCCTTTAGTGCTGTCAGCAGTTCGAGGGCTCCTGTGATGGAAGCAGCATTCTCCAGCCAGGCTGTTAAGGTCATGTGCTGCAGGGAGGATCACAGGAGGAGGGTTCAGCCTAGCTTCAAGAGGAGGCAATCACCCTTGTCAGAAAAACCTCCCAGGCTGGATGACTGCATGTGAGGGAATTCATTCATTCATTCCTAGAAAAGAGGCATTATGGAACGTGGTTCCAAAGGTTCTAGAGTCAGACAGAATTAAACCTTGGCTTTGCCACTGAAAACCTCTGTACCTCAGATAAGTCACTTGAACCCTCTCCCTCTCACTCAGTTAAATTTAACAATGATTATATCCCTATTTCAAAAGTTGCTGTAAAGATTAAATGAGATAATGTGTACGATGTAGTCATTTAATCCTCACTAAAGTCTGACAAGAGATATCGTTACCCTCATTTTACAGATGAGGAAACTGAGGCACTTTGGAGGGGAGGAAGTTGTCCAAGTGTAAACAGCCTGTTACTGTCAGAGTGGGACCCAGCACGCAGTTCTGGCCAAGGCAAACTGTCCTCGGGGCCCTCAGAATCTGCGGCTGCCCTCTTCCCTGGGCTCCTTTGCAGCTCCAAAAATGGACTGGTCCCTGCTCTGGTTCCCTGCCAGGTTTGGGGAGGCCAAAGCCCCACTCCTGCCAGCAACATGTGCATAATTAAAGGCTGCCTTGCTCCCTGTCTGAGGTGGGCAGAGCCTGAAGCTCTCTCCTGCTTCCCAAAATGACCTCTGTAGCTCTCTGCTGCCCTGGAAGTAAGGGAGAGACCTAGTACTCAAAGCAGGTGCCAATCCATCTCTCTGCCTTCGGCAGCCACTCATCTCAGTGGGAGCTCACCAGGCCCCTCTCAAGGGGTCCCACCCCACCCACCTTCTCTCTCCACCTCTCCCATCTCAGGACAGGGCCTCCTTGATTTCACAATTCTTCTGTCCCCTTGTCTGGAGGACAAGCACTTCTCTGGGATTCGCCATCTCAACATGATGAACAAAAGGTAGATTTTTATGATTCTCACAGATGGTGAGAGCTTGAGAATCACCATAGATAGTTGTTTAAAATGATCCCCCTACAAGAGATTTTTATTTGGAAGAGCCCGAAGCCAAAGAAGCTGCAATTTTAATCGCGGGGACTCCTGACACCAGCCCTAGGGAACACGATGCTTTAATGCCCCGACTCGGGGCCTTGGGGCAGGACACCAGCCATTAAAACTCAGTCAGGATCTCTGACCAAGGTGAAACTGACAAAGCCCAGGCTTCTGCATCATAGAAGCTCAGTTCACATCCCAGCTCCACCACTTTCCAGCTATGAAGTTTGGGTCCAATGACTTAACATCTGTGAGCCTCAATTACGCTGTCCCTGGGTCTCCCTCCCTCGTGCCTATTTTTAGAGTTATCATGAGGATTAAGTGAGGTATTACATGTTAACTGAATGTTCCAGAGCTTGTGAAATCAAATTCCCTCAGTCTCTGCTTGCACCTCCACCACAGGGATCTCACTCCATGTCTCTGGCTTAGCATTTGCGATAACAGATTGAGAATGTCTGGGAGTGTCTGTCTCTCTCCCCACGGGGCTGCGAACTCCGTGAGGACGTGGGTTGTCATAAAGCCCTCTTTCTATTTCCAGGGCCTAAGGCAAAGCCCAGCACACAGTAGGGTCTCTGTGAGTTGCAGGAACTATTAAAATAGAGAAGATCTTCCATATGTTCTTCCACCCCTGAACCTTCAGTCAGTTCACGCAAGAATAATAAAACCTACCAGGCACTGGGCTGAGGGCTTGGTACACCTCGCTTCTAATCTTACAAAATCCCCAAGGGTACCAATTACTAACCCTGATCTCCCCACCCTCTTTTTTTCTTTTTTAACTTCGGAGGTGACTGTGGTTCAAAAAGATAACGTATCTTGCCCAGGGTCACACAGCTAGAGGATGTCAGAGTTAGGACCAGAACCACATCCGTCTATGCCTTTCTCACTACAGCAAGAGCCTCACCCCCATCATCAGGAGCCAACCCCTCTGCCCGCAGCTCCTCTTCCACCCCCAGGACTCGTGAAGGTCACTGTGAAAGGCAAATCCTGGGGCCTACAGCAGGCCTGAATGCCCATCTGATGCATACTCATCTAAAATTCTCCGCAGGCTGAGACCATAAAAACCGTAGCCTTATTTAGTGTTTCTTCAAATCTAGCTCTGAGGCAGCTCCATAACTCTTGGCCAGGAATATTATTTCAAATAACTCATGTGGACAGCTGAGTAACCAAGAGGAGAGATAGATGGGTCCCTGAATGCCCCATTGCTATAGATCATAACCCCCCACTCCCGCACCCTCCCCCAAGCTGCCCGGACAGAAAGGGTCAGTGATTAATTATGCTAAGATAAACAGAGTTAATTTTCTTCCTGGATAAAACTAATTACAACTGTGTTTGTTTTGGTAGGACATGGAATTACTGTCCCCGGTGACAAATCTTCCTAACTGAAAAGAGTGTTTACTTTAAAGGGGTAAGGGTTGGGGTCACTAAACAATAGTTAGCTAGCGTTTTCCCCATTTTTCATTTGAAGACGGACAGTGATCAGGTGTTGACCTCAAAGGAACTAGCAAAATCTCTTTCTCTGGGTCCCCCTCCCTCAGGCCTTTTTGAGAGCCAGGCAACAGCCGGGGAGAAGTATTTGGCAGTTTGGAGGAGGTTTCCTGGATGTCATGGCCTGTGGTTGATTCACTCTTAGCGAATGTTGGATGAAACCAGGGTAGCATCCTCTTTGGCAGCCCAGGTGAGGAAGGAGTGTTTTGAATCCCACACCCCACCAACATCACAAAAACTGTGGGAGAATGTGTGACCCAACTCAAATAAATTCTTGTAGCGTCAAGCTGGTCAGATTCAGGGCTAAGACACCACAGAGAAAGAAAAGAGAGGGCTTCCCTGGTGGCGCAGTGGTTGGGAGTCCGCCTGCCGATGCAGGGGACACGGGTTCGTGCCCCGGTCTGGGAAGATCCCACATGCCGCGGAGCAGCTGGGCCCGTGAGCCATGGCCGCTGAGCCTGCGCGTCCGGAGCCTGTGCTCCACAACGGGAGAGGCCACAACAGCGAGAGGCCCGCGTACCGCAAAAAAAAAAAAAAAAAAAAAGAGAGAGAGAGAGAGAGAGAGAAAAGCAGACTCCCTGCTCTCAAGGCAGCAATGACCAAACGAGGGGCCCAGGAATAGGCATAAGGCCCTGCAGGAGCAGAGGGGTGAGGCCTGGAGAAGAGGTGGGGGTGGGGGAGGGGAAGAGCCTTCATGCGGAAGGAACAGCACAAGTGAGGGTGTGCATGTATCTGGTGTGTTTAGAGAGCTGTAAGCGACCCAGTGTGGCTGGAGTAGTGGGTACATGACTGCAGATGAGGCTGAAGATATACAGAGGTTGGTAGTTGATATTTGGATCATGACAGGTAGTATTACCTTGCTAGGGCTACAGTAACAAAGTACTACAAACTGGGTGGGTAAGACAACAGAAATGTGTTGTCTCACAATCCTGGAGGCTGGAAGTCCAAAGTCAAGGTGTTGGCAGGGCCATGCTCCCTCCATATTACCTAGAGGATGATCTTTCCTTGATCTTCCCAGCTTCCGGTAGCAGCCCCAGGTCCTCATAATGCCAATCACTGCTTCCGTTTTCACATGGCCTTCCTCCCTCTGTGTCTGTGTCTGTGTCTGTGTCCAAATTCCCCTTTTATAAGGACCCCAGTCATATTGGATTAAGGGCTCATCCTCCTCCAATATGACTTCATCTTAACACATTTGACTTAATTGCATTTTAACTAACCCATTCCCAAAGGTTGCATCCTGCGGTACCAGGGGTTAGGATCTCCACAGCTTTTGCAGGGGACACAACTCAACTCATAATGTAGGTTACAGACGCCACCTTTAGAAGCAGGAAGCTCACTCTGCAGGCAAAGGGGAGACACTGAAGGGCTGTAAGTGATGGACTGGTTTTGTTTGCTTGTTTGGTTTTGAGAAGAGTTCTCTGGATCCAGTGTGGAGGACTGGTGGGTGAGTTTGACCAAAGATTGGAAGACCAGTTAGGTAAAGTTTCTCAGAGTAAGCCAGGTGAGAAAAGATGGGTTGGAGAGAAAAGAATCTGTGAGAAGGAGAGTTAGAGCTCCAAGATTCTATGATTCGGAGAACGTCATGATTACTGGGATGCTGGAGGAGAACAGGAGAGGGGGGTGTCAGGAATGACTTCCAGGTTTCTGACAGCCCGGAGCTCAAGGAGCAAAAGCTGGTTGGGAGGGAAATGAGGTGTTTTGGACAAGGGCAGTTGAGCTATCTGGTCACAGATGTTCCGGAGGCAGGTGCATGTGAGGGTCCAAAGTTCACAGAGGCTCTTCCCCCTGCAGATACAGATTGAGAAGCATGAAGAAGTGGATGATCGTGGATGACCTCAGGGAAACAGATGAAAATGCATAAAACAACATAGAGTGAGAAGACGGTCCAAGACAGAAGCCTGAGGAACCCGGCATATTGGGGGTTAAAGAGAAAGGGAGTCAGAGATTAGGCTGAGGGAGCACCATTGCAGAGGTGGGGGGAGCATAGCACAGTAGCCTCCCAACCCCAAGCCAGACTGCCTTCCTGCCACCGTGCACACAGCTGTGCTGATGTAGCCCCTACACCTTCTGCTGGATGCTTAGTTTCCTCATCGTGTGTGTGTGTGTGTGTGTGTGTCCATGTGTGCATGTGTGTGTGTCTGTGTGTGCGGGTGTGTGTCCGTGTGTGTGTGGTGTGGGTAGTGGATTGTGTGTGTGTGGGTGTGTGAGGGGGTATGGGGGTGTGTGTGTGTGTGTGTGTGTGTGTGTGTGTGTGAACTTTCTCAGACTCTGCCAACTCCCTGAGGGCAGAGGACATGGATCGTGTCCTTCTTTGCTTCTCTTGGAACCCTCACAGCTTCCCTGAAAAGAATTTCACACAAAGCAAGTGCTTTTTGCTAAATACGTGATTCAATGAAATAAATAAACCACCACCAAACGCTAACTTAGTACCTATTATGAATGAGGTTCTCTAACAGCAACCTAACACAGGTGCTCACTAAATGCTGATGGAAGGAAAGCAGGAAAAGGGGTAAGGGGAGATGACCAGCTAGCAGTCAGGAATATTTAAAATGATCATCGTCAGAGGCTCCGTGGAATGGCTGCAGGGCCATGTGCCTGTGATATGGAGGAAAGGACAGGGGTCTGGGAGTGAGGTCACCTAGATCCTAATTCCCCTGTCATAGTAACTCAGCTTTCTGGGCCCAGTTTCTATAAACTTAAGGGTTTAGGCTATAGATTTTCCAAGGTCCTCGGCATCTGGGAAGCCAGAGTCCATCTTCAAAGTATTGAAAGTCAGAGAGCATTTAGAGGCAAGATAAGATCTAATTCTTTTCTACAATTACACACAGCAGTGACTATGTTTTCTCACATAATCATTATCCTTGTCTCATAGAGGAGGAAACCGAGGCAGGGAAAAGTCTTGACTTGCCCAAGGTCTCTGAGAAGACGGGGCAGGAGCAGAGGGGGGCACAGAGGGGGGGCAGGGAGAGTGCTCAGGCAGTGGCAGAGGGGCAGTGATGCAGGGCAATTAAGAACATGGTCTCTGGGACCAGGCCACCAGGGGGTGAATCCTGATTCAGGCAAAAACATGTTCAGACAGTTTTGAATTATGTGGGCTTAGAGTTGTTCCAATAGCAACTAAAGGCACTGATTCGGGCAGGAGGGTCCTTCCTGTAGCTTCCCCAAAGTATTCTCAGATCCCTGGGCTAGTGGGGAAGTGAGAGCACTGTAACCACAGAGCAGGGCTCTGACAGTGGGCAAGTCCTCCCAGCCTCAGTCTCCTATGCTTAGTGCTATATCAGTGAGCCGTCAGGTCCCTGTCAATTCTGACATGCTGTAAAACCTCTCACCCTCTGAGGTCCAAGAGCCCAGGGTGGTGATCTGTGCTGCACTTCGTGCTTGTGTGTAGCTGCCGTCCTCTGGAATACTCTAAAGCAGTGGCTTCTAACCTCCAAATGCAGGTCTCTGCAGCAAGCTGAATCATAATTCCCTGTGGAGCTTTTTAAAAATGCATGTGCTTGGGTCCCACACCAAACCCACAGTAACAGGATCCCAGGGCCAGGGCCTAGGCACCCATGTGGTTAGAAATCTCCCAGGTGATTCCGGTGCCACCAGCAGAACTGGTTGTGCAGCAGACTCACCTGCATTTCGGATGCACACCTGCCGCCTGGCACACTCGGAAGGTACTGCAGGGACCCACGTGGCCACACAGCCCATTGCAGAGAAGGCAGGACTCCAGAATTTCTCATCTGGGTAACCAGACAGAGATGGGCTTAACTACTGACTCTGACATCCTCCAGCAATGTAACCGGAGGTGTACTCAGGAAACCTGGGCAGAAATCGTGTCAAATGTGGGTTCTTTCCAGAAATAGGCAAAAACGTTCCCCTTCTTTCTCTTATGAGTGGGGAGAGTGGTTTTGCTAAGTAAAGGTATGTTTCTTGGGGTGATGATGGAGATGGGGTCATGAGGGAGGAGACAGTGAAGATGTGGAGAAAAAGGAAATGCATATGTTTAGGTTCATTCAGACATTTTCTTTCAGCAGCGGAAGGGAACTTACCCAGTAATAGAGGGCAGATAACAATAATGGCTAATCATTGGATAGAGGAGGCCAGATACTGATACAGGGCTTGGCCTATACTGACACTTTGTTCTTCACAACAGCCCTATGGACTAGGTACTATTCCTGCTATGGTCTGAATGTTCGTGCCCCCCAAAATTCATATGTTGAAACCCTAACCCCCAAAGGTGATGGTGTTAGTAGGTGGGGCCCTTGGGAAGTGATTTGGTCTTGAGGGCGGAGCCCTCATAAATGGGATTAGTGCCCTTATAAAATAGGCTAGAGAGGTCCCCAGTGCCTCCTGCCCTATGAAGATACAAAAAGGAGTCTGGACCTGGAAGAGGGCTCTCACCCCACTATGCTGACACCCTAACCTCAGACGTCCAGCCTCCAAAACTGTGAGAAATAAATTTCTGTTGTCTATAAGCTTCTGGGGTGTGGTATTTTGTTAAAGCAGCCTGAATGGACTAAGACAATTACTATCCTCATTTGACATATCAAGAAACTAAAGCACAAAGAGGTTAAGTGACTTATCCAAGACCACCCACCTATTTGATGCCTCTCACTCAGACATGAGCCCTGATCCAACATTTCATCTTCTTAAAATGAAAGTTTTCCCATAATGTCCCCTTTCCTCAGCCACCTCCATCCCAGCATCTGAGCTGACCTGGTCTCCATAGGAGATGGATTGACAGAATATAGCCTGGGGAAATGTAAAAAACTCTGAACACAGGCAAAATGTTTAGGAAAGTATCATGAGTAAGAGCAAAGAAGCTGAGTAGAATGGGTTTTCCCTAGACTGGAGTGATACACATGAAATTACTCCCCTCAGTTTCTCAGATCTGAAATTTCTACACTCTATATGTAAGCAAGTCAGCTGTGTCTCAGTTTACCTCATCTGCAAAATAGAGGAAATAAAATGGTAACTATCTTGTAGGTTGTGAAGAACAAATATGGTAAGCACAACACTCAGCATGGTGTCTGTCTCAATATTTGGGAGCTATCATTTAGCCGATCAGCCAGTTTACTGAGAAGACTTGATTCATAGGGGTATAAATAAAGATCAATTTATTTTCTCCATTCACTGCAGGTAGCTAGCTCTGTCCAGTCTCTCAGTCTCACCTCCTAAGGATTCCTCCAGGCAGATCCCATAGCTTTCCTATCAATGTCAGTTACTCAAAGTCCAGTCCAGTTCACAATTTCAATATCATATCCAAGTCTTCTCCCCCATTCAAAGGTTGCCAGACTTGTAATTCAAGTTCCAAGAGTTGGAAGGGAACCTGATCTTGTCTTTTACTCCTCCTCTTTTCTTTTCTCAGTCTCATGCCTCTCACATGGAGGGAAGAAGGGAGAATAAAAGGGTTAGAGGAAGTCACCTTAAATAAGTGGCTTCTTGTCACTGATGGAAAGAAGTCCCTGCTCTCACATTGGCTTGATCTGTTTCTCTCTGTTGTTGATGGTTTCTGGCAATGTGTTGGTCTCCTATTAGATAAAGTGGGGTGTTTTTGGAGGAGGAGGTTCATCTCTATACCATCACTTTCCATCACTGAGAACCCCAAGAGGCGGGTAGCCATGTCTCCCTTTGTCCTAGAAACAACCTTGCCCCTCAATTCCTCTCCATCTGGATGCCATCTTACTTGGTCCATGGCCACCAGAGCTGCCACCTTCTCCTCTGTACTCTCATTGTAATGGAGCCCTGAGAGACGTGGAGGTTTTTTCTGCACTCTCCAAGGGCTGAAGGGAAGTTGGTGAGGTGGATACAGAGCAGAGAATTCTCTTCTTCCCAGAAAAACTTAACAAGAGTACATACTCTTCCTTCAGAAGTGGGTCACTCTAACAAGCTTGCTGATATCAGAAATCTATGGTAAGAAGCAGATGCCAGGAGATTTCCACCTTTGCCCAAGATAGTTATTGGATTGGATTTACCTTCCTGCCTTAAACAAACAAAAAGAAACAGACAAAATATCTTTTAAAAAAACAACAGTTTTCAAGACACTTGACAACAAAGGACAGTGATACTTGAGAGACAAGAAACAAATGAGGTAAGCCTATGATCATCCCAGCTTGATGCCTTGAGAGAGTTTCCAGGCTGTGGTGCAGGGAACAAAAATCTGAGTGAAAGAGATGAAGCTGAGAGTTGGGAGAACCAACTGGGCTGGAGTCCAAAGGACTGAGTAACAAAGAGGAAGAGCCGTACAGAGGGAGAACCCCAAAGATCTGCAGAGGATCCCCCTCTGATATTCAGGAGGGTACTGATCAATGAATTCATGTAAAGAAACATAGAGGCCAGGGAAAAAATAATCTGAAAAGATTAGAAAACAATGTCCAACACTCACTCAGGGCTGGAAATATTGCATATTCCCCCAGCCAGACTGAAATGAATCATAATTCCTGAGTACTGGGTTTGAGTACTCAAGAAGGTTTTGCTCAGTAGTGGGGAATAATTCACCCTAGACTGCTGCAGGTATACCAAACAAATCATAAAAGCAAGACCCAAGAAGAGCAAATTGTTTCCAAGTAACATCCCAGAACAAACTCAAGAAGATTTATAGGAACAAAAAAATCCACCTCCCAACAAGGTAAAAATCACTGTTTCCGGCATCTAAGCAAAGATTACCAGGCATGCAACAAAGCAGGAAAACACAGTCCCTAATAAGGAGAATAATCAATCTAACAAAATAGTCTAAGGACTGAGACAGATTTTAAAACCAGCAGACTAAGATTTCAAAATAGTTGTTATAACTGTATTCTATGTATTGAAAAGTTGAGACATGAAAGATATCAAAAAGACTCAAATAGAAATTCTAGATATGAAAAATACGTCTTTGATGAAAAATACTCTGGATGGAATTTAGGGTATATTTAATACGGCAGAAGAAAAGAGTAGTTAACTTGAAGACATAGCAGTTAAAAGACAAGAGAGAGCAAGCTAAACATAAAGTAAGAAGAAATAAAATAATAAAGTTCAATGTGGAAATCAGTAAAATAGAAAACACTAAAACAATTTTAAAAATCATTGAAACCAAAAGCTGGCTCTTTGAGAAGATCAATAAGATTGGTTAATCTCTTACCCAGCTTGAACAGGAAAAAAGAAAGACAAAAATTATAAAATCAGGAATGCAAGAGGTAACATCACCACAGATTCCACAGATATTATTTTAAATAAGAGAATATTATGAATAAGTTTATAGCTATAAATTTGACAATTCAGCTGAAATGGACCAATTCCTAAAAGATATAAATTACCAAAACTTAGTCAAGAAAAAATAGATAACGTTAATAACTCTGTATCTATTAAAGAAATTGTAGTTTAAAAACTCTCCCTTAAGGAAAACTCTAGGCCAGATGGCTTCACGGTCAATTCTACCAAACATTAAGAGAAGAAACAATACCAATTCTACACAAACTCTTCCAGAAAATTGAAGAGGAGGGCGTGCCTCCCAACTCATTATCTGATGCCAGCATTACTGTCATGCTGAAACCAGATAATGACATTAACAGAAAAGAAAACTGCAAACCAATATCTTTCAAAAACACAACTGAAAAAGCCTAAACAAAATTTTAGCAAATCAAATCCAACAACATATAAAAAAGGTATAAACATATAAAAAAAGACGATCATGGTCAAGTTGAATTTTTCCGAGGAATGCAGGGTGATTTCTGAATGTTAAACATTCAGAAATCACTGCACATTCTGAAGGTCTGTTGCACAGCAATGTGAATATAATTAACACTTTTATATGGTTAATATGGTAAATTTGAAGTCATGTGTTTTTTTTATCACAATTAAACATTTTTTTAAATCAATGCAATTCATCATATTAACAAACCAAAGAAGAAAACCACATGATCATCTTAATAGATGCTGGAAAAGCATTTAACAAAATCCAACATCCTTATAAAATCCAATCAATCTGGATAAAGATCCTCAACAAACTAGGTATAGAAGGGAACTTCCTCAATCTGAAAAAAAGTATCTACAAAAAAACTACACATAACAGTCTACTTAGTGGTAAAATTTTTAAAATTTCCCCTCTAATATCAGAAACAAGAAAAGGATTTCTATTATCACCACTTTTTTTCAACATTGTACAATACAATATTTAAATAAAAAGAATAAAAGGAATTCAAATCAAAAAGGAAAAAATAAAATTGCTCTTATTCCCAGGCAAAATGAGTGTCTATATAGAAAATCTAAAGGCATGTGCAGAAAATCAACTATAACTAATAAGTATGTTTAGCAAGATTGCAGGATATAAGATCAATATAAAGAAATCACTTGTGTTTCAATGTGCTACCAACAAACTATCAGAGATAAAAATTTTAAAACATTTACAAAAGTATCAAAAATACTACATAATTCAAGGTAAATCTGACAAAAGATATGAAAGAACTGTACACTTAAAACTCCCAAACATCACTGAGAGAAAGTAAAGATGACCTAAATAAATGAAGATATACACTGTTGGTGGGTTAGAAGACTCACCATAGTTAAAATGTCAGTTATTTCCAAATTGATCTATAGATTCATGAAATCCCAATCAAAATCCTGAAACTTTTTGCATAAACTGACAAGTTGATTCTAAAATTCATGTGGAAATGCAAAGGACATAGAATAACCAAAACAACTTTGAAAAAGAACAATGTTGGTGAGATAACTTTACCTGATTTCAAGATTTACTATAAAGTTACAGTAATCAAAAGCATGGCATTGGAATCCAAATAGGCATTCAGGTCAATGGAACAGAGTAAGGAGTCCAGAAATAGATCCAAACATATATTGACAACTGATGTTTTGACAAAGATATAAAGGCAATTCAGTGGAGAAAGAAGAGTCTTTTCATAAATGTTGGAACAATTGGATGTGCATAAGCAAAAAACAAGAAAAGGGGGGGGATTCAGTCCATAACTCACACCACATACAAAAATTTAACTCAAAATGCATCACAGACTTAAATGTAAATCATAAAGCTATAATATTTTGAGGAGAAAGTCTTTGTGACTTTAGGATAAGCAAAGTTTTCTAGATTCAAAATCAAAGTACAACCTATAAAAGAAAATTTTAATAAGTTAGACCTTTTCAAAATTTAAAACTTCTGCTATACAGCCTGAGGCATCTGCTTACAGGGGGAGAAAGAAAGTCCTTTTTCCTGTCAAAAAGCTTCCTAGTCAGGTATTAGCAATTAACATGAGAAAAACAATAGGGACTAATAAATATACACAAAATGTTCTACTACATTAAGGAATCAAAGAAATAAAAACAAAAAATTATCATTTTCAGCTATTAAATAGGCAATGATATTTTAAAATAATATTGCGTGTCAGTGAGGATACATTTTTTTAAAAATAGGCAATAGCTTTTGAAAGTTCTTTTTTTTAAAACATCTTTATTGGAGTATAATTGCTTTACAATGGTGTGTTAGTTTCTGCTTTATAACAAAGTGAATCAGTTATACATATACATATGTCCCCATATCTCTTCCCTCTTGCTACTCCCTCCCTCTCACCCTCCCTATCCTACCCCTCTAGGTGGTCACAAAGCACCCAGCTGATCTCCCTGTGCTATGAGGCTCCTTCCCACTAACTATCTATTTTACATTTGGTAGTGTATATATGTCCATGCCACTCTCTCACTTTGTCCCAGCTTACCCTTCCCCCTCCCTGTATCCTCAAGTCTATTCTCTAGTAGATCTGTGTCTTTATTCCTGTGAAAGTTCTTAAAATGTTTAAAATGCTTACACTAAGTCCAGTTAAAAGAAATTATCTTATGTGTAATCAGATACGTGCACAAAGATTTATATTCAAAGATACTCAGTGTTGTTTCCCAGATGAAATTTTAGAAACAACCTCAATGACTGATAACAAAAGCTTGGTTAATTATACTTTTGGCACACTTAAAGGTGATTACTATTATGCTAGATATACAATTACATAGAAAAGGATAAAATACATAGAAATAAATTTAACCAAGGAAGTGAAAGATCTGTACAGTGAAAACTATAAGACGGTGATGAAAGAAATTGAAGAAGACACAAATAAATGGAAAAATATTCCATACTCACTGATTAGAAAAATTAATATTGTAAAAATGTCCATACTACCCAAAGTGATCTACAGATTCAATGTAATCCCTTTCAAACTTCCAATAGCATTTTTTACAGAAATAGAACAAACAATCTTAAAATGTCTTTGGAACCAGATTAGCCAAAATGTCTTTCCAGATTAGCCAAAGTGATCTGGGAAAAAAAAAAAGAACAAAACTGGAGGCATCACACCTCATGATTTCAAACTACATTACAAAACTATAGTAATCAAAACAGTATGGTAATTGAAAATCAACCATATTTCAATTAAAAAAAGAAACAGCATGGTACTAACATAAAAACAGACATATAGGTCAAGGAACAGAATGTCGAACCTAGAAATAAACCCAAGCAAATATGGTCAATTAATTTATAACAAAGAGCCAAGCATATACAATGGAGAAGACAGTCTCTTCAATAAATGATGTTAGGAAAACTGGACAGCCACAGGCAAAAGAATGAACTGGACCTCTACCTTACACCATATACAAAAACCAACTCAAAATGGATTAAAGACTTACATTTAATACCTGAAACTGTAAAACTCCTAAAAGAAAACATAGGGAATAAGCTCTGTGACATCAGTATTTGCAATGATTTTTTGGATTTGACACCAAAAAACAAAGACAATAAAAGCAAAAATGACCAACATCAAACTAAAAAGCTTCTGCACAGTGAAAGAAACTATCAACAAAATGAAAAGGCAACCTATCAAATTGGAGAAAACATTTCCAAATCATATGTCTAATAAGGGGTTAATATCCAAAAAAACCCCTATATATATATATATATATATATATGCTCACACAACTAAATAACCAAAAAAACAAACAACTGGATTAAAAAATGGGCAGAGGAACTGAATAAACATTTTCCCAAAGAAGACATCCAAATTGCCAACAAGTACATACAAAGATGCTCAACATCACTCATCATCAGGGAAATGCAAATCAAAACCAGAATGATAGCACCTCACATCTATTCGATTTGATGGCTGTCATCAAAAGACAAGAAATAAATATTGGGGAGAATGTGGTGAAAAGGGAACCCCAGTGCACTGTTAGTGGGGATGTAAATTGGTGCAGCCACTATGGAAAACAGCATGGAGGTTCCTCAAGAAACTAAAACTGAACTACCATATGATCCAGCAATCCCACTTCTTGGTATATATCCAAAGGAAATGAAAACAGGATATGGAAGAGAGATCTGCTCTCCCATATTTATTGCAGCATATTCTTAATATGGAAACAAGTGTCCATCAATGGATGAAGAGATAAAAACAATCACACACACACACACACACACACACACACACGGAATATTATTCAGCCACGAGAAAGAAGGAAACCCTGCCACCTGGGACAACATGCATGGACCCTGAAGGCATTATGCTAAGTAAAATAAGCCAGGCAGAAAAGACAAATACTGTATGGAATCACTTACATGAGGAATCTAAATAAAAAGTCGAACTCACAGGAAAAAAAAAAAAAAAAAAACTTCTGCACTTTAAAAGACACTCTTAAGGGAATGAAAAGACCAGCTACAGACTAAGTGAAAATATATGTAGAGTGTGCTTTGATAAAGGACTTGTATCCAAAATCTATAAAGAATTCTCCCAACTCAGCAAAAAGAAAATAAGCAACACAATAAAAAAGTGGACAAAATATTTGAAAAGACATTTCACCAAATAAGATATATCGCTGGCAAAAAAAAAAAAAAACCAAAAAACATGAAAAGGTGATCATCATCATTAGTAACTTTAAAACCACAATATGATACAACTACACAGGTATGAAAATGACTATAATTTAAAGACTGATCTTGCTGAGTGCTGGAAAGGAGGCAGAGGAACTGGAACTCTCATACAGTGCTGGTGGGAATGGAAAATGGTATGACCGCTTCGGGAAACAATTTGGTGGTTTCTTAAAAGGTACAGCTACCATACGATCTAACCATTCCACTGAAGATGTATGAAAGCATGCATATACAAGACTCTCACATGAATGGACATAGCAGCTTTATTTGTAACAGCCCCAAACTGGAAAGAACCCAAAGTTCCATAGACTGGGGAATGGATAAGTAAATTGTTGTATATACATACAATGGAATGCTGCTCAGCAACAAAAAAGAATGAGCTAGTGATACACACAACAACGTGGGTGAATCTCAGGATATTTATGCTGAGTGAAAGAAGCCAGACGAAAAGAGTACGTACTGTATGATTCCACTTATGTAAAACTCTAGCCATTGCAAATGAGTTCTGTAGTAACAGAAAGCTGTTTGATGGTTGTTTGATGGAGACTTGGTGTGGAATGGGATGAGGGGAGTAATTTACAAAGCAGAAAACTTTTACAAAGGAAAACTGGGGATGATGGCTCTACTCACTACTTTCTTTATAGTGGTGGTTTCATGAGTGTATACATACGTCAACACTTATGAAATTGTACAGTTTAAATATGTGCATAGGTCAATTACACCTCAATAAAACTCTTTTTAAAAAGAAGCAAGCAGGACTCCCCTGGTGGTGCAGTGGTTAAGAATCCACTTGCCAATGCAGGGGACACAGGTTCAAGCCCTGGTCCTGAAAGATCCCACATGCCTCGGAGCAACTAAGCCTGTGCACCACAACTACTGAGCCCACGTGCCACAACTACTGAGCCCATGTGCCACAACTACCGAAGCCCATGCGCCTAGAGCCCTCACTCTGCAACAAGAGAAGCCACCGCAATAAGAAGCCCGTGCACCACAACGAAGAGTAGCCCCCGCTCACTCCAACTAGAGAAAGCCTGTGCGCAGCAACGAAGACCCAACGCAGCCAAAAAAATAAATAAATTTTTAAAAAATAAAATAAAAAGAAGCAAGTAAAAAAAAAACCCTAATTAATTAATTATTTATTTTTATAAAGAAGTATCAATCTCTGGTTTATGCATACCCTCAAATTCCAGCAGGCAGAGGTCAAGATCTTCATAGAACCTTCTCTCATGTTCTGCTGTGCTCTCATAGCAAGAACTGGAAGTAGCTGCAAATTCAGCACTTTAGCAAACATCCAACCAGGGAGTTAACTCCCAGTCCTCTCTTCCTGTACACACTCCCAATCTCTAGGGGTCTCTCTCTTGGAACCTCCTCCGTCACTGAGATTAAGTTAGGGGAGAGCGGAGGGGAGGGAGTAGCCCTTCCATGAACACTGCACTTCCCATGACGGTTATGACAAATTTCCCTTCCTTTCCTGACCTATCTTCTTGTGCAGGCTTGCAGGGTGGAGTGCTGCAAAGCCGCAGGGAAGATTGGGTTTGGCTGGGATGTTTATTTACCTGGGAAGGATGTATCTGATCGCAGTTGTTAGCAGCTGCAGGGCAATCTCTTGCTCAGATTAAAAAAAAAGAAGTCCAGAGGAGAAGCTGGATGGAGGGAGCCTTACTGTTTGTCCCAGGCCGTTGGGGAAGGAGGGGGCTTCTAAATGAGGAGAGGGTAGGGGCAGCTGTGGCCCCAGAAAGCTTCAGGCTGCATATTGAACTAAGTCAACAAGTCTTTAATGACGGCTCTCTTGGGGGGATTAAGACTTGGGTCAGCCAGATCTTGAAGCCAGCAGTTTCATGTCTTCCCCCACATTCTTCCTCCCTCTGTCTTTCCTCCTTTCAGCTCTTGGCATTGCTGAGTAGAGAGAAGAGACAACTCTTTTATGTCTAATGTTTTTCCACTATGTGTTCTTTTTGGCACACAGTTTTTTAGCCTTGACTTAAGACAATTAAAGTATCAAATCATGGACAGGTATACCTCTGGGATATTGAGGGTTTGGTTCCAGACCACAGCAATAAAGCGAGTCACACAAATATTTTGGTTTCCCAGTGCGTATAAAAGTTATATTTACATTATACTGTGGTCCATTAAGTCTGCAATGGCATTATGTCTAAAAAACAAAAGTACGTATTTTAATTTTAAAAACTTTATTATTTAAAAATGCTAACCACCATCTAGCCTTCAGCGGGTCATAGTAGTAACATCAGAGATCACTGATCACAGATCACTGTAACAAATATAACAATAATGAAAAAGCTTGAAATATTGCAAAAATTATCAAAATGTGATGCAAAGAATGAAGAGAGCAAATGTGATTGGAAAAATGATACTGATAGACTTGCTCGACACAGGGTTGCCACAAACCTTCAAATTGTCAAAAAAGCAATATCTGCGAAGCTCAATAAAGCAAAGTGCAATAGTACAAGGTATTCCTGCACATGTCATGTCAATCCAGGTAGGTTTTAATGATGCCTGCTGTATGCTGAGGTCTGTTCTGGATGAGAGAGAAGAATGAGGAGAAAAATTGTTGCAGGGATTCCATAGAGAACTCTAGACAGTTTTCTCTCTGAGCTAGAGTCTAGAGTCTATCCACTCTCCATGCCCACAGACTGACCTCTCGCTTCTCACCTGACCTGAAATTCTCTGCCTCTTTCTTTGAGGCTCTTGAGCAGGCCTTGCAAGGATGCCTGAGACCCTGGCTGCCAGGCAGACTGTGGTTAATGTGGAACTTTACATGCAGATCTGCCAGGAAGCATTTCTCTGGGCTCCCAACTTTGCCCACATGGGCCACATCAGTCACTACTGAGACTTCCTTCTGAGGAAGAGAGGATAACGGCCTGGTTAGCTATGACAACCTCCTGAGGACTTTCCTCTGCCAACTGGGTTCTCCAGGAGGGGAGATGGTCATTAAACTCCCACCTCTGCTGTGCCCTTCCTTTATAAACAAGATCCCATTCTTCAAGTGGAGACCATTGCCGAGAAAGTGGGGAGAGGGGCCAAGAGAGGGATATACAAGGGGAGACAAGCTTACATTGAACCTTAGAACTATTAGGAAAGTCACCTTGCCAACGCACAGCAAGGACCCTAAGGCCCATCCCGGGAGTGCCCAAGGCTGCACAGATAGAGAGGCAGGCCTGAAACTAGGGTCGAATGTCCCCCAGCTCAGTCAAGGGCCATTTTTTGCAGTCATTTTCATTTTCAAAGCAAATTTCTGAGTAACAGAGACTTCTCAGAATCCTGCTTTTTAGTAACCCTGGATATTGAAATTTCTTCTTGAAAACTTCTTCCTTCTCCTGTCAGAGAGCTGAGTTTTGTGATGAGGATGAAGTTTCATTTTCTGGAATGGGGTACCTCAGAATTTTCTTCTGAGTGGACAAAGGAGGGATCACTTCTCAGAATGTCGGTAAAGATAGAGCAGGAGAGGGAAGCAGCTGCATTTCACAGGGAGATCAGCTCAGTGCTTTGTGACCACCTAGAGGGGTGGGATAGGGAAGATGGGAAGGAGACGCAAGAGGGAGGAGATATGGTGGGGATATATGTATATGTATAGCTGATTCACTTTGTTATACAGCAGAAACTAACACACCATTGTAAAGCAATTATACTCCAATAAAGATGTTAAAAAAAAAAAAGACAGAGAAGGAGAAACCCTCACAGCAACCCCTGGGAGGTGAATTCTGTTACCTCCGTGTTGTACATTAGCAGAGGACCAAAGAGTTAAAGCAGTTTGCCTAAGTCAGTATTGAATTCATGGTTGATCAACCTGAATGATTTAAGAAGTAAAAGAGCATATAGATAGAGAATGAAACAGTACTTTTATTGGCCACAGTTGGAGACAGATGTGTCTCATGTCAGAACCTGGACAGATGCTCAGCAAGCCTGCTCCCCTTCTTCCTGGCCATCAACCTTCTGCACTTCCCAGCCTCATTCACTGTTGGGTGTTGTCATGTGACTTAGTTCTAGCCAGTGGACTTTGGGCAAAACCAAAGCAAAGTATACCACTGCCAGGCAAGACTCATAAACTCCCACAGGTAATTCTCCATCCCACCCCCCTTTCTTCATCTGCTGGTAGAATGTCCCAACAAGATTTTTTAACCTCAGCACTATTGGCATTTGTAGCCAGATAATTCTTTGTTGTGGGGCCTTCCTGTGCATTGTAGGATATTCAGAAGTGTCTCCGGTGTCTATGCATGAGATGCCAATAGCACCCTCACTTGCCAATGTGACAACCCAAATATCTCCAGCCACTTCCAAAGGTCCTCTGAAGGGCCATATCATCCCTGGTTGAGAACCAGTGCTCTATAAGACGCCGAAGTCACACAGTGGAAGGACTGGATGGAGCAGAGAACCCATCCCACATTTGTCAGCAACATGAGCAAGAAACTTTTACCGCATAAACCCACTGCAACTTAGGAGCTGTTGGTTCAAAAGTAGCTTCCCCTGACTAATATAGTACTGCTAAATAATCCCCGTAAATAGACAGACTTACTCAACAAGGCAGAGTACTCAGACCAGGGACCACCCCAGCCTACATGGCCCAGGTCCCAGAGGAACCGCAGCAGTCACTTCCTGTGAGTAGACAGCTCCCAAGATAAAGAAAATGGCAGAGCTGAGCTCTACATGCCTAGAACTTCTGACCAAATTCATCAACCAGATAAGTCACTTCACATCCACAAGGACAGAAAAATCTGAAATGTGCTTGGAAGAAAAGCTTTCTTCTCGAAAAGCCCCTGCTCATGAAACCAAGAGGCTCTGCTCTGGGGAACTCCAGAGCCCACTGTCTTGTTCTAACCCTAGAAGATCTGTTCAGTACAAAAGATGGCCTGCTCAATACAAAATATGGCCTGTGTTCTAATTTTCTCACTAAATGCTTTATCTTATTTTGTTATTGAAGTCAAGGCTCAGGCTTTGGCCAAGGTCAAGCGTTGGTCTGTGACCAGACTGAGGCCTCACTTTGTGACCAAGGTCCAGGTTCAGCCCAGCAAGCTCAGGACTTGGTCTGAGATAGAAAGACAGAATGGGCCACAGAAGAGTAAAACCCACAGTCTTGCCCTGAATTAACTGGTGAATTTTGTCTAGAGCTCCTATCACACAATCCATTTCCTTTCTTTCTTGTCCTTTATATTTCTATTTACTAAATATCCCAGTGATATACTACCTGCTTCCCATAAACCTGTCAAAGGAATGTGGTGAGTGACCTCAGTCCAGGAGAGGCATATCAGTGGAAGGGAAATAACTGGCTGGAAGTCAAAAAACACAGATTTCTGTCCAGATCTGATCTGTCACCAACTGATTGTTCCAAACTGGACAAATCACTTTCCTTCTCAAGACCTCTGTTTCCTCAGCATAACATGAGAACACTGGATTGGGGATCTCATCATTTTACTGTTAACTGCTCTGAGAAGCACTAAATCAAGACCCTGTTTATACACCTGTTATTAAGGGTAACTATGTGTCTTTTCCTCCCCCATCTCCCGCATGCCCAGCTCAAGCCTTGGACGCTGTCGTACTCAACAAAAGTTGCAATAGCCTCTAACAGTTCTTCATTAGCCCAGACCCTCCCCAAATCCCAATCTATTCCACTATGAGCGAAACTAAATTAGGTACATTCTTAGGTCTCTTCGAGCTATGCTATCCTAGAATTCTAGGATCCTACGATTCTAGCAGTTTATATCTTTAATATTCCAGATCCTTGTCTAAATATCTGGGAGTCTAAAATTCTAGAAGCCTAAGAGTCAAACTCTAAAGCATTAACAGCCTAAAATTCTAAGTATAACTTGAATTTATCCAGGAAATAAGTGAGGCTACATAATAGTAATAACTAATATTTTTACTGGCTTCTGCCACCATATGCCCCATATTCCCCATCAGTATCTCACACATCCTCCTCATGACACATTTGGTCAGCTAGAAGGCAGCACCTTCTCTGCCTCGCCCTGGGCCATTAGTAAATGGAAACATGAAGGACAATGAAGAAAGGAAATGGATTGCCCTTCCCTGCCCTCCTGCCAAGTTTACACACACCAATTAGTGATATATATTCAGCCTTGTCTAAACCACCGTGGTAGATAGAGGCCTAGACGCGATATACTTATCATTCAATGTTGTCGTCCTCCATATTTCCAAGTTTCAGAACTCCAAGTTTCTCAGGTTACACCCTGAATATTCTTGGATATTAATAGTCTAGGCTGAAAAAAAAATTTTTTTTTTGTTTTGTTTTTTGCGGTAGGCGGGCCTCTCACTGTTGTGGCCTCTCCCGTTGCGGAGCACAGGCTCCGGACGTGCAGGCTCAGTGGCCATGGCTCACAGGCCCAGCCGCTCCACGGCATGTGGGATCCTCCCAGACCGGGGCACGAACCCGTGTCCCCTGCATCAGCAGGCGGACTCTCAACCACTGCACCACCAGGGAAGCCCTGAAAAGATTTTTTTAGATTCTGAAATACTATGATTCTAGGAGAGTGGCAGATGGTAGAGTGTCTGGCACCTGCTCTGGGAGGCTCTGGGATGAAGGAGGCAAGGAGGCCTGAGCCAGTTCAGAGCAAAGTTGTAGGAGGCATTAACAGGCCTCAGGTGTGAATACACTCGTCTGGAAGGAGTGATGTAGACCCTACACAGAAGGAACAGCAATCAAGTGTCCAGAGTGGTTACACCCTAGGAGGCTTCCCAGAGCCCTGGCAGGCAGTGAGAACCAATTTAACAGCTTCCAATCAAGGATGTTATTTATTTTACAAGTAACTATAAATATCAAAATAAAACCGAGAATTTGTATCCGTGAGCAGGGCCCAGAGTTTTTAAAGGTACTTATTGCTGTACAGTGGGGAGGTTCTACCCCCATGGATGAAGGTGGACCCCTGGCCCCTTGCAGGCCTGGTCCTAGCCCCACATCTCCCAGCGCTTGGAGTTTTGGAGGTTTGATCCTTCCCAACTTGGCTACCCACCCCTCTAGCTGTGGAGCGGGGAGGGAAGGCAGGGTAGGCTTCAGAGCAGAAGTGGTTTAGCCCTGGGTCAGGAAACTGAGGCGTGACCTGAATCTCAGGTTTGACAGGAAGCCCAGGGGGCTGGCAGAAGTTCTTGGCCCAACACATCCTGAAGCCAGGAGCACCCCCTGCAGCCAGAAGCAGTGAAGTTCCAGCTTGGAGGAAATTGAGGGCAGAAAGAGAATCTTCTCTGCTCAGCAGGGCTGGGCCTGCAGCAGAAATAACCCCAATATATTGTCTGGTGCTCTGGAGAAGTTTTGACAAATGCCTTTATCAACCAATTGGCTGGTTTTAATAAGCACCTACTACGTGCCAGTCACCATAAAGGACAGGAAGATCTCTCATTCTTGAAGACCTGACATAGGCTAGTGCCTCAAGACAAAGCCCCAGACCATAGTCTGGTCTTCAAGTCTTTTATGGCCTAACCCCAAGTCCCCTTCCAGTCTCACATCTGGTCCTCTCCATTGTGAACCCCATTGATCCCCCCATATCCCACACTGCACCAGCACACTTGTCTGCAGTCCCTGTTTGCCCAGCCAGAATGTCCTCACCCCCTTCTGATGCTCACCCCCTCGACCTCAGGACTAGCTCAAGTGTCTCCTCCTCCCCTAAGAATCCTGCTGTAATGCCCCACAGGCTTGGGATGCACTTCTTTGAGTTCCATCATGTTTCACTTAAATGTCAATCTCCCCAGCTTTTCTCATATCTGTATCCCCAATCCCTAGCACAGGGCCTAGAACAATATTTTATTTAGGATATTTGCAGTCACGGAGGAGTGGGAAGTGTGGTCAAAGCATGTCTGAAGAAAGTGGAAGAATCTGCAGATTCAGTGAAAGCAGAGTGACATCTAACCGGACAGCAGGAGTGAGGCGAGAGTGAGACATGAGGACAGATGGTGCCGGGCTTTCAATCCCAGTGAGATGCCCAGGCTTTTACCCCTGGTTCCACCCTTTACTAATGGGATGACCATAAACAGATGACATTAGTAACCTCATTGTCTCCTCTGTAAAATGGGGTGGTTGTGAGGATTAACTGAGCTAATACATGTAAACTACTTAGCACAGTGCCTGGCACATCATAAGGGTTCAGAAAAGATTAACTTTGTTAGTAGTAATAGTAGCTTGAGAAAGAGCAGTGGTGGGAGCTGTAGTGTCCTCGTCTAGGGTATGAGGCAAACAGAAGGTCTTACTGGCCAGGGTGAAATAGGGTTGGCTTCTAGTGGAAGCTGGAGCTTCCCCACCCCCAGCAATGTGACCTGCATGGACAAAGGTCGAGTGCACCCCTGAGCCACAGAGTGAGGGTAGAGCTCGCAGTGTGTTGACAAGCACTCAGGCTGTCACATGACATGGTCTGTTTGGGACATTATTGCCTTGTCAGCCTCAGTCCTGAGCCTCTCTCTCACTCTTCTCTCACTCTCTCTCTCTCTCTCTCTCTCTCTCTCTCTCTCTCTCTCTCTCTCGATTTAAGAAGAAACGCTTTCTTTCCATTAGCTCTCCTTTTCCTTACATTTGTCTTTCACTTGGCTTTCTACCTCTCTCTTCTACCTGAAAAAGATGACTAAAAACAGAGTGAACTGCAAAGATACTGGGGAATCAGAAGGCCTGGGTTCCAGCCTCAGCTTTGCCTGTAATCTCTGGTGGATCCTGGGCAAGTCCCTTCTCCTCCCTGAACCTAAGGGCTTTTTCTCAACAGTGAAAACATTGAGCTGCATGTTACGCTAAAGTCCTTTCATTCTGAACATCTGTGCGTCTCAGCAGCAATGCTCTCTGTATGGAAATTCCTCTGCACCCACAGGAATCATGCAGAGAACTTGGTTTTATTCATCATTCAGCCAATATTCATTGAGCACAGATAATAGGTCGGGCATTATATCAGGTACTGGGGATCATGGGGTGACCATGCCAGACAAAGTCCCTGCTCCCAAGGAGCTCACATTTGAGAGGGTCTAGAGGAAGACCAGATGATAAACTTGTTACTTCGCAATCATGGATCCCTTAAGAGAGGACAAAACTGATGTGTCCTGATGCCTCCTGTGGGCCAGGCCGTGGGCTAGACACCTCAGCCCAGGTCATTTTGGTTGGTCCTCTCAATCACTTTATGAAGTAGTTATTGTCATTCCCATTTCAAAGGAGAGGGACACGAGGCTAAGAGCCATTCAGTTGCTTGGTCAATGTCACCCAGCCAAGATGCAGTGGAGATAAGTCCAGTACACACCGGGTGTCCTCTCCACAGAAGCAGGCTCCTCTGTCTGACTGGCTCTGAACTCTGAGGCCAGAGCACACCCACTGGGAGAGAGAACTCCAGGTCCTGCTTCCTAGGGAGGTGCCCAAGGCAATCCCTCCCGCCTGGCTAAGGTTTCCTGGGGCCTCTATGCTGCCGACGGCTGTAGCTCACTCCCTCCGTCCCACCCTCTCATCAGGGAGAGCTGTGAGATTTGTAGCCACATTCTGCCCTCCTGGACCATAACCCTATAAAATAGCAAGCAGCCTCTAAGATACAAAAAAAAAGGGGGGGAAAGACTAAAAAATAACACTGATGAAGATTAAAAATGACTAGTGAGTCTCAGGGATTTACGTCTCATAAAGTGAGATGGTCAAGGAGGCCAGACAGGGAGCAGACAGCCCTGACGCCTCTGCCTGGTGGATAATTTATCCCAGAAAGTAGAGGCCTCTGTTTTCAACTTACACAGGCCAGGGTAGTTCTCTGGGTCCCCCCAGCCCCCTGTGAGGAGAGTCAGGCTGAGTCAGAAGTTTTGTTTTTCCAGGCCAAACCCACATGTCTGATATTTTTTCAATCTTTTTCACATCTCTGATCTCGTCTGAGAATCATCTTACACTCCCAGTGAGGCTGGCAGGATGGGGACCCTCACCCTCACTGGTCAGATGAGAAAATTGAAGCTGGCAGAGGACAGTTCATCCAGGATCTCCCAGGGAGTTAGGACTCTGATCCGAGCCATTGTTGGTTGATGTGACAGCCCCATTAGGTACACATTTCCTTTCCTTCTCATTCTCCTTCCTCAATTCCTCACCCATTCGCCAATGAACTGTCTTCAGCCAATGAATTGATTCAGCTAACCTCTACTGAGTAACAGTATTTACTAAGAACTGTTGCAAACACAGAGGTGAATAAGATTAAAGCAGATGCTAACAACAGATGAACACTTTTTAAATATGTGGTGTTGGTGATGATGTTAATGGAGGGTCTCTTTCCAGTGTAATAGAAGAACTGAAAAAGCAGGAAAAAAAATTTTTAGAGGAGCTGGGAAGAGGGAATCAATCTTGAGGTCAAGCACAGGAGAGCCTTCCAAAGCAGTTCCCTGGACATCAGGAAGGATTTTATCCTGGATGACTTCCCTTCAAATGAGTTTACGGATTGGAACATGTTTTAAGATTAATAATTAGCTGACAGTCACCATGGATTTTGATGGTGGTGCAGGGCTCCCGTTTGCTCTGTCTGTAGGACGGGCTGTCAAAAATTATGCTGTCCCCCAACTGCCGCAGAGGTTAAGCCTCAGTCTTCATAGTAGAGTGGAAAGAACTCAGGTTTTATTTTCTGTTTGTTTGGTTTTTTGGCCTCACTGCTCAGCTTGTGGGATCTTAGTTCCCCAACCAGGGATTGAACCTGGGGCACCACAGTGAAAGCCCAGAATCCTAACCACTGGACCACCAGGGGACTCCCAAGGAAAGAACTCAGGTTCTAGAATCCCAGTTTTCAATCCCAACCAGTTATATGCTTGAGAGTTTCTTGGCTTCTCTGAACCTGTTTTATCATCCATTAAACGGAGATAGCAATACTATCTCAAAGTTTTGCCTTAAAAAAAAATGGAAAGAGAATCTTCAAATTTAACTACATTAGTTCAGACTTCATGGGAGGCCCTAAGATAATGGATAACCCACCCCTAAGCGAAGTGCAAGACCACCAAGCAAGGGCTGCGAAAGGTGCTGTTGAAAACTGTCTTTGTGGTTCTTTGCTGACTACCCAGCTCTGGCACATAAAAGAGGTGGGAGGGGCCAAGAATAGAGCAGGCATTAGATAGGGGATTTCTGGAACAAGCTGTAAGTACATTGTGCATCTTCGTGTACTCCCTCCCTTAACTCAAGCCTGACAAAAGTGATTTTAATGGGATAGTTGGAGAGCTTGAGGTTTCCATTATTTGGGGGACATAGTGGACTGGAATCTGACTCCCACTGCTACATCTAAAGGGCAGAGGCTGGCTGACCAGCTCTTCTAACAGCAGAGTAAAGGGAGGTGTCTGCACAGTGGGCAATCTGCATTCTCAGAGCTTACCAAGCAGAGGATACCGAAGTGTTTTCTCTGAGCCAGATCTGGACCAAATGAGAGGGAGATGGTCTAGGTCAGCTGGACCCTGTCAGAGGACTCTGTAGAGAGAGGAAAGACCTCATCAGAAAGAGGTTGGTGGTGCTGGCAGATGCCTAGGGGCTGGGAATGAGTCAGAAGCAGCCAGCTGGAATAGAAATGCATTTACCCACATCAGGGTGTAACCTGTATGGGGAGGGGGATGGATTTTCTCCAAAGAACCCACATAAACGCCCCATGAGAGAACAAGCAAGGTTAAATGCCTGCCAAACCCAGAGAGCATTGACCTTGGATCTTCAAGTCCATACTAGTCAGGTAAGAACTTTGCTATCCCCCTTTCTTTCTCTGTCTCCCTCTATCCCTGACAATGGAGAGATCAAAAATCCACAATGGTTTGCAAGATGAAGAAGGAGAAGTGATGCTCTAGGTAGAAAAAAAAATAGAAGAAACTGAGCCTTGTTCTCACTGCAGGAGACTGGCCAGCTGCAGTTACAGGTCCAAGTGGAGAAGCGTTACCTTTAAATGAAGTTTGAAGTTTATTAACTATCAATACTATTATTGCTAAATAGTAGTAATAGTACTACATTGGACAAGATATTAATTATGGACCAGAAATGTGTTTTGTGAATTTAAATAAATGGGGAACTTTGTATTATCAAAGAGAGAAAAAAAAGAAACAAAACATTGTAAAGCAACTATACTCCAATAAAAATTAATTAAGCGCTTCCCTGGTGGTGCAGTGTTTAAGAATCCGTCTGTCAATGCAGGGGACACGGGTTCGAGCCCTGGTCCAAGAAGATCCCACATGCCGCAGAACAACTAAGCTCATGCTCCACAACTACTGATCCTGCGCTCCAGAGCCCACGAGCCACAACTACTGAGCCCACACGCCTAGAGCCCATGCTCCACAACAAGAGAAGCCACCACAATGAGAAACCCATGCACCGCAACGAAGAGTAGCCCCCACTCGCAACTAGAGAAAGCCCGCGCACAGCAACGAAGACCCAACACAGACAAAAATTAATTAATTAATTAATTAATTTTAAAAATTAATGTAAAAAGGAGTCATGGAACAAGTTCAAGTTTTCATCCAATGTGGTGGAAAAGATTCAGCCCTGCAAAATGATTGATAAAAGTTGTTTCTTGATTATACTTCCATGAGTCTCACTTGTTCAATGTGACAGTTACATGACGTGACACATGTCATCCCTTGCATATAACTGGACTTGAGTATGTCTGAGTTTGCTTCCACCATTTCTCTGGGCCTGGTTGACCAGCAATGGGCAAGATCAATCACCTGAGGTAACTTTGAGCAGCTACTGTGTATCTGACCTATACGCCATCCAGGGGTAGAGATAGAAGGAGAAGATCCAGTCTTAACTCTTGGTGGAGACACAGTTCACAGGACTGAGAAGTCCTTAGGGATGTCCAGATGGGGTGACAAAGACCCAGAGAGGAGCAAGAGCTTCCCAAATCCATTGTAGAGCCAGATATGGAACCTGGCCCTTTTCTGCCCCTCTTCCACACCTGTCCCATGACTTCATACACCCTCCTCTTAGCAATCTAAGACAGAGTGGAATCAAGTGCTCAGTTGGCTATTCTGATGGTATCTATCATTTATTGAGCTCCTTCTATGTGTCAGGTTCCTTATGTATGCTAGTCCTGCTTCTCACAATAACTTGCCAAGGTAGAAATATCAGTAGCATTTGCACAGATGAGAAAACTGAGACCCGTATGGTTAAGTGACTTGTTCAGAGTCATATGGCCATTTAGAGGTAGAGCTGGGGTTCAAACAGGTCAGTTTGACTCCAAAGCTAGATGTCTTGTAACCCAACTTTACCACCTCTTCCAAGGGCCGCTGGAGTCAGGAAAGAGGTTACAGCAGGGTTACTGTCAGGTCTGGGTCCTCAGAGCCCCAGATGGAGCCCCAAACTGTCCTGCAGTGCCATCTTTGTAAGAACCAGTCCAGCTGTCCCAAAGCCAAGACAGCTAGAGGAGATTTGCACTTTCCCAGTTCCTTCCAAGGAACAAAAAGTGGTGCAAATTTTTTTTAAAATCATAAAACGGTGTGAATAATGTTTTAATTAGTTGGCAAATTATATGGCCGGGGGCCTTACTCTGTTCTCCGAAGTAGATATGAACTTTATTAACGTTTTTTTTCCTTTTGCAGATTAAATTGGCTCTTTGTGAAGGTTGGGTGTATGGGAGTGTGGAAAGTTCTCATTACATTTGGCAGGAATCTTGGCTGGGGTATACAAGGAAAGTTACTTTGAGATTTTACTTCGGACGGTGAACTTGGCCTCCACCACTCCCTCCTGAAACCCAACTCTTTGTAAGCGGAAACAGGGGATAAAAAAAAAGATAAGGAAAGAAATAAATTAGAGTGGGAAACAACTGAAGGATAAATAATCCTCTTAAAACAGTCACTGGGAGAGGCAATGGAGAGAGTCCTGGATGGGGTGTGGCGTGAATTCTGGTTGGGTTCACTTACTTGGTGGCCTTCTGACCTTTGGCAGAAGGCCACCCTCTCCAGGTCTCTGTCTGCCCGTCTGTGACATAGGGGGATAATCCCTGCTCTGAGGCTCCACCTCAGGTCTGCTGAGAGGATGGAGTGGGATATTATCTGATAAAGTGATTGAACTTTTACAAAGCACTGTCCACATAGAAAGCTATGGAATATCCCTGACACCTGGACCAAAGTCCTTGGGTGTCACCGGAGCCAAACCCAATGCCAGCAAGGGAGCCTTCAGGGTGACATGTGAGAAAAGGATGTCTCTTAGATGAGCTCCTGAAAGGGACCCTACAGGGGATCTACAGTGTGGGAACATGGGTGGGAATGAGTGTGCTGGGTGTGTCTAATGCAGGTCAGCACACACTCAGGCCCCTGAGTGTGTACATGTGATTGCTTGTACATGTGGGTGTGGTATGTGTGAATCCCTGCATCAATATGGGGGTTGGGGGGTAGATTCATGATCTCATTCACTCCACAAGCAGGTTCTGAGGATTTACTGCATACTCTGCACTAAGTGCTGGGGGTTCAGTGATGAACAAGACAGACTAGTCCCGCGTGTGTGTGAGTGTGCAAAGGTGAGCTTATAAGGAAGGATTTTCGTGTGTATGTGAGGATGTGTGTGTGGAAACACACATCTGTGTACATGAAGGAGTATGTGCTTTTGTGAGTTGGCATGTGAGTCTTTGGGAATCTGTGCGTTTGTGTGTTTATGCAAAAGAGAGAAAAAGAGAGAAAGAATTCCTGGCCACCCTAGAGGGCTACAAATTCTGTTATAATGCCTTGAGGTTTGAAAAGCCCTGAGATGTCATCTTGCCCAGTCCTGATGTCCAAGATAGAGACAGAGGCCCAGAGAAAGGAACCTGTATGTAGAAGGTCAGCCGGCAGCAAAACGGAAGGTCCAGAATTTACACCTGCTGATTCTGAGCCCAAGGGGCTTTTCTTACTGAAGATGTGTGAAAATGCAAATTAATTGTGGGGCTGTAGGGAAGCCTCTCGGGACAGAATGAAAGGGTAGGCCAGGCCCCAGTGTGCAAGGTCTTGAATTCCATGACAAGGAGGTGAGACTCAGTCTGAGGGGCCACAGGAGGATTTGGGCAGGAGAGTAGAGTGCAGAAAACCAATGGGAGCCAGAGGCACGGTGGGGCGGAGACCCGGAATGAGGCAGGTGTAACGTCCAGGTGAGCGGGGCTGCGCCCTGAAACAGGGAGGGTTGAGAAGGGAAGGACTGAAGAAGGCTTCTAACCTAGAATCAGAGGCCTTTGCATCCATTAGAATGTGGAGGGTGAGCTCCCGTTTTTCTAATTGTTTACATGATGAGGCGGTTTCCCCCAAACCTGGGAACTAGAAGGAGCCTGGGAGTTTACACACGCATCTCATTAAAATCACAGGACAGGGAATCCCCTGGTGGTCCAGCGGTTAGGACTCCACGCTGTCACTGCCGAGGGCCCGGGTCCAATCCCTGATCAGGGAACTAAGATCCCACAAGCCGTGCGGTGCAGCAAAACAAACAAACAAAAACAACAACAACCGCGACAGCCCTGTGAGGTGGGCATTCCTTCTCCATGTTACTGATGAGACTACTGTGGCTCCAAGTGCAGAGGTAACCACCCAAAGACACCCAGACTAATTTGGCTGCGCCAAGACCACTCATCAGGCACCTCCTTTGTGCCAGGAACTGGGGTTGGCACCTTATGCACGTTACTTCCTTCCAGCCCTCCAGGGACCATTTCTCCATCTTTCAGATGAGGAAAATTAGGTTTGGAGGTGGTAGGTAAATGGCCAGAGTACACAGCTTCTTCGACCTGCACCTGAACACAAGCTGTCTGATTCCAGTGCCCATAGTCTTTCAACAATCCCACATTTCCTTTGAAAATCAGGACAAATGTGTTTGCAACACAGCTTAGGATGAAGTGAATTTAAGAACTCTCATCCCTAGAGAGTGTACAAGCTTAGAATACAGGCTTGTTCAAAAGAGTTTTGTCAGATGCCTGGGTGACAGGCTCGTACTGGGGATGAAAGGGCCCCACTCCTAATCATCAGGAGCCACATGAAGGAAGCCAGATGGGGCCTCCAGAGCCCCGCTCCCTTCCTCCTCTGGAGGCAGAGCAACTGCGATCTCCATTGAGTTCCCAAGGACGACCACGTGGGGCCGGGGCTGGCAATCAGCGCACAGGGGACACGTGGCCCCAGTAAGCTCATTGTGAAGCTCAGGTGAGACCTTGTCTGTACGGGTCCTTCCAGCCATTGGGGATTCTACACCTTCACACCCATCAGAGATGCAGCATGCTTTTCCTTCGGTGACAGAGACGCTGGGCCTTTGCGTCAGTGCCTGTCTGACTTCCCTTGCCCTGAACTAGTGCAGGCACCGAGAGCCTCCACACTGCACACTCAGACCTGCCCCGTCACTAAGCCCATCCTGTCCAGTGCAGAGAGGATAGTGACCCCTCCCACCAGAGGCTGACATCTAGAATTTGTCTTGTTTTCCTAAACCTGCTTTCAGGTTTAGCCGCCCCGAGACTCTCTTTCCTGCCCTCGCCTCCATTCTCATTTCCTCAAATTGCTGACTGAATTCCTACTATAACCACGGCAGAACACCCAGGATCTGACTTTCAGGACAACCAAATACTTCCTGGAGATTCCCACTGCTGGCCCTAGTCAGAGGCCCTAGAGGAGGCATCAGTACGGATGGGGTCTGGACACCCCCGCCCTCCTGAACTTTGAACTCCAAGACTGGTCACTCTGATGACCTGAGACTATGCCAGCTCCAACATTTCCCTTGCCTTATCTGCCAAGACCTCAACATGCCTTTGGTCAAGCTTACCCAATGTACCACACTTGAGCTGATTTCTTCTGACTTTTTGGCCCCAGAGGCTCTAACCTCATTCCACCCTAATCCCTGAAACCAATTCCTGGCCCCACTTGAAAGCCTTTCAGACTGAGTGAAAGTTATCTTCTGCCCCAAGTGTGTTGTCATCAAGACACCATGGGTACTTCCTTCCTGACCAGAAATGCCATCAGAGAGTCCAGTAAGTGCTTGGCTCTCTGCCCTCAGCAAGGTCTCCTCAACATCCGCTCCCAAAACCATAGCTGTCAGAATACACACCCACGAAAATTGTCAGGAAGCCACCAGTTCTCTGAATTATTTACTGTCCCCTGGAACATAGCCAGCTAGATACTGGTCATGCAGACGCTAGGAAAATATTTATGTGGGTCCTGATGGATGCTTGGCGAGGAAAGACTGCCTGCTGTCAGCTTTTCTTCCTGCTGATAAGGCAAAGCTACACATGTCAGACAGCTCTTAGAAGGACCCGGCAGCAGGGACCTGGCATCTGATCAGAATGAGGTTAATGGCTGCAACCCTCTGTTCCAGTCCTGTCTCTGCCACCAACTAGCTCTACTCTTCCCAGGGCCATAGCTCTTCCATCTGTAACATCATGGAGTACACAGGATGACCCCCATGTCTCTGATCCTATGAGACTGTGACTCAGACAGAATCTGATCTCATTTCCAGATCTACCATTATGATGCCATCGGCTCATAACGGAACTATTTTTCTTGGCATCCTGGAAACGTTCCTGAAATTCCAACATCCTAGAATTTCTCTTTCCACTGATCCAGTTTCTGTAACCAGATGGGAGAACTCCATCTGGAGGAGGAAGATCTGAGCCTAAAATAAGAGAGTGAAGTGGAAGAGGGGAAATTGAGTTCAAGCAGCGTTTGTCATGCACCCATGTGGGTCAGGCTCAATGCTGAGCCCACTGGGACAGCAAAGCCTCCCCAGCAAAAGGCCTCCTGTCCTTTAAGCCACACTGCGCTCCAGTTCTTTCCTCCAAGAGCTCACAACAGAGCAGTGTGGAGCGGGCCCACAAGGCTCATCTTATTCCCAAACTGACCCTCGTGTTTCTTTCTTGCCATAAACCCAGGACATCCACCCGCTGCCCTCCTCGGCTCTGCAGTCCTGTCCTTGCCCAAGATCATCTTGGGCTCCGTGCTGTGAGGAGCTCCAGCCTCTTCAGCTCCTGTCCCCTGTGGACGATCTACCCCACAGGTCCTTCCCCATTTCATAGTTTATAGCTGCTCCCTCTGAAGACTCACTCAAAGTAACAAAGTCACAGATACAGACACGGGACAAACATTTAGGAACCCCCAGAGTTCCTTCATTGTCTCTACTCAGGGGCTCCTGACATCTTCCCTGAGATGCTCCACGCCATCTCAGGACCCCAGTTTCCCTGAGTGGGGAGCTCCTTCAGCCTTTCTCTCTGCTCAGACCCACTCTTCTCTAGGAAGTTTCCATGTGCCAGTCTGAAGGTACGATCTGGTGGCTGTGCTGGCCACAGAGAAATTGGAATGTGGGAGCCTTCCAGGCTGCATGAGTGTGTTTAGTGGCTATTTCCCTGCAAGAGTACTCAGGGCAGGCAGCAGTGGTCGGGCTGGCATCACTTCCGTTTACCTGGTCTGAAGAAGCACTCCTTCTGGACCCTCCTTTTCTCCATTCAACAGATTCATTTAATACCTATTCTGTGCTGGACACTGTGCAAGGCGTGAGTGAGGGGAGGTGCACAGGCAGACACAGCCCTGCTTCCTTCACCTGCCCCAGATGCCAGGGACCCTAGAACATGACTGGACCAGCCTCTCAGCCTCTACCGCCTCATGCCCTCATCACAACTCCTCCCCCTTCACCTGCCTCACTCCTGGAATCACGGCATCATAGGAGGTCAGAGCAAGAAGGGCCCTTTGAGACCAATCTAAGAAACCTTAGACAATCTATGAAATGAGTAAGAATGGAGCTGTGTGGATAAAGATACGGATAAAGGATGCAGATAAAGAATGGCCTCCACGCAGTGGTTAACAATCCGCCTGCCAATGCAGAGGACAAGGGTTCAAGCCCTGGTCCGGGAAGATCCCACATGCCATGGAGGAACTAAGCCCGTGTGCCACAACTACTAAAGCCTGTGCACCTAGAGCTCATGCTCCACAACAAGAGAAGCCACCGCAATGAGGAGCCCGCGCACCACAACGAAGAGTAGCTCCTGCTCGCCGCAGCTAGAGAAAGCCCATGCGCAGCAAAGAAGACCCAACGCAGCCAAAAATCAATCAATCAATCAATAAAAAAAGAATGGCCTCCACCTGGAAGGCCATGCCCTGTATGGTGCAGCCATACGACCAAGTCTAAAAAAACTCTGATAGTAGAATCACCTTATATTACAGATGAGGAAACAGAGAGGCAGAGAGAGGCAGGGCTGGGACCCAGGCAAGTTTACATATTTGAAGTGGCTGAGTATAGATTCATACCCAGGTCTGTTTGATTCTAGAGCCATTTTGTCTAGAACCCAGGTACACAGCTGTTAAAAAAAATCATGCTGAGGAACCAATGACCAGGCTGTTGCTGCTATAACTAGCCATAATAAGAGAGCTGGTCCTCCCAGGGAAGATGTATTTTAATATGCCTTATCCATTCAAGAAGAAAAACAGCTAAAACCCAAGCAATTATAATACTATAGTATCATGGCAGTGAGAGCTACAACATGCTACAGAGATCCAGGGGAAGCAAAAACTAAGTTCACCAGAGGTTTGTAATAGGGAATCAAGAAGGCTTCTCAGGAAAGGGGATGGCTAAGCAGGGCCTTGAAAGATGGGTGGAAATTCACCAAGAGAAAAGGGGTGAGGAGCTCGGACGTGCCAAGCTAAGTGGGTATCAAAGGTTCGTTTTCTGAGTTTGGGTGGCAGTTGATGGGTGGGGAGAAGTAGGAGATGCAGCTGAGAAGCAAGCTCGTGGCTACAGGCTGAAGGGCCTTGGACACAAGGCAAGAGGGTCCTGATTTTATATTCAAGGCGCCGGGGATATAAACGTTTTCAAACAGAGAAGCAACCCCTTGTGAGTTGAAGAAGACTCTAGGGATAAAGAATGAACACATCCCAGACACAGGGGCTCATAATGTTAACAGTGATCATGACAGCTCAAAGGTGAGTATCACTCATAAATCTCAAAATAAAACTTTCACACAAACTCATTTATTCCTAACATTGGTCCTGTGAGGTAGGTATCCTTCTCCCATATTTACAGAAGGGGAAACAAGGCCCAAAGTCACGCAGATCCGTCCCCTCAGTCCAGACTGTTCATCAAGGAGCTCCTCTCTGCAGAGTCCAGGCGAATGTACAGACTGAGCCCGGATTTCTGCCCGTGGACTAGCTGTTCTCTGCATCACATCTAACTTTGCGGCTGTAAAATTCTGAGACACAGTGGCAGGCTGGCTGCCTCGTGGGGCTGCTGGTCTGAGCCATGGGTGGTCAGGAATGTTTCAGGACTTCCTGGGCCCCGTGTTCCAGGCCGGAGTGCCTGGATTAATGATCCATCTACAGGCAGAGCGAGCAGAGGCCCTGACGTCCGGCGCAGGGCATCGATTAGACTTCACACTCTGAGCTTGCTTTCATCTGAGGCTCTCCGGGCGGGCCGGGGCCTAATAAGTAACATTCTCTGAGCCGCACAACATGAGTGAGCTGGAGGAGGAGAGAGTCTTTTAGCAGCCCCCATCAGCGGTGGGAGAGGACCCCACCACCACCCAAGAAATCCTGGCCATGGCTGCTTGGCAGACGACCACGTCTTCCCAGCTGACACCTCAGTCCCGCCTGCACTTGCACAGTAAGTGGTTTTGGTCTCATCTTTGAGATTCAAAACATTTTTATGGGGAAGTAACACTAGGATTATTATCCTCACTCTCCACGTGGGGAAACTAAAGGCCAGAGAAGGGCAAGGAATGGCCCAAGGGCAGAGGGACCAGGATGAGAGCTCGGGTCTCCTGCTTCCTTGCCTGGCAGCCTTCCAATGCAGGAAGCTCTCTGCTGCAGGGATGTTTGGACCCTCCTGGCACCTCAAGGTAAGGGAAGATAGGAGTGTGCTTTGATTTTCTATTTTACAAGAGAAATCATTACAGAGGTGTCATGTTACTCATTCATGCGTTGGTTCAGCAAATACCTACTGAATACCTAGTATGTTCCAACCTCTGTGCCAGGTGCTAAGGATAGTGGAAAATAGCCCTTGCCACTGAGGAGCTTATAGCTGGAGAAAAGGGGGAAGTGGGGTGTGTGGCAGGGGAGAGGTAGATATGCAAATACTAAGTTCATGAGGTGCCATGGTGCTTTACTAGTAAATCTAGTTAATATTACAGAGCATTTGGGGCCTAAGGTCACAGGGAGGGCATAATAAGTCCACCCAGAGGAGTGAACGCTGGTAGTAATGGGGGATGGGATCAGAAAAGGCTTCTTTCTGACCACGAAGAAGATAACCCAAAATGGGAAGATAACCCAAAAATGGAACCTTAAAGAAGGGCTAGGTGTTCATCAGGCAAATGGGAGGTAGAGGGAGGGGGTACAAGTAGGGAGGAGGGACGAGTTGATCCAGGCCATGAGAGAGGCAGGAAGCTGCTCAGCTCACTGAGAGCAATGGAGTTGGTTGAAGAGTAGGGTCTGAGTAAGATGCTGGGAGATGAAGTTGAACAAATAAGCAAGGGTCAGGTCAGAAAGCCTTCCCAAGCCAAAGTGAGGGGACTGAACTTTATCCTGAAGGATTCAAGCAAGGGGGCAATGTGGTCAGAAATGCATTTTAGGAGGATCACTCCTGCTGTAGTGTTGAAGATGTACGGAAGGGTCGAGAGATTGAAGTAGACACATCTGGAAGGCGAAAGTGATGGTTCGTGGCCACAAAGGACACCAAAAACCCTTGTCTGGTCTGGAAAAGCCTCTGTCCTGAGAATTTTCTTACCTAAAAAAGTGCTCCCCATGCTTGTCGACTTATGCCAAAGCCCATGGATCTGGCCCCATTCCATGCTCCTCTGGTCTGAGAAGAAACCACAGCATCCTTTTCTCTCTTCCTATAGGACTCCCTGTACCATTTCCCCACTTCTGCAAGTACACATTTTCCCACAGGGGGCTCCCCACTGCCCATCACTGCCACCAACACATGGCAGCAAAGCACCACACCACAACACCCCGCTTCAAACCCTAGATGACTCCACATTATCTGCTCGTCCCCATTCATTCCACATCAGGTATGGATTAACTGAGCATCTACAATGTGCCAGGCACTGCTAGGCTCTGTGGATGTGGCCTCTGCTCTCCCCTCCGTGGGCCCCTATGGTTAAAATCCAAACTCCTTAGCCCAGCATTTCAGGACCTTTTTAGACTGACCCCAGCCCACCTCCTTGGCCTCATGCTCTCCCTCTCTCCCTCCAGTGCTCTGCACTTGTCACATTGAGCCACTTGATGTTCCTTAAATACCTTCTAGTATTTTTTCCAAATAGAAATATCTTTTTTTATTAAAATGCTAATACATATACACTCTAATTCGAATAATACCAACGGTGGAATGTAGACAGTAAAATTTTGTTCTCTAACATCTCCTATCCACTACCCTCCAAATTCCATTCTCCAGAGATAAACACTGTTAACATTTGGGTAAATATCCTTCCAGATTCTTTTAAAAACTTTTATGCCCTAGCATACCACCTTTTGCAAACTCTTTCCTGTCCTCGGGACTCACTGCAATGCTTTATTCCCTCCTCTGAGAAGTTCTCTACGGCCCCAAGGGCAGAATGAGGCACCCAGTTCTTACAATAAACATAGATTTACCACCCTATATTGAAACCATCTGTTCACATAGTGTGTCTCCAACAGGCTAACTGTTGTCTGAGATGACAACCTCTACAAGGACAGGGCTGTGACAGCCTTCATCTCCACCATGTTCACAGTGCCTGCCCGTAGTAGTTACTCAATGAGTATCTATAGAGTACATGGTGGATGGATGGTTGGATGGATGGATGGATGGATGGCAGGTGGGAACTCCTATGGCATGCTCCACAGGATACACATAAGGGGATAGGATTGGCATTGAGTAGTGGAAAGGAACCCAGCTGGAGTTTAAGGACCTGAATTCCTGTTCTGGCCCTGCCTTCTACCTGCTATGTAGCTTTATATAAGTTTCCTCACTCTCTCTAAGCTTCAATTTTTCTACCCGAAACTGAATAGCGGGGCTGGGTATTTCCCCAGAAGCCTCCCAATGGATGCTCCAGAATGCTTAGCTGGCCCTCGTCCAGCACCCTTATTTCACACCTCTGTAATTACCCACCTGCATGCCTTTTATTATAGCGATTGAGGTGGGGGCGGGGGCTCATTAAATAAAGGGAAAAAGGAACTTGCTGGCTTTGCTGAAATGACATTGTTGGCATTAACTAGATTAACTTCTGAAATGAAAAGCCCACGAAAGCAAAACCAAAACAGAGAAGGAGTCATGGCTTCCGCTGGGGGCTTCATGGTTCCCTGCTTCGGCCTGCCTGACCCCCAACCCAGGCCTCCCAATCCATCCTCCCTTGGGAGGTGGCAGGAGCCACTTTCCTGCTTGCCTTCACACAGGACTTCACCTCCGTGATCTCAAGAAAACGGCACTGGGCACTGAGCCCCAGGCCAGGACTCGGAAACTACTCAAGGAGGCTCCAGTCTGTAGGAGAGACAGGCAGACACATTGATGCCATGCAGAGTGGTGAGAGCTGGACCGAGGAAGCCAAGGACTGGGGGGCCCAGAGTCCAGGGATCAGAGAAGCAACACTCCAGCTGAATGACAAGCAGGTCTGCAGACAGAGCTTCTGGGAAAGGCGTTCCAAGGAGGAGCAAAGAGGAAGACACGGAGACACGAGGAGGAAGTCATCTTTAGGCAGCCGAGGGCGGTCCTGCGGGGGCTGGAGCACAGAGGGAAGGGTAACACTGCTGAAATTAGTGGTGTTGTCAGGTCACGCTTCTCACGATGACTCGGGGGACAAGCGTACCGCAGCCTGGGCAGGGGACTGAAATACCAAATGTCTGAACCAAGCCAGGGATGCCTGATGCTGGCGTGCAAGTGCACCCATTAGGTAGCAGTGGGAGGGAGCTGCTGCCGAACTCAAAGCTGGTGCCAGCTGGTGCTAAGAAACAAAACCGAGGCAAGAAGCGGTGATGGACTCAGACCGAGGCACTTTCTCAGCTCGCCACACTTACAACCATCAGAAGAGGCAGGCGGAAACTGAGGGAAGTGGGCCCAGCTCTGCTCACTGGCTCCGGTACCTACAGAGGCAGGAAAGGATGGAGTCTTGATGTCAAGCCGACTGTCTGGTCTCACAGGGAGAGAATCAGTCCTTGTAAGCATCCCAGAGCACATGAGGAAAACCCTCCTCCCTGGATAAATCTGGTTTCTTCTCCCACTGCAGAGGATCAGCCAAGGTGAACCAGAGAAGGGAGAAAACGGGAGAAGAAACACCGTGTAGTCTGTGCTTCCTCTAGATAAGATACTTTACACAGACTTTCTCTTTCATCCTGAAAAGAGTCTAGATAGAAGTATTTTTTCTCCACTTGGTAGACCATGAAACTGAGGCTGAGAGAGGCTTACCCCCTTCTCACAGTGAATGAAGATCAGCGCTAGACTCAGCACAGAGGTCTTTGCAGCTCCGAATCTTGGAGTTCTCTCCCCACACAACTCGGCTCTCCAGACCCTGCCCTTGCCCATGAAAAGCTTCCAGTCTGCTTGTGCTGTGGGTCCGGTGATGTCACACTAGCTTGTTAACCTTTGACTAAAAAGCGTGAATCCTGTAATTCCTCTAAGCTGCTGGACATCAGAAAGGTCAAATCAACAGTCCAATGAGGACTTTAAACACAACTTCTATTCCCAGCTCCCCTGACCAGGGACATTTGTGATGTCCTCCTTCCGAGCAGTGACATCTAATGATAGAAGTCCTGGCACAGGACAGAAGAGATTCTTTTAGGTGAGAGGCCAGTGCAGCACCCCTCAACCTTGCCCAGCTGCACGCAAGCCCACACGTGGGCCTGCAGACCACCAACACTCTCTTGGGTCAGTCTTGGTCAGGATCACCAGATGCCAGACTAGGTCACTGGGTATTAATCATTGCCAAGGGGGAAGTTAAACTGAAAGCCAGTTCATTAAAGATTAAGCTTCTTCTCCGTAGCCCTCAGGGAAAGGGAGCTCTGGGTGGAGAGCAAGGTCCTGTTTCCGGAGGTCTCCTGTGAAAGTCTTCCTGGAGAGCCTGTGGTGAGCAGCAGGGAGCCTGGGTTCGAGCCCTGGCTCTGCTCTCCACCTGCTGGGGGACCTTGGGCAGGACACTTCTCCATTCTGAGCTCCCAAGTCCTCCTCTGACACATGGAGAAAATTCCACTGGGTTCCTTGTGACATGTTAGCATCTGTTGCTCTAAGATTAGTCTATACGTGTTTGCTCTTCTCTGTAGAATAGCTCTGTACCCCCAGGGTGCCCAGTGCAAGTTCACTTACTGTTCACTATCTCTGTGGCCGTGGAAAGTTGGCAGTAGATCACAACTCCACCATGAGACCTGGGGTGCAGGGACTCACATATCTCCTCCTTGCTCCCCACGTCAGCCAGATGGATCTCTGACCCCAGAACATGCTCTCTTTGCTCTCCAGGCACTGGCCCAAGTTGTATCTGGAGGGAGTTCTTCTGGCCCCGCTGATCCCACAAGAACAAAAATTTCCCATCTGGCCAATTCCTGGTGCTTCTTTTTGGATCATCCCATCCCAATGGGATCTGCTAAACCAAAGCTTTGCACGGGATCTTCACAAATTTTGATCCAATACCAAAGCAGTGACACAGAATATAATGACCAATCGATGATCAGATACCTAAACTCTTTGTACGCTATACAAGGCACTGTGATGGTGCCAGGGCTCCAGTGGTGGTCCCAAATGGAAGTGGCACCATATGTATCTTGGTTTGCAACCAGAAATTTCCATTAAGGTGAGACAGCTGAAGACAATAGTGGTGAACAATGACAGATTTTAAAACATTAAGGTAGTAAAATGAGAGAGGCAGTTGCGATTGGTGACTGATTCTTTCCTCTTTTTCTGTTGCTCTTAACCAGGCTCTTCATGAAGTGCATCTAGTCACTTTTCTGTCTGTAGATGGCAGCACGGGTCCCCTTCACTCCCCAAGGGGGACCAGGATTTTCACTTGAGAACAAGTGCTCCAAAGAACAGGGTAGAGCAAGCATAAAATAAGAGGAACTAGCTTCAGAACAAATATCCTCACCCGTTTAGATGTGAGCACATCTGGCAGAGTCACAAAACTCCCAAAGCCACACTCCACTTATAAAATAGCCCCTTCAGGATTCTAGCAAGATACCACAGGTCACCAATAACTTTCTAAAGAACCACTGCAAAGGGTCCATGAAACTCAAGGGAATTCCCCAGAAGTGCATCCAGATCCACAGAACCCAGGTGGAACACCTTTGAGCGGGAGAACGGCGGACAGACGGCAAATTGCCCCTCAGTCTGTTCTGAGTCAGCCTGGAGTGTCCTACCCCAGGGGCCGCTTTCCTCAGGCATTGCCCCAAACTCCCATTTGCTGAGTGCCCTCTATGTGCCTGGCAGGTTGCTGGGCATGTTATATGTACTGAGCCATCTCCCCCTCACGACGGGCACTCCTGCCACCCACTTTACAAAGAGGAAACAGTGGATCCAAGAGGTTAACCATCACTTGCACCAATGGGGAAACCTAGTGAGTGGAAGACTCCTGTTCAATGTCATGTGGTAGGTCACCGATGGAGCTGGACAGGACCCTGTGTACAGCCTGGAGTGAAGAACTTACCAAAGCAGCATGACGATACAGGACCAGAGCCATTGAAATCGGGGGAGAAGGACAGAAATGGGGCTCTGGGCTCAGGACACATCCCACACCTCCTCTGAAGAGTGTCCCCTCCGCTAAGAACGTCCTGGGGTGGCAGGTAGGAATGCCCCTCAGATCCAGTGCCAGCTCTGCCCCGAATGATCTGTGTGGCCTCAGGCAGGTCCCTTCACCTTTCTGAGCATCCACAACCTCCCCCAAGCAGGTGGTGAGTATCTAATGAGATAGTGGCAAGAAAAAAAGCTTTTAAAAGTATAAAAGCTCTCCTGGAGGTATTATTATTAATTATTATTATTACTATCATCATCTTTCTCGGTTATTAATGACCTGTTACCTGCTAGGGATCTGTCATCCAGGAATTTCTTTAAGCCCTTCTTGAACCTGTTTATATTTCTAGTCAGCAGCACCTCTGTTGCTTTTGATCTTCAGCCCCCAACCGAGGGAGCCACAGACAAAGTCCTCTGCATAGGGGCCGGGGTTTGAAGTCTCTTTGGTGAGTTCCATCATCACCAACTGAATTCAGTGCAATAGAGCCTCACTTCCTCCCCCCAGATCCCGTTAGTACGCCCAGATCTGTGTCAGGGATCTCAGGAAGAAAGAGACGAAGATATAGCCCTGCCTCCTCAAATCATACCCTGTATGTCCAGAAGTCCCCGGTAGGGTAGGAACATGGGACCCCCTCTCAAGTGCCTGTATTTGAGCTGAGAACAAAGTCCAGACCCCACAGCCCCAGAGACCATCCAAGGACCAGGGCCCCACCCGATCTCAAAGCCCATTTTCCTCTTCGAAACCAGAGGCAAAGTATTGGGAAGCCTTTCTCAAAGACACTGCAGAAGCCAGAAACATGAATCAAGCTCAGCCAACTTTGATACCTACTCTGGGATGAGTTACACAGATTTCAAGCAAATCAGACATGGTGTGGCTTAGCCTCAAGAAGTTCACAGCCTGATAGGTGAGACCAAGGTGCAGACAATGACCTCTTGCAAGGCAAGGTTAACTGAAGATTTGACTAGAGGATTCAAGAAAAGCAGTTTAGGGGAGGGCCTACCTAGGTCTGCCTGGGACAATCAGGAAAGGTTTACTAAAAAGCGACACGAATTTGGTGCTAAAGAATGAACGGGTGTTTGCCAGGTAGAGAAGGTGGTGAGCAGAAGGGAAGAATGTCTGGAGCAGGGAAAGCATGAACACAGTGTTCAAGGAACAGAGATGGACAGTCAGAGGACAGAGAGGCCCACCTGGGTGAGAGGGCTGGCTGTACAGTGCTGCCTGTCACCGAGACTGACAAGTGCCCTCCTCTCCCAACCTTCAGAACAGAGCCCTATCGGCAGTTGAAGTTCTGGCCCCATAAGAGTACTCCCTGACTTCCCTTAGGCAAGGCCTTTGTATTTCTTGGGTGGTGGAGACTGCAGAAGCTTGGCATCAATGTACTCTCAACCTCAGGCCAGTATTGCCTCTTTACCGACACTGTGGGTCTCAGAACATCTCTGGTGAGAAGAGCTTCTCAGACGTATCCCTGAGCTACCCCTTTCCCTTTCTACCCCTTTATTGCAGGTGAGGAAACTGGAGCAAGAAGCCCCTTCCTCACAAGTCAGGGACAGGGGTGGGAGTGGAAGCCAGACCTCCTGCTCCTCCACTGCCCTCTGCTCAAACGATGGGGTAGAACTCACCCAATCCAGCTGGAGGAAAGCTCCAGACAAATTCAAGTTGATTGTAACGGTAGCATTTGTAGGCAAATTATATTCTGTGAGCTGATGAGGAAGGGATCGGAGCCCTCAGCCTTAATTAATACCTAGTCGCTAACAACTTAATTCTGGGTGACATCTTAGCAGGGATCTCCTCTGAATGCCGAGATTCTTTCCTCCAACAAATCACCTATATAAATACATATATTTTAATAGCAGCAATTATAAAGTTCTCTGCCAACTTATGGGGCTGTTTAACATTCCTGGACTGAGGCCACAGTTTTTTCCCTTTCTCCTCCCTTCCCACAACCAAGGCCTAATGAATAGTAACTCTTTTGTGGCCCTGCGTTCCATTTAACCAATATCTCCTACCCAATGGGTCTTCGCAGGGAGTTAATAAGCAGTCTGGGAGGACTGCCTGAGGAGGTCCACGAACCTAATTGTTAACTGCAGGGCCTAATCAGCATCTGCTCCCCACCCAGAGTCCCCCACAGCTACACAGCCCTGGTCCCCCAGTAATGGGTGGAAAATCGGTGATTTCCTGACAGCAACCAATTTTCCACCAATTAGAAGAGAGATGGTGGTCTCTGGAGGAAGCTGGATGGCTCCATCACTTGTAGCTGGGACTGGAAGACAGGTAATCCTGGAGGCATTCAAGGAACCAAAGCCTGGGGCAGGGGGATCCCTTCATCTCCCTGCCTTTCTGGGTCAGCCTTGGCTTGTATCGGTGGAAGGTGACTTCGGGGACAGAGGCTGCCAGGATACTTCCCTCAGAGCTCGTCTCACTCAGCGACCCTGTTACACGATAAACCACCCTCCCTCTCTCCTCCAGGGCCAGCTGACACGGGCTTCTGCTGGGTCTCTCTCCTCGGTGCTCAGGACAATTGAGAAATTCCTCCAAGGCAGTTGGTGTGGAGGCTGAAGGAAGCATAAGCTCTGGAGTTGAACAGTTGTGCCTTGAAATCCTGAATTTGTTTCTTTTCAGTTGTGTGTGACCTTGGGCCAGATATCAAAATTCTCTGGGCCTCAATTTCCTCATTTGTAAAATGGGGTTAGTCATAGCACCGACCTGATGGGATAGCCATGAGGATTAAAGGAAACGATGTGGGTAAATCCCTTTACATCATGCATCATAATGTTCAATAAATAGGTGTTATTATTATTCTTCCTATGATTATGGTGATAATGAATGGTACTATTACTAATCAATAGTACCAACAAGTGTGTGTCAGGCATCGTGTTGAACACTACCCTAGACATCCTTAGACATTTCTCCAGTTCGCTGGCCCTGCCCTCATCATCTCCCATGTGGTCTCGCACCCCTCCAGTTCATCCCCCACAAAAGGGCCAGTGATCTTGCCAAAATACCGGTTTGACTGTGCCCACGTCTCTAGCCAGATTAACACCACACAGACTCCTTCGCTGGGGCTCATAAACCCTGAGCCCTCTCTTCTCTGCTAACTCCTCGGTTTCAGCTCTCCCCACTCCCGGCCCTGTTTCTTATCATCCTAAAACAGAAATACTCTTATGGCCACAGTCCTGGAGCATCAGACGCACCTTTCCAATGAACGTGAGGATGCGTCGACACCCCAAAGAAAGAGCACGCAGGGTAGGTGCACAGGAAGTGTGGCTCTCCCCTGCTCTCAGGCCACAGCATGGTGCCCAAAGGAGCTTGTGATAACGTTGCTGACGGGCTTTTGAGTTGTGAGAGAGAGACAAGGTCACCCTCAGCGTCAGTTTGGCGTTTATTGGACTTGACTATGCTCTAAATTCTCAGATAATTGGCCATTCTCATTTGGTAATTGTAACTGAATCAGACAGAGTCTCTCCCTCAAAGAGCTCAGTCTGTGGGGAACAAAATAAGAAAAGTGAATTTAATGAGTACTTACTCTATGCCAGGCACTCTGCTCAGAAACTGTACATAGATTATCTCAGGGGATTATCTAATTTGATCTTCATAAGAGCTTCAGGAGTAGGACGAACGTATAATTTATCATACAAAGAGACACTTCTGGGAGTGAGGGGGCTCTATTAATAATTACACAGGACAACAGGCATAAACCGGGGCCATCCCAAGCATGTCAGGACAGATGGATGCCCTGTCTTAAAGGCATAGATCCTTTTTTTTTTTTTTTTAATTTATTTTGGCCGTGCCGCACAGCTTGCGGGATCTCAGTTTCCCAAGCAGGGACTTAACCCAGGCCACGGTACTGAAAGCCCGGAATCCTAACCACTAGGCCACCAGGGAACTCCCAATATACCCTTATTTTAGAAACTAGGAAATGGAGGCATTGGGAGGATAAGGCCTATGCCCACATTCACATCCCTCTTCAGAGCAGGGGTTCAAACCGGGCCCTCTGGCTCCAATCTCCCGGGCACAAAAAAGATTCAAGGTAAAACAGAATGTTTCCTGAGAGAAGAAGGGAGAGACATGGCTCTGGGCTTGAAGGTGAAGCAGGAAGGGAGGGCAGCAAAGGGAAAGGGCTGCTGGGCAGGGGAAGCACTCGAGCTGAGGGCCAGTGGGCATTCCGAAGGCAGACGGGAAAGTTGCTCAGGAGGGAACAGGGGCGAGCAACCAGGCGCAGGCAGGGAAGGAGGGAGGTGAGAAGGGCAGGGAGCTGGAGTGTGAGTTAGAGATGTGGCCACACACACGAGTGAGGGCTGATCAAGGAGTTCTGCAACGCGGGGCTGCAGGAAATAAGGAAGAAAGAGCAGCTGGGTAGCCTCCGCCCTGCCTCCTTCACATGCTCAGTGCCTGCTCCTCATTCTTGGGACACAGGCACCCCACAGCCCTCAGCGAGCTTCAGCTTCTCTCCTTTTCCAAACACAGCTAGAAAGCCCTGGGCCTCAAGTCCCCATCAGAGGAGTGAAAGGCTGCAGGGCTCCCGGCCCCTACCTGAGACCCATGCTATATGAGTTCTCCAGATTTGGGCGGGGAGGGGTGGTGTCCTGGCTAAGGTCACTTCGCACAGCTGGGGCTCAAACGGCATCCTCTTCTCTCGGGCTTTGCTTGTTTCTCAGACCCCAGTTGCCCATCCCTGCTTGCCAGCACTGTCAGGCTTCTGAGCCCGTTCTAGGTGCTCCCATCATCTCCAGCTCCTTGTCCACGGAACCCAGTACCAGGACACTGCTTTCCCAGAGGAAGTTCCTGAGGGTCCAGAGATGTTGGCTTGTCAACTTAGGCAGTCACTGGATTCCAAGCTCTGGAACTGGGAGGGAGGTTGTCTCATGTCTATCCTGGGAGAGACCCCAGATGCTGCTTCTGACCTGCAGGCTCAGGTTGGGCAGGCAATGCTCCTGCAGGTGAAGAATGAGCCCCACCCCCACGAGGGCCAGTCTTGAGGAGCGCCCAGAAGTGCCTCCGCCTGCTGCCCCGCCTCCAGCTGCATAGGCAGCTCAGCCGTGCGCCTAGCTCTACCTTCCTTAACCCTCAGAAGTAAGCGCCTGCGCCAGGTCTGCCCAGCCCCACTCACCCGGCTTCCAGCTCAAAGACAGAGCGGTGACAACACGTGGCTGACGGTGACCCTGCTCCAATCTCACCCCTCTGGGCCACCTCCACACCTTTGCCAGAAGGATCGTTCTAACAAATCGAATCACCCAATCGCTCCCCATCATTGACAAGAGAAACATTGGAGCATCTTCACACATAGCTGAGGGGGCCCTCCAGATTCAGGCTCTGCCCGTCTCCCCAGCTTTATCCAGTCTCCCCACTGTCACCCATACACCTTCATTTAATCACTTATTCATTCATCCAATATGTACTGAAGGACTTCTTCATGCTAAGCCCTACGCTGGGTGCTAAGAGTCACTCCTAAAATGATTCTAACACCCATTTCCAACATGGTGGGGGGTGGCAGGGGGCTTCCCAGAGCACCAAGCAATTCTCCAACACCAGCTGGCTGCTCTACAATCAAACTCAGCTCTGCCAATACCTGCCTGGAGGTAGTGGCAGATTCCATAGGGTAAGGGCTCAGTCCCACAAGACTGCCCTCCACTTCAGAGGCTAATCGCAAGCCCAGGTTGTCACCTGCGCTTCCAACCACCCGGCTATAAACCAGAGGCTCCCACACTTCCTTCCTCAAGTTCAATTAATTTACTAGAACAGCTCACAGAACTCAGGAAACCTGTTTACTCACTAGATTACCAGTTTATGACGAAGGATATTAAAGGATATGAATCAACAGCCAGATGAAGAGATATGTAAGGCAAGGTCTGGAACAAAGGAGCTTCTCTGCCTCCGTGGAGTTTGACACCAGACACAGTGACACAGGGAAGTGCTCCGGTTCACCAGCATGGGAGCTCTAAGAACCCAGTCTTTTTGGGCATTTGTGGAAGCTTCATTAGGCAGGATTGATTAAATCATTGGCCACTGGAGATAGATTCAAACTCCAGCCCCCTTCCCTCCCCAGGAATCGGGGTGGGACTGAAAGTTCCAACCCTGTAATCACACAGTTGGTTCCCTTGGCAATCAGCCCCCACCCTGAGGTGCTTTCCAACAGCCACCTTTTAACATAAACCCAGTTATCGTGAAACAAGGCATCTTGAATAACAAGACACCCATTTCGCCTCGATGGCTCTGAAACATTTGGAACTGAGGACAAGAAACCACATATTATGACAAAAGATATTCCCGTGGCTCTTATCCTCCAGGAAATCCCAAGGGCTTTCGGAGCTATGAGCCAAGAACAGTGGATGGGGCTTCCCTGGTGGCGCAGTGGTTGAGAGTCTGCCTGCCGATGCAGGGGACACAGGTTCGTGCCCCGGTCCAGGAGGATCCCACGTGCCACGGAGCGGCTGGGCCCGTGAGCCATGGCCGCTGAGCCTGCACGTCCGGAGCCTGTGCTCCGCAACGGGAGAGGCCACAACAGTGAGAGGCCCACGTACGGCAAAAAAGAAAAAAAAAAACAAAACAACACAACAGTGGATGACGACCAAAATTATACAAGAAATATGCTTTGGTCATCTGAATGACCAAATATCTATTTCTTATAAATCACAATATCATGTTCCCCATTCTCCAACATCTCCATGCTGCCTAGGCTTCCCCTCCCAGCCTCTCCTACCTGTGTACCCCTGTTTAACCTCCAGGACTCAGAGCAGGGTCCTCCTCCAGACTCATCCCCACCCTCCTCCAGACTCTCATGGCCTCTCATCATGGTCTGTTTTGGTGTTTCCTGATTAGACTGAAGCTCAACAAGGAAAGGAGTTGAGTTTGAATCAGCCCTGTGCCTCTCACGGCAAAACAAATTTGTTACCTTTCACAGTTCCTTTATCCCTGGGCCTATATTTTTCATTATTTCATCACCCTCTCCACCGCCCTTTTGCTTGCTGCTAGACCTTAGGACACCTGTGTGTGTGTTAGAAAAAGATGCCCCTTCCTCCGGTTGGATGCAGCCCCTTGCCAAGGTGTGTATCTTGTGAGCAGACTGGATCTAGGCCCCAACTGCCCCTTGTTCAGACGTCTTGGTGCAGGACACACCAGACAGTCATATGTATCATTCCCAACCCCTATCAAGATACCCTGCCAGTTATATTTGGGGAAATACCCTCAACTCGAGGTCACACTAACATCAGGGGCTAATAGGCCTTCCACTGGCAGACTGCTTCTTCTAAAAGGAAATGGGTATGGAGAAGTTATGAAATAATCATGGGAATTGTGCATATTCTGCACAGCAGTTGGAAGATGTGTAAGACAGGGGCTTGTCCATCCTGCAGCACGTGCCACAACTTGAGTGGGTGTTGCTCCTGGTGAGGGTTGGGCCAGTGTCCCCAAGGAAGGACTTTCAATCATCTCACTTGCTTTCTTTTCCCTCTTTAGTCTTTGTGTTCTCAGCGTCTTGAGATCCAGCCACAAGGCTCCCTGCCCAACTTCTATACATTTGCACCCACAAAGGCACGCACATGCACATGCCCACATACACACATGCTCACTCCTGAAATTGTTCACTGGAATGGGCCCTAAGAGTTGAGCTCCAGAGAAGCTCACTTGCCAGAAAGAACATGATTCTGGACCAAGTCAAAAGATGATAGAGGGTCATTTAAAAATGTATAGAAACTCCCCACGGATACACCAGAAATACAGCTACACGTGGAACAACTCCTACAGAACACCTACTGAACGCTGGCAGAAGACCCCAGACCTCCCAAAAGGCAAGAAACTCCCCACATACCTGGGTAGGGCAAAACGGAGAGATCCGCACACAGAGGATCGGTGCCGAGCGGCACTCACCAGCCCGAAAGGCTTGTCTGCTCGCCCGCCGGGGCACGCAGCGCTGGAAGCTGAGGCTCGGGCTTCGGTCAGAGCGCAGGGAGAGGACTGGGGCTGGCGGCGAGAACTCAGCCTGAAGGGGGCTAATGTGCCACAGCTAGCCGGGAGGGAGTCCGGGAAAACTCTGGAGCTGCCGAAGAGGCAAGAGACTTTTTCTTCCCTCTTGGTTTCCTGGTGCGCTAGGAGAGGGGATTAAGAGCGCTGCTTAAAGGGGCTCCACAGACGGGCGCGAGTCGCGATTGAAAGCGCGGAGCCCAGTGACAGGCGTGGGACGCTGGGGCTGCTGCTGCCGCCGCCAAGAAGCCTGTGTGCGAGCGCAGGTCACTGCCCACACCGCCCTTCCGGGAGCCTGTGCAGCCCGCCACTGCCGGGGTCCCGGGATCCAGGGGCGGCTTCCCTGGGAGAACGCACGGCGCGCCTCGGGCTGGTGCAACGTCACGCCGACCTCTGCCGCTGCAGGCTTGCCCCGCACTCCGCGCCCCTCCCTCCCTCCCGGCCTGAGTGAGCCAGAGTCCCCGAAGAGGCTGCTCCTTTAACCCTGTCCTATCTGAGCGAAGAACAGACGCCCTCCGGCGACCTACACGCAGAGGCGGGGCCAAATCCAAAGCTGAGACCCAGGAGCTGTGAGAACAAAGAAGAGAAAGGGAAACCTCTCCCAGCAGCCTCAGAAGCAGCGGATTAAAGCTCCACAATCAACTTGATGTACCCTGCATCTGCGGAATACATGAATAGACAACACATCATCCCAAATTGAGGAGCCCGGAGTCAGTGCTGTGCCTCTGAGGTGGGAGAGCCAACTTCAGGACACTGGTCCACAAGAGACCTCCCAGCTCCACATAATATCAAACGGCGAAAATCTTCCAGAGATCTCCATCTCAACACCAGCACCCAGCTTCACTCAACGACCAGCAGGCTACAGTGCTGGACACCCTGAGCCAAACAACTAGCAAGACAGGAACACAACGCCACCCATTAGCAGAGAGGTGGCCTAAAATCATAAAAAGTCCACAGACACCCCAAAACACACCACCAGACGTGGACCTGCCCACCAGAAAGACAAGATCCAGCCTCATCCACCAGAACACAGGCACTAGTCCCCTCCACCAGGAAGCCTACACAACCCACTAAACCAACCTTAGCCACTGGGGACAGACACCAAAAACAACAGGAACTACGAACCTGCAGCCTGCAAAAAGGAGACCCCAAACACAGTAACATAAGCAAAATGAGAAGACAGAAAAACACACAGCAGGAGAAGGAGCAAGATAAAAACCCACCAGACCTAACAAATGAAGAGGTAATAGGCACTCTACCTGAAAAAGAATTCAGAATAATGATGGTAAAGATGATCCAAGATTCTATTTCCCAGATCCAAAATCTTGGAAATAGAATAGACAAAATGCAAGAAACAGTTAACAAGGACCTAGAAGAACTAAAGATGAATCAAGCATCGATTAAAAACACAATACATGAAATAAAAAATACTCTAGATGGGATCAATAGCAGAATAACTGAGGCAGAAGAACGGATAAGTGAGGTGGAAGATAAAATAGTGGAAATAACTGCTGCAGAGCAAAATAAAGAAAAAAGAATGAAAAGAACAGAGGACAGTCTCAGAGACCTCTGGGACAACATTAAACGCACCAACATTCGAATTATAGGGGTTCCAGAAGAAGAAGAGAAAAAGAAAGGGACTGAGAAAATATTTGAAGAGATTATAGTTGAAAACTTCCCTAATATGGGAAAGGAAATAGTTAATCAAGTCCAGGAGGCACAGAGAGTCCCATACAGAATAAATCCAAGGAGAAATACGCCAAGACACATATTAATCAAACTGTCAAAAATTAAACACAAAGAAATCATATTAAAAGCAGCAAGGCAAAAACAACAAATAACACACAAGGGAATCCCCATCAGGATAACAGCTGATCTCTCAGCAGAAACTCTACAAGCCAGAAGGGAGTGGCAGGACATACTTAAAGTGATGAAGGAGAAAAACCTGCAACCAAGATTACTCTACCCAGCAAGGATCTCATTCAGATTTGATGGAGAAATTAAAACGTTTACAGACAAGCAAAAGCTGAGAGAGTTCAGCACCACCAAACCAGCTTTACAACAAATGCTAAAGGAACTTCTCTAGGCAAGAAACACAACAGAAGTAAAAGACCTACAATAATGAACCCAAAACAATTAAGAAAATGGGAATAGGAACATACATATCGATAATTACCTTAAATGTAAATGGACTAAATGCTCCCACCAAAAGACACAGAGTGGCTGAATGGATACAAAAACAAGACCCATCTATATGCTGTCTACAAGAGACCCACTTCAGACCTAGAGACACATACAGACTGAAAGTAAGGGGATGGAAAAAGATATTCCATGCAAATGGAAACCAAAAGAAAGCTGGAGTAGCAATTCTCATATCAGACAAAATAGACTTTAAAATAAGGACTACTAGAAGAGACAAAGAAGGACACTACATAATGATCAAGGGATCGATCCAAGAAGAAGATATAACAATTGTAAATATTTATGCACCAAACATAGGAGCACCTCAATACATAAGGCAAATACTAACAGCCATAAAAGGAGAAATCGACAGTAACACACTCATAGTAGGGGACTTTAACACCCCACTTTCACCAATGGACAGATCATCCAAAATGAAAATAAATAAGGAAACACAAGCTTTAAATGATACATTAAACAAGATGGACTTAATTGATATTTATAGGACATTCCATCCAAAAACAACAGAATACACATTTTTCTCAAGTGCTCATGGAACATTCTCCAGGATAGATCATATCTTGGGTCACAAATCAAGCCTTGGTAAATTTAAGAAAATTGAAATTGTATCAAGTATCTTTTCCGACCACAATGCTATGAGACTAGATATCAATTACAGGAAAAGAGCTGTAAAAAATACAAACACATGGAGGCTAAACAATACACTACTTAATAACAAAGTGATCACTGAAGAAATCAAAGAGGAAATTAAAAAATACCTAGAAACAAATGACAATGGAGACACGACGACCCAAAACCTATGGGATGCAGCAAAAGCAGTTCTAAGAGGGAAGTTTATAGCAATACAATCCCACCTTAAGAAACAGGAAACATCTCGAATAAACAACCTAACCTTGCACCTAAAGCAATTAGAGAAAGAAGAACAAAAACATCCCAAAGTTAGCAGAAGGAAAGAAATCATAAAAATCAGATCAGAAATAAATGAAAAAGAAATGAAGGAAACGATAGCAAAGATCAATAAAACTAAAAGCTGGTTCTTTGAGAAGATAAACAAAATTGATAAACCATTAGCCAGACTCATCAAGAAAAAAAGGGAGAAGACTCAAATCAATAGAATTAGAAATGAAAAAGGAGAAGTAACAACTGACACTACAGAAATACAAAAGATCATGAGAGATTACTATAAGCAACTCTATGCCAATAAAATGGACAACCTGGAAGAAATGGACAAATTCTTAGAAATGCACAACCTGCCAAGACTGAATCAGGAAGAAATAGAAAATATGAACAGACCAATCACAAGCACTGAAATTGAAACTGTGATAAAAAGTCTTCCAACAAACAAAAGCCCAGGACCAGATGGCTTCACAGGCGAATTCTATCAAGCATTTAGAGAAGAGCTAACACCTATCCTTCTGAAACTCTTCCAAAATATAGCAGAGGGAGGAACACTCCCAAACTCATTCTACGAGGCCACCATCACCTTGATACCAAAACCAGGCAAGGATGTCACAAAGAAAGAAAACTACAGGCCAATATCACTGATGAACATAGATGCAAAAATCCTCAACAAAATACTAGCAAACAGAATCCAACAGCACATTAAAAGGATCATACACCATGATCAAGTGGGGTTTATTCCAGGAATGCAAGGATTCTTCAATATACGCAAATCAATCAACGTGATACACCATATTAACAAATTGAAGGAGAAAAACCATATGATCATCTCAATAGATGCAGAGAAAGCTTTCGACAAAATTCAACACCCATTTATGATAAAAACCCTGCAGAAAGTAGGCATAGAGGGAACTTTCCTCAACATAATAAAGGCCATATATGACAAACCCACAGCCAGCATCGTCCTCAATGGTGAAAAACTGAAACCATTTCCACTAAGATCAGGAACTAGACAAGGTTGCCCTCTTTCACCACTCTTATTCAACCTAGTTTTGGAAGTTTTAGCCACAGCAATCAGAGAAGAAAAGGAAATAAAAGGAATCCAAATTGGAAAAGAAGAAGTAAAGCTGTCACTGTTTGCAGATGACATGATACTATACATAGAGAATCCTAAAGATGCTACCAGAAAACTACTAGAGTTAATCAATGAATTTGGTAAAGTTGCAGGATACAAAATTAATGCACAGAAATCTCTGGCATTCCTATATACTGATGATGAAAAATCTGAAAGTGAAATCAAGGAAACACTCCCATTTACCATTGCAACAAAAAGAATAAAATATCTAGGAATAAACCTACCTAAGGAGACAAAAGACCTGTATGCAGAAAATTATAAGACACTGATGAAAGAAATTAAAGATGATACAAATAGATGGAGAGACGTACCATGTTCTTGGATTGGAAGAATCAACATTGTGAAAATGACTCTACTACCCAAAGCAATCTACAGGTTCAATGCAATCCCTATCAAACTACCACTGGCATTTTTCACAGAACTAGAACAAAAAATTTCACAATTTGTATGGAAACACAAAAGACCCCGAATAGCCAAAGCAATCTTGAGAACGAAAAATGGAGCTGGAGGAATCAGGCTCCCTGACTTCAGACTATACTACAAAGCTACAGTAATCAAGACAGTATGGTACTGGCACAAAAACAGAAAGATAGATCAATGGAACAGGATAGAAAGCCCAGAGTTAAACCCACGGACATATGGTCACCTTATCTTTGATAAAGGAGGCAGGAATGTACAGTGGAGAAAGGACAGTCTCTTCAATAAGTGGTGCTGGGAAAACTGGATAGGGACATGTAAAAGTATGAGATTAGATCACTCCCTAACACCATACACAAAAATAAGCTCAAAATGGATTAAAGACCTAAATGTAAGGCCAGACACTCTCAAACTCTTAGAGGAACACATAGGCAGAACACTCTATGACATAAATCACAGCAAGATCCTTTTGGACCCACCTCCTAGAGAAATGGAAATAAAGACAAAAATAAACACATGGGACCTAATGAAACTTAAAAGCTTTTGCACAGCGAAGGAAACCATAAACAAGACCAAAAGACAACCCTCAGAATGGGAGAAAATATTTGCAAATGAAGCAACTGACAAAGGATTAATCTCCAAAATTTATAAGCAGCTCATGCAGCTCAATAACAAAAAAACAAAGAACCCAATCCAAAAATGGGCAGAAGACCTAAATAGACATTTCTCCACAGAAGATATACAGACTGCCAACAAACACATGAAAGGATGCTCAACATCTTTACTCATTAGAGAAATGCAAATCAAAACTACAATGAGATATCATCTCACACCAGTCAGAATGGCCATCATCAAAAACTCTAGAAACAATAAATGCTGGAGAGGGTGTGGAAAAAAGGGAACACTCTTGCACTGCTGGTGGGAATGTGAATTGGTACAGCCGCTATGGAGAACGGTATGGAGGTTCCTTAAAAAACTACAAATAGAACTACCATATGACCCAGCAATCCCACTACTGGGCATATACCCTGAGAAAACCATAATTCAAAAAGAGACATGTACCAAAATGTTCATAGCAGCCCTATTTACAATAGCCCGGAGATGGAAACAACCTAAGTGTCCATCATCGGATGAATGGATAAAGAAGATGTGGCACATATATACAATGGAATATTACTCAGCCATAAAAAGAAATGAAATTGAGCTATTTGTAATGAGGTGGATAGACCTAGAGTCTGTCATACAGAGTGAAGTAAGTCAGAAAGAGAAAGACAAATACTGTATGCTAACACATATATATGGAATTTAAGAAAAAAAAATGTCATGAAGAACATAGGGGTAAGACAGGAATAAAGACACAGACCTACTAGAGAATGGACTTGAGGATATGGGGAGGGGGAAGGGTAAGCTGTGACAAAGTGAAAGAGCGGCATGGACATATATACACTACCAAACGTGAGGTAGATAGCTAGTGGGAAGCAGCCGCATAGCACAGGGAGATCAGCTCGGTACTTTGTGACCGCCTGGAGGGGTGGGATAGGGAGGGTGGGAGGGAGACGCAAAAGGGAGGGGATATGGAAACATATGTATATGTATAACTGATTAAATTTGTTATAAAGCAAAAAAATAAAATAAAATAAATTAAAAAAAAAATGTATAGAAATATCGAATCACTATGTTTTGTACCAGAAACTAACATAGTGTTGTAGGTGGATTATACCTCGAAAACAAACAGACTCATAGAAAAAGAGATCAGATTTGTGGCTACCAGAAATAGGGGTTGGGGGGAGGGGGAATTAGTTGAAGATAGTCAAAAGGTACAAACTTCCAGTTATAAGATAAATAAGTGCTAGGGATGTGATGTACAACATGATAAAGATAATGAACATGGCTATAGGTTATACATGAAAGTTAAGAGAGTAAATCTAAGAGTTCTCATCACAAGGGAAAAACGTTTTTTATCTATTTCTTTAGTGTTGTGTCTATACGAGATGATGGATGTTCAGTAAATGTACTGTGATAATCATTTCATGATGTATGTAAGTCAAATCATTATGTTGTACACCTGCAGCTTATACAGTGCCGTATGTCAATTATACCTCATGGAGTACAATCTATAAAAATATTGAATCACTCTGTTGTACACCTGAAACTAATATGATGTTGTAAATCAACTATACTTCCATTTTCTTAAAAGGGACATAAAAAAATAGAATGATGTTAGTAGATTTTTAAAATAGCTTGGAAGAATGTGTACCATTAATAAACTTTAGACACACACACAATAATAAGTTGTCTTAATGGATGGATAGAGGGGGAGGGATGGATGGACAGATGCCCGATAGAGCAAATCTAGCAAAATATTAACTTTTGTGCATCTAGTCGGTGATGTAAGAGCGTTCACTGTATAATTCTTTTGATTTTTAAGCTTGAAATTTTTCTTAATGTCAGGGGAAATATATGAATACATTACCTGAAAATAATATTAAATATTTAAAACCTGGAAAAATTATATCTCAATAAAACTGGAAGAAAAAATATATACAGAAAAAGATAATGGAGGGTGACAGATGTCCCTCTGAGCCCTACCATGGTCAAGTTCACATGGTATTATTCACTGTGGAACCTTAGGTGGCAGGGCTTGGTCAGACCAAGGCAGCCTATCAGTGACACAATGGAGAGCCTTGTTCTAAGAGAAGGCAGCTAGGAGAAGAGCAGGCATTGGGTAAACCTGATGTCTCCATCTCTCCCAGTCTCTCAGGGCTCTCCTGGGAGGAGGAAGCAGATGCACTGTGGTGGCTCAGAGAGAACTAGGACCAAGTGGGGCTGCCAAAGGAGAGAGATCTGTATTCAGTACTAACTTCCCGGGAGGCAAATTTTGAAGGTAGTAAACTCATGGTCATGGGGATGTGGGAGCAGACACTGAATCGTTAAGTGTCGGGCTTATCTTGAAGACCTTAGGATGTGAATAGCATTTTGTTTCATAGTCCAGGATTCTTTAAATCTAAGATTCCACATTGTTAACTATTATTTGATTCCATTACTACATGATCTTAGGAGTTTTTTAACTCATTGGCTCAAAAATGTCAAGATTTTATTATTCCCTAACTCCAGAATCTGAGAAACTTAGAATTATAAAACTACCTATGAGACACAGTGATTTGTGTGGACTTCTTTGAAAAATGTGTGGAGCACATGCTTTGCACTAGGTACTCTTTTGGGCACTTTACATATATTATCTTATTTAATCCTCACAATGTACCTTTAAGTTATGTACATTTATGATTCCTATTTTTCAGATGAGGAAACTGAGGTACAGAGAGGTTAAGTGCCTTACCCAGGACCACACAAGTAGTATATAGTGTTTCTATAATCGAAACCTAGAGTCCATATTCCTGACCACTGCTCTAGGCTGCCTCCCTGTGTTATAAAAGGGATACACCCAGGAGGATGGAGGGGCCATGGCCCAGCCCAGGGCTGAGTTATGAGTCCTCCAGAGATTCCTGCTCAGCCAGACTCCACTGGCTCCTATGAGTCCCAGTCCTTGGGCTCAGGGAGCTGTGGCTTTCCCTTCCCCTTCCCACCTTTCCAGGGAGTGCTCCCTCCACGATCTCAGGTCCTGAATTCCCCAGGCAAAGCCAGCCGCATTCTTCGGGCTGGGGTCCAAGTTTACTTAAGAAGAGGAAAATGTTATTATGGAAATTACAACAGCTTTACGAAACAGAGCGTCGCTGTATCAATCCAGGACCACAAGAATGCTCATCAACTTAATAGCTTCCTGTTGGGAGGCTTTCAAGCTATGCCTGAAGCTGGCAGGCATCAGGGCACAGGAGTGAGGCCAAGCAACTGGGTGACACTGCACCCACCCCTGCCCTCGGGATGAGTGGCGGAGCCCATGCAGGGGGGCCCACAGGGGACCCCTCCCTGTTTCCTCATGCCTGCAACCCTGAACAAGACTGCATCTCGAGTTTCCCGTTCTCAAAGGTGGAGGGAGACGCAAGAGGGAAGAGATATGGGAACATATGTATATGTATAACTGATTCACTTTGTTATAAAGCAGAAACTAACACACCACTGTAAAGCAATTATACTCCAATAAAGATGTAAAACAAAAAAATAAATATTTAAGTGAATGAAAGGTGGAGCCATGGTGGCTATGGCGGCGGTGTGTGTGTATGTGTGTGTGTGTGTGTGTGTGTATGTGTGTGTCTCCAGGAGGCTGGGGCTCCTCCTTCCACCCACCACCTCCCACACCCACAGGCTAACTCAAGTACAAACATAGTTGGATCCTCAGACCTTCTCCCCAGACCCAATGCGGAGGGTCTGGATCTAGGTCCCTGATAAAAACAGGGCTTTAAGAAAGGGACTGCTTTCTTTAACTCCTAAGCCCAAGGAGAAAGAAAGCCAGGCCTTAACTCTTTTAATCTTTTTTTTTTTTTTTAAGAAAGAAGAAAAGAAAACCATTAAAGTGAAGTTCCTGGGGCTGAGAGCAGCCAGGAGTCTGGCACGTGTCTCCTCCTGGGTAATTATGTGGCATTTAGCACCTCTCTTCCCAGCACTTGTAATTAGCAGGGAAATTAAGATGCTGTCATCCTACCTCCCAGTTTCTCTCTGCTATTGCCCAGAGGCCCAGGGAGAGGCCCAGAAGGGGGAGGGGATCAGTGCGGTGAGAATTGAGACTAGACCTCGGGGAGAGCTGAGAAGGGACATTTGACAGGAGAGCAGTGGTGGGTCCCAGCCACAGCCATCTCTCCGGTCTCTGAATTCCTGGAGCATGTGCAAGCTGGACCCTGACCCCTCCCGTGGGTTGCTGTCCTGGCTCTGATGAAATGGCTGGGTTCCAGTGGGGTCTTATTGCATTCACCAAAATCTTCACAGAGGCTCTTTGGTGCCCACCTCTGTGCTGGACCCTGAGGACAGGGATGAGTCAGGCCCGCCCGGAACTGTAGATGCTCTTCAGGGAAAAGATAAGGCATCTCGTTGGGGAGGAGGGTACAAGTATAATACAAGGTTGAAAGTGACAAGAGCTGAGGGAGGCAGAACCAGCTCTTTAAGTCGGAGGGGCCTAGTGAAAATGCGGATTGTTGACATTCTGAGTAATTTCAGACAGCAACAGCAGAAGATTAAACCAAGCATGCGGCTCTTCTAAGTGTGGGCTCTTCTAAGGGACTCCACGAGCTGCACACTCATGAGGCCAGCCCTGGGTGGAGGGCAGTGTGGGTGTTGCCAATTAAAGAAGAATTCTTAGAGGGTGCAGTATTTGAATTGGTCTGGATCAAGAAGTAAGCTTTGTTTAACAAGAAAATGTCCTTTGTCCATCTGGTCAGTTTTCTCGTCCTCCAAGACCGCAGTCGATGCCCCCTCCTCCAGGAAGCCTTCCCTACTAACTCCAGGCTGGGTTAGGACTCTCTAGGTTCTCGCAGTTCCACTCCTCCACCCCTTCCAACCCTGTGCTTCCCTAGACACCTCACCTATTTCACTCCATTACAGATCGCCTGTTTATACATCTGCCTCTCCCACTAGCCCACATGCTCCCTAAGGACAGGTCTATGCCTTATTCCTATCTGCATTCTTAGTGCCCATGAAGTCCTGGATAAGGTAGGTGTCCAACAGTGATTGATGAATGAATGAATGAACACCCCCAGAGGGAGCAACTCGGGAGAAGACCTTCTTTGATTACGCCTAGGGAACACGAGGGTGAATCTTTACCATAAGGCCAAAAAGTTAAATTGGGATTGGATCAGAAAGGCCCTAATTGGCAAGCCTAGGGAAGGGTTTGAGCTTTACCAGATGGATCTGGCTGCTCTAGAGGAGATGGGTGGGAGTGGAAGAAGGGGGTGGGAGGGAAGGAGCAGTAAACCAGGCAGGGAGAGTAGTCAGAAAGCTGTAACTGTGATCCAAGCCAAAGGTCAGGGTGGCCTGGACCAGATAACAGCCATGGGAATGGAGAGAGGGGAAGAGCTGGATGTGAGCTTTGAAGCCCCAATCACCCTGGTGGCAGCAACGCTGGGTCACCAGCCAGCTATTCCAATTATTCATAGAAATCAATCTCATTCCATGGAGACTCAGATAAAACTCGTGCACAGTAATGGATGGGGAGCTTAGAGTGAGGAGATAAGAGGAGGCCCAGGGTGTGGGGTGATCAGGTGGGGCTTTGCAAGAGGGGAGGAATGGTAAGAGGTTATCAAAACAGCCCTCAAATAGCAAAGGCTCAGAGCCGGTCTGCCCAGCTGTGACTGCGAAGGGACACAGGCTCACCCCCAGGCCTGAGAGACCCAGACCTAGCGTTCCTTGGGCATTAGTCCCAGCAGCAGGGGACACTGGATCAGGCTTGCTACCCTGAGATTATATTGGAGGTCTGGTGCCTTCTATTAGGAGATCGGGGGCAAGGGGCAGGGATGTGGAACAGGTGGGCTACCCCTTGGGGCCCCTTTCAGTCCTGGCTTTCTGGGATCCTGAGTCCATGAATCACTACAGTGGCATTTTGTCTGTAGGATCAGAAGGATGGTCTGCTCTCCAGCACTAGGCAGGCACTGTAGGAGACGGAGTGATGTAGGCTACTCACTCCAAGCTGGGCCACAAAGCCTGTGTCCCCATCAGCCTCAGTCCTTCCACAACGTGCTGGAAAGGGATTGCCGAGCCTCCCTCCCCCTGAAATGGGAGAGAGAGTGTGGGTGTGAGAGAGGTTTGCCCAGGGGGAGAAAAGGAGAGTGAGAGACACTGGCGCTTTCCAGAGCAGGGAGGGCCCAGGAGGACCAGTGATCAGAGGGTGAAGCAGAGAGAAACGCCAAAAATAAATGATACTTACATATCACCTGCCACTGTGCCAGGCATGGTCCTGGGTGCTTCGTCTGCGTTAACCAGCGTCATACTCACAACCCTCATTTTCTGGAAGAGGAAACCAAGGCACTGAGTTGAAGAAAACTTTCCCAGAGTTCCCAAATTTCACACAGCTGGAGAGGGTGGAGCTGGGCATTTGGACCCAAGCTGTGCGGCTCACTTTTTGTCTCTGCTTTGTAGTGATCCTCTGTTTGCAAAGAGCGCACTGTGTTCAGGCAACAGTTTCACTTGGCCCCTGGGAGGGGTTATCCCCATTTTACAGATGAAGAAGCTGTGGCACAAAGAAGCAGTCTGCTCACAACCCCATTTCAGGGAAGTGGCCGAGCTGGGATGTGACCCCACAGCTCCCTTGAGTCTTGCACACTCACTCTAGGCTGTCCGGGACAGGGGCTGTGCTGAATGGACCCTAAGAAAGCAAGCAATGGAGCATCTCCAGGGGAGAGCAGAACCTGAAGGGCCCCCCACCATCTTCAGACAGCTTTTCCTCACAGCTGCGGGTGGAAGCAGCCGGAGGTTGGCCCGAGAGGCCCCATCTGCCGACACTCAGGCCCGGGAGGAGATAGCACTTGTTATCTCTGTGGAGAGTTCAAGAGTTTATTCCCACCCAGGGCAGTGGGGAGCCTGGTGCCCATTCTTGGAGGGTGTGCAGTGACAGGACAGATGCGGGGCACTTCCTCCCCATGCCCTCCAACACTCACTCCCTTCCACACCCCACCATCCCCAGAGGTCAGCCGGAAACATCTCGGACAGAGCCTTGGACACAGGCACTGGCACTGGTAGAAGTCACAGTCGGATCCCAGGGCTGGTACCGAGCAGTCAGGGGTGGCTGGCGGGGGGTAGGGCAGAGCTCTGGGGTCAGGCGCTCAGGGACATTGGCTCCCCCACCTTCTCACTGTGTGACCTCACACAGAGTGCTTCTGCTCTGAGCCTCAGTTTCCTCCCGTGAAAGCTAAATTAGCATTTCTGTCTTAGAGAGTTCTCATCAGGGTTAAAGCAGGGAAGATCCCGTATTTCGGGCACCGGGCTCACAGCCTGGCCAATAGCTGGGGCTCTAAAATGACCCTTCCTTTCCCGTTTGCACAACATGATCTTGACTCCAGTCACTGAAGCAAAGTCAGCTCTAGACAGAGCGGATGAGCTCACCCCGCTCCTCTGGGCTCCCCTCGCCCTGCAGAAGGTGGAGCACACGCTGAGCCCAGCATTCAGGGCCTCCAAGGGCCTGGTGGCTACCTGTCTGCAGGCCTCATTTCCTGCTTTCAGCCCCCCAGGTGACTCATTCTCCCAGAACAAAGCAGGCCCTATCTTCACACCCCAGTGCAGCCTTCAAGGCCCAGATCATCTGCCACCTCCTCTCTGAAGCTGCCCCCAGATCCCCGAGGGAGAATGAATTGCTCACTCCACTTGGCTGCCACAGCTCTGAACTTATTCTGCTTCGTGCTATGGGTACAGCTCCGGGTATCTTCCTCCCCAGCACACCGTGAGCTCCTGCAGGAGAGCGCTGGGGATCCCCATCTTCTTCTAAAATGCCTGCATCAAATTTGTGCTCAGAAAAATCTTATTTAATTGATTAGTTAACTAATTAAAGAGATTATCCTAGAATAGGAGCATCTCAGAGCTGGCAGAGCTTTTAGTCCCAGTGCCTCATTTTCTAGTTGAAGAGGCCTGGGCGTGGAGCAGGTTGGGGTACGGGGAGGGAAGGACAGGCCCAGGCCCCACAGTGAGGTAGATAAGAGCAGAGGAGGCACTAGAAGGCCTCCCTCCTCAGCAGAATCACATGCAAGGTGGTTAGTTCCATTTCACAGTTGGATAGACAAAGACCTATAAGTGGCTCTCCATTGCCCCCTGGGAAAAGTTCAAGTTTGTCACTGTGACCCTCTAAGTCCCTCTGTGATGTGGTCCCAGTCAGCCTCTCAGTCCTCACTTCTGCTTGAGGGCCTGACTTGCTGTTCTCTCTGCCTGGAACACCTGCCCCTCTGCCTAGCCAAATCCTATAATCCTTCAGGTATCCACTTAGATGTCACTTCCTCGGAAAAGCCTCCCGCGTCCCCCATGTCCTCTCTTCTTTGGCCCCCTGTGATCCCATCTGTCATACGAGGCTGTGACTGTTTACATGCCTCTCACCTAGTCAGAGACTCTTAACCTTGTACCCCTAGTGCCCAGCCCAAAAGGAATACTTGTGAGTGAATAAATGAATGAATGAATGAAGCATAAGGACTGGAACTCTGGACCACAGGCAGCCATACTACTGATCCCAAGTTAACTCCAGAGCCTGTGCAGGGGGAAAGGCACTGAGTTGGGAGGAGGTGGAGGGCAGGGTGTGTTGTAGGACCCCCCAGCAAGGGCAGAGCTGAGACTGTTGGCAGTGAAGGGAGTTATGGTCCCCAGAACCCAGGAAACAATATCCAGGATTGACTTGAGCCCTCCCTTCAGTTTTGGTGGGTTTTTTGGTTCAGTGACCTTCGTTATTTAAGCAAAATTTTCAATCACTGGGGAAGCATCTGGGAGGAAGAAAACCCTTGGAAAAAATCAGTCAGCCCCGCAGCCTGCGTGAGCCTTCACTGCCCCTGGCAGCCTGTCCTCTGGCTGGCCGGGTGGAGCCTGCTCTGGAAGGCTGGCGGGAAGAGCATCTGGATGTTGTCGGATAGAGAAGGGGAGGCCAGCCCAAGCAAGGAACTGCGTATGCAAAGGCTTGGAGGCCAGGGGAGCATGACTGTTCAGGTAACAGTGAAGACTCTGGGGAGAGGAAAAGCTGAGCCTGGGGGTGAGCAGGGAGTTTATGGTAAAAGACCTGGAAAGAACGCCAGGCTGAGAACCTCGGGCTTCCCGTGAATCCAACACCTTTGTCACAGGTTCACTGTGCTCCTCCCACCCAGCCCCCACCTCAGAGACCTTACAGTCTGGTGGGGGAGAGGAGAAAGCAGGAGATACTCAGGATCCAGTGTGGGAAGGGATGTGATAGCAGGGAACCCAGAGGGGCCTCTAACCCAATCTCCTGGGGAAGTGGTAACTTAGCTGAAAATTGCACAACAAATAAGACCTCTTTTTATTCCCTTCTCTTTCCCTCCCTCCCTCCCTCCCTTCCTTCCTCTTTCTCTCTCTCTCTCCCTTCCTTCTTTCCTCCCTCTCTCTCTCTTTCATCCTTTTTTTTCCTTCTCCCTTTCTTTCTTTTTTCCCTTTGTCTGCTCATTCTTTGTTTCATCCAATTGTTAGATAAATCATCACGAAAGAACTACTATGGAGCGCCCACTCCACTAGGGCTAGGCCGGGCTACAGGAGGTGAAGCTATCAGATATGGCCCTGCCTACATGAAGGTCATGGTCTGCTGGGGAGACAGACATAATAGAAATGGTCACACCATGTATACATGCACACACAAAAAAACCCACAAACCATTAAGGGCTATTAAACAAAGAAGTACTTAGTGCCATGAGAAAACATAACAGGCCTGAGATCTGCAGGAAGCACAGGAGTTGTCCAGGCAGAGAGTGTGAAGCAGAGCCATACACACAAAGGGAGAAGAGAGCACACATAAAGGCTCAGAAGTGGGAGGCGCATCACATGTTCAGGAAAACAAAAAACAAACTGAAGGCCAGGCAGGCTGGCCGCAGTGAGCATGAGGAGGCGTTGCCCAGGATGATCCTGGAGAGGCAGGGCATTGGTCACAGCACGGTCCAGTCCCAGAAACAGAACTGCTAGGAGTGGGGCTTCCCTGGTGGCGCAGTGGCTGGGCGTCCGCCTGCCGACGCAGGGGACACAGGTTCGTGCCCCGGTCCGGGAAGATCCCACATGCCGCGGAGCAGCTGGGCCCGTGAGCCATGGCCGCTGAGCCTGCACGTCTGGAGCCTGTGCTCCGCAACGGGAGAGGCCACGACAGTGAGAGGCCCGCGTACCGCAAAAAAAAAAAAAAAAAAAAAAAAAAAAAAAAAAAAAAGAGCTGGGGCCATAAACCTGGGTCGCCTGCTTCCCAGCTTCATATCCTTACATGTGATGAATGTAATAAAAGCTGGAGCAGTGCTGATGCTTCTTAGTGCTAGAGTTGCCCCTCCGATTAGATGAATCAACAAGTGTCCTGCTGTAGTATCCAACCCCCAAGTTGAATAAGTACCTGAGGATTTACATCTGCACCCCAGAGGAGCTTCTGCAGCTTCACTGTGCTGGTTCACCTCCCATGGCAGGGAGCTCGGCAGTCTAGATAGCTCTCAGCTTTAGAAAGGGCTTCTCTGCCCTGAGTCCAAACCTGCCTCATGGTCCTCTGGGGACTCACAGGGCCTGGGAGATTCATGTGGAAGGGAAAAAAAAGAGAATATTGTATTCTTTGGAATTTCTGGCACTGGGGAAAGCAGACTGGCAGCCCTCCTACCTGCAGGAAAAGCTGTGGGTTGGGGGAGGAAGGGGATGGAGATACCCCCTGAACTACATTTCTCTGAAGGCTGGGGAGGGGGCCAAGGTCAGGGAGTTCAATGGGGCAACTTGTAAAAGTTGGCAAAACCAGTGGTCCCTCCTCTGTGACACCCTCAAATCTTCAGTAAAGTGATGGCACAATTCCCAGGGCGACTACATTTTTGTAGAAAAAGGGGAAGTGCAAAACAGCATGTGAGTCTAGTGGTTTGACATGACACAGAAGAGGTTGCCCTCTCATGAGCAGGGACAGAAAAGCGCAACAAACAACTGTGGAACAGCTGAGCAGTCTGAGGTTCAGAGCAAGTTTTCACCAGATCTCCCAGGAGCATGGAAGTGCCACGTGGCTTTGGGTAACATACAAAGATTGTGCCGGTCTTTCTTTATTCCTTCATTTGACAGGGATTTACTGAATGCTGATTATGTACGTTAGGCACTGGGGATGCTACTATTAACAGACCAGACGTGGTATCTTGGATGCTCTGCCCAGTATTTTTAGCTAATAGCTCTTACGTGGGTGTCCCACCTCCCCAAAGAGTTTGCAAGTCTCTCAGGGGCTGGAGCTCCTACAGGCCTCCTCCCCATCACACAGCCTTCGCGAGTCTCTAGCCATCAGCTTAGGAATTCACTGGAAGGTACAATTTCATGAGCCACGTTCCCTGATCCGTCATTTAATCAGTTAAACAAACACAACAATGGCCCAATTCTCATGTGCGCTCAACCCCTGGAACTGAATCAGGCAGACCCAGAGGGGCTCAACTCTCGAGGCCATCAAGTCTATTCTTCTGCCTCCAAACCAAGCTGAAACCGATGCTAGTACAGAGTAAGAAAAAAAGTCAGGGAGGCGGAGAAGTGGGTGCGAGCTGGATTCGGCCACTAGCCCACAGTGTGCTTAGCAATAATGGGAATGTCCGTAGCAATTTGGAAACCCTCTCTCTCATTTGATCCTCTCAACAACCTGTGAGTTAGGCAAGGCAGGTTCTACTATCCCTATTTTACGGAGGAGGACCCTGAGGCTTGGAGAAGTCAAGTGGCTTCCCGAGGTCACAGAGCTGGTGAGTGGTGGCATCAGGGTTTGAGGCCAGGTCCGTCTGGTCCCAGAGGCCTCCTTCTCCCCTGCGTATACTGGGCCCCTGGGGCACATACTCCAGATGCCACTGATTTGTCTCCCACTGACAGGCGCACCAGAGCTGAGCTGATTCATGAACTGATGGCTCCAGCCTCCCTGCATCCCCTGCTTGATGGATCTGCTGGCTCTGCCACCCCCAGCACCACTGGCCAGTGACCAAGGAGAGCACAAGAAGGCGGGATGGGAGTTGGGGGGTGGGCAAGGGAGACAGAGCAGAAGCAGACGGGAGAGACTCAGAGCATCCATCACCAGGGCCGGTTCCCCCTGGGATCTCAGCTGCTGTCTGATCTGCCTGAGTTCCCATCCAAAAGTCGGGGCGCCTGACACCCTGTCAGTCACTCCCCCGGCTGAGCTCCTTCCCAGGCTCCCGTGGCCTCGGGGCCTGCTGGGACCCAAGCAAATGGGCTGAGCATAGCTGGGCTCTGATGGGGAAGAGAAGCAGCCACTCGGACGCCAACAACAGAGGGACCCACGTCTGAGGAGTTGGCCAGATCTCCTTCCTGCTTTGGGGGCTGATTCTCGCAGCCCTTTGTCCTACCCTCAATTCCTTAAGCTCCTTAGCAAGGCCTTGATGAGGTTTACTGGCTTGATGAGGTGTGACTTCTTATCAGGCATGTCTCCACCCCTGGCCTTCACCCTCAACTTAGTGTGAGTCAGGAACTCTTGTCCTTGCCTCCTGGGTCGGCCTGCTTGGCTGGACATGTATGGCCACCACATATCCTATCCTGTTCCATCCTGCCAGCCCCAGAGAACCTGGGACCAGGAAGAAGGGAGGGGGAAATGGACCCGGGCCAACGGTGTGACGTCATGCTGCCAGGGTGGAATCCAGAGAGGAGAGTGACTGTTCCAATCACGGACTCTGTCCGATGGAAGTGGGGAGATGGTCGTGATGTGCTTCTGACCTGGTTCCATCTCAACCAATGTGCACTGATGCCTGCTCTGTGCCAGCTGGACGCTGGGCCCCTCGTCACAGACGGGATCAGATATGGTCCAGCTCCTGAAGGGTTTCTAGACTGTGGGGACAACAGCTCAGTCAACAAATCATTAAAAGCGAGTGATAAGTCCTCTGAGAGGCCCTGACGGAGCCCAGGGTAGAAGGAAGGCCTGAGGAAGAGGCAAGTTAGCTTTGTGGAAAGAGCTTGGACCCTGGACTCAGGGCTGAATTCAGATGACATCTTGCCATTGTACCTGACTTCTCTAAGTCCCAGCGATTTATCTGTAAACGGAGGCAATAATATTACCCATTTCACGGCATTGTTCCAAGCATTGGATGGTAAAGTATTTAGTACAACACCTTGTGGGAGGCCAGGTGAAAGCCTGGATGGCTTCATGGAGGAGGCAGTGCTTAAAGGATGAAGGGCCGCAGGAAGGCATCTGACCACGCAGCAAAGTCTGAGGAGACTTTAGGATCAGCCCAGCAGCACCTCTTCTGAGAAGGCGGTCTGTTCCTACTTGCGGTGTGGCATTGCCCTTGTCTGTCTCTGCCTCAAGGCTGTAAGTCGTTCAAGAGCTAAGGCCTGCCTCCCTCACCATGGCATCTACAGTGCCTGCTGCCAATGGTATTCAGTGAATGCATATCAGAATAATAATGAATGACTCTGCAGAGGGAGAAAACAGGAGAAAAGGGATAGAGAAGAAATGGAAGGGAACTAACATTTTTAGCCCCCCACTATGTGTCAGACATGAGGCTGGTTACTCATGTGTATGATCAGGCTTAGTTCTCCCAAAAGACTGCTGTGTGTTTTATTCTCTCCGTTTTACAGATAAGGAAATGAAGTCTCATAGAGGCCCCGGGACCCGACAGAGATCACGCAGGTGGAATTGAGCAGCCCAGGACTCCGAGTCCCATTCACGGGTCTGCAGGCCCCTTTTCATCCTTCTGGGCTACTTCCCAGTGGCCTGAGGATATTTGGCCAGGGCCTCAGGACCCAGAGGGCAGCTGTTTAACCCCATCCCAGCTGTGCAAACAGGCTCCAGCTGGAAGGTTCCAAGGAAGGCTGGGGAGAGGGTCTGGCAGGTCTGACAGGTCATTGTGAGCTGGGCTTTCCTGAGAAAGCCAAGGTGGCCTAGAATGCATCCTTCTGCAGGCTCGGGGGAGGGCTGACTCCAGGTCCTGTGATCTCAGCCTGCAGGCAGACTCAAAAAATAACTCTACCCACCTCCCTGCTCCAAGTGCAATGAGGACCCTCCCTGGTCAGCTCTGCACAGACTGGACTCTGGGCAAATTCCCAGGTCTTGCAACAAGCTCCAGGTGTACGTGACATCAGAGGTCACACACCTCCCACTGCGCCGGAGCCACGAGACAGACAGAAGCTGGGAACCCTGGGGGCTTGCTCCCCGGCCCACTGCACCTTTCTCTCTAGCCTCTCTCTGTCCTACAGTCTTACCTTTCGCCTTAGCTTCATCTCCCACTTTCCTCCCTCCAGGGCCCGTGCAAGAGCAGATGCTGTCGTCCTCAGGGCCCTGTCACCAGTTCCGCAGCAATCCTAGGCAGGCAGTGAGGTCTCCCTGCAAAGAGCACAGGCAGGACACCCACCGTCTGACACCCATAGTCAAAACTTCCAGCCTGACATTGCTGAGCTCTCATTTCCTTAATTGAGTGATTTTTTTTCCGAAGGACCAGATAATCCACTTCTTGAAGGCAACGGGCACGAAGATGGATTGTTTCACACTAAGACAAACACATACACCAGCAGTGGGAGGCACACGTGCTCCCCATCCACCCTTGGCTCTCAGACAAGCCTATGCAGTCTTGCACATACCACCCAGAGAGTGGGGATCCACCCTGCCCAAGGGCTGACACAGCAGAAAGGGAAACATAATCTCGCCAGGGGATCCCCGCCACCTCTCCCCTGAGGCTGCCCACACATGCTCCCCTTTGAGACCAGGCCCGTGAGTCAGGGAAACAGTGTCTGTGGGTGGGACTTCCCACCTTAAGAAGACACACTCCATCCCTTCTATGAGTGGAGTACAAGGAAGCAGCTGGTCCAAGACAGGCCCTGGAATTCACAAAAATTTCATCAACCACTTCTGAGACATTGAATGCTCACCTACTACGTGCTGGACCCTTGGGATGGAGGATGGAGTGGCAAAGGAACCAAAGAGTTTGGAGTCAGAAAACACTGGCCTTGTCATTTCATTACTAACGTCAGACTACAATTCCACAAATGTTTCTTGCATACCAATTGTGTGTGGGGGCCATGTTCACATGAGTTATCTCATTTAGCTCAATTCTCTATGCTATAAGTGTAAAATCTGGGACCTAGAGAATGGGTCATTTGCTCAAGGTGCACAACCACTGCCTCTACTTGCTCATATGTAAAATGGGTTCATAGCTGTATCCACCTCACAGGAGCATTGTGAGGATAAATGAGTTAATTTATGTAATTTTCTTAGAACTGTTCCTGGCACAAAGTCAGAAGTTAATACATGTAATTTTCTTAGAACTGTTCCTGGCACAAAGTAAGTAGCTAATACATGTTACTAATAGCTGAAGTCCTTGCCATAAATTCTGTTCAGAGGAGCAGCAGAAACTGAATTCAAGTAACTCAAACCTTCTTTTCCCCCTACCACACCAAGCTTCTTTTGCATTGTGTTGGTTTGTAAAAATCTCCAACCAACAGCTACTGGGCATCAACTCTACACAGGGGCAGCTCCAGGTCTGGGGTTCAAAGCCACCTGGAAAGGGGCCTGCTCTCCCTCCCTCACCCACCTCCCTCTTCTGCCTTGAGCAAAGGCTCCCCAGTCACACTGAACAATAACCAGTTCTCCATCAAGCTGACCCTGTTCTCCTGCTTCCAGGACTTTGTGCAGAACTAAGACTTTCGATCTTGTTTCTGTAGGCTCTGGATTTGCAGTAGTTGTACCATGGGTCCTTCTGCTGAGGGAAAGCTGAAGATCCAGTGACAGACGAAAGATCAGCCTGCATTCAAGTCAGAGCTATGGCACCACATCCCAGCTTTGCCACTTTGGTTGTGAGGCCTTGAATGAGTTACTTCACCTCCCTGAACCCAAGTGTTCTTATCTGAAAAGTGTGTGTGTAATCATCTTCTGGATTGTATTAAATACAAGACTGTAGAGAGAGTGGTCCTCCCATCAAGCTGTCCATTCACACACAAACTGCATGAAGAGATACAGCTTTCTCAATCTTTAATTTTTTTCCATAAGCTTTTCATGAACTTTTATGGCCACTATATCTTAACCACACTGAAATCCACTTTAAGAAGGCATAAACTTCAACCAAGATATTTGCTCATTTTGAATTTCATCTCAAAGTGGTTCAGGACATCTCAGATCCGAGGGGAGTGACCCCTGAACTTCATTGAGAATTCTGCTCAGTCTTGTCTTCAGCATGTAACCACAACCCCCTCCATTTTTCAAGGCCCGTCTCCAAGTTGAATTACAACTGTGGTGTCGTCGTCTGTGTATTGTGAGCTCCTTGGGGACAGAGGCTGGGTCTGATTCATCACATGGAGTCTAAGGAAGCATTCAATAAACCTTTGAATGGACCACCATCCATTTCAGCCAGCCATCCTCCAGCCATCCAATCATCCACTCTTCAAATGTGAGGTTAAGGACTCTGTCTAATGCAGGGAATTCTACCTTCAAATTGGAGGCTTTCATCCTCCGATTTCTTTGTCCTCTAGCCTTCTTTCCTCTCCTGGGATCCTTCCAGCCAGGTCCGTCACTCTCACTGGGATCCTCTGCCTTCCTAGTGTAGCCTCTACCATTCCTAGCTAAGCAGGTCCTCACACCTTCATGCAGGTGGAAGTTGGGGCTGGCACCTCAGAAGGAACAATGTCCCATGGTCCACAGCTGGAGGTCTTTAAGGACATCTGGATGTACCATCAGTTGCTCTGTCAGCCTTTCAAGCCCCAGGGTGCCAAATCTGAGCCTAGGCAGATAAGAAAGCTAGATTTTCATGTGCACATTTGGTGTGGGGTAGTGGGGAGGGGAGGCTAGGGGAGGGCCGGATCTCACTTAGCCCAGAAAGCCCTCCTTATCTACAAGTCCTTTGAAGTGGGGGAGCTCTCAGACACTGGCAGCCAGAGGGGAGCCTTTGCTCCACACCTAAGTCCCCAACCATCCCTCAGCTGGAGAGACTGGGCCCAGTCCGGGTGTAATTCTGGGATCTCAGCACTCACAAATCATTCGTTCACTCAGCAAGCACGTCTGATCCTAGCAAGTGCCAGGCTCCATGCTGAAGGCTAAGGAGGCTGAGATGAATCTGACCCTCATGCTTATCTGCAACCACAAATGCTCTCAAATTGTGCCCTGCCCAAGAAGGGATGCAGACATGGAACTCCAGTGCGCCAGACTGCTTACAATCCTAGGTCCTGGTCTGGAATGTGGTGCCTAGATCTGATGCTTAAACACGCTCTACAACATCGGAGCAAGTGACAAGGTCTCAAGCCCTTGCTCATATATCTCCCAAGGTGGCGGAAACCATTTCCCTCTCTTGCCTCTTCCCCTCCCTGCCGCCAGAGCCCTCCCTTAGAACACCAGAGCCTCTGGCTAACAGACCGTGCTGCCTCCCTCGGAGCTGAATCCTGCCCCTGTGCTTCTCCCACTGGTCCTGACTCTGACCTCTGGGGCTGCCAGAACCTGTCTGGCTGCACTTGTCCCAGGACAGCCCTGGAGAGAATTGGAGACAGCATTAGGTTCCCACAAAGCTCTGTTCCTAAAGATTGTTTTGCTGTAGGAAGGCCACTGGAGCAGCAAAGAGCAGAAGGCATGTGACAACTGTGGGCTGGAGCCCAGGAGCCCAGGAACACGCCAGGTGAGAGAAGATTCACCTCAGCCAGGTTAGAGCCAGGCTGGGACAAACCAGAGGGCCACTGGAAGGGAGACTCCAGGGGAGTCATGCTGGGCTTTGGGAGAGGAGAGGCTGCCTTAGCGGACTGACCAGAGGGAACGCCCTAGCTAATGAGGGAGCCTTCATCCCTCCCTCGGACTAACAGGGGAGAGAAGACCAGTGAAAAGGAGCAGCTTTCCAGCTCCCAGCTCCTTCCTCCTTCCAGCCAGATGTGCTGCCCTTGCTCAGCTCCTCCCTCCTAAAGCAACTATTCTCAGGCTGCTAAAGTCCCTGCTTTAGCAGCTGGAGGACAAGGGTGGAACCTGGTTCATCTCTGTCCCACCCCAGCCCCACCCATCCCTGTGCCTTGCCCAGGACCTGCATGTGGCAAACTCTTGGTAAACATGCACTGAACAAAACATTGCACTGATTTATGCTGGTTGTAGCTGGTGCAGAAGCTGTATATCTAAGGAGCAGGAGTCAGCCAACTTTAGGGTCCGGAGACCCAGGTCTTACCCTTGGCTCTGTCATGCGCTCTTTTGCTCAAGGGGAACCTTGAGCAGATCTTTTTTCTTTCAGTGTCTCCATCTAGCAGGACCACATAAGACAACTCCGCGGCCCAGTAAGCCTAAAATGCCCCGTGGTAGTTCAGGACGCCCCCTCCACATTTATTTGACGCAGCCTATGTCCTCTCTCAGGGACACCTGAGAAGACCGCATCTCCTTTCTCCCAGGGCACTTCCGTGCCCCCACCAGACTATTTCTGAGCCCTGAGAACCAAAGGAGGAATGTGTCCAACTGTGAGTTTGGCCAAATCAAGCCGAGTCACCTTTGCTATTTAAAACCTCTCCCTGTGCAGAAGCAGTCTGTTGAGGCTGGAAGAAGAAGCAAATCCCTACTCATTTAGGAGCCCACTTTGTGGTGACTCTAAATTCCCCAGGATTAAGAGATCTCCAACACCAGCTTCCCACTGTCCTTTTCTCTAATGCTCCCCTGAGGCCACTTGGCTGATTGGAATGTTCAGCTCACCCCCTCCGTGGCCAGGCAGGATAAGCGCCCTCACTGGGGACACTCTGCTGACCATAGTGTTTCCCAGAACTAATCCATGCTGACAACCCCTGGACCTGGCATTTCCAAGGGGTCGAGTTTGGCAGTTCAGAAAGCCTGGATCGGCCAGGGATCGGAGGATAAAGTAGGCCAAGACTAGAGCCAGTTGAGGATGGACGGGGGGCTCCCGTGTCGCAAGCTTTTGGGTCCTAGCATGTTCAAGCCCAAAGAGACCGTCAGGATAATGTGTCATGTGCCCCCATTGTACAAACGGACAAGTGAGGCTCAGAGAGGTCAGAGCACTTACCAAGGTCACACCACAGGCTCGTGGTGAGGTGAGGACCCAGATACACGATTCAGGTGTTCGTTTACCCCACAATCTTTTTTTTTTTAAAAAACCATCTTCCAAGTTCCAAGACTGGATGCTTGGCATACTGAGATAAATTTGTATTCATTTAACACACACTTATTATATAAAAGGAACTACGTGCCAGCCACTGTTCTAAGCACTTTATAAATAGGATCTCATTTAATCCTCCTAAGAACCCTGAAGGTAGGTTTTACTATCCCCAATTTACAAATGAGAAGGCTAAGATGCCAGGAGATGAAATAACTTTTCCAGGGCCTCAAAGCTACTAAAATGTGACTACTTTAAGTCTGAACCCAGGTCTGTCCTGTACTCCTTCCTCTATTCCGTGTTGCTCGGTGAGAGAAGTTAAGTCCAAGTAGCTTGCAGCGCTGGCAGCAGGGGATCCAGGCCCCAGGGCAGAGGGGTCCAGGCAGGCAGGCTCTGAAGGTAGCAGGTTCACACGCTGGGGACCATGCTGTGCATCTCCAGGGAAGCCCATTCGCTTTGCCTTCGATGTGAAGTGTGCCCCCAACGTTGTGCGATGCAGCAGCAGCCCGGCCCTCACCTGCACTGGCGACTGTCAGCCAGGTGTGGGCCCCCGCAGTTCAGCCAGCGCTGCTGTTCTCGGCGGAAGGACTCCTGGGCCCAGGATGGAGGCCTTGCCAGCCCCAGAGGTAATGTGCGCCAGCTGCCACCGCAACAACCCCCCCCTCCCAGTTCTGCGAGATCACGGCGGGGGCAGCCTCAGGGTCATATGTCTAGACAGTCAGACTGAGAATGGGGCTCGGCATCTTGGAAGAAGTTTCCTGAATTCCTTCCACCTTCGGGAATGGAAACTGAGCTAACAGGGAATTTGTTCTAATTACAGGGAAATAAGGAGAATTGAACAAGGTTCAAGGTTGAACTCTTCTGTCGGGTTTCTCCAGCACTCTCCTGTTCTTCTCTCCAGTGAGAAACCCCAGATCACCGGCTCCAGGCCAGCTCCTGGCTGGACACCGGGCACAGACAGGGTTAGATGGGGCCCCGCCCACCGGGAGAGCCCATCTGGTCCAGCAGTAAACAGTGGACAGTCGCAAGGAAGCTCAAGGGTGGAGGGGGTGGAGGAGGGCAGGAGAGCACAGGCTCCCAGAAGCCCAGCCCAGAGGTCATCGGAGGTTCCCGGACAAAGTGGACGCTGAGGTCCTCCTCCCTCCCTTCTGCCCACACCGCATGGTCCAGTTGAAATGCCACCTCCTTCAGGATTTTCTCAGGACACACTGATGGGAACTCATTCAACAGATGCTGACTGAGAGTAGAAGGTTGAGCCAGAGACCAGCTGCCACTCATGGAGTTTAAGGCTGCTCCCTTCCAAGAGGGGTCTTTGCACACCTTTCACCCAGCAAACCATCTTGGAGGGTGTGTGTGTGTGTGTGTGTATCTTCTCGCTCTTAAGCATTTCCCAAGTCTCTTTCAAGAAGTAGCATGACTAAGAACCTAGCCTCTGGAATCAGACATTCGCATTGGAATCCTGAGTCAGTCCCCGTGTAACACTGAGCAAACTACTCAGCCTCTTTGAGTCTCAGTTCTATTTGTCAAATTTGTACAATAGTTACCTGAGAAGGCGATGTGTATTAAATAAAATAATTCATGGTACCTGCTTAAGCTAGCGCTTGGCTGTTAGTGTCGTTATGAACAAGGATAGTCCCTACTGCCAGTCCCAATGGCCCACAGCGTGTCAGAGTCCCTGCACTTAGTAGGTACTTTGCAAATGCCTGGTGCTTGACTGCTCTTTGGTAGAGAATGGAGGATAGATATATGTGGCCTTTTAAAATGTGGTAAAAGTATACATAACAGTAAATTTGCCATATTAACTATTTTTTAAGTGTACAATTCAATGGCATTAGGTGCATTCACAATGTCATGCAACCATCACAAGTATCCATCTTTAGAACTTTTTCATCATCCCAAACAGAAATTTTGTACCCATTACAAGTCTGTACCCATGACTCTCCCTTTCTTCCCTCCCCCCGGCTCCTAGTAGACTCTATTCTACTTTCTGTCTCTATGAATTTGCCTAGTCTAGGTACCTCATATAAGTGGAATCACACGGTATTTGTCTTTTTGCATCTGACTTACTTCAATTAGCATTCTGTTTTCAAGGTTCATTATGTTGTAGCATGTCTCAGAATTTTGTTCCTTTCTAAGGCTGAATAATATGTATGGATGTATCACATTTTGTTTATCCATTCATCTGCTGATGGACATTTGGGTTGCTTTTACCTTTTGGCTATTGTGAAGAGTGCTGCAACGAGCATTGGTATACAAGTGTTCAAGTCCCTGCTTTCAATTCTTTGGGCCTATTCTGACAAGTGGAATTTCTGGATCATACAGTTAATTGTACATTTAATTTTTTGAGGAACCACCATACTGTTTTCCACAGCAGCTGCACCATTCTACATTCCCACCAGCAATGCCATACGGTCTTGAAGAAGGAGTTAAAAGGGTGTGAGATGGACTCCCAGGGCACCCTCCTGTGGAGACTTTCCTTAAAGCATTGGAAGCAGAGTGGTGACAAACCGGGGCAAGCCCAGAGGAGGTGCTTCAAGTGTGGAGGGAACTGGAACTACACGGAGAACGGGTAGAAGGGCCCAGGGCGTGAGGTCTGGTGAGAAGGCCCTGGAGGTGTGACGGCTGCCATTGTGTGTCCACTGAACTGTCCGGGGGGCAGACTGAAGTCCAGTCAAGGTGTTCCAGGGAGACTAGAGCCACCTCAGTATGAGGAAAGCTTTCCGACAGTCAGAGCCTTCCAGCATGTGAATGGGGAGCTCTCCATCCCTGGAGGCATTCAAGGAGTCACTGAGGTCCTTTTGAACGGGACGCTGAAGGACGTTGGAGGTCAGGCTGAGAGCCTCTGTGAACCTATAGGGCAGTGTGTTCTGAACATCTGTGGTTTTAAAACTCTGTGGCTGGATCCCATTTGAGCCCATTTGCCGGCAAAGTCTCTATAATTTGCTATTCCCGCCCATCCAGATAGCTCTGCCCCAGCCTCTCCGAGGCCCCGTATTGGCACAGACATTGCTCAGTCCCAGCAGGGGTGAGTTTCATTTCCATTCACTGATGAGGATATTATGGGACGCCCTAAGTTCCTAAGTTCCTGTGGCTCCTCTCTACCTTTTCAACTAGAAATAATACCGTGTGCATGCAAAGCGAGGCTGCAGGGAAACAGTGCAAAGGTGAGCAAGGGAAAAGGGCTCACCTGTCTGGCCTTCAAGAGCTCCAGGGTCTGCCCCACTCCCCCGCCCCAAGCCTCTCGCCTGGGCACAGAGCTGACCTTACCTCCTTCTCTGCTCAGCACTCAGCCTCCCTGCCCCAGCCACGCTCTCCCCTGCCCTCTTCTCTCCTTCCGACCATTCAGCTTATGCTCCTGGCGGGACCCACTTCCTGGGACACCATCTCTGAATCTCTCTGCCTACATAAATCCTGCCATCTTTTTATGGCTCATCCAGGTTTCCCTTCCTATAGAAAGCCCACAAAGATCTCCTTCTTCCGTAAGGCTCTGTCTGCCAGGGCTCTGCTTAAGGCAGTCCTTCACAGATGTTTATTATTAATCATGCACTCAGCACCTGGACTGTTTTATATGCTGGGGGTACATCACTAAAGACAAGAACAGCTCTGCTATCATTGAGCCTCTACTGCAGCAGGAGACACAGAAAACAAACATAGAAATACATAAAGTCACTTAATATAGGGATTATTCCTGCAAAGACAATAAACGGGAGATATAAGGGAGGCTACTTTGGATAGAATGGTCAGGGAAGACCCCTCTCAGAAGTGATATTTGAGCTAAGACCCAAATTATGAAAAGAGCCCACCGTGAGAGAGCAGCTGGGGTGGGGGAGCCTTCCAGGGACATAGGAAGGCAAAGGTTCCTGAATAACCTTGGTTGTTCAAGGAATAAGAAGGTGGTCACTGTGGCTGGAACATGTGGCTGGAACACTGTGGCTGGAAAAGGTGGAGAATGGATGACATGGAAGTGGAAAGACAGGCAGGGGAGATGATGTCAACCATGGTACAGATTGCAATGGGCAGCCATTGAGGGTCTTAAGCACAGAAGTGATTTGATCTGATTTATGATGTATGAAAGATCACCCTGGTTGCTGCAGAGAGAAGAGCCTGTGGTGGGAAAAGATTGGAAGCAGGGAGACCAGTTAGGAGCCCACCGGAGTAGACCAGGCAAGGGCTGATGGTGGCTTGGAGCTGGGAGTTGGCAGTGCAGATAGTGAAAAGAGTCAGGTTTGAGATATATTTTGAAGGTACAACTGCCTGGGGATTGGGAGAGGGAAGGCCTGATGGAGAAGTGTCACTTTCTTTGTCAGGTTGTTGGGTTAGAGAGAAGGATGAGGAGTCCTCCAGATACAGAAAGAGAAAAGAGGGGGTTCCCCGGTGGCGCAGTGGTTGAGAGTCCACCTGCCGATGCAGGGGACACGGGTTTGTGCCCCGATCCGGGAGGATCCCACATGCCGCGGAGCGGCTGGGCCCGTAAGCCATGGCCGCTGAGCCTGCACGTCCGGAGCCTGTGCTCCACAACGGGAGAGGCCACAACAGAGAGAGGCCCACGTATCGCCAAAAAAAATAAATAAATAAATAAATAAAAGAGAAAGGAGCACTCCAGGCAGTATTTTTAAAAGATTCAGAGGCAAAAAAGGGGATGGTGCTTTCCAAATGATGGCTGTGAATGGTATGTACTGAATTTTCAAAGATGACACGTGACGAAAAGGACAGATAAGTCCTTAAGGGTCTTGAGCATTGTGGGAAGGGCTTAGGCTCCACTTCTTGTAGGCAATAGGGAGCTATTGATGGTGCTAGCACATAAGAGTTGCTCAATATATGTTTACATAAGGACCACCCCTAGGCGCCCCAGTACTGATGTGTGGAAGTTGCTTTCACGGGTATTTCATGGGACCCTGTAGAAACAGTGTGGTGTTTGGCAACTGTAGATTCTTGTCTCCCCATGCCAAAGGCAATTTGTGCCCAAGTTGAGCTCTGTTCCAGGATGGAGTCTGCCTGTGAGTTCTATGGGCATCCAGATTCCTGGAGGACGTGGCCAGAGGCTGGAAGACAAGCGTCTGGCTATACATCCCAACCAGCCTTCACTGTCCTTATACACCTCAGCAGCCCGTGCCCAGCATTATCCACAGATGGGACAAGCACAATCCATGTGCCTGTGACATTTATACCAGCCAGAACAGAGAGAAGATTCTGGACACAATTCCTCCCAGACATTCATTTATCACTCTAGCTTTCCCAAGATTTTAGAGAGACATCGATGTGTTCCCTGCAGCCATGGCTCAGTCTCCAAGAAGCTGTTGGACACTAGGCCAACACCTTGCTCTGGGTCTCAGTTTCCCTGTCCTGAAAGTGAAAAGATTGCACTTAGTGACCCAAGGTGTTCTCCAGCTCTGGCACCCTCTGTTTACTTTGTTCCCTTCCTGCTCACAACCCATTTGCATGTCTGCTCTTCATGCAGGGAAACAAAGCCACAGTGTTCGGATGGAGCCTGGTTCATGGTCGATCTCAGTCCCAGGGGCCGAGAGGCCCAGTTGGATTCCACTGAAGGGAAAGCAGAATCCTGTACGGTTTGCCTTGCCCATGCCTTCTGGAAAGCGCTTGCAAAGCCTGAATTCCCAGCACACATGCTGGAGTAAACCGTCCTCCCTTTGAAACCTAAGAAATTTGCAGGAACAGCCATTTACCTGTCACGTGGTTTTCGTAATTTCCCTGGCACCTTCGCTAATCTTTGAAGCGGGTGTTGGCGGGTGGAGGGTGAGCTCCGGGTCAGACGCAAACGTGCTGGACCACGGCTGGTTTGGAGGAAGAGAATTGGAGCCGAGATCTTACAGGGCCCTCCTGAGGGTGTCCAGCCACAGGAGTCTGCTCATGAATACCTGGGGGTCCTGCTGAAGTCCAGGAAGCAAGCTGAGTCACAGGAGGTGAAGCAGACGATGCCTTGGAAAGCCAAGTCAGTGAGTATCTGTGAGGCCAGCCCGTCGGGTGTAAGGAAGGGTGGAGGATTGTGACAGGGTTAAAAGATGCTGAGCACCTCAGAACTGGACAGGGATGCAAAGCACCTGATAGGTCTGCATACTCTTGAAAATTATACTTCTTCACCCCTTCTCTCAGCAGAGATTATGATGTGGGTCATGCCAGGCTCTAGGGGTACAGTATAGGACACCCACCCTGTCCTTCCCTGCCTGGAAAGATGGACTGACAGGAGATGTGCCTTGTGGTTCCAACTGTAGACACTCAGAAGGGGACATAAGCATGGCCTCGGGTGACGACCAAGAAGGCTTTCTGGAGGTGGTGACATGCCAGACAAACTAGGAAAGGCACAAAGGGAAATAATGGCTCCATAGGACTAGTAGAAAAAGCTTGGACTTTGAACCAAACGGACCTAGTTTCAAGCTGACTCTGCGTCTTTGTTTTCTCATCAGTAAAATGGAAACTGTAATGATACTTTAGGAGATTAAATGACTTCAGGAGGAAATATGCCTTGTTCAAAGTGGCGTCTCCTGAAATGGTTGGTTGGTGGAGGTCAGGGCTCAGGGGACAATACAGAGTCTGGGGGAGAAAATCTCCAGTACTGCTTCCTCCTTAGCTTTGAGTGAACTCCTCCCGCCCACCCCTGTTGCCAAGGTCAGCGTAGGTAGGCCCCGGGCCAGCACCGCGGCTCCTGGTGGCCTGCTTGCCCTGAGCTTCCTGACGGCATCAGTATAACAGGCTTCAGCGGGCCCAGTGAATTTCCACAAGCCAGGAGGGCCCCACTCTGAGGCTCACACCTCTGGAACTTGAGATGTTGGCCAAGTTTAGGCTGTGGGAGGAGAAGGCAAGTGCTGTGTCGGCTGGATTTGGTGGGGAAATGGGCCTCCAGGGTGGAAAAGAAAAATAAAGAAAAGGATTCCCGCTGGAGCTTGCTTGCAGAGAGATGTAGTTCTAAAGCTTCCCCCTCCTGCCTCCCCTGCCCCAGGCCTTTGCTGGAGAACTAGCTTAAGAGTGTGGCCCAGCAAAGACAGCTTCCTCCAGGAAGCTTGCTTGGATGGCCCGGTCCCTTCTGAGCTCTCATTCCTCCGACCCTGTGAATTCGAGTGTGGTTTCACCCTCACCGGCCGAGTACTTGCCACACAACCTATTTGGTACAGCTCATATTTGACTCAAATGGTAAGCTTCCACCAGAAAAGCAAAAAGGAGAGGAGAAAATTCACATTTATTGAGCCCTTGTATACCTCACCCTGGGCTGTGCATCTTTCATATGTCACCTCACTTAAACATTCCCACAGCCCTCCAAGCTAAGGACCCCTCTCCATTTTACAGATAAAGAGACTGAGGTTCAAAGACGTGTGAGTTCCAGGATGGGGGAACCAAGTCCACTGGACTCTGAAGCTTATTTAACTCTTCTATACCAAAGCGAGTTCCTCTGTGGGAAAAGTATACACTGTGTGGTGAAAGGAGTTTGGAAAATGTTGCTTGTTAAGCATCCCTCTTGAGTCTTCCAACCCACCTCCACTAGCATATTCAAGGCTCTGAGAGGTCCTACAGAGAAGATACCTGACTTACTTCACCTGGTCCAGCACTCCCCAAGGGACACCTCAGTCACATTAGAGCTGCTAACATGCCCTGAGGCCCGTGGGCACACACTTTGGAACGTGCTGTCTAGAAAGCAAATACCGCCAAAGCAGGCGTGCTCAGGGGCGAGCTCTCTGAAGAACTCAAGGTGGGCGGCGAAGGCTGAATTAGACCTGGGGGTGGGGTGGGGGATGAAGAACGGCATAGCTGGTGGGAGTGAGCATCACGAGGGTCTGGACACGGAGGCCACAGCCCCAGCTGAAACCCAGCATCCTAAGTACCTGAACTGGTAACATCTTTGACAACGAAAGTTTGTCTTTAAAGCCGGAAGCACAGGGTGACACTAGTCACGCTCTCAGCCACTGCAAGCAGAAGGCAGCTGTTGAAATGAGTACGAGTCTGTCTCTGTTGCCTAAGGAAACAGGCAAAATGCAGCCCGAGGGACTTCAGTTAGACTTCAGTCAGGCCATCAGTAGAAGATCTAACTAGTCCCCTAACATCACAAGCATGATCCTGCCACACCGCTTTGCTCAGGTTTCCCATGCTGAGCTGCCCTCCTTCCTGTTCATTTCCATCTTGCCAGTGTCCACCGGGCAGCGCATCTGTCAAGAAGACTTTGAAGACTCCACGCTCTCTGCCTTCTCTGGAATCAGGAAATCCCGACGCATTTCCCCTCCCGAAGGAGATGCTGGAGACTTCAGTGGCTTCTGATCAACATCAGGACCTGGAATCTTAGTACCGAGATTAGGCAAAGAAGTGGTCCTGCCAACTTCTGCCCAGGACTGATAGTACCTGGAGTACTCTCTGGCTGGCCACCGCACCGCCGTAAACACTGGTGTGTCCACGTGTTGATAGCCAAGTGGGAGGCCCCTGGAAACTGTCAGGTGAGGCACAGGTGAAGGAGAGAGGTTGGGGGACATTTATAGATGGGACTGCAATCAAAATCTTCACGTAATACCTCACACTTGCCTAGAGCAGCACTTCTCCAAATGTGTCCCTGAACCAGCAGCATCAGTATCACTTGGGAATAACTCAGAAATGCAAATTCTTGCATGCCGCCCCTTCCAGACCAACTGAGTCAGGAGCCCAGAATGGAGCCCAGTCAAGAGTTTTAATGAGGCCTCCTGGTGATGCTGAAGCATGCTAAAATTTGAGAATCACTGACCTGTAATTATTCCTGTTACAAGAATTGCTCCTTGGAAGAAATAGTGTTATTCTCCCCTGTTGTGGAAAGTGACTCATAGAGGACATTTGTTCCATCTGAGGACCCACAGCGGACACGCTGCAGAGCCAGAGCTCCCAGTCCCAGGCATTTTCAAGCTTCCTGGCAGCAGGGAAGAGCTGTGTGCCCAAGGTACTAAGGGAGCTGCTTGCCTTGGCCCCAGAGAAAGCCTTAATTGGCTCATTAATAGCTGTGATTAGAGAGAATGGAGAAGCCTTTATCTTTGAAGTCCTTGGGCTGTGATAGAAGCTCATGCAGGGAGCTTGCTGTGGCTAATTAAAGCTGAGCTGTGTTTCCTGTCAAGAGCCCAGAGTGTTAATGGCTTCAAGAGAGAAAAATTAAGCTTCCATTTCCATTCAGGGGTAATGGATAGAACCAGCAGAATGCAGAGGAGAATAAAGGGCCTTGTAAAGGCACAGAGCCCCTGGGCTCTTCTGAAGTTTGTATCCAAAGAGAAACTGCTGGCTTTGGGGACCTGGGGGGTCCCCGATTCCCACAGTGACAACCTTAGGTCTGTCATCATCTTCATTCTTTTGTTTTATGATTTTTGAGCATTTCAACCTCTGGCCTCTGGTGGTACCTGCTCAGGTGTGTGTGAATTAGAAGTGGTGAGGGAGGGCTAGGTAACAGTCCTAGTGGTAACAGGATCTCAAGGACTGTGAAGGTTCTGGTCCCAAAAGTCATATCTATTGCAGGCTCCCAGTGCTATAACTACGACTACTAAATCAGCCACCTTACTAAGCGCCAGATACAAGTTGATAGTGTTTTACATGATCTCATATGATGACCTCAGTAATCCCGCAGAAGACGTACCAGGCACAGGTCCATTAGGTAATTGACTAGCCCAAAGACAGAGCTGATTCAAAATCCCTTGTGCTTAACCGGTAAGATAACCACACCTTGTCTATCCTTGAACTTCCTTTCTTGGGGCAGGGTCATTTCAAGCTGGGAGTGCTAATGCTACCCCACCTTGCACCTGATGAGAGGACCTGGGAGCCCTCATCCCTTCATCTCCTTCTCCCCACTACCCCTTCCACTTCAGGGGAGCTGACTGAGGGTAGAACCTTTCCTGAGGACACCTTGTGGTTGGGTGAAGAGGTCAAACTCGACCCCAGCTGGTGGATATAAGCACAGAGCCAATATTTCTGGACCAGAAATCAAGACACATGATATAGGGGATGGCCTATTCTTATTTGATTAATTTCTTCCTCTGAAAAGTTTGATCAAAGCAATTACATCAGAAAAGGTCTGTGAGCACATATAGCCTTTAATGAAACTACTATTACATAAATATGTGTATGAAAACCAGCCCCAAATTGATATTTCAAATAGGACCCAGGTAGTTTAAATAAGAACTATCCCAGGACACCCAGCAGGTGGTAACTGTGGGTCTCCAGGAGCCCATCTTTGTATCTCCAAGAAGCCAAAGGCTTTCCCTTCTGCAAAGCCGAAGTCAATTCCCCCTCGTCTGGGGAGATGCCCCCTGCCCCCGACTCTAACCCTCCTCTCCTGAAGAGGTTGCTCCCACCCCCCTCAATTCCCTGACACTGTCTCTTTAATGGCCTGTTTCAAAGTTAAATTTGGGCCTGCCCATGCCCAGCCCCACACCAGTTCTGAGGACCCCACCAGGGCCCAGGCCCAGTGAATGAATGAATGAATGACCATCGGACAGAGATGGGCTAGAATCAACCTCTTGCTCCCTGTATCCCCCAAATATCTTTCTCACGTCCTTCAGCGTACCCAGTGATTACAGATCTCCCTTTCTGCCTCCCAAAGAAGTGGTAAAGCATATCCAGGGCAGGGACTCGGTCTGCCTTGGCCCTTTATCCTCAGTGCTGAGGATACAGCATCGGAGAACGGTGCCGAGACGTAAGAAAGGGCTTTTTGAAAGAATGAATAATCAAGAGAACAAAGAACTTGCATCTAAACAAATTGCCTCAGAAATGTTCCTTCCTTGGCAGAGAGAGGGTTAACCTGCAGGTGTGAGTCCAGCCCCTCTCCCCAGAAACCTAAATCAAATTAGAAGGGGGCCTAGGCCAGAGGGTAGAGCTGAGGCAGGGCCAAGCTGGGAGTCCTGGCAGGGCAGCGGGGACAGGGCCAAATGACCAATGTGACTTAGGATGGATGCTGTCGGGGGGGGGGTCCCCAGCTCCGCCACCTGCTCCACAGCTCACAGCTCACCTTGGTGTGCTAGGTTCCTCTGAGGTCCGTATGGCCTGGCTGTGAAGGTCTGTATGGTAGGGAGGAAAAAACACACAGAGAAGCCCTGGTTCCTTCCCTGATCTTACTGTCCCCTCCCCATGCCCCCACACCATGAAATAAGGGAATAATAGTAAGGATGGCAGCTCCGGGGTGTGGTTGACATATGGAGCACAATGGTCAATGGGATGGGCAATGGGAATCGCCATGGGTACTGCCGGGTGGCGCCTTGCCCATAATGGCTTCCATAAAGCCAGAAAGAGGTGTTGGATGTGGAGAGGAAAACAACCAAGCCATGCTCTCCTGCCCTCGCCACCTGGCTTTCTTCCTCCCCCCTGCAGTTGATGGAAGAAGCCCAGTGCAGCCAAAGAGAAGGGGCTCTCCACATTAACAGGGACCATGTGATACTCACTTCCCGAGACTCGCTCCCCACCAGGCCCTGAGCTGGTAGACATGTGCACACGCATTACTTCATCAATTTTCACAGCCAATCTTCAGAGACGGGATTAACTCCATGGAAAAGATGGGAAAATTGAGACCAGGGAGACACAAAGACATAAAGCCATGTGCAACCAGTTGGTCTCAAATTTCAAGGCTGAGCAGACTTGAAACCCGGGACTTACTGACTCCACACTCTCAAGCTGCCTCCCCCAAACCACGGACATCCATTCTGGCTCCATCTCAGCCATGCACTTGTCATGTTTCGTTGGGCAAGTGCTTCCTGCTGTGCTTGCTGAAGCCCTACCCACACTTCACGTGCCCCCTCTCTCTAAGGCCACCTTGAACTGTGACGATATTTCTGCTACAGTTGAAATCAGGATAGCAGCATGGATTGAAATCTGCCTTCTGCTGGAAAGGGTTGCATGGGCCTGGGCCTCTCCCCCCGGACTGGAATCTTTGGGGAAACAGAGCCTGTATTCTACTCAGCAACATGATCCTCTACACCACGCAGACACACAGCCTAGTTCAGAGTCTTGTGTGAAAGAGGGACGCAGAAAAGACGTATCTAGTAAAGTGTCACTTCTCCACACCAGTTTCCTCACTAGATGCTGGATGAGATGGACTAAATCAATGGTTCAAAAAGCCCAGGGTATATGCCCAACACAACCCACCTGCCCCCATTATCTCTCTGACCTCACCTCCTACATTCCAGCAACACTGACTTCATTGTTCTTCCTTTAAGACAAGTTAGCCCTGCCTCAGGGCCTTTGCACCTGCTGTTTTCTCCACCTGGAGGGGTCTTTCTCCAGATTTTCCCACGGCTTCCTCCTTCAGGTCTTCTCTTTAAAACACTATTTAAGGTTGTGTCACCTTCCTCCCTCAGCATTCTCTGACTCCCTTTTCTGCTGTCTTTTTCTCCATTGCGTTTATCAGCATCTTACACTTTTAAGAAATGCTAAGCTGCTCAGCTAGCTACCTTAGAATTAGCAGGCCAGCTAAGTCTGGATCTCAAGGGTGTGGACCATTTGTATTGTATAAAATCTCTCTAGGTGTTTCTGATGCACAGGCAGAGTTAGGAACAGCTGTTTAAAAAAATAAAACACATACTGTAACAAACTAAGGTCCTCCCCTCCCCAGCTGGGGCATGGTTTGAGTTGACCAAGCCTCAGCCTTAATTCTGGCCTTTATTCCACCCCTACCCTCCATCGAGCATCCATCCTCCCTCAGGCTACATGGAATTCTGCTGGTCTCTGATCACAGCATCCCTTTGGTATTTCTGTTCAGCTTTGCTCATGCTCTCTCCCCTCCTCTAACTCTCCCCTCCAGGGCTTTGAACTTACTCTCCAAGTTGCTGCTGATGCCACCTTCTCTTGGGCAGCCTGTCCGCCCCCTCCACCACCCCCACCCCTGCCAAGTCAGAGTCCCTAACGCCCTCCTCTGCGTTCAGAGGAGTGTGGACATATCTTTGGTAAAGGGCTCATCACACTATCTTGTCATCAATTTTTCCGATGCGTGTCCTTCCCTGTAGACTGTGACTTTGAAGACAGCAGCCGTGGAGCCTGATTTGTCGATATTCCCAGTGCCCAGCACAGCACCCAGCACATGGTGGGTGCTTCCTAAACACTGAGCGTGTGAGTAGATGCACTAGTGACTGCATGGCTGGTTAAGCGCATGTGTGCTTGGCAAAATCACAGGTTGTAGAGTTGTTATAATTTGTCTTCAAATCTGACCCACCATTTTCCAGCTTCATCTCAGCACAGCTGACCACAGATTGCTTCCAGCTCAAGTTTGCTCTTAAGACAGATCCTGACCCTCCTGTCCCTCCTCCCTCTAAGCAATCTCCTACCCTCCTGTCGGTGAGCCAACCAGCTTAGCTGGGAAGCCCTCCCTTCCTAGAGGGCCTTGCTCTGTTTCCAGGTGTATCCAAGCCTTCTGCCACAAAGGTTCCGGACATAGAAAGCCCTTGGGACATCTTGCGTTCATGAGAAGGAATTTCTCTTACCTCCCCTGAGTCAGGTGAAGGCACTCAGCCCTCCGCTCCACAGGATATAATGAGATTTATCCCTGATGGTGCTCCAAGCAGAAAGGAAAGACATCACACACACACACATATACACACAAGCAACAGGACCGCTCTACACTTTGGCATGAACTATCAGAAATCATTGGGTACAACCTCTTAACTTCGGATGGATGGAGACACCAGAGGGTTCAGGACACTTGCTAAGGTCACTGGGCCCTTGCGGACTCAACCCCTTTTAGTGGGAGGTTCTCACCCTACCAGCCTTCTGACCTCTCACCCCTTGCCTGCCAGGGAACGGCTGGACTTCCTCTCAACGAGAGCCCTGATATATGTTCGCTGGGTCCAATTAGTGCCAAGCTCTCTCGGGCCGCCAAGTGCCCTGCCGGCCAGCAGCTGAAGCCCGTCTGGCAGGACGTATTTGGATGATGAAGTCGTGCTGTGTGCTAAACTCGGCACAGGAAAAGAGCAGCTCGACTTGGATGACCACCAAAGGCTGCCAGGCTTGGCTCCTGCCCACAAGTTGGGCAACAAGTCTGTCTGGCAGGGGATGAGGGCAGTGCTTCCCAGGCAAGAGGGGCAAAGCTGGCCAAGGAGAGCACATGCCAGGGCGGGATGCCCTCCCTGGGGCTTGGTGGGACCCAGCAAGTGTGGGCGGTGAGAGACCCTTGAGCTGGGAGCCTGGAGACCTGGACTCAGACTCAGCTCCTCCAGCAACTCGTTACTGGGTGACCCGGGCGCACTATTTATCATCCTCTCTGCCCCTCAGATCCTCCCCGACAAAGTGGGAAGAATTTCCTTGCCAGCCTCAGGGAACACGTGGGGAACATATAAGTTTCCTCATCCATAAAATGGGATAAGCATGGTACCTCCCTCCCAGAGCTGGAGTGAGGATTAATACATAGTGCCTGGCATGGATGTGGCCTAACTCGGCCAGGACCTACCCCCTCATATGATTAGTATTACATTGGGGCCACCGTTCCACCTCTCTGATGCTTAGTTTTCTAATATGCGTTCTTCGCCTGGGTTGGTGCCAAAATCAAATTCAGAAATTGAGGCTCAGAAAATGGCTTGTGTAAGCTGGTACAACTAAGAATTGGTAGATTTGGGTCCTGAATTTCAATCCGTCTGACTGTGAGTCCACATTCCATCTCTAGTACCAATATCCACTCACCACCCACTGGCTTTCAGACCCTGTTTTGGTGGTGGGTGTGCAGCTCAGAGTGGGCCTGGAGAGGTCAGACATCCCAACAGACACAGCCCTGGGTGCCTCTGCCCCTGCCACCAGATCAGCCCTGCTGTGTCGAGAGGAGCACATCTGAAAAGCCCAACCTTCTAGGAGAAGAGACTAAGACAGAAAGCAAGGCAGGACCGGCCTGAGCAACCCATGAGTAACATGCAGGCCCTGGCACAGTGACCGCGGGCTCCGGGCTCTGTCCTGGACCGCCCACACTGGGCCAATCCTGTGACAGCCTCCTTCTTCGGCTGTCCTAAGTCCTCCCTGCAGTATGCAGTGGAAGCTCAGACTGGGGGAAAGACACATGAAATTTAATCTCAATTCTGCCAGTGACTTTTATAAGACTTTGGGTAAGCACTTTTAAATTTGGGGGTCTGAGCACCTTTCTGAAAAATAGCAGTACCATGCAAACCGATGGGCCCGTGGGTGCCTTTCTCACAATAGGATTTTTTTGCTCTTGTAAACTTTTGGGTGGTGGGATGACTGAGTCCTTTGGGCTTTGCGCTTCATTCTGTTTCTCCAACATCTCTTCTTTAAAAAAAGCAAACGATCTCCCCTTCATCTATTAGTGTCTCTGGGATATTCAGCTGGGGGATAAAGAATGCAAGGAAGATGGCTGTGGAGCCCAGATAAATCTGCAGCTCTTCATCTCCACTTGGAGGAGGACAGACCAAGGCCCTCGCCAAGCCCTGTGAACATGAGAGCCGGAGACTCCCAGAGAAGTAAACACTTCAGGGCAAGAGGGGAGCCAACGGAAGTCAATAAGCTCAGAGAGACTAAAGAGGTTTTTGGAACTTTAGGCAGCGTATTAATTCATTTGGGGGAAATTATGGGTTGCTAGACCCCAATCTGGTCTAGATAAATTACAAGCTGCCCATGAAATGCCTTAAATTTCTGTCCCAAACCTGTCGCCATCCCCTCCTATCCTCTTTCCTTCTGAGGAGCTCCCGGTCTCTTGATTTATGCTAATTCCACCCCACCCCCCCAGCCTGCACCCCAGTACTGAGCATGCAGAAGATACTCAATAGAAGCTCCATCCATGATCCTCAGCGCTTACTGATCGGGGCTCTAAGAGGACTCAGTAAAGATGTGATCCCCAGGAGTCATTTCTGTTCTGAGTAGGTGGCAGGTGTCCACTTTGGCTAAACTCACGTCCATTGCAGCCCATGGATTCCAGGAAGGATGGTCAGCTCAGCTGTGATTCATCCCAGCCACAGAGCCTCTGGGTGTGACCTTAGATAAGTGATGGAATGTATGAACATTTAGAACACGGACTTCAAGACACCCTGATCCAATCAGCTTATAAACGAATACATGTCTGTTTATTAACCAGCAGATGGTGTCTTTCTGATCTCCCAACTGCTGGGTGTGGGGAGCCCAGAAGAGCTGAGACAGAAGGAAAAGATATGTGAGAATGGAACGAACACTAGTTTACAAAAATGTTAACCACTGGATGGGGAAAGAAAAAAGGTCAAAGACAGAAAGCAAATTTAACCCTTGGTGTTATCATAGAGAATGGTTACACTAATATTTCCTAATTCTATAGACATTTCTTCCTTTCCTAGACTCAAATTTCACATTCACCACAGCCTCATCAAATAGGCCTTATCATGCCCATTTTTTAGATGAGGAAACTGAGGCAATGAGCAATGGCTTGCTCCAACATCTTGTTAACAAAATCATTAGAAGTAAGTGCTATACTTTCGAATCATAGAAGGCCATCAGCTTGACCATTTTTATTCCAGAGTGAGGATATTGTAAAAAGGATTCTAAAAGACTGATTATGAATCATCAAACTTCCTTCCAAAGTGTCTTCTTAGGAGATTAAAAACCTTTGTCTTATAAAAGTAAACCCATGGCAATTTTCCTCTGAAAGACCTTTCCTCTCTCTAATTTTACTTTCAATGCCTCAGTCCTTGGTTTCTATTCTTAATCCTCCTCTTTTCTTATTTTATACACTCTCTAAGCGGCCTTACTCACATAACGACTTTCAGTGTATCTCTCAAGTGTCCATCTCTAGCATGGACTCTACTCCTAGAGCCACACCTGCATGTTCTACTGTGGGCATTTGGTCGGAGCATCTCAACGGAACTTAAAACTAGACAGTTTTAAGAAAATTAAGCAGTTTCTCTTCCCAAGGTAATACTATTCTTCCCTTCATACTCAATCATGGAAGAAAGAAGGAAAGATGGGGGGTGGGGAGGGAAAAAGAGAAAGAAAGAGAGAGAAAGAAAAAGAGAGGGAGAGGAGGAAGAAACAAAAGATGTATAGAGCTGGAAGAGTCCGAAAAGGTTGTGTAGTGCAACTCTTCATTCTAAAGATGAACAAACTGGCTAGATAGAGTCAGATCTGGAGCTGGAAATCCTGCTTTCCTGACATCTAGCTGGCATCTTTGTAAGAGCAGTGACACAGAGCACTGAGGAATGACACTGGGAAGGCAGAGGGCCAGGGTGGAAAGCTGGGCCTTTGCTTCAGCTCTTCACAATGTGTGGCCATATATTTGTCTGTTTACACGTGTGATGTCTGTCTTTGCAGTGTCATCTCCATGAGACCAGGGACAAGGTCATGTTCACTACTGCATCCATAGCATCCAAAACAGGGCCTTCACATAGAAGGCACTCACTAAATATTTGCACCATTCATTGTAGCAGCAACACAGGAAGTACCCAGGAATTAATTTAACCAAGAATACAATGGACCCCTATGTAAAAGAGTATAACACTAATATAGGACATAGAAGATTATTTGCCTAAGCAGAGACACATTACTGCTCTTAGACAGGCTGACTTAATATTAAAAACATATCTCTTCTCTGAAATCAATATAAACATTTAATACAAGGCCAATCAAAATTCCAGTTGATTTTTTGAGAACTCAATCTACTTACTCTAAAAGGTACATGGAGGAATACAAATACATTTAACCTAGAAGCTTTAAATAGTGAAAAAGGAAAAATGAAGAGAGAAGAACTCACCTTTCCAGACATTGACATGATACAAAATCATGGTATAAATGTTTTGTAGTACTGGCATAAGAACAGATACGCCATTGGTATAGAATAGAGAACTCAGAGGCACATCCACTCACACACGCACATGTGTTGTGCTGGATATTCTGTTTGCCCTTCCAGATCCTTTTCCCACCTTTCTCTACTCTACTCTTGCTCTGAGAGGCTGGCTTCCCTGAATTGCATTAAATTTACTCCCTTGCCCTGTGATTCCCAGATGAGTTTGGCCATTGAGAGGGGATATCATCACAGATCCATATGATCATTTCCATAGATATAGAAAATGCAATGTTATGGGAAATAAGAACAATATACAAAACACAATTGTATTTTATACACTTGGAAAGTGCAGTCATAAACTGAAAATTTTTAAAGGCTATTTATAAGAGAATCAAAAATTATGAAGTACTTAGGGGAAAATTTTACAAAAGATATGCAGGTTGTATACACTGAAAACCTCAAAAGATTGCTGAGGGGAAGTTAAAGAAAAACTAAAGAGAGATTAGCCATGCTTATGGATCATAAGACAGTATTATTAAGGTGTAAATCTAGAGAATCATTGCAATCTCAGTCCAAATCTCAGCAAGCTTTTGTGCAAAAACTGACAAACTGATTCTAAAATTTGTATGAAAACACAAATGACTTAAGGTAGCCAAACAAACATGAAAATGAAGAACAAAGACTTACACTGCCCAGTTTCATGACTAATTATAAATCTATAGTAATAAAGACAGTATGGTGTTCCTATAAATATAGATATCTATATCAACAGAACAGAACAGAGTCCAAATATAGGCCCATGCATAAATAAACAATGATTTTTGATAAAGGTGCCAAGGCAATTCAATACAGAAAGGATGATTTTTTTCAACAAGTGGTGCTGGAACAATGGATATCCATTTCTAAAAAGAAGGGGAAAAAAAAGAAGAAAAAGAAGCCCTTGATCCTTACCTCACACTTCATAAAATTTCAACTAAATATGGATCACTGACCTAAGTGTAAAACCTAAAACTATAAAACTTCTAGAAGAAAACAAAGGAGAGAAAATCTTAATGACCATGGGTTAGGCCAAGATTTCTTAAATAAGACACTAAAAGCACAAAGTATAAAACAAAAAAAATTGATAACTCGGATTCCTTCAAAATTTGCTCTTCAAAAGATACTATTAAGAAAATGAAAATACAAGCCATGTACTGAGAGAAAATATTTGTAAAACTGTTTCACAAAAGACTGGAAAGCAGAATATTTAAAGAACTAACACATCTCAGTAAAAAGCCAAACAGCCTGGTATAAATGAGCAAAACATTTCAACAAATGATTCACTAAAGAAGGCATAAGAATGTCAAATAAACACAGGAAAAGATGCTTAACATCATTAGTCATTAAAGAGATGCAAATTGAAACTGCAGTGAGATACCACTTCATACCCACTAGCATGACTATAATTACAAAAATGGACAAGACCAAGTGTTTGTGAGGAGGTAGAACAACTGGAACTCTCCTAACTCTACACGTGGCTAAATGCCTGGCACAGAGAAAGTGCTCCAATGTCATCAGTTAGTCACAGCAGCTAGTAGGACCAGCTATTATGAATATGAGCAGTGCACAACGTTAAATGAAAAACACTTCCATTGGTCTCCATCCTCATGAAGCTTCTGTCTAAACCTACCCTTTCCTTGTATATGTGATATTCCTTGTAATTGACCCTCTTAAGAACTTGGCATTATTTCATTCTTTTTTATGGCTGAGTAATATTCCATTGTATATATGTATACCACATCTTCTTTATCCATTCATTTGTTGATGGATATTTAGGCTGCTTCCATTAGACACAGGAATTTTATAAATGAAGATCAGGAGAGTGGAAAGAAGCAAAACCTTTTCTAGAAGGAATGGAAGAAAGAAAATAAGACACAGGGTAACTTAGTCCCTGTCAATCTATAAATCACTGTTATTAAGAAAATGGAGAAGACGTTCTGTGTGATCCCAAGCGTTGGTACCAGCAACTAGTGAGTAAAAGATGCAGGTAGGCAGATGCAGCCTCAATACATAGAAGTTTCTAAATGTTAAGAGATGCTTAAACGTAGAGTTGGCTATTTCAGAAGGCAGTAAGCTTCTTGTCACGAAATGTCACAAGCAATATCCAAATAAGCTTAATGGAAAGGCTTTCAAACATAAAATTTGAGAAGTAGAGATTCCAGCCCAAATTCTGAATTGAGAAGAATGGAGGTTTGAATTTGGATGTGATGAGTTTGAGAGAAAAACAGGGCACTCAAGTAGAGGAGAGACCCTCTGTATCTGGAGATACAGATTGGAAAGTCATCATGAAAATGTCAGTAGTTGAAGGCAGAAAGTCAGCTGATTCCCCGTCACTGAACTTGGTACGTTAAGGCCAAGCAAGCCGAAATATTTTAGGAAGTGTTCAGGTGGGTGTCATCAGAGCCACTCCCAGCCTGTACCGTGCCTTGTGGAATCAAACATAGATGCAGCCCCTTGTCCCTGGATTTCACTGCCCACTCACCTCCTCAGGAGAGTGCCCTTGTGCAAGGCACGACCTGCCCAAATGCTCAGTGCAGTGGCCCTGAGTGCCACCATGCCCCGGACACTTATGACCTCTTGCATAAGGCATCCGTGTTGCAGATGACTTGGGCTCTTTCACAACTTCTTAGAAGAGCGTGAAAATGCTTATCGAGGGAGAGGAGATATTTTTGAGGCCTCTTTTTATCAATGTCATTAATAACGATCATAAAAGTAATATTCATGCCCTTTGCAGTACACAAAGTGCCTTCACATCCACCATCTTGTGAGTTGTGCATTACTATTGCTCTTACCTCACAAATGAGGAAACTGAGGTCTGAGGGATTAAGCTAAGAGTTATGAAGCTTTTTCTTATACAGCATATATTTTAAGGTTCTAAACTCTTAATTACCATATAAATGTATAAATCTAATTGCACAAATGACATTGGTCCTACAAGGACCCATATAAAAGGGAAAACCTGCAAAAGCACTCAGCATTCCCAGATTTAGTTGAATCACTGATAACCCCACTTAACACACTTACACTTCGCTCTGCTGAGTCCTTGTTGACAGTCTCAGTGTTTCTCCGTCCTATATCAGTCTGGGCCTCTCATTCTAATGAAGCCCAAATTTTGACCCATTCTGATGGCCGCTTGGCTCTCCTCCCATTAAGACACCTCCCATAAATGGTTCTGCTATTAACAACCCTCTCCTCTCACAGGTCCTGGGGACTCCCCTTCTGGATACTGTCTTGAAGGCAGCCCTCATCTTTTGATCGGTCCTGGTGCTGTAGAACTTTGCTTCAAGTTGCCTTTTCAGCTGTTAAGATGGGTTACATTGAGTCATCCATGGTCATTCCCAAGGTCTCCCTTGTGACAAAGGGAGATGGTTGTGTGGAATAGATATCCAGTCTATGGGCCAGAGCTCAGTCTGGACTGGTGGTCAGGGCTGGGGCTGACCAGTGGCCTAGGTCGGGGCACTGATGTTTCTCTCTGAGAAAGTAGAAATAAGTATTTCAGAACAGCTTTCTCAACTATTTACAACATTCACATACTTACTGCCCCAGCTCCTGTAATAACAGATTGAACTGTCCTAACAAGGATGAGCCCCTCCATCGTCTCTAGATCGCAAGCCTCTTGCTTTCTCTAGTACTTCTCAAGGACGTCTCCACAGAGCCCCTCTCGCTCTGGGATCATAAGCTCCTTTCTCTCTGCCGGATCCTTCACATCGGCATACAGACACTATATGACCGTAATGTGAAGTCTCTCCACTGACCCGTGTTCTTACACCACTCTATTTCTTTCCCACAGTAACCCAAGAAAGAGTTGCCTGAACTGGCTGTCCACCTCCTCTCCTCCCTCTCTGTCCTCTGCCCAAATCTGCTCACTTTCCTCCAGTTTCACTACAAGCACCCTGGATGGAATCACCGCCATCTTCACCCGGATTACTGCCCTAGTGCCCTTACTGGGCTCCTCGAAATCCTCACTTTCCAGCTTGCCAACCTCCATACCAAAGTCTGCACCAGCTTTTAAAAATGTTAATCAAATTGTGTTACTCTTCTTTAAAACCCTTAGTATGGCTTCTTAGTAAAGCTGGAATTCAACTCCTCACTTTGACCTTCAAACCCTTAATTCACCTGGCCCCTCCCATCTCCCCAATGCAATCTCTTAGAATTTCCCCCTTGTGCCCTAAGAGGCAGGCTTTGCTGGAATTTTCTCTTGTTTCCTGAACACACCAAGGTGGTCCCTCCCTCCAGGCTTTGCCGAGACCAGTCCCTCTGCTGGGAATGCTCTTCCCCCAGATCCTCTCCTGGCAGACTCCTTAGCATCCACCAGACCCTCTCTACCATTGGTCTGGGTTACTTCTTTATTATTTTTCTTCATGAACTAGAAAGTAAGGCCTGTGTGGACAGTTCCCTGACTATTTGTTCACCAATTCTTTAGCATCAGTTCGACTCTCAAAACATATGTGCCACATTAACAAATGAGCGAGTCCTCTCACCCACTTTACCATCACTGCCACACGCCAGGCACTGAAGCAGTCACATGAGTTCCGTTCAGCTTGTGGCACCCTCTGGGTTCAAACCTGGCTCCACCACTGACTGGCTGGGGGACTTTGGGCAAGTTTGGGGCCTCCGTTTCCTCATCTGTAAAGTGAGGTTAACGATAGTACCTCCCTCATCGATTTACTATGAACAGGCAAGAGGCAGCACATTTAAATAAAGTGATAGAGCTGTGCTGAGCACACAGTAAATGCTCAATAAAAGTTAGTAATGATTATAGCCTCGAAACAGCAACTCTGTAGGACCAGATTTCTCAATCTCAGTACGACTGGTATTTCAGGTAGGACCATTCTTTGTTGTAGGAACCGTTCTGTGCGTCGTAGGATGTTTAACAGCATCCCAGCCTCTGCCCACTGGGCCCTTAGGTGTTATGCCAGTAGCACATTCCCAATTATGATAACCAAAAATGTCTTCAGATATTGCCAACTGTTCCTGTGGGGGCAGGAAGGGCCAAACCATTTGTTATAAGGCATATACTTTTACTCCTATTGACAGATATGAAATTGGAAGTTCAGAGTTTAAGTAAGTTGCCCAAGGTCTTAGGGCTACCAAGTGGGGAACAAGGATCCAAACTCCCATCTTCCTGGCCCAACAGCACATGCTCTTCCCTCCAGTGCGCTGCGCTAGAGGCCCGAGCCCCCCTTCCCTTAGCCTGCTCGGCTCACACACTCACAGATCCGTGCTAATTACACAGCCATGTAAAATGTTATATGTGGTTTGTTATTTTATATCCAGGAACATGGTCCACAGCCTTCATTACATAAAGCAGCTGTGTGTATACTTGGGGTCTAAATGCTATTTAGTGGTCAGCTCGATGGGGTATTTTGTTTCAAGCATCACATTTCTTTTTTCCCTTTCCGTACTTCTACTAACGCCTAAATGGAGGAACAGAGCCTCAAACAGCTTGGGATAAAGTGAAAGGCAAAAGTCCCCTAAATGACAAACGTCCCACTGTCCTAATTAGATTAGGAGAGACAGCCCAGGATGTGCCATATGTGGTGTGAATGTGTCCCCCAGTGGTTGTGTGTGTGTGTGTTCCCAAGACCCACCCAGTCTGGCCCATACAACCTGCGCCACCTTCCCACTGGTGTCTTAAAGGAAGCAAGTGGTTTAGTAGGAAGAACTAGACAACCCAGGCCTTCTTAATAACAGCTGTGCAGTTTGAGTATGCCGTGTGTCCCCTCTGAGACTCAGTTGCCTCATTTTTAAAATGGGAGTAAAGGGACTTCCCTGATGGCGCAGTGGAGAAGACTCCAGGCTCCCAATGCAGGGGGCCCGGGTTCGATCCCTGGTCAGGGAACTAGATCCCACGTGTATGCCGCAACTAAGGAGCCTGCGAGCCGCAACTAAGGGGTCCGCCTGCCACAACTAAGGCCGGGCGCAACCAACCAACCAACCAAATAAATAAATAAAATGGGGGTAAAAGTATATGTCCCACAGTGTTGCTCAGATCCTTTAGCTAAAGGGTCTGGCACCGAATTGGTCTAAGATAATCCCCAGTTCCCATTCCTCCTTCACTTGCCAACACCTGGCCCATGTCACCTCGCCTCACTCCAGCCCATTCTTAATATCACCCCTCTTCTTCAGTCAGAATTTCCTAGATCCTGACCCACCTCTACCCCTTGGCTTTCATCATTCCCCTTCACTGGATTGCAAGCAAGTCTCTTTCCACCTATGTAAATCCTACTTTCCTGCACAGCCAAATTCAAATCCTACTCCTCCCGGATTAATGCCCTTGTCCAGATCTCACTGGCTTCTCCAGGAGTTTTATGATACTACATGATTCACCTGGCACTGAAATGCATTTTAACTAGTCACCTGAATATTGTTCAATAACTGCAAGTAGGCAGAGGTCAGGACTGTATTCCTTCAGGCCTACAATACACATGGGGCCCCATAAGTATTTGTGAGTTGGCAGAGTCAATGCATATCATTGTTCTATCACTGATGGCTGCACACATCGGGCTGTGAACATGCCTCGTCTGGAAACTGATATGCCAGCCACCCTCCACCAGGACCATTTATAGAGAGCAAGCTAAGACGATTATATCCTCTGAAGGGCAAGATGGAGGGCTTTCCAAGAGTCATGCACGGCCCTTCTCAGTACAGTCTTATTTCTGATCTTCCCCAATAGCTCTCATGTTCTAGCTCCCCCATCATTGTTTACAGAGCTCCCAGTAGGCCAAACACAACTCCCTGCCTTTGCACACACTGTTCCCACTGTCTGAAGTGACCTTCCTTTCCTCACACTCCCTGTCCAAGTCTTGCTCATCCGTAGAGACCCACTCAAACGTCACCTTCTTGGCAAAGACCTTTGATGACCTTCTCTCTCCTAAGCCCCACTTTCTTCTCTCCTAAGGTTGCTGCTCTCCCTCACCCCCCATCTGTTTCCCAAAGCACCCTGTTTGTGGGTACCTCTGTCTCAGTCTCTGGGTGGCAAGCTCCCTGAGGACAGACTCCTGGGCTGATTCCTCTGTGTCCTCCTCCCCCATTGGGCTGGACCCAGTAGAACTTTCTGTTTTTAACAAATACCATCTTGTATGGCAATCCTAATCCTCTGTTGTACTTCTATGATGGCGTGTGTGTTTCCCCACTCTTGTAAGGGAATGTCCTTTTAGGAATCATCTCAGCATATGCCTTTTTTTCTGGTTCTCTCCATCACTCTAGACTGTGTTAAGCACTACTGACCTCTGCACGGTCCTAGAATCCTCTTCTCTTCTTTCCCACCCCCCAAGGACATCATGACCTTCAACCATCAAGGATTAACTTCTAACTCTCTAAGACCTGAGTGGGGGGGAAGACAGAGCCTGGGGGTGGGTGGGAGGTTAGCATATCTGGGATAGGAGTTGAGCGGGGAGTCAGGCCAGGCCAGGTCCACTGGAAAATACCAGTGTGGCCCACAGCCCAGGCTATGGCCGATCGAGAAGGCAGCCTTCAGGCCCAGAGCAAAGCTTCTCCTTTGGTCCAGCATAGCAGGGGAGCCCCTCATCTCCCTGCCTGAGAGATGCCCTTCAGCAGGACCAGGGCTCCTGGATCGGCTCAAGAGGCAGACTTTGTTGGTTTAGTTCCGCAACAAGGCTTCTGTTCCTGTCCCGGCTGTTACGGCCTACAGATTCCTGGTACCCGTCTGATTGAACAACTTCATTAAAATGCAGTAAAAGGAAAGTGGGCCGGATGTGATCCGGAAGAGGGGACAGGCGTCTGAGTCCACCGCCTGCCTCCTGAGCCCTGTGTCCCTTCCCATCCTGCCTACAGGCCCCTGGGCAGGTGGAGGCCATGGAACTCTGGACTGTAGTGTTGAGGGTAGGAGACCTTAAGGGTATCTGCTCCCTGAGCTGTTCATCCTGATGACAGGGCAACTGAGATCCAGCCAGGACAGCTGAACTACCAGAAGCTGCTCAGGAAGCTGTTAGCAGAAGCACGTGGAATCTCTAGGACTTTAAGACTGCTCGTCAGGGACTGCTCTTGATATAATACAAGGTGGGAGAAAAAATTCAAGGAAACCCTTGTTCTTGGGGAGCACCCTCTCCAGGGGCCTCAAACATGTTTGTTCCTTTTTGGGGGGAACAACTTTATGGAAATATAAGTCACATACCTTACAATTCACCCATTTAAACTATACAATTTAATGGTTTTTTTAGTATATTCACAGAGTTGTGCAACCATCACCACAATCAATTTTAGAATATTTTCATTATTACCCCAAAAAATGCAATCCCCTTTAGCCAGGGTCCCCCAATCTCTCCGTTCCTCTTGGCCCTAAGCAACCACTGATCGCCTGTCTGCCTCTATACGTTTGCCTATTCTGGACATTTCATATAAATGGAATCATATTATATATGTCCTTTTGTAATTGGCTTCTTTTATTTAGCATAATCTTTTCAAGATTGAGCCATATTGTGGCATGTATCAGCACTTCATTATTTTTTATGGCCAAATAGTATTCCATCATATGAATATACCACATTTTATATATCCATTCATCAGTTGCTGGACATTTGGGTTGGCTCTCCCCTTTAGCTATTTTTTTTTTCCCTTTAGCTATAGTGCTGCTATCAACATTTGTGTACAAGTTTTTGTGTGGATGGATGCTTTCAGTTCTCTTGGGTATTATGTACCCAGGAGTGGAAAAACCTGTTTGTTATTGCATCTCATTAACAATATCAGTAACCATACCGGTGGAGATTCTAAAGGATTATTGCACACATTGACTCAGAAAAATAGTGAGGACAGGAAGCTGGATGAAGCAAGAGAGGCACAGAGAGGTTAACTGTTTGGACACTCGTCACACAGCCATAGGAAAGGACCACGGAGGAGGAAGTCATAGCTGGCACTTATGAAAATTAGTCAATGAAACATTTATAACTTTAGGAAAAAAGCCCTGGAACATTTTTAAAATCATACACATAGTCACATGCACCATCACTTTAATTATATGGATTAGTTTTTAATTTGATCAGGTCCTTTCTTACCCACTGTCTCCCTTATGTTCTAGTTCCCCGTGAAGACCATCACACTCCCTCTCAGTGGAATTAAATTCTCCTTTCACCTCCCAAGCTTTTCAGCTCATCCTCATCATGGGGAGTGGTGGCTTTGTAGGGAGTTTTGGAGCCTTTAGGAGTGGAGGCTCTTTAAGGGACTTCTCTTTTGTCACAGCTGCAGTTCTCAGAGCGCTGTGTGTTGGAAGCACGGAGCCATACTATTCTCTTGCACCATCTGGGCCCTCTGGCCTGATCTGCATCTGTCACCAGAAGTGTGCATAGCAAAGAGTCGAGGTGGCGTGGACACCCAGCAGGTGGAACCAGATGAAACTGCTCACAGTCATTATTTCTGACCTGCAGAAATGGCAGTCTCAGGTGGGTCAGCCTGAAAGTCTCTGGTATCCTCTCCTTTCCTTCCATGTTCCCCTCAAAGACCCAGGTTGCAGGCTCTGGAAGCCTTTCAGCCCCTGCAGCCCAGCTGGTCATCCTTGCCCACCTTCTCCAGTGGCCATTCTCCAGCTGCTCCATCTGCTGCCTGAAGACTTGAGTGGGAGGATTGGGAGAGCTGGGAGTCCGGGACCTCTCCACTGACTGCCCATCTCCCCACTGGTCTCTTTGCTTCCAGCTTGCCCCCTCCAATCCAGGGCTCCTAAAAGGCTCCAGCCACCCTCTACTTCAAATCTTGCAATGATTCCCCATCACCTAGTACCTATAAAGTACAAACACTCCAGCCTGTCCAGAAGACACAACTTCAGCTCCTGCTGCTGGGTTTTTGCTCCAGCCATGCCTAACTGCTAGCAGAACCCTGCAGGCACCGGCACTCTCCCACCTCTCAGCCCTGGCAGCTGCTCCTTTACTCAGCTGCCCCTGAATTATCCTTCGGGATCACTTCCGGGAGTCTTCCCTGGGCCCCAGGGCTGTGTGAGGAGACTTCCCTCTCTGTTCCCATTTCTCTCTGCTTCCGTCTCTCCTGGCACTCATCGTCTATATTTGAATCACCTCTTTGCACATCTCTCCCGGTCTACCCGCCTCTGTGGGCTGTGGGCTCTAACAATCCTACCTCATTCATCCTTCAGTCTCTATCATCAGTATAGGAAGAGTCAGGGAACTCTTCTCAACACACGTAATTGGTGGTGCCCATGACTCAGTTTCCCCATTGGCTGGAAACGGTCCAGAAGCTTGGATCTTGCCTCTTGGTCTTCTGTAAGTTTCATTTGCCTCTCCAGAACAGAAGGAAGCTGGTTTTAAGGGCTCTTTCAATTCTTATGGTCTAAGGAACTGGGATATGAAACCTTACCCTTCCAGGACCCCTCACCAGGATCCTGTGTGGTCCAAAGAAATAGATTATTTAAATGGTAAGTCTCAAGGAATTCTGAGGAAGATTATTTTGTTGTTTTGTTTTAATGCACCTAGTGTCTGCAGAACACCTACTAACCGCATGCCGGCTTTGGGAACAGGGGCTTGATAAAAAGTTGTAAATACCAGCTTCCCTGGGTTTCTTTTGAGTGCTGCCTTCCAGCCAGTCTGGGAGTGCTTGTCCACGCCTGCCTTTCTCCTCTCGCTGTTCACTCCTCCAGGACCTGTCTGGTCCATCTCCCGACATTTGTCGCTGCCGGGCCAGTCTGCGTCCAACGCGCAGCCGGATTGAAGTTGGCCCTTCGGGCCTCGGCCCCGTCGCCCTCTGGCGGCCGCGCGTTGAAGCTGCGGCCCGGCGGGGAGTTGGAGAGGAGAAGGGGAAGGGGAAGGGGGAGGAGGAGGCGCGGGCAGGGGAGGAGAGGAAAAAGTTGCGCTGGGAAGTTTGGAAAGTTGGGAAGTGGCTGCTGCGGGCTTCGCCTCCCTCCGCCCGCGTGTGAGAGAGCGAGCTAGGGAGCAGGAGAGGAGCGAGCGAGCGCCTGCCATGCCCATCAGACCCCGCCTCGCCGCGCCCGGGCGCGGAGCTCTCCCCGACTCCCTGCGGCCCGTCCCGGCGCGGCCCCGGCCCCCCGCCCCCCGCGCCGGGTCCTCCCCTCCCCCCGCCCCGGCGGCCCCAGCCCCCCGCCCGGCCCGGCTCCGCGCCGCTCTCCCGCCCTCCTCTCTCCCTCCCTCCCGGCCGCGGAGCAGCATGGCGGAACCCGGGCAGCGGCCGCGCGGCCGCCCGCCGCCCCTCTGAGCCCCGCTCGGGGGCCACCGGGCGCCCCAGACCCGACCCCCGCCCCCGCCGCGCCCGCCGCCGCACTTGTCCCCCCGCGCGCCCCCTGGAGCGCCGCGCACCCCTGGGACCGTTGCGCGCCCCGGGTCCCCAGCATAACCCCGGGACCCCGCGCGCCCGCCGTCCCGGTACTACCCCGAGAACCCTGCGCGCCCCTGGACCGCGACGCAGCTCCGGGACCTCCGCGCGCCTCGGCAACCCCGCGCGCTCTCACAACCCCGGGGTTCGGCCAACCCGGCTACGCGTCCCGGCCAAAGGGCCCCGCCCCAGAGGATCCCCCTCTTGCAACAGACGGAGCCCCGCCCCAGAGGGACCCCCAGGTCCGGCAGGGACATCCAGCCACGCCCCAAAGGGCTCCCGGCATCCAGTGTCTGGAGCCCCGCGCTCCAGCGGAACCTCCGTGCCCAGCCGGGGGCTGCCCGCCCAGCTGAGGGGCGCCGCCCAGAAGGGTCCCCCGCGCCCCGCGGGCCCCGGCAGGATGCACGCCGCCCTGGCGGGGCCGTTGCTCGCCGCCCTCCTCGCCACCGCCCGCGCCCGCCCGCAGCCCCCGGACGCAGGACAGTGCCGGCCGCCCGGATCGGTGAGCGAGCGCCCGCCCGGCCACTCTCCCGGCCGCGCGGCCACTCCAGCCCTGCGGGGACGATGGTTTGGGGGGTCCTACCTTCCGCACCCACCTCGGCCCACCCGCTCCACCTCCGCCCGCCGGGCGCAGCCTCGGGCGCCCTTCCCTGGCTTCTGCCGCCGGGGCTCCAGCTCCGTCCGGGGAGGCGAGTTGGGGCGCTCCCTCTCCAGCTCCTTCTCCAAACGCTGACGCTCTCGGGCTCTCCTCGACTTTCGGTCCTGCTTGGACCTTTCCTCTCTGTGCCCTTTTTGACTCCCCTCTTTCTTACTTTTAGCCTGTCCTTACCCTCTGGTTCCTCTCTTCTCAGTTCTGACTCTGTTTCTACCATTCCTTGCCCTTCTCTTCTCTGCCCCTTCCTCTCATTCTTACACGCTCAGACTCCTTGCAGGCTTCCCTCTCCCCCCCTGGTCCCCACCCTTGACCTAAGGCAAACTTTCTCCCTCTCCAGCCCAGGCCCCAGCACCCACTCTCCCAAGTGCCCCGATTTCACAAAAAGGAGGAAGATTCCAGAGGAGAGGAAAGAAAGTGCCAGGACATGCTGGCCTAATATTTCCTTGGGGGTTGAGTAATTACTAGTTCTCCTAATTTTTCTTCCAAACTCAGGAATCCCTTGATTTCCCTCAGTCTCTCTCCCTCAAAGTGTAAATTAATGCATGGAAAATAACTGAATTGGAGGCCAGGGACCAGGAAAAATTTGTGTAGGGTCCTCACTGGCTGCGCTCTTAGTTGACCTTGGGCAAGGTGCACCTCCAGTGTCGTGACTTGTTCAGAAACAGGGAGCTCCGAGACAGGCAGGGTGCTCAGAACTAGTCTCTCTCCAGTATGCTGGGATTTACAATTTTTGGTTGTCAGTAAAGTAAGGTGCTGTTCCCTTTGCCCACCCTGACAGATACTTCTCATTTGTGCTAGAATCAAGCAGAAGAATTTTATGAGTTGACCGAAAGCTTGCAGACAGGGGATGGCAGTGGACAGTCCAGGGGGTATTCTGGATAGAAAATGCCTGAGAGAAATGATAGTCCCTTTCTCATGCCCCTTAACCCCTGGACCTAAACTGGATCTGGAGAAATGACCCATGTCCTCCTGCCCCTCCTTCACCTCTACACAGACACACATATCCCTCTTCAGAGCTTAAGTGATGGCAGAGAATTGGACTTGGAGACCAGGTACACCTTTTGAGGGGAGGAGCCCAGAAAGCATGTACATTTCTTGGGACTAATTCTGTGAAATCTTTCCCTCCCAAACCAGGGCCTTGAGACTTTACTTAGCCTGCAGGTTTTAAAGCACTTTCTCATCTGTGGTTTCAGCTGGTGGAGCAGGGTAGCTGACACCCCAGACCTGCCCTCCAAAAAGAAAATTGTATCCGCCCTGCTGAATGGGAAGTAGCTGTTTAAATAGGTGTGCTATTTTTAATAGGTGTTCTGCTTTCAAAGTGCTCTTGGCATGTATCTTCTAATGGTTGGATTTAAAAGTTATATGACTTCCTCCTTTCTTGCCAGAGCAGCACTCTTGGTCCCCGTCTTTCCACCCTCCACATGAAACACCACCAGTGAAGGTTTGGCTTGGCCAAGCATGAATATTCTCAGGTGGTGTGGCAGTCCCTGGCACTCACAGTGACAGCCAGTCATAATGAGAGCTTCCTTCACTGCCTCCTCCCTCTGTGCCTGGCACTGTTCTTCGGGCTTATTTACATAGACTGTGTCTTTTCATTCTTCCAACAATCCCTGGGGTGGCTGCTTTCAGCTCCCATTTTACAGATGGGGAAACTGGGTCTGTGGGAAGTGAAACAGTGTGCTTAAGATCATACAGCTAAGATATGGGTCTTTCAGCTTCCAAAGCCCTTGCTTCTTCCCATGGCCCCGTGTGGCTCTCTGCCTTCCATCCCCAGCTCCACCTGCCCACTCTGTTCTAACCTTGGCTTAATTCCACTGCCTTCAGCCTCACTGCCTTCCTTTACCTGCCCCCCTGCAGCAGAGGGACCTGAACTCCTTCCTGTGGACTATTCGGCGCGACCCCCCGGCCTACCTCTTTGGCACCATCCACGTCCCCTACACCCGCGTCTGGGACTTCATCCCGGACAACTCCAAGGCAGCCTTCCAGGCCAGCGCCCGCGTCTATTTTGAGCTGGACCTGACAGACCCCTACACCATCTCGGCGCTGGCCAGCTGCCAGCTGCTGCCGCACGGGGAGAACCTGCAGGACGTGCTGCCCCGTGAGCTCTACTGGCGCCTGAAGCGCCACCTGGACTACGTGAAGCTGATGATGCCGTCGTGGATGACGCCCGCGCAGCGGGGCAAGGGGCTCTACGCCGACTATCTATTCAACGCCATCGCGGGCAACTGGGAGCGCAAGAGGCCGGTGTGGGTGATGCTCATGGTGAACTCGCTCACGGAGACCGACGTGCGCTCCCGGGGCGTGCCTGTGCTGGACCTCTACCTGGCCCAGCGGGCCGAGAAGATGAAGAAGAGCACCGGGGCCGTGGAGCGCGTGGAGGAGCAGTGTCATCCGCTCAATGGGCTCAACTTCTCCCAGGTAAGCGCGCAGCGCCCGCCCCAGAGCCCGGCAGCCCCCGTGCGCCTTGGTCCTCTTCTCTGATGGTGTTCCCTCGGCAGGCAGAACCCTGCCCTTCCCTGAAAGGGAGAGGGTCTTTGGGGCTGTGGGGCAGCTCTTGAGCTGCCTTTGTGGTGGTATGAGGGCAAACTGGCATGTGCTGGAATTGGGGGTAAGAGTTTGTGCGTTTTCTTCTATCTCAGTGGTGCTACCTGTTGGGGATACACACTCCCCACCTGCTGTGCTCGCCCAAGCAGAAAGAATTTCCCTCGGAGCATCACAGTGATGAAAAACAGAAAGAAAGAGTTTTCAGTTTGGGCCTGACTTTCCCTGAGACCCTGGGGTCTCAAGAGCAGGAGGCTGTCTTGAGGCTGTTGTATGGGTGCATCCAGGCAGCTGTGTGTATGTACGGAGGACGAATAGAGGGAGACGGGCTTCTTGGGGGTGGGGTTGGGGTCGGGGGGGGGCAGGAGAAGTGCGATGGGCCTGGTCTCTAGTGACCCTGGCTTGCTGTTAAGCGCTGCCAGATTTCCCGGGGCCTCTGCAAAGCTCCAGGTGACCCTCGGACTGCCTCCCCTAGGCTGGGAGAAAGTCAGCCAGGAGAGTTTTGGGGTTAATAATTTCAGAGAAATGTGTTCACTTAAAGGTTGACAGTTCTGATTTCTGAACCTCAGGTGTAGGGGCAGGGAGAAGGGCGGAGCTTAGGAGGTTTAAAGTCTCTGGCTGCCAGAGACCTGATCCAGCAAAATGTCATGAAAAGCTCCATCTCCGTGGTCAGAGGTCACTCACAACTCACTGGCCCCAAGCTCAACTCTGAGGCCCAGGGAACAATGAGTGCACATCTGCGCCTTGAGAACGGGCTGTCAGTCCCTGAGTCAGGGCTGGTGGCTCCTGCAAGGAGGCCGGGCCCATGCCCCAAGCGTGGTGTGGTCCCCAACACATACTCCTCCCGTAGGGAGACAGCCCCATAAATTGGCCAGAGTAGAAACTCTGCCACTGGAACCAGACCTGCTTGGCTGCTCCTGAGATGTTGCAAGCTCTTCACCAGGGAAACAGGGGCAGAAACTGATCCCCCTTCGGAGATCTCTGGCTTTTGTTTTTCCAGGGGAAATGCAATATTGTCCCCGGGGAGGTAAGAAGGCAGATTGATTTGCCGGCCAAATGAAAGGCGGGTTTGTCGGTTCTCCTGCTGGCTCTCCCATAATTGTGGAGCCCTTACCCAGAGGGCCCCGGTGGCAGGAATATTGGGGCAGTTAGTCACGCCCCGCAGGGTTCTGACTACGCCTGACTCCTTCTCCGCGGGGAAAAATCCTGTGCATTCTCTGGCCCAGCGCTGATTCCTCTGAACCTACCGGCTTTCTCCCTCTGAAGTGACTTTTCCCTTGCCAGCCTCGGGAGCTGATATTATCTGCGTCGGGCTCCCCAGCGCTTGCCGCCCATCTCATTCTGGAGGCAGGTTTGTAGGAGGCCTCTCTGTTCAGAGGCCTCACGTCTGGCCTTGATATCTTTTTTAGGTTGGGGAGGTGGGGGGATCCACCGTCACTCTCAACACCCTCTTTGTACCAACCACAGAGGAATCCGACCAGAGGCGAAGGGCGCACACAGACACTCTGGTTAAAGAGCCCCTGGCTTTAATCTGTCTCTCTTAAAACAACAAAACTATCTTTCTTCGAGGTCTGGAAACACTGCTGTTCAACCAAAGGACGGCTTTGGTAGGTTGAAAACATTTGCTGGAAAGTGCGTGAGGTTATGTTTTAGGAAAAGTTCCTGAGAGCCATTCATCGGCCAGCGAGGAGCCCGCTGACAGTCTCCAAAGCCCACATTTGAAGATCAAACAGACTCAAACCTCTGGTTTCAAAAATGCACCCACCCATCACCAGCCCGGGCCCGCTCTTAAAATTGTTCTTGGGTCCAGCTCCTCGAGAGGGCTGTAGGAAGCAAGTCCTGAACAAAAGAAAACAGGACTCCTCTCGGTTCCCTAATCTGCACACCCTTCACCACCTGCCAGAGTGCCTGACCCCGCCAATTTGTCCTGTTATCATTTTGGAGCGAGGTGATGAAATCTCTCCTCCATCCCCGTGGGCAGCCGTGGGCTAACTGTGAAGGGAGGGATTCCAGAGCTTGGGCAGTTGGGGTTGTTAGGGATCCCCAACCCCGAAGTCAGAAATGCAACAGCCTTCTCAGTAAAATTGTATGCACGCATGCACAGTTTGATATGAACATCTGTGATGCATTATTGTACTGAAATATCTGTTAAGTGCATCAGATTTTTATTTTTTCTTTCCTCCCAGCATTACTGTTATTGCAAAATATTTGGGGAGGGGGAGCAATGAGAGAGGAAGGACGGAAAAAAAAGCCTTAAAAGAGAGCGCCTGTTTGTTAAGACTGGAATTTTAGTGTGTGTGTTTTTTTTAATAAATTTATTTATTTTATTTATTTATTTTTGGCTGCGCTGGGTCTTTGTTGCTGTGTGCGGGCTTTCTCTAGTTGCGGCGAGCGGGGGCTACTCTTCGTTGCGGAGCACGGGCTTCACGGTCTCTAGGCACGCAAGCTTCAGTAGTTGTGGCACACGGGCTCAGTAGTTGCAGCTCGCAGGCTCTACAGCGCAGGCTCAGTAGTTGTGGCACACGGGCCTAGTTGCTCCGCGGCATGTGGGATCCTCCTGGACCAGGGCTCAAACCTGCGTACCCTGCACCGGCAGGCAGACTCTGTAACCACTGCGCCACCAGGGAAGCCCGATTTTAGTTTTAACTTTAGTATTTCTCAAAATTTTATATTTTCTTCTGGTCAGAAATACCACATTTTCCCTTGCTAAATGGAGAAAGAAAGCTACATGGGCTAGAGGAATGACTGAAAAAGTTTCTTCCATCATCGCACAGCTTGAAAGATCCAGCTTCTTGGCCGTGGTCTCTGATTTTAATATCAACTGAGGGTGCTAGACCTAACATCACCATGAGTTTGCTCTGTGTCCTTGAGCAAGTCACGTCACCTCTCTGGACCTTGTTTTTCCCACCTGTGAAATGAGACATCAGGATTAGGTCATCATTCAAGCCACTCCAGCCCTGACATTCCATGGGACGATTATAATCAACTCCACGTGCCAGGCACCCTGCAGGAGGCTCCGCACGCTTTTTCATCTTGTTGGAGTCTCGCAACCCTGGAACTTTCAAAGGTGGGCACTCAGAAAGGCTGGATGACTTGCCCAAGGTCACGTGGCTAATATGGAACAGAGCTGGTCTGCCTGACTCTAAAGGAAGGATGCGCCCCTCCCGCTGCCCCTTGCGGATTCTCTAGACTTCCTCCATGTAGGTAGTTCGTGTCCTGCAATTCTTCCTTCAGTCCTTTCTTCTGTTTTCTTCTTTCCTTTAGAGCTTAAAGGCTTAAAATTTTACTTCTTGGAGAATTTATACTTCTAGAGAAATTATTTCCTTTGACTATGTGGCTGGAGCAGGGATGGTAAAGGCAGGTCCTCTGAAGATTTCCGTGATGTGTTACAGACAGCTCAGCATAGTGGGCTGAGAGATGGGAGACTAGCTTCTAGGTTTCAGTCCCAGCTCTGGCTCTAAAGCCAATGACTTGTATGTAACGCTGGTGTTCTTAACTAACAATCGAATTGGGCAGTAGTGACCAGCTTTTCACAACTGAGCTGGTTTTGTGAGGACGTGAGAAGCTACTACCTGTGGGAGGTTGTCGAGAGGGTAAAATGACTACCTAGATGTAAGGCTTGAGCTTGGAAAAGAGTCCGGGCGGCTTCAGGACAAGGAAGGGAGAAGGCTGCATGGCAAGCATCAGCTCTGCCCTGTTGGCACCTTCTGCCAGCAGCCCTGTCCACTGCCCATGCTTTGCTGAACAAAGTAAAGCTGGAGTAATAGGGGGTGGTGGCAGCCCCTGCCCTCAGGGGCCTGGGGATGCCTGAGCTTTGAGTCCAGATCTTGTGACAATCTTGGGACCTGCAGATTTCAGTCGGCTCTGCTGGCTGCCTCTGGGGACTGGTACCAGCTGCCACAAACACACTGGGCTGATTAGGAGACCTCCTTCTCCCTCTAGGGGGCCTCAGTCCCCCCCACTCAGTACAGTGGAGGCACTAGATGAGGAGACCTCTAAGTTATGTGGTTCTCTGGGCAAAATAAGAAAACGGGACACTGCTGTTCTGTACTTGGCTGTGATTTAGCTAACATGCCGATGCTATCCATCCAATGTGCGTAGAGCCTGAACATTTGGGCTTGGCTGCCAAGGGTGTCCGAAATGTTTGTAAAATTCTACAGCCCCCTCTCTAGGGAGTTAGAAACCCGAAAGTCATCATTTATTGAGCTGTATCTCTGTACAGGGCGCTACATTAGACCTCGTAAGTACATCATCTCTAATCCTCACAGAGATACGACAAGGCAGAGTATCATATCCCTTTTACAGACAATAAATTAAGGCTTAAAAAGGTTAAGTCATTTGGTTGTGATTATACAGCCAGGTGAGGCAGGCTCAGGATTCAAACTCAAGTGTCTGATGCCAGAGTCCATGTTCTTCAAGATTCCGAGAGCTGACATAATTTTGTTTTTAACAGTCAGATGGCATTATCTGGTGACGTGTGTGTGTATTGGAGTGGAGGGAGATCACCATATCTTTCTAAAAAATAAAATAAAATATAAAAAATGTATAGAAAGAGATCATTGAAAAGTGCCGAAACTGATTTTCTCCCTGGCTTAGAAATTGAATCTTATTCTAAACTAGGAGTTCCCAAAGGCATGCCCAGCTTTCCAAGGGACCATTGTGAAGACGGCACCCCTAACACAGGCTAGGCAGCACAGTTGAATAAAGGGTGTCCTTGGTTATAGTCAGAGGTCCTATATCAATACCACATATTATTGGGTGCTCAATTAGTATTTAGAGAGAGAACGAATGAATGAATGGTCAGAAACCATGATATGACGATCCCTGCTTCCCTTCCTTCATCCAGCACTATTGAATGAATGAATGAATGAATGAATGAAGAAAGATGACACAAGCCCCAGTGAAGAGCCTCCTCCTTGAACTTTAACGGGTCCACACCATCCTACAAGGACACAAAATGTGGAAATCATGAAGTGGGTCGTCGAATACAAAGTAGGCTCTAGCCCTACCCCATCCCTACCTTGGCTGTGACTCTGGGCTTGTCCTGTCCCTCTCTGGGCCTAGGTTGCCCCTCTGTCCCACGGTTTCCAGGCCCGACCCAGTTCTGACTTCTGCGGTTTTCATCTTCAGTCCTTGTATCTTGGAGGCCCTGGGCCACCCTGAGATTTCGAGCCTGAGTTCTCCACCGTTGGGAGGGGCTGGCAGGCTTGTCTGTGGCGGGCTGCTGCCGACACCTACTCATCCGGAAGCCTGCTCATTCCGGTGGGTGACCTGCTGCTTCTTGTGGCCAGCCTGCAGGGCAGACAGAGCCCCAGCCCATCATGGCACAGTCTGGTGGATAGCTGCCCAGCCTTGGAGCCTGCCCGTCATCAGGACCCCTCTCCCTCACTGGCTCCCTCACTCTTTCAGCCAGAGCACCTTAGTGTCAGCCAGGACAATGCTGGGAGCAGAGACTGGGAAACAGCCTAGATTTTTCCCCTGGAGAGTTCACTGCCAAGTCAGGGAGAGTGAGCATTATTAGTCCTTTCTTACAGCCGTGGAAACTGAGGCATGGAGCACCTGTGCATTAGTCTCCCCTGTGTCCTGTCTCCACATGTCACACGGAGAGCCCGTTCTTACGTTCTCTTGCTGTTATACATTTCCATCTTGCAGAACCCACTCTCACTTCCCATCCTCCAAGAATGGCTATTGCTGGGTGCTACACCCCACCTGAGCCTCCCTGGCAGCTACAGCAGCACCGACCTTTGGTCCCTCAAGTTCTCAGTACTCGTCCCTACTTCTGGCTTCCCATCAGATCTATGTACCTTCCCCAGAGTGAAGGGGCCAGACACCTCCCCTAAGACCGCTGGGCACCCCTGAGGATGTCCGACTGTGCTGAGCCCTCTTCTCTCCAGAAGACAGCCACAGAGTGAGAGCCCCTGGGTCAGTACTGGCTCCAAGCACAGGCTGGCCTAGTCTGCACGTGTAACTCCAGATCCTGGCCTGGGAGCAAGCTGCTTCTGGCCCCGCCTCCGCGCTGTGCTTCTGGAAGCCTGCCACACCCACCGTGGCTCCCGCACCGAGCCCTGCGGTTAGGAGCTGTTCAGCAAATGTCTGTCACACGGTGTGGAAGTCACTTGGGGGACCCCTAGCACTGACCCCTAGGCATGTGTACTCTCAGACTCTTTGTGTGCCCGGAGAGCTGTTTGCAAAGAGCCCCTGCCAGCACAGCAGGCTCTGTCCTTTTTTTTTTTTCCCCTGACTTGGTTAACTCAGACTTTAGCATTTAATATATTATCCCAACATGGGGTTTGGCAGGGAGGGGAACAAACTCAGGAGCAGACGCACAGGATGGCTTAGGTACCTCCATCAAAGGAGAGTGAGGCCATAAAGCCAGAGGTGACCAAGATGTCATGAAATATTCTAGTCTCAGAATCAGAAGGTCACACAGCATGACGTCTTCCTGATTTACAGAATCTCCGAATCCTGAGCCGGGACTTGGAGGCTCAGAGAATCTAAGAATGGGGAAATCTTAGAACATTAGGCTCAGAGGCATTTTTGGACTCGAAGAATCTTCGCATCGTGAAATCCTAGCCCCTTAGCTTTGAAGACATTTTTTCAGCTCGTACACACAGACTTCTAAAATCTTAGAGTTGGAAGGGCCCAGTTCTCAAGAATTCCAAGAAGTCCCATCCACAAACACAGTGATCTCCTTCCTGCAGCAACTCACCCACCAGCCGATCCCAGGCCAAAGAGAAAAGCCTGAGCGGCAAAGCACTTTGAGACGGAGATAAAAATGGGAGCGTGCCCGTGCCTTTGTTAATAGTTCCCATTTGGACATCTCTCAAAGCCAGGAAGAGGTCGCCTGGTAATGCAGCTTTCCGAGGGAGGAAACTGAAGAATGGGACAAGCCTGCTGCCTGCCAGCCGGGCTGCCGCGTTCTCTCCCCCTCGAGTTTGCTTCTAAATATTATCCACTTCACTCCCTTTTATCTCCCATCACTGGCTCTCTGTCCGCCCACTTAATCCACAGGCAGCCGGTGGCCCAGGCTTCAGTTCTGCTCAGCGGCTGCCAAGCCGTCTGGCTGAGCAGCTCCTCCAGTATCCGCAGGCTTTTAAATCTGCGCAGAATATCCGCTGGAACACAAAACGTTGCCCCAAGCTTGGAAATGCTGTTGCTTGTGCTAGGCCCTCTCCCTCTGCAGGAATTTCCTCCTTTCCTCTTCTACTCCTGATTCCTATGAGATATCCAAGGCTCAGCTCAATGCTGTACCTCCTCCAGGAAGTCTTCCCAGAATGCTCCTAAATCTCATTGGCTTGGGAAGACTTTGTGCAAGTCTTTCCTTGATGACCCAGCCACATCTATTCTTTCCCTCCGTGGAATTGTTTATGGCGTTTTATAGTATTCTTTCGGCACTTACATATTTTACATTCTATTATAATTATTACTGAGGCAGTCTTCTTTCCTAATCAACCTGGCTTCAAAACCTAGCTCAAAATATGCTCACAATTGATTACAAAATGAGACTGGATGTGTTCCAGTTCTGAAGTTGGGGCCCTGTGGTGTATCCTGTGGTTGAGGTGTTGGCAGCTCTGGATGCTAACGGGGGGCTGCGTCTCGGCCTCTGTATTCACAGAAAGCCTCAGCCTGCCCACCTGAGACACGGAGACGGTTCAGTGCTGTCGCTGGTCCATTTGGTGAGGACTTTGTAACATCCACAGGTCACTGTTGGATTTCTCCCTCTCCTTCCTGGAACACTTTGTTGTTTTCTCTTACTCGTCTGTTCCTTGCAGACAAAGCCTTCTTTTTTTCTCCTCTTCTCTACGCAGAGTTCATGTGAACTTCTCCAGGTTCACTCCATCCCCCACTTAATTTTCTTTGAAAAATGTTTAATTTTATCCATTACCTGCTACTTTGCTTGGGGCTGCAGTGCTGCTGACCTGTTCTACTTCTCTCTCCCTTCCTCTCTCTGTCACACAATCCATGGTCAGGCCTCCAAGCATTTGCTTATGCTGTTCCCTCTACCTGAGAGCCCTTCCGAGTTTTTATTGTCTGGCTATAAAGGTTCCTGAGGGCAGTCATTTGAAAAGCCTGGACTCTTCAGGCAAATGATCCTTTATAGCCAGACTTTCATCCATGGTCACCAGATTGGACTGTTCCCTCTGGGCTGATACCACCTGATCATACATAAGTCAGCAGTTTGAGTTTAGGTTGCAATGATGTGACTGGTTTTGAGCATTGTGAGGTTTTTTCCTTTTCTTTTTTGATTTTTTTATTGAGGCTTAATTGACATCACATTATATTAGTTAGAGACTGAGAGAGAGCCAGCTCTGGTGATGGGCACTAATCCTATCATGAGGACCCCACCTTTATGACCTCTTATAAACCTAATTCCCTTGTAAAGTTTCCACCTCCAAATACTATCATAATGGAGTTTGGGGCTTCAACATATGGATGGAGTGGCACAAACATTCCGTCCCTAACAGTGGGTGAGTTGTACCGGGGTCACTCTGAATGCTTGGCTACCCTTGAAAAGAGCCAGAAGGTCGTCAGATTTGGCCCACACAAGTCAGGGCCCTGGGGCCATTTCTGGGTAATGGCCTAGGTCCTGTGCAGTCTCTCTTCAGTGGCACCTGCTGCCAGCCTGTGTTCCTCCCTGACTAGGCAAAGGTAGTTTCCCTGGGGGAACCTACAGGCTTTCAGATTGGTCCCTGACCACCATTACCTCCCCCGTAGGCAGTGCACATATTTCCCGGCCCTGAGTGATGAGACCCTGTCATCTTTTATTCTTGGGGTTCTCCCTTTTCTCCCCAGCGGGTCAGGAAGAGCAGGGGAAAGCACTCAGTTTTGCTTCTCTTACCTTGTGAGCCTATTTCTCTGCATAAAGCTTCCTCCCTCTTTCCCTCATTCAGAGGGACATCCTGGTCTGATTTAACCTTCAGAACCAAGAATTAGTCTATATTCACACAGCATAGCACAAGACTCAGCTCAGAAGTCCCTTAGGACACCTCGGGGCACTGGCCCAGAACGGGCTGGTGCTCCTTCAGGGCCCAGAATCATTGCACTCATTGGGAGTGCAGGTCACCTGAGGCTAGTTGGGGTAACCTTCCTGCACCTTAGTTTCCTATCTATCAATTTCATCTGCTTGCTGTGAGGATTAACTGATTAAAAGTGCCAGACACACATAGTTATTATTGCATCTTTAAATTAGCATCATCATATAATTTTTCAAGAAATGCTTTTTAGCTCCCACTGTGTGCCAGATGCTGGGATTTGTGCTGGAGATACGAAAGTGACCAAGAACTATGATGCTCTTCCCTGTGCTCCCTTCCAGGGTCGGGAGGGAAAGGAACAGAAGTGCCTTACACTGTGGAGCGGGGGTGGGGGGGCGGGGGTGTGTGGCCGTGGCAGGTAATGTGGTGTCCTGTGGGGGCACAGAAGATGCACGCTTCCCAGGCTTGCCCACCTTCGCCCCAGCCCGGCTCGGAGCGCTGTTGGGCGCAGTTGGCGTTGCTCGGGCTGCCTCAGTGGACGGGATGCCGAGAGCGAAAGTGCACATTTCCTAGAAGTGCTGCGTGCGGCCCCGCCTGACCCTCGGCCAGCCCTGGCGACCAAACAGGCGGCGCCAGCGCCCGCGTCCCCTGGCCAGCCCTACCGGGGGAAGCCAAAGTGCAAAGATAAAAGGCCAGGCCTTTTCCACTTCCTCTTCTGTTTAAAGGGCTTACCTGCTTCCTCCCTGTGAAGGTTCTGTAGTGTCCTGACCAGTTTTATCTCCTGGGGACTTAAGGTGGTTTGTAATTTAAGCCTCAGACCCCATTTGAAACCCCTTTTTAGAAAGGAAGATTGGGCAGAGAACGCCTTTCAGATATCTCTCTGGATCATCTTTTAGCCCTAGTTCACACGGTTTCCCTTTCTTGAACTGCTCTGCTTTGAGTTTGAGGAGAGACAAAAGCCTGATTGGCAATGATAATTTCAACTGTTTGCATCGCGGTTTGCAGTTTCCACAGTCTTTCACATGCCACTGGATAGCTCTTCCTCCTGGCCCCCCCAGGAGGACACCTAGAGGGGGGCTAGACCAGTTTCCTGTCTCCCCCCCACCAACCTCCCCTAATCGGACCCCCAGTGGCCCCCCTCCCTGTGGCTGTAGAGTCTCCTGGATTATGGGATATTTTTGAGCTCCAGACCCTCTATTGGGGCTGAGATGCAGCTTGAAGAGCTATGGATGGGCCATGGATGGGTGAACTGAGTCACTTTGGCACCTCAGTGACAATAATGCACTGTCACTGTGCTTGATTGACCTTGACTGGAATGTTGAGTTGACCCAGCTCTACATAACCCCCATGCCAAGGCCTGCTGGTGGTCTTGCAGGTGATTTTTATATTATTCTGCTTCCATCAGTATAGTTTTGTGGAGAGGGTGGTGAGAAAGGAATGCAGGATTCTTGATGGAGACCTTGCAGGTTGAACAGTACTAGGGCCCATGGAGATGGGAGTGGAAAAGGCCTTGCCAAGAGGAAGGAGACTGTTAGGCAGAAGTGCTGGGACGGGAAATGCAGAAGGTTTGCAAAGAAAAGTCTTCCTACCCCTCCCTCCATTGACTCTACTCTCTCCTTTTCCTCTCCAGCTCCCAAGACAGCCATTGTTATTTAGTGCCTATTATGTGCTAGGCCTCAGGTTTATCACAGTAAATTCCTAAAATAATCCTGAAAGGTAAGTATTATTTCCCCCATTTTAGGAAATTGAGGCTAAGTGCTTTGTGCAAAATGATGGAGCCAGGATTTCTACTTAGATCTTTTGATACTTTCAGAAAAAGACTGAACCGGAAGTGGAATGCCAGCTCCACCCCTCGGGCTGGATGACTGAGGGTCTGTTTCCACATCTGAAAAACTGGGGCTCATAATAGCATTCACCTCCTGGTGTGTTGTGAGGAGTGAATGAGGTAATGCATGTCAACCACGTAGCTGACTGCCTCGCACACACTCAGAGGTAATGAATGTTAATTGCGGTGGTTTAAGTCATGGTCATTTTAATTATTGTTATTGGCCCATTTTCACACTGTGTCTCGAGGTGAAGCCCATCCCATAGAGAAAATGGTTCTCGATCCTTTAGTCTCTCACACACCAAGCATCATCCAGAGCAGGTTTGGGGGTCGGCCTGATGGGAACCGTGACGCCCAGCCACCCGGAGCGTGGTTATTTTTTTCTGACCGTCTGGCCATACTCGTTCTAGTTCAGCTTCCCTACAATCTCCCACTGCTCCCTGGAGTGCGGACACATCAAAAGGAGGGAAAAAAAGTTTAGGCTGAAGGCCCCCTGCTTCAGGCCCAGCTCTGCCATGGGTTAGACCCATGCATGACCTGGGGCAATTCCCTCTCTGAGGGTCCTTTTCCTCTATTGCATAAGTAGGTGGGACATTAAGAGCAGTAACTCAGAGTGATGGGGAGAAGCGGGGTTAAAGCCTGGCAAGGATTTTATTAGCCCTTAAGTGTGCCGTGCTGTTTATGGTACTCAGTATGTGAGGTTTTTTCCTCTTCTCTTTCTCCCAGAGAAATACCCTGCACATACTTAGTGAATTGAATTAGTTATTATGAAACTGTTCACCCATCCATTCCTTCATTCTGTTGTTTACTGAGCACTACTGGGAACTACATTGTGCCAGGCTTAGTTCCAGGTCATGAATCTGGGGCTGGTGAGGAAGGGAGGGGTTGAATAGACCCCAGAGAGAGGTGCTTCACAGCAGAGTGCCAAGAATGAGTCTGAGTCTTTTATATGCACTGCCCCACTGAATCCTCACCACAGTCTCTCAGGTACATACTATTATTCAACCCCATTTTACAGGTGAGGAAACTGAGGCACAGATAGGTTATTTCATTTACTTGAGGTCACAGAGCCATTGAGGGGAAGATCTAGAATTCAAACTCGGGAAGTCTGGCTGCAGAGCCTGTGCTCTCACCCTCCCTGCATCTATGAAAAGGGACTGAAATCTGACAATGGGGGGGGGGGTGGGGGGAGAAAGGTGGGGTAATAGCTTGTCTTCTGGGATTGGAAGTATGAAAGACTGGGAGATCCAGGGAGTTGATAGACTTCTGATGTTCCCCACTGAGGAAGGCTGCCACTTTGGGAAGGAGAGAGTGAGGTGGCCTATTGGCCAGGACCTAAGGTGAGGAGGGGGTGTGAGGAGAGAGGTACAGGTTGAGAGCAGAAGCCGACCTTGGCAGGTGAAGGAAGGGCAGGGCAGGCTGGGGGCCCAATAGAAGTGGAAGCTGTGAATCTGTAACTGCACCAGTCTGGATGGCTGGGACACTTCTTCGTGTAACTGTCTAGGGTGGGTGCAGGAGTAAGGAAGTGTGACGGAGGGCCACCCCCATCCCCAAGCCCGAGGAGTCCCTGCTGGGTTGGGTAGCAGTTCCTGCCTGCCTGTCGTGGTTGAGCACTGACCCTCAGCCCCCGCCCCATGGTGGCTGGGGCTTTGCAGGCCCTGGGGTCCTCTGGAAGCCCTACAGATGCTACCAAGATGGATGAGACTGCATCCTTGCTGTCCAGGTAGTTTTCTTTGCTGGTGAGATGCTCATTGTATACAACAGACAGACCTCCCCTCCTTATGAGTACCTGGCTGGCCTGAGTACGCATACATTACTCATACTATACTTGGCAGTACAATGCCACCTGAGCTCGGTATTGAAGGACACACGGGTGTTCCCGGGGTTCAGGAGAAGCACCAGGTATGGGAGCGGGGGCTGATGGTGGTATTGATTCAGACCGAGAGACCATACTTATGGTCATGGACAGTGCTTGCTGGAGGAATAGGAGACCAGGGAACTGGCCAGAGAGGCTCATGGGCCACACAGTGGAGGGCTTGTAAGCCATGTTAAGAAGCATGGGTTTGGGGCTTCCCTGGTGGCGCAGTGGTTGAGAGTCTGCCTGCCGATGCAGGGGACATGGGTTCGTGCCCCGGTCCGGGAAGATCCCACATGCTGCGGAGCGGCTAGGCCCGTGAGCCATGGCCACTGAACCTGCGTGTCCGGAGCCTGTGCTCCGCAACGGGAGAGGCCACAGCAGTGAGAGGCCCACGTACCACAAAAAACAAAAAACAAACAAACAAAAGAAGCATGGGCTTGATCCTGGGTGCACTGGGGGTCATTGTTCCCCACTCCTATGTTCTGTAATTCACTCATTCGTCAAGTTGGAGCATCTATCTCACCCAAACTTGCTTGAAAGTTTTCAAGCCCCTTGGCTTGAGGAAGGAGCTGCCGTGTGAAGGTCTTTTCCCTCATCAGATCCAGGATGTTCCCACTGCTGGGCCAGAGGAGAAGGACTCTCAGCTTCTGGAACAGGAGCGCGGGTGTGTTTTCTCTTAGAAACTGGATCATAAAAGTAGTCTGGCGGCTCAATGAGACCAACCGTAGTTAAAGATCAGCCTTTTGTGAGGAGCCTGAGACCCTGATCACCATTTATAAAACAGCTACTGTGGGATGACATGGCCTTGCATTTCATGTGGCCCATTTGATGGCAGATTTGGGGGGATTCCACCTGTTAGAAGTGGAAGTGGTGTGAGGCAGGCAGTTCCGGAATGCTCACCAAGCAGAGGTGGGAGATGGGAGGATCTGCGGTTTGTAAATGGTCCGTAAATCATGAGAGCACTGGATCAGGAGTCCAGCAGAATGAGCCTGGGCAGGTCCCTCACTGGCCGACCCCACTTGACAGGTGTGAGTGCTTGGTAAACCGTAATGGCACCCTGCTGCTTCAAAGCCACTGTCTCAGCTGGCTCTGACCTCATTGGAAAAGAGCATTTTTTATTTTATTGTCTTTTATGTGCTTACATGTCTGTCTCCTCCATAGACTGAAGTTCTTTGAGGGCAGGAACCTCATCTAATGACTTGAGTTTGCCTAGGGCCTGGCTCCAAGTACACACTCAGGGATGCTAGGAGTAGCTGTAAAATTACCGCTGTATCTACACATCATGGCCTGAGTATCCAGGTGGAAAACAGAAAGTCCCCAACTACCCCCGCTTTGTTCCCAGATTTCCAGATGTTTGGTTCCAGGAGGTCAAACATCTAGGCAGCCTTTCGTGTGTCCCACTGTGGCACCCAGGTGTTCGGCTTTGATGACTGTGCCCACTGAGCCCCTGCTCACCCCCAGATGGGGCTGTGGTTTCCCACTGATCCTTCATTCCCACAGGGGCCCTAAGGGCTTCTCCTGGGATTGGAGGCATCTTCCCAGCCCTCCCTCCAACCCCCTTCCTCACACTTCTGTGTTTTTTCCAGGACACGGATCAGAGCTTCTGTTTGCTGGTCATTCAGTGATTCTCACACAATATAAATGAAAGCTGCTAAAACCGATAAATTCAAACCATGTGTGGGCACTGGGGAAGTGCAGGGACGTCAGAAGGCTGCAGTGTGAGGTGGCGGCAGCTCTGACGGCACCCAAGCTGATTTGTATATGAGAAAAGTAAATATCCCAAGTGGTAAACAGCCCTGGGTCTCTCATCATCGCTGGGATTCAAAGGCATTTAATAGGAATGCACGCTCTCCATCTCTTGTAAACAAACTGAGATTCTCTCTGCATGCTGACCTAAATTCTGCATGTTCATCTTTTGGAAAGCCAGCCAGTCACTCTAGTTGGGAGACCGCAGGCAGTCTGGCCTGTTGGGTTGGGTCGCCTTCTTCCTGGCTTTGCAGCTGGTCTAGCACTTTGGTTTTGCAGAGGGCTACCTTTTCATCTCTCTTGGCCTTAGAGCAAATGGGTTGGGTGGCCATTCTCACCCTTGTCTCATTGAGCAACACAAAGCCCAGAGACGTAAATCAACTTGCCCAAGACTGCACATCAGGTCCAGCTGAGCCAGGACACCTCTTCTCTCCTCCCTGAGGACCCTCTAGCTCTCCATCCTTTCTCATGAATGGTAGTTCTGTTCCCCTCACTCAGAATCTCATCAACTCCTCCCTTATTTCCTCTCCCTTCCTGGAGCCGGGCCTTCCTCTGGGTCCCTTCTTCCTCTGTTTTTTTATTTTATTTTATGTTTTAATTCTTGTGTTTAGGAAAGTGCCCCAGGGAAGGAACCAGACAGTCATGGGTTGGAGAATTCTGGTTTCTCCACCTGTCAACTGTGTGGCTTCCAACAAGTTCCTTCTCTGAGCCTTGCAGTTGTCAGTTTTCACGTCTGTAAAATGAGGATAAGAGCACCTACCCTCTTAGATGGCTGTGAGGGTTAAATGGAGCTCCCATGTGTGGAAATGCCCAGCCTGCTCCATCCCACTTTCCTTCAACTCTGGACTCTTCAAGTGGCCTCCTAATTGTTAGAAAGGGATTGATACTTAAAATTGCATACAACTAAGTATACCATGTACACATACACAAGTTAATACATGTAAAACTGGTGAAGTCTGAATCACATCAGTGGATTGTGTCCATGTCATGTTCCTGGTTTTGATATTGAATTCCAGTTATGTGAGATGTCACTGTTGGGGGAAGTTGGGTGAAGGGTATTCTTTCTCGCAATTGCATGTAAATCTATAATTATCTCAAAATTAAAAGTTTAATGAGGAAAATGGATTAACCTTCCCATCACACTCATTCTTCTGCGCCCACTGCAGGCCAGGTACTACTCCAGGTACTAGGCATGTGTCAGTGGACACGAAAGAAAAAAAATCCTCTTTCCCACCTCCTTCAGGTCTTTGCTCAAAGGTGGTCTCCCTGACACCCTACTTAAGATTGCACATCCCTCCCTTGAACTTCCGGTCCTCCTTGCCCGCCTTTTTCCTCCATAGCACCTGTCCTCAGTTGGCATTCTATATATTTTATTTACCTATTTTGTTTATTGCCCTTTATTTACTCTCTCACTAGAATGTCAGCTCCATGAGAGTATTCTGTCTGTGTTCTCTGTATCCTTGGCACCTAGAACATGCCTGGCATGTAGTAGGCACTCAGCTAAAGTTTGTTGAGTGGCTGAGAGGTGACAGATAAGAAACAAGTCAGGATGGGCTAAGTACTAAAGGCAAAGAAAGCAGAGAAGGGGAGGGTGAGATGGTGGAGGAAATGTCGTTTTGATCATGTATTTTTCTGCAAATCTTTCAGGCCTCCCTGTTGTGTGAGGGGTAAAGTCCTGGCTTCTTAGATTGTGATCTACTCATTAATTCACTCTTCTTTTTATTCATTTACCAGATGTTTCTTTGAGCCATTACTCTGTGCAGGGCCCTCTAGAGCAGGCAGAGAGGAGGCAGGAAAGGATCTTGCCCCCAGGAGGCCTACGGGTGGGTAGGAGAGATGGGACAGGCATGGAAACAGCACATGACAAGGAAGAATGAAGCTGGTGTGAGCCAAGTAAGAGTACTGGGGGTGGGGTGCTGAGGAGGGAAGGCTCACTTGCGGGCAAGGTGCTTGGGGAAGGCTCCGTGGAGGAGGTGCTGATTCCTGGTCTGAAAAGTCTGGGAGGATCTCCAGGCCTTTTCTGGTCCAGCCCCAGCTCAGCAAACCAATTTCCTCTTACATGGCTCCCCTAGGGGACCCGGCAACTCTAATCATACCGCTCCCTGTAGCTGGTTCTGGATGCCCCGGCTCTGCTGATGCTGCCTGCCTATCTCTTTCCCTCTGTCTCTCTAAATCCTATTTCCTCTTCCAGATCCAGCCTGGCCTTTCCTGCAGGAAGGCTTCCTTGATTGCCCTAGTTCCCACGATCTGTTGTCTTTGAACATCTGTGCCATTTGTAGTCTGTATTGCACTGTTTGACCTCTTATGAGAGAGGGGACCAGCTTCACTGTGGGTGGGACTTGACCCTCCATCTGGGGCAGGAGCTGGCTACTAAGCTGAACTTAGGCTTAGGTACACAGTAGACCCTCAGCAGTGCTTGTGGCTGGATGGACTCGAGAGCACTGGAAAAATGTCATTCATCTTCAAAGAGGGCAGGATTTGCTATTTTTGTCATTGACCTAAACTCTCCTTGTCTAGAACCACTGGAAGTCCAGTTAGGAGAGGGATGAAGTCTGCCTTTACAGCTTTTCTGAGTGTATTGTTAACAAACTAATGCTGTAAACAGAGCAGCCCCAGTGCTTAACAGACTCCAGGAATTTGTCTCTTTCCTGGCATCATACTGGAGCCTGTGCTCAGTGAATTCTTACAAAAAGACATGAAAGTATCTTTCCAGCATTTACTGCTGTACATTCATTCACCTAACAAATGTGGTTTTTCAATAAATTTTTAAATTTTAGCTAGTTTCTGCTGTACAGAATTATCGAGAAGATAGTACAGACAGTTCTATACCCACTTCCCCCTGTTGCTGACCTCTCACATTAGCATGGTACATTTCTCACGACGAATGCACCAATGTTGATATGTTATTATTAACTAAAGTCTATACTTCACTCGGATTTCCTTAGTTTTCCCCTAATGTCCTTTTTCTGTTCCAGCATCCCGTGTTACATTTACCTGTCATCTCTCCTTCGATTACTCTTGGCTGTGACAGTTTCTCAGACTTTCCTTGTTTTTGATGACCTTGACATTGAGTACTGATCAGATATTTGTCCCTCAATTGGGATTTGTTTTGATGTTTTTCTTATGATTAGACTGGGGTTAAGCTTTTGGGGGAGGAAGACCAGAGATAAAGGGCCATATTCATCACGTCGTATCAAGGACACATACTGCCAACCTGATTTACCTCTGTTGGTATTAACCTTGATCACCTGGCTGAGGCACTGTGTCAGGTTTCTCCACTAAAAGTTACTCCTTTTCCCCCATCTTTCCATACTGTCCACTTTGGCAAGAAGTCACTATGAGCGGCCCATACCTAAGGCGTGGGGAATGTTGTTTCTCTTCAACCAGTGTGTTTGGAATGCTTGCTCTGTGCTGGGCCCTGTTACAGATGCTGAAAATACAGCTGTGAATGAGACAGAAAAGATTCTTTTCCTACATGGAACTTTCATCCAAGTGAGGGTTTAATAATAACTAAATCGTTTTAGAGCATGATAAGTTGTATAAAGAAAAAAAGGCAATGGGCCAGAGAGGGACCTGGGTGCTAGGGGGTAAAGGAGGGGGAGGGACAGCTGCTTGTTTCCTTGGGTTTTCAGGCAAAGGTGCCTTTTGAGCTGAGTCTAGAGGGTTAAGGAGGGACCAGCCATGAGCACCTGGGAAGCAAATTCTGGGCAGAAGGAGCAGCAGATGCCGAACACTGAGGCCCGTTTAAGGAGCAGAAAGGATGCCGTGATCAGAGCCCTGTGTGTGCTGGATGGTGTCAGGAGATGGACAAAAAGGAGCTGGGGTGAGATCTCGAGAGACCTACACATCACAGGAAGGCATTTGGATTTTATTCCAACCATGGAAGCCATTGGTTCGAAGCAGGGGAGGCTGGATTTGCTTTCATGTATAAACGATGGCTTTGGGTGTGGTGTGCGGAATGGGCTCTCCTGGAGATGAGAGCGGAGGAAGCTGGGACACCAGCGTGAATGACGGTGGCTCGGACCTGGGGGGAGCAGACAGAGGTAGGTGTGCCTCCATTTTGGAGGTGGAGCTGACAAGGCATCTGATGAGTTGCTTGTGGAGAGATCAAGAAACTGGTGCGGGCTTCCCTGGTGGCGCAGTGGTTGACAGTCCACCTGCCGATGCAGGGGACGCGGGTTCGTGCCCCGGTCCGGGAAGATCCCACATGCCGTGGAGTGGCTGGGCCCGTGAGCCATGGCCGCTGAGCCTGCGCGTCCGGAGCCTGTGCTCCGCAACGGGAGAGGTCCACGTACCGCAAAAAAAAAAAAAAAAAGAAAGAAACTGGTGCATGCTTGCACTCTTTGGTCCCTGGTGGTACCATTAACTGAAATTAGGGGAGGCTGAGGAGGTAAAAGCACAAGTACTCAGGTGCATTAGAGTAGCTCCCTCAGAATCCCACTTGCCAGCATCGCTGTCAGTAGCCCCTTTGGGTTACACCACATACCTGGAGAGATCGGGACGGTGTTCTGTTTGCTGATTCAGTCGCCACCTTTCTCCTTGGCAGTCCACACTATTGAGGGCTGAGTGCCAAGGGCAGATGTCCCTGGAAGGCGATCCGGATGTGAAGAGTGGACCGGTTACTGAGGGGGCTGGCTGCCTGCCACACCCTGCTGGGCACATGCCAGGCACTGAGCAGGACGCCTTCCTGCCTCTCCCCGTGCCCAGCCCACGGGAAGTTGTTTTTTTCCATCCCAGCTGCCACTAAGTAAGCATATGTTGGTTTGTGTTGAATTATGTCCACAGTAAAGTCAGTCAACAAGTACTGATTCAACACCAATTACTGTGTGGTGCCGTGGTCCCTGCCTCAGTGGAAATTTAAGACGTAAACACGGTAAAGGGACCGAGTGTAGGTAGCATATTTGGCAAAAAGTGTACCACCATCCATGTACAGGAGAGAAAACACAAGTCTCCAGGGAGGCATGGAGGCATCAGGGAGGGCTCCCTGGAGGAGATGGAAACAGAGCTATAAATTGGAAAGGCACTGAGGGGAATGGGCCATGTGGCCAGTGTTTCTGTTAGGGAATTGGAGGTAGAAAGGGCTGGAGAGGTAAATGTATGGCCCATCTACCAGCATGGTGTCAGAATAGGTGCTAAAAACTAAAAACTATCTGTTGGAGGGGTGAGTGATTAGAAAGTAGGTTGATACCACTGCCTGGAGGGCCTCTGATGTGAGGATGAAGGAGTCCATTGTCTCCTAGGAGCCACGGGGAACCACTGTCTAAGAAAAGTGGAAGGAACCATATCCTAAAGAAAGACTTTTGAATTTCTAGCCAGCATTTAATTTTTTATAATAATAATGATACTGCTAATAATAACAATAATTTTTATAACTACTTAATTAGCGTTATTTTTGCCAGAAAGGAACTGTTAGTTTCGTGCTTGGCCCCGTCTGTGTGTGATTAGAGGTTATTGACTGAGAGCAAGAGGGACTTTTTTATCTCGAGGTTTTGTTGTTTTCTTTCCTCGCTGGTCTCTGCTGAGAGTCCATCTCACTGTTGGCGCTTTAATCTGGTTGTGTTCCATGAGATACCACAAAAGCACAATCTCTGACAAGGTAAATATGCCAAATCCTTATTATAACATTTAATCACTTAGGGAGGTTTCGCTCTGGGGTGGGAGTGGAGGAGTGGTGGGAATGGAAAGAGAAGTCCAGATTGCTTTGATTAGCTGCATTTTTCTTTCTGGGTGAATGGGAAGGCTTTGGTGGAAATCTCAGTCTTAGAGACTGTTTCCAGGAAAGGGTGAGGAAAGTGATTGAGGAGGTTCTGGAGTCTTGGTCAGTGGAAGGGATGGAACACCGATTGTGGTGGGCCTGCTGCTGTTGGGAGGCAGGAAGAAGGCACCTGTCTTCCCATCAGGAGGTGGTGTCTGTGGTGAGGGCCGGGGGTTTGGGCTAGGCAGGCATACCTGGCACAGGGTGGACCTCAATAAATTCTCATTGATTGGGTGAGCCTTTAACCACATGGTAGTTAATTGTTTTAAGGATTCGGACTGATGAGAGACCACTTCCAATAAGACTAGCCTGGGCATCACGGAAGAAGTGGTGTTTGGTGCAGGCCTTTCCCCACTTGTAACGGCATTCAAGGCCAGACAGCTTCCTAGAGTTTTCTCATGTATCTCAAGGTTGTTTCTTTCCACTTTGTGGATGAAGAAGCCACACTCAGGGGGCTAAGAGCTTCATTCATACCACCAGGAGAGCAAGGGCAGGCCTCTTTATTCACCGGTCTGGCTTAGGGTCCGGGTGGTACGCTTACACACAGTAGTGTCTCGGGGTGTGTGCATTGAATTAGTGAAGTCTTCTGGGAACATACTGTATTGGAGGGCTTCAGAAAGTAGGATATGTAGCCATGGTACAAACTCAGGCCTCCCATTTTCAAAGCCTGATTCCTTTTACCGTACTGCCCAATTTCGTTAGGCAGAGATGCTATGTTAGATTATCGTTCAGAAATATTCATTCCCAGCCTCCCCTTTCTGCCAGCCTCCAGTGATGCAGGGTTTGGCCATGTGCCTTTCTTTGGCGTGTTGGGCAGAGTATGCTTCCTGGCTCCTTGACTTTGGGCTCTGTCATGTGACTTGCTTTGGCCAATGAGACGTTAGCAAACTCGAAGCCAGCAGAACCTTAAGGTGCTTGCTTAGTTGGGCTCATGCTCGCATGTGCCTGCCACCACCCTGAGAAGAGATTCCCCATGTGGCTGCTGGCCCCTCGACCTGGATCCCGCAATGAACACAGGAGACCTGAACCCGACCGACAATGAAGAAAGAGCCAAGCCCAGATGGACACACAGCTTTCCCTCAACCCAGATCAACCAACCTCTAGCTGACCCACAGTGAAAAGAAGGGATTGTTGCTTTCAGACACAGAGTCTTGGGGTGGTTTGTAACACAGCAGTAGCTGACAGGTAGAGATGAGAAGGGCATCCCGGGCAGGGGCTGGCCCATAACATATGTCATGGAGGGAAAGAGGGAGTGAGGGGCAGAGATGAGGCTGGGAGTAGAGGTTCCAACTACAGCTCAGGTCTTGAGTTTCAGTGTAAGGAATCTGATCATTTTCCAGTAGGCAGTGGGAGACACTGAAAGTTGTTGAGCTTAGAGGGATGAGATCCAAACCAGCTATAGAAGGTAAACTGGAAAATAAGTGCAGAATGGTTAAAACAGAGAGGGGAAGAGACAAAGGCCAAAGGACCTGTTGGAAAGCTGCTATTATTTGCTCTCCACTGTATCCCAGAGCCTAGCACTAAGCTCCTTATACAATAGGTACTTAATAAATATTTGGTGAATGAATAAACGTGTAACAAAATTGTCCAGGGGTTTGGTAATGAAGACTTAGACGACAGAAGTCTCTGATAATTCACTTATTTACCCATTTATTTTTTCACCTGTGTTTGTTGAGCCCTTGAAATAGATAAGTACTTGAATCTGGGGCAGGGCTGCTCAGAGCCTGAGGAGGGACCCTTCCCATACCTTCTTGAAAAGGCCAACCAGGAGGTAGGGCTGGAACAGGAGGGTGAGGGTGTGGGAGAGGTGGGCCTCGAGGGAGGGTGTGCACCCCTCTCCTGCTCATGAGGACGCAGTGGGGATGAATGTCATCTCTGCTGGCTTCACCTGGGACCAGGACAGTGTCCCTTGTCCTCTCTCTGATACCCGTGGCTGGTTCTGCAGGGGTTACTAGGTTTGGGAGTTTCAATTATATTTGACTTTCTCCTTTAGACCAGGCTATCCAATCTTTTTAGGCTTTGTGTCCGCACTTTCATTCACTCATCTGCTCTGGGCCAGCCCGAGGCTGGGTGGCAAGGAGGCTTTGAAGACTAAGAGGCAGTCCCTTGCTTAGAGGAACGCATAGTTCAGTGGTTCGTAAATCTCTAAAGTGTGACTTTCGGCAAATCCTGGCCCTCTCCCTGTCTGTTTCCTCATCTGTAAAATGGCCACTGAGAGGCCTGGGTTCAAATCCCAAGTCTGTACCTTGCTGGCCGTGTGGCCTTAAGCAAGTCACTACTTGACTGAGGCTCTGAAAGGTGGTCTTGCTCCTTTCCTGCAAGATGGGAAGATCCTGTGGGATGGCACGTGGGAGAGGGGCCGAGGTGAACTCTCAGAGAACAGCGGCTTTTCAAAAAGTGCCCGAGGCTGGTTGAGATGAAAATAAGCCCCCAATCCGGAGCTGCATCCTGCTTGTGTGAGCACACTCACCCCAGGAACCTTTATTTGCACGTGGCCCAGGTCAGGAGACATCAACCCTCACCCATGGATCCACTAGGGAAAGAAAAACAAACAAGCAGATGGAACCCCCAGTCTTCCGTGAGCATAGCCTGGGCCAGGAATGGTACCAGAGCCTGTTTCTTGTGTTAAAGAGGAGCTAATTGTAGTGGCCTCCTGAAATCTTGGGTTGAGAATGATTCTGAGGCTCCGTTGGACTTACTGGGACACAGGGCTTAATGATGCTCACAGGAGAAACTGCAGGTGGCACGTGTGCCAAGCGCTTGTGAGGGCTGACCTCTTTCTTCAGGCTGCAGGGTCACCCATACTTTCTCATCCATTCGACAAATTCTTACTGAGCCCCTGCTGTGTGCGGGGGAGTGTCCTGGGTGCTGAGACTGCAGCTCAGAAACAAAACAACGTGCAGGACCCTTGTGCACGTTACATTCTAGAGGGGACAGACAGGGGGCAAATGATAAATATCATAAGTAAATCTAATAGTAGGCTGGAAGGTAATGTGTGCTGAGAAAATAGGAATAAGACAGGGTAAAGAGGCTCTGATGTGCCCACCACCCCATCCCCCAGAGACAGTCTTGTTTAATACCCTCAGAGCAGCATATGACCCCTAACCGTGGCTGGTGCTTCTGCCTCTGGAGCTCATACGTGCTGAGCACTTGAGGTGATTCCGAGGGGTGTTGTTGTCTTGGAGTGTGTGTGTGTGTGTGTGTGTGTGTGTGTGTGTATGCACACCTGGGTTTGATCCTGTGTTCCTGACCCCGAGATGAATGACGTTGGATTAACCATTTTGGCATTAGCTGTACTTCCTTCAGCTGCCCAGACAACTAAGAGTTATTGTCCCTTTGTGGCGGCTCATGCCCAAAGTCCTGGCCTTCTGGCAGCTGGTTTGGGGGCTTGGGGACTGGGGTGGTGGAGGAAGTAAAACCACAGTTATTGTCATAGGAGCAGCCTGTGGTTTACCTTCTTGGGCTTGATTTCCTGAGCAAATTAAAATTTAAAATAAATATTCATGAGGAAATATGCATACGGGTCATGAGCATGCAGTTATCACAAGGCAAGAATGTTATTTGTTTTGAATCAAATATTAATATGCTAATTTCAACAGTTCTTATCTCTGTGAAAGCAGGTAGTGTAAGCGTCTCTACTAGGCAGTACTTTCTTGCCTAGTTCCAGTTACCATGGGAATCAGTCGACCAGGGTGGTTCCCAGCACGTGCCCATCACTGCACCCTGCATTATAATCATCAGTACTGTTTGTCCTTGAAAACCACATTGTACACTGTGAGATAACACACAGTGACACCTCATTTAGGCAACATCAGTTTTGTGAGCTCTTCCACCAAAAATGAATTATCTAGATAATTAAGTTTAGATAGATAATTATCTAGGTAATAAAATCATAACCCTTAGGTCATGATGTTAGCTGACATACCCAGTTTGGATGGGAAGCTTTTTTTTTTTTTGCAGTACGCGGGCCTCTCACTGTCGTGGCCTCTCGCATTGCGGAGCACAGGCTCCAGATGCGCAGGCTCAGCGGTCATGGCTCACGGGCCTAGCTGCTCCGCGGCATGTGGGATCTTCCCGGACCGGGGCACAAACCCGTGTCCCCTACATTGGCAGGCGGACTCTCAACCACTGCACCACCAGGGAAGCCTGGGTGGGAAGCTTTTAAAAGTATGTTTGTCACACACAAGAGCAGGCTCTTCCATTGGTCCACCTTTTGCTTAGAGACTCAGGGTCATCCATGGTGGCCTAGATGATGTGGGCTGGATGACCCTCGGTTGCTGTCATTCTCTACTTTCTGGGAGTCTTGCTGACCATTTCTCTATCTCTTCCATTAGAGTCAGGCTGAAGGTTTTGACTTGCTTCCTGGAGCCAACATCCTTTGCAACTTTTTGGTTGCTTTTAATCTTTCATGGACTAGGAAGCCAGAGAACCAGATTTGTTAAAAGTGCGTCCAAAGCTAAACTAATTTCAGATGAAGATGAAGACGCTGAGGCATTCTTCTAGGAGTCAAGTGCTCGAATGGGGTGTGGGGCCAATTTTGTTGTTTGAACATGTGTTCTGGACACAGGAAGTTACTAGATATAGGACTTATAAATGCAGGAAGTATTACTCTGTGTGTGTGTGTGTGTGTGTGTGTGTGTGTGTTTATCCACATGAACCATGGGGTGGGGTGGGACTGTTAATTCAGTTTCTGAAGGGATTTCTTTTGACACAGGGATCCAGTGTGTTCTTTATGGCCCTGCTTAGTGGATAAAAGCTTCTAGGGGGCTGGTTTCAGCTCAGTAAAGGAAGAATTTGCTAATAGAGAAGTTCAGTCGTGGGACGCCTGACTTGGGGGCTGTGAGTTCCTAGTGCTGGAACTGTTCTAATGAAGGCCAGGTAACTACACATCTAAGGACACGGTTGAGGGGATTTAAACATTGTCAAGTGATTGACCTGCTTTTTAAATTTAAAATTTTTTTCAACTTATTAAAGTATAATCGATGTATACTGAACTGTATACATTTGAAAGGTCGACATGGTTGATTTTTAAAATCTGTGTTTAAGACTGGACAAAGCTGTGTTATAAAAATATAAGTATACACATCATGGCATCCTGCAATTCACCGTAGTGACTGTTGTGAACTAGATGTTTGTATCCTCCCAAAATTTGTATGTTGAATCCTAAACCCCCAATGTGATGGTATTTGGAGATGGGGCATTTGAAGGGCAATTAGGTTTGGATGAGGTCATGAAGATGGAGCCCTTGTGATGGGATTAGTGTCCTTTTAAGAAGAAACACCAGAGAGCTTGCTCTCTCTCTCTCTCTCTCTCTCTACCACATGAGGACACAGCCAGAAGGTGGCCGTCTGCAAGCCAGGTAGAGAGGCCTCACTGGAACTCAGCCATACTGGACATACTGGACTTCCAGCCTCCAGAACTGTGAGGAAACATATTTCTGTTGTTTGTACTCCCTAGTCTATGGTATTTGTTTTGGCAGCCCGAGCTGACTAAGAAAGCCACCCTCGTACCAGGTGTGTCTGAATTACAGAGGTTTCTGCCAGGAGTTTATCAGGCAGTCTGGGAAGCACCTCCTTCTGTCATTCATATTGACAGCTGAGTGCCGATGTGTCCCTCCCTGGCTCCCAAAGTGAGACCTTCATCTTAAACAGCTAGAAATGGGTGACATTTCCTTTGGTGTCAGGTGACAGCCGGGCAAGTCAAGAGCCCAGCTGTAAGGCCATAAATACTGATGAGTGTAGGCCACTGCCTTCCGGAAGGCATGTGCAGGGCTCTGGGCTGCTTGTGTCTGCGGTGGGGAGCAGCCGCCTGGGTTCCCATGGCCTGGATGGTGCTGCCAGATGTCACATGTGCAGCCCTGCCACCTCCCTACTATTTACGGCCAAGTCACTACATGGGACTCAGACCCTAGGACCCTGTGCTGGCATTCAAAAGGATTTAATAGACCTCTTTGTAAACAGCGCCAAACAGTTGTTCAAGTGACCGCGTGGCTGTGATGCAAAGTGCAGCTTGGGCTTTATTTGTTTGGGTTCTTCCCCCCTTTATAAACAGAGAAGAGTGTCTGCCTGCAAAATTGTCTTCCTGGCAGGATGGGAAGAGTTGAGAGAGGGGAATTCTTCCTTCCCTGCTCTGTTCTTCGTGACTCAGGGGCCACATGTTTCCAAAAGCCATTTTGAGAACCCCAGCTCTCAATGACCTCAAGCCCTGAACAGTTAGAAGTGTGAGGGACTCAGGCTGACTCAAGCCAACCCCAGATCACATCGTGTCAAGAAGGAAGGTGGGATCCCATTTTCCCATGGACTGAAGTAGGAAGAGGGTGTGAGGTCACATTTAGGTATCGGGTACCTTGTCAGAAGCGCTGCTGAAACAGACTCCCCCAGAAGTCCCTTTCTTGTCCCTTTCAAGTCCCTGCCTTGTCCCTTTCACTTCACATGGTATCTCAATTAGCCCAGCTTTGGGCCTGGCCCCAGTTTGCTTCTAATTTGTTGAATTCCTAACCACAGACAAGGTTAGGAGTTGGATCTGGGTTGGGGAAGGGGCAGGACCAGGGTCAGCTGGGCAGCCATCCTCAGGACACGGGAGGGAGAGCACAGTCAGATGTCAGCTCTCCCCGAGGCTCTCCCCCCCTCTGCCCCAACATCCTCCACAGGCATTCACTAGACTTTCTGGTCTCAGAGGAGGTCTTTTGCAAGGATGGGGGATGCTTAATTGCAAGTCTGGCTCTGTAACCTGGTCGTGGACCCTGCCAGATATCCCATCCATCAATTTTTATTTTTTTTTTGGCTGCATTTGGGTCTTCGTTGCTGCTCAAGGGCTTTCTCTAGTTATGGCAACAGGGACTGCTCTTCGTTGCGGTGTGAGGGCTTCTCATTGTGGTGGCTTCTCTTGTTCTGGAGCATGAGCTCTAGGCGTGCGGGCTTCAGTAGTTGTAGCACGTGGGCTCAGTAGTTGTGCCTCCCAGGCTTAGTTGCTCCACGGCATGTGGGATCATCCCAGGCCAGGGATCGAACCCGTGTCCCCTGCATTGGCAGGCGGATTCTTAACCACTGTGCCACCAGGGAAGTCCCCCCATCACCTTGGAATGCAGAGGCGTAGCCCCCAAGTTCCCAGAAAAGTCAGACTTGTGCCTTCATTGGAACCCCTTTCATCATGCCCCACCCCTATCTGTCGGGGCACCCACCCCCCACCCCCCCAGGGACTTTGGGTTGAAACCACAATCTGGCCTTGATGCTTGAGTTGAACCCACTTGATCAAGTCCTGGAAGAAAAATCAAAGGCTATCAAGGAAGAATCATGTGAGGTACTTATAGTCCTGAATACATCTCCACACAAAAAGACTTATTCTTTGAAGACTGAGTCAGATGGCTCAGTGCCCTGCATGGGGGGAAAAGCTCTAAAGAGTTAGGTAGAACCCTGGGATGAAGAGAGATTGTGTCTGCCAGCACCCCCCCGTCCCGGCCCGGGCAGGGCTTCTGAGGTGCCCCGCCTGTTCTGTACATGGTGGGTGTGTTGTCTTCCTTCCCAGCACTCCCATTGCCTTATCTGCAACGTGAGAGAAACGGGAAAAAGTGACCAAGCCCAGGCTGGCCCCGAGTTCCCCAGCTGTGTAGAAGGTGCTGGTTGAAATCTGAAGGCTGTTCAATATTAAACAAACAAACAACTGAAGGAATATTTATTGGAAGCAAAACTGCAAAGATAACTCAAATGTCAAGTCTTTAACCCCCAAATACATCAGTATCCTTGGCTCAAACTCTGTTTACCGGTTGGAAGACTGGGCCAGCATTTTGACAAAATTTGGGACAGGGATGCCGTTTGTTCAATAGGGGAAATACTGCAAAACATGATGGTCAACAGGCTATGGGTGGGAAGGGAAGGTCTTTGCTCAGTGAAAACTTTGGGAACCTTGTTTCCAGCGTTCCAGAGTTCCTAATGAAGTTTGTGTCCTTCTCTCAACAACACTGTGGGTGATCTTTGCCGGCTGAAGCGTGATCTTCCAACCCTAAACTTGACGAGTGGCCAAGATTCAGGTCTGGAAAGTGCTAAGCCCGCTCACTGGAAGCTCCGAGGTATCTTTGGCCCCCCTGCGCTTACTCAGGTAGTAATTCTGTGTGCAATGTAACCAGAACACTCCCTTTCCATCTCTGTTAATTTCCAAATTGGCTCGTTAAATCTATACATTCCAGAGACTTAGTCCAACATTCCAGGGAACCTTTCCATGGACAATCAGAGCAGGAGTTCTTTTCAGCAGGGTTTGTTCAAGCGGAGGGAATGTGAAAAAAAACCTCCAGAACAAATTACCTTCATCTTGCAGAGGGGACCTCAGATGGCAGCCTCGCGGTTACCCCGGCCGTGTCTCTCCCTGACTCTGCCTTGTCCCTTTCGCTTCACACGGTATCTCAATGAGCCCAGCTTTGGGCCTGGCCCCAGCTTGCTTCCAGTTTGTTGAACTCCTAACTGCAGACAAGACACTGTTAACTAGCAGCGCTGCCAGAGAGCGAGTGCAGTAAACTCCAGGGTATTCTCTTCTGTGTTGTTGTTGTGACACAAACATGTAAGTGTGTTTGAAACCTCAGAGCCCAGCTGCTAGGGGAGGTGTCTGTTTTGCTGCCAGATGGGTACATAATGTACCACACATGTGAGCAGGGCACTGGGGAATTTTAGCTGGAATTAACAACCGCATAAGAACTGGAAGCAAATAAATAAATAACCCAAGTGTTCAAAGGCCGTTTTATCAACTCAGTTTATCTCCACTGCTAAATGCCAGCTTTTTTTCTTGACTTACCTTTTCCGTTCCTCTGACCTTCAGAATTCTTCCCACATTCGGGATTAACTGAAGTTGCTCTCACGGCTCTTCATGCCCTTATTTAAAGGACCGACCTGCTCTTTTTCTCTGAAGTGCTTTGGTGGGGCGATGACTTTCCTTTTCCCCAAAGGGCAGCTCCAGAAGTGGGGAGTCAGGAGGGATGGGTTCTAGTCCCCAGCCTTCTGGTCTCTCTGTTTATCACCTGTCACCTGGGGGCAGAGGCAGGAGAGACCATCCAAGCCTCATCCAAATGTCACCTGCTGTCTGTCCGTGTCCTTACCAAGCATGTCCTGAACGGCCAGTGAATGCATATTGCCAGGCCCCTGTCTGCGAGGTGGCCCCTTCTCTCAGGAGCCTGTTAATCCCTGTTTGGAGAGGGTCCATCAGGTAAACGCATACGGATGTTTCAGTCAGTCTGTGCTCACTGCCCTGAGACGGACACAGCTCGTACTAAGCAGGGGCAGGCATATAATGAGTATTTATTGAGTGAACGAATGGATACTGGAATTACAGAAATTCATTTCTAACTCAGAAGTAAAGCAGCAGCCAGGCTTACCTTGTTTCACGGCCAAGGAGCAGGCCCACCTGCATGGTGTCTTTGTGTGGCATAGATGCAGACAGCCCTTCCTCTGCATGCATGGGGCCCCTTGCTGGATGCATGGCTCATCCTGGCTAGGAACTTTTGGGCAGGGCTCAGACTGCACTAGTGTGTTCGGTGGCCCTGCTGGGTGGGATGGGATATGGGGAGAAACAGAGAGGTAAAGAGCGCACACTCTGAAGCTGGCGTGCTTAGGCTCCCGTACTAATGTCACCTCTTCATCTCCTCATCTATCAAGTGGAGGAAGAAGAATAATACCTACTTCAAAGGGTTGCTGTGAGGCCTAAGTGAATCAATATATGTAAAGTGTTCAGAACCAGGCCTGGCACAGAGTAAGTACTAATTAAATATTAGCTCTTTTTCATGTTATTATTATTTTGGAGAGGGGGGAGTTGTCAGGACCTGTAGGACAGCCCAGTTTCTAGAGGGGTGAAGGGTGGGAGGAGAGGGGCAGCTGCAGTTGGAAGTGGATTGTTCAGAGGGCTGTGGTCAGTTTGAGTGGATTTCTGAAGCTGTGGCTCTCTGTAGCCCTCAGGTCTTATCTGGTGGGTGGGTTTCTACAGAAGGAGAGGCAGGAGGTCATAGGTGAAATCGGATGGCCAGCAGCTTCCTCCTGGTTCTGGTTCTAAGGAACAAACACCCACCCTCCCAACACACACACACACACACACACACACACACACACACTCCTACTGAATGGGTGGGAGTTTAGCAAACAGCATCCAGGAAATAGGTAAGATCAGGTAGGGCGGTCCAGAGCCTACTAGGGTTCAGGGGTTTATCTGCGTGCCTAGTAGGGAAACTGAGGCAAAAGCCTAGTAGATACAAGTTGCCCAGAGCTGCTGGCAGCCATAACCGAAATCAGGTCTCTCGCAGCCAGACCACAAACAAGCCCCTGCTACTGGCATTGCTGACCAGCAGACTGCAGCCTGGCGGGGCTTGGTCTGAGGACCACAGGAGCAGTCACTGACATCCCGAAGAGGAGGGAGGTGCAGAGGGGCTTGCTGAAGGCCTTGAGTTGAGATGGAGCCTGGGAGGATGGTCAGGACTTGGATGACCAGAAATGAGACATTCTGGGCTGAGGGGGAGAATAGAGTGAAGGTGCAGGTGGGGTTGTGCCTGATGAGATCCAGGAATCTGAGTACACGTGTGGGCCTAGAACATAGTGGAGGCTGTGTGTGGAGGGGAGAAGCTTGGGAGGAGACTCAGGAGCCAAGGCCAGGGCAGGGGAGCCTTGGAACCAAGCTGCTGATAGAGAGCACTGGACGTTTTGTGAGCACTGTCACAGTGATCCGACGTGGCTAGAGTCTCTGTATGACTATACTGTAGACAATTGGATCATAAGGAGAGGCTCAGGAGAGGCGGTGGAAGGAGCATGAGACTGGGGGAGGAGATTGCTTAACTGAACACTTGCGGGCAATAGCCTGGACAGTACAGAGGCCTGGGTGGACACAGCAGGAACAGTGAGGAAAGGAGAGATGGGAGAAACATAGTGAAGCCACAAGACCCAGGGCCTAGTGTCTGATGAGATACAGGAGGCGTGCGTATGGGAGTGGTCCCCGTTTCGGAGGGGAGGCCAGCTGCAGGCAGAAATGAGTTCCATTTCCATCTCGTAGGACTCAAGGTGAGCGTGAAGGGCGCCAGTGGACAGGCCATCAGGCAGGGGCCTTAGGGAGCGGGGCCTGGGCTAGAGAGGAGAATTCAGGAGGCCTCAGGGCAGAGCTGAAGCCACGGGCGGGGAAGAGGTGAAGCATAGAGAGAAAGAGAGGACATCAGTGACAGAAGTTGGGACAACAGCCATCCTCGGGGCCAAGAGGAGGGAGAGGAGATGCAGCACCTCAGAGGATGCGTTCACAGTGGCCAGAGGTGTCATCAGAGGCAAACAGGCGAGCACAGCTTCCCCCTGTGCCCAGCCTGGAGGGCTTCTGCAGCTTAGCCCAGGCCAACCCCTCTGCTGCAATCCTTGTCCCCAACACACAAACACACACACACGTGCTTGTGTGCACACACATACATGCAAGCACCGCAGTGCAACCGCATGACTTTCGTCAAGTGCCAGCTCAGGTATTCTCTCCTCTGGAAAACTCTGGGCAGCTCCCTGCCCCAAGCGCCGGTTCAGTTCCTCCCTCCTCTGCATCCCTGCAGCCCCTCCCCCTCCTCTCCATGCACCTCTCAGATGAGCTAGCAATTACCTGCTTCGTGGAGGGTCTCCCCACCAGACATGAGCTTTGCAGGCCTGTTCCCCCGGTGGTACCCTGGATAGCACACAGGGCCACTGAACTGGTGTCAGCTGGTTGAGGAAAGTTCCCATGAGAAGAGAGTTGGGGCCAGTAGGGGCCTGGACAGATACCTGGTTGTTCGGCCGTGGCCTTCAAGGCTGCAGCCTGGGTGGGAGGTGGGAGGAGAGGAAGTGTGATGGAGGGGACACCCCCCATGGCACCAGCTGCCGGAACCACACCCTCCTCTCCAAGCTGCCCATCACTTTCTGTCCACCCATACCTAGGCTGCGACCCTCACCCGACTTTCCTTCTAACTTGGTTTCTGCAATCTTTTGTAGCTGTGACCTGAATGTCTCCTATAACTGGTAGGTCCCGGAAAATACCTGTTTGAATGGATTGTAGCCATCTGTAAAATGAGGACTGTTGAAAGAGGAGACACCGATCACTGCTCAGAGCTCCTTCCAATGGAACTCAGATTGTCCAAGCCTCTGCAGTCATTTGAACACCAAAAGGGAGGCTGAGCCATTTACTGGAAAGAGCACTGGAGTCAGGGGTACAGCTCTACTCAGCCACCGACCCCAGACTAAGTAAGGGAAGAAGAAATTCAGTTTTCTAAGTGTCTTCTGAAGCCAAGCATAAGGCTTGGCACTTTCACAAACAGCATTTTGTTTCATTAATCCACAGAGCAACCTTGGGATACTGACTCATGTACTGATTCATCAGCTTCGTTTCATTTAATAATATCGGGCAACTCACAGAGGTGAAGTAACTAGCTCAAGCCGGTAGGTTACAGGTTGCCTGATTGTGTGTTTCTCGTATGTCACCGAGACTGATTTTCTTCCAAGTGCAGAGCTGCGTTAGATATCTGGCCATCCCACAGCCCTGGAGGCCTCTGGAACTAGAAGAGGTTTGCTTTTGTCGGAAAAGAGGCAGGAGTGAGCCTTCTAGAGTGCGAAGGAGTGTCCTGTGTCCTGTTGAGCCCCGTGATTGTAAGAGCAAAGGACCGTGTGACTTGAATACACAGTATTAGGCCAAACTCGGTCTCGGATGCCTGGCAACATTTGACATGATGTCATGAAAAGCTATGAAAGTGTCTCTCCAAAACTCCAAGAGAGGAATTAGGCTTTTGCACATACGTATGTATTCAATTTTCAGCTGTCCTGATTTCTCTCAAAGAGCCGCTGGTTCTTCCTTGGAGTTGGTCCAGGCCCCTCTGTGCTTCATCTGCACTGGGAGAAGTCCTGCGTGCCCGCCTCCTTTTGTCCCATTTTTTCCTGGGCTCTTACGGCTGTCCTCTGTGGCGTTTTTCAGTTACGCACGGTCAGGGACTAAGAAAACTAGAGCAAAGCAAACATTGCCCCAGCCCTGCGTGATAGCAGGGGATGGCTGAGTGGCCTGTGGATTGAGCAGGAACCTGGGGTAGGGAGTGAGGACCCGACAGAGTCCCTTTGCTGTCACTGCAGAATGAGAGGACACCCAGGCTGTCCCCCTCGGAGTTAACAGCAGAAAAGGCCCAGAAGACAAAGACTGGACCTGCCCTTGGGGAGGTCATGGTGTCCCCCAGGCAGGAGACAAGTCATGTGGGAGTGCAGTTATATAAATATAAGAGTAGGGTCATTCTCTCACTCATCAGGGTCTCAGCAAATCCTGAGTGAGCAGAGACAGGCGCCGACTGCAGGAGCCCCGGGGATGGCTCCGCCCTCTGCACTGCCCATCCCGTCCTGGAGGGGCTCACCCGGTAGTGGGAGAGACAGACATGCACATGAGTCCCGGGGTGGGTGGTGGGTGCGGAGACAGAGTGTGCCCGAGGGCCTTGGGTGCCCGGAAGGAGTCCTAGAGGAGGAGGAGTTTGACTTAAGTAGTAGAGGGGAAAGTGTCTTAGATACAGGGAACAACAGCCAATGAGTGGGCAGGACCAGAGGCCTGGAGCTGACCGATGTACTCTGGTGTGGGGCGAGTGTAGATGTGGCTGCCCTCTGCACCCCACCTAAGGGCCGCCTCATGTCTTTGCCTGGGGTCTAAGTGGAGCCCAGCCGTCAGGATGGGCAGCAGAGACTGTAAGGAGTGCTAGGCTTGGGGGGATGGGAGTGAGCTGGGAGGCTTCCTGGAAGCGGAGGTAAACCTGGGGCTTCAGTGACCGGGAGGGTTTAGACAAGTAGGAAGGAAAGCAGGGTGGGCACCTGATAGGAGCATAGAACCAGGGCCAGACGGGAACACAGACATGGTGGGGCCTCAGACTGAGGGGGACTTCATGGTGGCATGTGGCACAGTGTCCGGCACCTTCCGATGAGGCTGTAGCTGACTTCTCTGAGGGGCAGTAAGTACAGGGGAGGAATCCTGGGGTCAAGAGAAGGCTCCTGTCGTGCTGAGTGTCTGAGTAGGGTGACTGCTCCACGCCACAGTTTGACCACCTGGAAAACAAGGGTGCTGGGGAGACCTCTGGCATCCTGTGATTACCTTGCCTGATGACCTTGAGCAAGACACATCACTTCTGGGACTCCGCTGCCTGGTTTATCAAGTGGGGGGACGGAGCCCTGTTGCTGTCACCTTTCTGAGCATCTGGGAGGATGGTGCAGACGTGCCGGTGAATTCACTCCAGAGCAAACCTCCCACAAACATGAGGCTCAGGAGATGCTGGGGCCTTTTCTGACCTGGTCCCACCTGGGACTGCCCATCTGCTTTCTTGCAGCCAGGCCCCACCTCCTCCTGTGATATGCTTCCCCACCCTCTCCACCACTGGTCCCCTCGGGTTTGAGGACAGCACAGCCCACCAGCTCCACCTCACATCTGGAGGGCCTTCCTCAGGCCGCTGCCCAGAGCCTGCCCCCTGCAGACTCGTCCACGCACCTGGCAGTGAGAACGCAGGCGGGCCCACCTGGCACGGGAGATGCTCGCCCTGGGAGGATGGCGGCCAGTCTGCTCTGGGCCCAGGGTCCTGGCTCTGGCGAGCTGAGCTCACCAAGGTTTATTTATTTATCATTTGTTTGGGGCGAAATGGAAGAGAATCAAATCCAGTGGGCTGTTTTAGCAGCAGTCGGTGGAAAGAAAGCCATGTCTGTTTCTCTCTAAAGAATCCCTCGCATTGTGACCCTGGCCCCTCGGTTGGGTTTCGGCAGACAATGCCCTCCTTTCTCCCTGTGCCCGACAGCTCACCCCCGCCTGCCCGCCCGCCTGTCTGCCCTTGGTCCAGTGGGCCTGCCGCTGCCCGCTTGACTTGGCTGCTAGGAAGGAAGGGAAGGAGACGCCTGGGGCCCTGGCTGATCAGTCCAGCCCAGCCTAGCAGGCCCCGCACGTCTTCTGGGGCTGCCGTGCCCCTGTGATCCTTCAGATCCTCTGTTTGGAGCCCTAGTCCATTGGTGTGTGTTGAGGGCATACTCTGTGCCAGGAACTGTGCCCACAGAAGTCATGCTCTCCTCCCCCCTGGAGTGAGCCCCGAGGTTTAGGTCTCAGGTGAGCCCCAGCACCCCTCTCACCACTGCCATTTCACAGATGGGGAAACGGGGCCTCTAAGTAGGGAGACACCTTGCCAAGTTCACACACCGAAGTGCTGGTGGCTGAGATTGGTGTGGGGGGGGTGTCTTTCTGCCACTCTGGGTGGGTCAGCAGAGGCTGAGGGTGACCAAGGCAGCCTCTGCAGCTGACCTCAGTCGCCTTCCTGCCTGTCTGCAGCCTTCTTCTCTCGCTCCTCTTATAACCTGGCGAAGCCTCTCATCACACACAGAATAGAACCAGACCTGGCCCCTAGCTGATCTGTTCCCTGTCTGCCTCTCCAGCTTCACCAGATGCTCCTCCCTTGCTTTCCCCTCTCTGTCCTCACTCCATGTTTGCTGTTTCTTCAGCTCCCCAAACTCATTTCTGTCTCAGGGCCTTTGCACTTGCAGCTCATCTGCCCGCAGCTCTCTCCGCTGGTGTTGGCGTGGCTGGTCCTTGACATGTGAGGGGGCCACTGGGTTTAAATGGTCTCCCCCACCCACACTCCTTAACCGCTTACCTTTCTCTCCCTTTATCTCATCTGTCCCTTCCTGAAATTACAGTGTTAATGTGTTTGCTTTTTGTAGTTCTGTCTCTCCCACTATGATGTAAGCCCCATGCCTGGCCCATTCCAGGAGCTTTGGTAAATATATATATATATATATATATATATATATATATATTTTTTTTTTTTTTTTTTTTTTAAGATTTTTTTTTTGATGTGGACCATTTTTAAAGTCTTTATTGAATTTGTTACAATGTTGCTTCTATTTTTACGTTTTGGTTTTTTGGCCGTGAGGCATGTGGGATCTTAGCTCCCTGACCAGGGATCAAACCCAAACCCCCTGCATTGGAAGGGGAAGTCTTAACCACTGGACCGCCAGGGAAGTCCCCAAGTATATGTATATTTTTTTGAATGAATGAATGAATGAAATCCACAATGTTGTGTCTTGATTTGCAGGGAGTTTTTCTCAGAATATTTTACTGTTTCCTCTAGTACATTTCTGGGACCTTGGGGACACAGATCTGAAGAACTGTGGCTTAGAAAGATATAGTCATAGGAGAGACTGCTGGGGAGAGGCAGCAGAGTTGGGCAGAGAAGTTAGGTGACCAGTCTTCAGAGTCAAATGGACTGTGGGACTGTAGGCTCTCTGCCTCAGTTTCCTCATCTGTAAAATGGGACTGATGATAGTACTGCCCTCAAGGACTGTTTTAAGGAGTAAATGGTTTAATACATAAAAAGCACTTTGAATAGTGCCTGGCATTATTATATCATAATATATTAGTATTCGCAAGCATTATATTAGTATTATCAATTATTACTGTTGTTGCTATTATTTATTAGCTATTTTTACTGGCAGCAGTAGTACAGTTATTATTTGAGCTCAGCTCTGCCATTTACAACTCATGTATCCTTATACTAGTCACCTAACCTCCCTAAGCCTCAGTTTTCTCACTTATAAAGTAAGGTTAATGGTAGTCTAGTAGCCTCATAGATTGGTCATGAGGATGTAATGAAAAAATGCACATCAACTGCTTAGTCAAGTCATGGGAGCTGGACACTTGATGGCCAGAAGGAGAGAGACTCAGGGTGAGAGAAAGGGGTGAGGGGGCTTGGCCGGAGGTGGGATGGGGCCAACAAGAGGGGGTGATTTAGAGGCAGAGAAACGGGGAGCACAAGTAACCAAGAGGAAGGAGAACATCATGAAATTTCGAGGGAGGAATACAGAGATTATGGAGCCAAAAAAAGACGGAAGGGAGAGAGGCCGTCTTATTCTGTCACTTTGGGGAGCTCTTGGAACCTTGTGGAGGGGTAGGAATTTTGCATTCTTCTTCCCAGAAAACCAAGTGCTAAGAATTTGGGGTGAGGTCTTTGAGCTGGACTTCCTCTCTGTCACCCTCCTGAAAATCCAAATATGGTTCTCTTTTTCAAATCCAAGGAGAGAGAAGAGAGAGAGCCAGGGATGTCTACATATTTGGGTTTTAAATCTGAAGGCTGTCCTCTACACCTGACTCCTGTCCCCTTGCCCTTTGGTCAGGGACATCAGGAGGTGAAAGGGTGATGTCCTGAGAGAAGTGAATTCACCACCTAGGGACTGCAGGTTGCCTGGGGCGACAGCTTTGGAAGCTTAATGTTGGACTCAACTCCTTTTACCTTTCACAACGCCATTTTGCTCACCGGCCTTTAGCTGGTCTATCTGCTCCCCCTGAAGGACGTCCCTGGTAGGCCGTCACCCAGGGAAGGCTTTTAGGATAACCTTTGCCCCAGGTCCTGAATCCTTGTTCCCACTATCCCAGAGCCCACCCCCAATGTTCATAGTCTTTGACCCAAGACAGTAGAGCCTGTGTTATCAGGATTTCAAAACGTTTGACCTCAAGATTCCAAAGCCCATGGCCCTCAAATTCCAGAATTTTGGTTGCCTCGGTTTTTAAAGCCTATGTCACCAAATTCCCAGAGCCTTTCAGGTGCCTATCTGACTTCACATCCATACCTTCTGGTCTGCCCGGTCCCTGCCTTCCTGCCCCCGGCAGAAACCTGGACCAGGAATCAGGTCTGGTCCTGGGACCTCTGGTCAACTGGGCATAATCACCAACAAGCTGTTCACCTGGTTGAGCCTCGGTTTCCTCACCTATAAAATTCGGGTAACAAACAACCTCAGAGGGTGCTTCTGAGGACTGGGAAGATAACGTGTTGGAAAGGAAAGTGCTTCGCAGATGTGAGCTATTCCTGTTTCAGTGCCTGTCAGCCCTGCTCAGCGTCAGCATCATGACACTGGAAAATCCAGCTATGTGCCCTGCTCGTCTTGGCTTTCATTTGCTCCGTGGGCCGTGTCCACCCTTGCTGTTTACCGAGATTTTTAACTCAATCTACTCCCTGTCTCCTGCAGCCCTCTCTCCTGGTTTCACTGTTTCCCTGCTTTCCTGTGCATTTGCCAAGAGTGCCCAAGTCAGGATTAATCTCTCCCTGCTCTCTCCCCCTCCATTCATGCCTCTCTCCTGGTACTCTCCACAGTTGCTCTGTAGGCAAGTTATACCTCTATGTGTTAACTATGTTGTTATGCTGATTACCTCCTGTCCCCTGTCACTTGTGGGTCTTTGGTAGGTCTTTGGTGGGTCTAACAGCATTGACTGACCTCCGACCAGGCTGCTGGCCTTTCTGAATCTTATTTCCTCACTGTTGACATGGGGAAAGGAACACATATACCTCATAGAGTTGCAGTGATTAGCAATGAGCAGAATACTAGGCTTAAAGCATTTAAAGTAGCTGGCGCTTAGTAGGTACTCATAAATATTAGGAGAGATGACAAAATAAGGTGAGAAGAACATAAACTTTGAGCCTGGGTTCAAACCACAGCTGTGCCCCTTGAGTGTTGTGTGACTTCAGGCAGGCTACTTAACTCTCCCAAACCTCAAGCTTCTCATCCTTAAAATCCTTCTAACTGGCATAACAGGATGGCAGCAACATCTTGTGCTAATATTAGTAAAATGCACGGAAAAGAGCAGGCGCTCAGTAAATGGTACCTTTTATTATCATTTCTCTTTACCTCCTTAGGGAAGAAACCTAGTCTTATTTTTTTTTTGCACCCCCTTGGGCTGTTGTCTATAGCACAATGTGACCTCTGAAGTGAATCAAATTAGCAAAACTGATAACTCAGATGGAAGAGATGACAAAGAGGAATGAAAGGGAAAATATAAAGCTTTGAGAGGACGGAGGAGGGAACATTTCCCAACTCATTTCCTAACCTTATGAAGCCATTATTATGGTGATACCAACACCATACAAAGACATTACGAGAAAACTATAGAGCAGACCTTCTTGTGTCATGAATGTGGACGGATGCAAAAATTCTCAACAAAAATATCGGCCAGTCAGATCCAGCCTATGTAAAAAGGATAATACATCATGACTAAGTGAGAGGTCATCCTGGGATTACAAGGCTGGTTTAATGTTCAAAAGTTAATCAGTGTAATTTACCACGTCAGCAGACTAAACCAGAAACCCTGGTATGATCATCTCAATAGATTCAGAAAAAACCTTTGTCAAAATTCAACACTGTTCATGATAAAAACTCAGTAAACTGGGATTAGAAGGGAGCTTTCTTGATCTAATAAAGGACATCTACAGAAAACCTACAAGTAACATCAAACATGATGGTGAAAATTGAACACTTTTCCCTAAGATCAGGAACTAGTCAAATCACATATCTGAAAAAGGACTTGTATCCAGAATACGTAAAGAACTTTCAAAACTCAGTAATAAGAAAACAAATATAATTTAATAATGAGCAAAATATTTGGATACTTAAGATACATGGATGGCAAATAGCACATTAAAAAAAATGCTTAACAGCTTTAGTCATTAGGAAAATGCTAATTAAAACTACAGTGAGACACTAATGCATGCTGATTAGAATGGCTATGATTAAAACTGACAATACCAAGTGTTGACGAGTTGGCGAGTTTATGGAGCGACTGCAGCTCTCATATGTTGCTGCTGGGAAAGTAAAGTGGTACAACCACTCTGTGAAACAGTTTTGCAGTTTCTTATAAAGTTAAACACTTGCCACACCCGGAAATCCCACTGCTAAGTATTTATCCAAATGAAATCAAAATCTCTCTTCACACAGAACCTGTACACAAATGTTTATAGAGGCTTTATCTGGAATAACCCCAAGGTGGAAACAACCCAAATGTTCCTAAACTGAGGAATTGATACACAAACTGTGGTATGTCCACGAGATGGAATACTGCTCAGTAATGAAGAGAAGAGAACTCCTGAGGCAGACAACACAGATGAGCTCAAATGCATTATGCTGAGTGAGAGAAGTCAGACTCAAAAGGCTGCAGACTGTGTGGTACATTTCTATGACATTCTGGAAAGGGAAAAACCAGAGGGACAGAAAACAGCAGCAGCTGTCGGGGGTAGGCATGGAGTGGGGTTACTACAAAGGATGCAGGAGAATTCTTTGGAGTGTTGGAACTCTTTTCTATCTTAATTTGGGTGGTAATGTGACTGTATGTGTTTGTCAAAACACATACACTATACACGTAAAAGGGTGCATTTTACTGTATGTAAACTGTGTCTTAATAATGAAAACAATAAAGCCCCAAGACCAGGTTAGTAAAGCTTTAAGTTCTCTAGAGGAGGCGAATGGCATGCAGATATTGTTGGACCTGGTAAATCCTGCCTTTCTCAGGTTTTTTCCCCAACCCTTTTTCTCTCAGACTACATCCCTGTTCAATCCAAGATTTTGCTCTGGAGTTTCATCATCTCCCTGGAGCAGGGCAGCAGCCTCCTGGTTGCCCTCCCTGCCTTCCCGCCTTCCACCCCTGCACATGCTGCCCCAGGATCTGAAATGGAAATGCACACACAGAACCCCTCTTTTCAAAGGCTCCCCCTGGCCTGTGCTGTGAGGTCTGAATCCATCCCATAGCCCACAGGGCCCTCCCGCATCAGCTCCCTCCACCCCCGACTCCCCCAGCCCTTCCTAAGAGCCAGAACACTGAGCTACTTTGTATTTGCTGCCCAATACAGCAAATTTGGGCCCACCTCGGTGGCTCTGGGGGGCTCTTCCCTCTTCCAGGAATTCCAGCCCCCTCTTTTCTGTCTTCTCAACCTCCGAGGCCCCCCTGAGACGCTCCCTCCTGAGGAGCCCTCCCGGGACAGAGCTTCACACCTCCTCCTCGGCGTTCTGTCAGTCCACTTGTGACATCTCTGACTGTGGGGGGCCACGGCCGTGCGCCGCTCTCGGCAGCCTTCAGGGGAGGCCATGCTACCAGGGAGCGCAGAGCCCTGATGGCCTCCAGGTCTCCAGCAGCAGTGCCTTGGGGATCTGCCCCGTGAAGCCGAGTCTGTGCCCTTCCCAGGCGGCCCCAGTCAGCAGAGCACAGCATCTGTGCTAGGACAGAGCATCTACCTCTGACTTGCCTTCTGTTTCCCAGAGGACTTCTTGGTTATTCATTTTTTCTTGTTGGTCTTTACTTCTTCCTCCACTGGCTCTTAATTCATGCATTTATTCATTCATTCCGCAGATACTTCTCGAGGCCCACCATCCACAGCTCAGTGCCAGGGCTGCTCTCTCCCCGCTACCCCCAGCTGCATCTTCCTTATCTGCCTTTGCCTCACACCCCCCACAGTCACACACAGCCATTCCAAGTCCTGTGGCCCCTTCATTCCCGGCACATGCATTCCTGGGTCTTGCGATGCCATCTCTTACACCCTAGGTAGCTTCCTAGTGGGGAACACCTGCCCCCGGTGATGGCTCACGACAGTGCATAGCATATGTTAGGGTGCAGAAATTATGAGTTGAGTGAGTGACTTTCATGTGACTTGTCAGGATTGATTAGAAGAGGTAATGTGTGTAAAGCAACAAGCATGCGGCCTGGCAAGCAGTAGGTGCATGGTAAATGAGCATGGTTAATTTCCAGTAAATTCCATTTGATGGCATATCTCACAAATTGGAGCTGATGTTTCCTTCTATTGTATTCTGTGACTTTTTTTCCTTGATGCATCACACGTAGAGCTGGGAAAGAAAGAGATGGTGAAAGCTGCATTGTGTTATGTCTTTCCTGAGACACAGGACACAAATGTGCAAGCCTCATGGGTGGTAACACATGGGTCTGGATTCAGGAGACCTAAGTGCTAGCCGGGGGCCCTGCCAATAGCTTGATAATTGATCCTGTCCTTCTCTGGTCCTCAGTTTCACCATCTGTAGTAGAGAATCAGACTCTAGTTTCCACAACCCTTCAGAACTAAGGTTCTGCAATAAGGGCCAGAACCAATAGAAATGAACTTGTATTTGCTTTTTGTTTTGAGATTATTTTTGCGTTTTCCACTTCCCACCTCCTTTCTCCAGGAAAGCTGAGAGTTCATTAGATTGACTTGTAATAGCAGAAAGCAGATGCTCAATAAACACCTTATAACTTGATATTAATTACATTTTGCAGTTTACCTGTGAAGGAACATAGGTATCTTTCAACCACATTTGAAATTTCTTGCCAGAAGTGGGGGAAGAAAACAAACATGTATTAATCACTGGTTGTGTGCCAGTGTCCTAGTGTAGAGATTTTGTGTGCATGTCTGCATTGAACCTTACGAACCCCATTCTGGGGTAGCCAGAGTTATCCTCATGTTTTTGACTTGGAAACCAAGACTCAAAGAGAGGAAGAAACTATCCCAAAGGCTTGGAACGACCAAATGATTGGATATTTGAACCCACTGCTCCCTGGCTCCAAAGCTTGTGCTCTTCTTGCTTTTAGGTTAATTGCTTTTGCCTTCAGGATTTCAAAAGAGAAAACAAAAACCCAATAAAATGTCTAAAATACTTAGAAATGACAAGTCAGTGAATGCTTGGGCATAGAAAGTAAGAAGTGTGAGCTCTCAAGTAGCCCGCCTAGTTTAAATCCCACCTGTGCCCCTACTAGCCTTTCCGTCTTGGGCAAGTTCCTCAACCTCCTCTGTTTCCATCTCTTCATCTTTAAAATGGTCATAACAGCAGTAACTACCTCCTAGGCTGTTATAAGTATTAAATAAGTTAATTTACGTAGAGATCTTGTGGTAGTGCCTGCCTGGCATCTCGTAAATATGCAATAAGTGTTGGGAATTATTATCATTATTATTATCATTGTCAGAGTTATTTCGATCCAAGCCTGGGATCCGGTGGATTTCTGCTGGCTCTTCTCCTCTGGAGCGCACTAGGTGGGTGACAAGGGATGTCCTTCTGGAGACTGTCGCCATAGCTGCTAGGCTGCAGTCCAGCCCATGCAACTCACGGAGAGGAACAACGTTAGCGCCTGAGCCCTGCTTGGCCTGGGAGACGAGAGTTTCCAGGAGTGCTTGATGGTTGCTGGAGCAGGACCCTGAAAATGTATAAACACCCCAGCTGTGGAGACACTGCCTCCCCTGCTCCGGCCCCTTCACCCCAGCCCTGGCCCTGCTCTGTCTTAAGTGCTTAAGTGCTCAGGGCTGCTGAGCCCAGGGAATGCCCTGCTTATTCTCCAGGAGAGCAGGGGGCTTTGCTCAGCCGGAGGTGGAGAGCGTGACACGTGAGTGGCGTAGCAGGAGCTCTTGGCATCCCCAGTGAATCGGGGAGTCTGAGGCCAAAAGGGGCCAGAAGAAGTCATTTCAGACCAGTTCTCCAGCACAGGTGGGGCTAAGTCTGGTTGCATCACCTCCTCCCCCCATAGTGTTCCTTCATTCATTGGACAAACATTTCCTGAGCTCCTGTTTTGCACCAGGCCATACAAAGTTAGTAAGTATTACTTTGACAATGGTATACTATTGACTAACGTTGAACACTTGTAGTATTCCAGGTGCCGTTCTAAAAACTTCCTAATTGTGAATTCATTTAATCCTCACACTAAAACCCAGTGGGTGAATTCTAGGATTATCTCTATTTTGTAGATGAGGAAAACAGAGAGGTGAAATAACTCACCCAGGGGCACACAGTGCGTGGCAGAGAAGGGACTCAAATCCAAGTAGCTGGGCTTCAGAGCTGCCACGCCACCGGCCTCGCAGGAGACGAAGGCAGGCCTGTTCATCAGCCCTCTCTCATGCCTTCTTTCAGCCTCCCGGCAGCCCTGAGAGGTAGGCAAGGATCATTGGCCTAGTGTATAAATTGGGGGACCAGAGTGAAATGGCATGACCAGGTTCACGCATCTAGTTCATGGTCAGATTAAATTGGAACTCAGGTTTCCTGGCTCTTAAGGTGGTTTATTTTCTCCTGCACGAAGCTGCCTGTGTGTGTACCTGGGTATTTGTGTGTGGTCGCAGGTGTCTGCAGGTGTGTACATGAATGTGTGTGTGTGCTTGCAGGCACACGTTTCTCTGTGTGTGTGTGTGTGCATGCACGTGCATGCATGGGTGTGCATGCGTGCAGGTATGTATGTGTGTTAGGAGGGGGTGGATGGCTGATGGAAACTCTGAAGGCTTCTCACCTGAAGACCTCGGCATGCATCCTGGCTCTACCACCGGGGTTCTGGGACCGTACCAGGTCCCCTCCCCTCTCCCCTCTCCCCAGCCCCAGAGTTAGGGTGAGTGGTGGGCGAGGAGGGTCTCAGAGGTTTTGCCCTTCTCTGGCACTCTCTGCTGCTGAGAGGCCATGGTAAGCAGGGAGGGAGTGGGCCCAGGGAGGCTGCACCGAGGAGGTGCCCCCAGAACAAAATGTTGGGACCGAGACAGACAGCCGGAGTAGGGAAGTGTGGGCAGAGAGTGTCATTCATACGCCCAACTGCTCTTCTGGGCTGGAGTCCAGGAATAGCTGTGGTGAGAACTACATTTTTAAAGTGGGTCTTAATGTTTTTCACTGCTGGAAAATATGCCATTATGGGCATTTTTCTCCTCCAAATTCCTGGACCTCCATGCCCCCCAAGCTCCCCTCCCACACTGCTCACTTTATTTCTCTCTGACGAAGCCTGTCTATTTTTATTCCTGAGCACCACCTCCGTCCCTTAACTGCGCACGGAAGAGCTGGCTCAGGTCTCGTTGCTGTGTCGGGGACACGTGACTGGGGCAGTGTGACTCGGCTCACCACTGGGCAGCAGCCTAGGGAGCCAGCCTGTGGCATAAGGGGACAGGGCACAGGAGCAGGGTGCAGGAGGCTTCCAGGGCGGGCACTACTGCTCTCCAGTTCACTAGAGGAAACATGTAGTGACTGTCACCCTGGGAGACCGCGGTGACACAGTGGTTGCCATGTGGCCTGTGCTTCAGATAGACACAGTCAGCCCCAGCTCAGTTCTTTCCAGGTATGCAAAGCTGGGCAGATTCCTCCATGTCTCTGTGACTCCGTTTTCTTATGAATGAGAAGTGAGATAATAATAGTAAGGAAAATAATAATGAGAACAGTAATGAGATGTTAATGAGATAATAGTACCTGTCCACAGTAACCCCCAACATATCCCATCAACCTTCTTATTGTATTTGAGATGCTCACAGCCTGACCGTGGAGCAGGGAACCATGTACTACGTGTGCGACAAGGCAAGTGGGATCCTGCTGCACTAGGGTCCTGTAGGGCGCCGGGGGCTGGCAAGCACCACTCATGCCCCCTGGGAGCCAGGGGAGCTTCTCCAAGGCTGCTCCTTGAAGAGTCAGAGTTGACAGAACAGTGAAGAGGCCTAAGGACCTTGTAAACAAGGAGCAGAGAGCGCTAGCACAGTCACCTGGGGGAATGCATGGTGCTCGGGGCCGGGGGAAGCCACATGTTGCTGGGATAAAGGGGGCATCAGGGATAGGTGGGAGAACAGGCTGGAAAATGAGGACCAGATTGTGATGGGCCTTCAATGACAGAGTTTTTCCTGGGACATCGAAGCCCTGCAGGATTTTTAAACTTTGCTTGGATCTTGACCACTCTGGGTGCAGTGTAGAAGATGGAGCAGAAAGGTAGAGGCTGGAGGCAGGGAGGCCAGGGAGGAGGTTGTGGAATAGTCCAGAAGAGGGGTCCTGAAGGCCTGAGCTAGGCAGAGCTTGCTACATAAGCTGCTCTCAATAGAAGTTTAGATGAATGACTTGGAAAGGAGGAGACAGACTCTGTGTGATCTTGAGTAAGTCCCTCACCCTCTGGGGGCTTCAAGTTTTCCATCTGAAACAAAGACACTGAAATAGTCTCCTGATTAATATCAGAGTTCCACTCCCAGCCTGGTTTCTCACTAGGTGAGTTACTTCACCTCTCAAAGCCACTGTGATTTTTATCCACAAAAGGGCTTAACAGTACTACCTGTCTCAGTGGGTTGCTGAGCAGATTAAAAGAGAGAATCCAGACAGAACACAGCTCAGCGCCTGGCAGCTGGCAAACCTACACAACCGGCTGCTCTCATCGTTGTTGCTTATTGCTAACTTGTATTATTATCATCATCATCATTTAGAATCTTCTCCTACCATTCCATGTGATGAAATGTTTAGATAGAACCTCCCTAAGTTAGATCACAATACCCATCTTTGCATCCTTGTCCACTGCGCTCTAAGCCGCTGCTGGAGGGTCTGCTCTTCATTGTCATACTGGCTTTTATTGGGCTCGCAAAACTTTTTAAAAGTCTCTGCCTGCTCTTTCTATCCCATCTTCCCAAGCCAAACCCCCTTCAAAGTGGAAATGATTAATTTAACAGTAATTAGAGAAACTTGGGGGGCATTAGGAATTCAAGGCTCTCACAGTATGATCTCAGGGGTCCTGGTCCTGCTTCTCTTCCTCAAGGCTGGTACCCTGGGCACCGAGGCTGGGAAGCTCTTTCCTGCCTCCCAATATTCCCCTAAGTGGTTTTCCCCCAACACCCCATGTCCATCCGCCTGTCTCTCTCCCTGTCTCTCTCTCTCACACGTGCACACACAGGCACAAAGGCACACACTGTTACTCTTCTCTCTGTGTGGGATTCTGACTCCATCAATGTCAACCTCTTATCCTACTTCTTCCGAGAAGCCGCCTCAGATCTCTGCTTCCAGAAGGAGTGACTCTCATCCTTGACACTCTCACAGGGCACTGTTTGTCCACTACGATTGCTCTCTGCAGCTGTGTGCGTCGCCTCTACCCAGCACGTCCCAAGCGCTGTGTGCTTCATGCTTGACTTGAGTTGAATCCAGCCCAACTCCATTGTCTTACAGATAGGGACACAGGGTTCCACTGAAAGGAAGGTGGGAGACCCCGCCATTCCCTTTCCCCAGTCCCAGAAAGCAGTGGTGCCAGAAAGAAGACAACCTGAACCCTGCGCCTTCATGAATGCCACCCCCATCCCACACCCGCCTGCCATGTATGTTTACCCAGGATTCAGGACAGAAGGGACCATAGTTTTCAGGGAAACAACGGGAAGCGGGTAAAGTTTGTGGAAGGCCGTGTTCCAGGGAGGGGTAGAGCTGGGACTAGGGTGGCCCAGAGGTTTTGTGACTCTGTAACCCTGAGTTCTCCCTCTCTTGTTGTCCCCTCTGCTCTCTCCCTCACCTGCCCGGCTCTCTCCACACCTGTAGCCAGAACCCCATCACACGCATAACACCCCAAGGAGAGAAGGATCCTGGGAGTGGACCACATGTCCCTTTCTGTTGGCTTCTGGCCTCTTCCAGGCCTGAGTTCCCTTTGGCCTCACCTAATTGCCCTCCAGCCGTGCTCTGCAGACCCGCGCCCGAGGTTTGGTGGCGACGATATGTAATTTAGGCCCCATCCGCGGCTGACAAAATATATAATGAGTGGTAGAACCGGAGAATGATGATACTGTTGGTGACCGCTGTGTGATTGGGGTGGGAGCTGGGGGTTTTCCTGTTTCCTGTTGGAATGAGGAAGTCACGACAGATGTGTGCCCCCACCAACAGCCCTTCACCGAGTCTGGGGCATTTGCTTCCTCTCCCTGACATCTGGGTTTGGGATGTTGCCCTCGGCCATCAACTGAAGACGGTGACAGCACAGCTGAACGACAGCTGGCACCAGCAGGGCAGGAGGCAGAGAGATTGACCTTGAGAGAAGAAACCTTGGCATAAACATTGGACCAGTCTCCATGACCCCTCCTCCCTTGTTGGGGACCTCTTGGCTTCCACTTGTTACAGGAAGCTTGTTTTTAAAATTCCTACCCTTGTTAGAAAAATAAAAGTGTTGGGACCTGCCTCTAACCCTCTGAGTCACCCTGGACAAATCCCTTCCCTTTCTGGGCCTCGGTTTCCTCATCTGTAATGATGGTGATGGTGGTAGTGAGGATGGTGGTGACGATGATGATGATCCTTGTTTATCGATCAATATATCGTAAATGGTTTTCACGTACGTATTCCTTACAACATTCCAATGTGTTGAGTACCGTTATTACCCCCATTCTACAGATGAGAAAACTGAGGCATTGAATGATTAACTTGGCAAGATCACACAGCTCATAAATGAGAGGAGCAGCATACCTTTGACAACAAGGGTAGTGCAGTGGATTCTTTAAGCTTCCTTCCAAGTCTAAAATGTAATGGCAATCTAACTTTAAATATTTCTTATCTTTTTTCATGCCTTCTCTTTTGTCTATGTGCTGTCCCTCTGTCACTGGAGACACCCTTTCATACAAGTTCCACCCATTCTTTAAGACTCAGCTCTTCCGTGAGCCTCCCCTGACTTCTCCAGGCCTGGTAGAGCTCCTCGTCAGCATCTGGGTCCCTCATTGTCTGCCCGTCCTTCACCCTCACACCTGCCGTGTCCTCTGTTCTCCTTTCCACTCCAGCACGTATGAGCTCGTAGCCAGGAGGGAGGCAAGATTTTGCCCGTCTCTCTCTCCCCCTCTGCCCTGAGTAGGGCTGGTGTTAGGGTAGACTATCGTTTGACCCACACTCTTCGTGCATCTATAAATGATGAAGCATCCAATTCATGATCTCAGCCCCAGGTAAGCCAATCTTCTCTCTGTGCCCCTTGGTCTACAAGAGCATCGCACCTCTGAGTTCAGCTGAGTCTGTTGCTGAGAATGACTCTTTTCTGACCTCCTCTGAGAGAGAGCGAGAGACCTTGTCATTCCCGAGCCCCTGCTGGGTGCTTTCCCATATGTTCTCCTGTTACTGCTCCTAACAGCCCTGCAAGGCAGCAGCTCTTAGCCCCATTTTTGCGTTTGAGGCTCAGAGAAGGGAAGTCCTTTGTCAAGATTGCATAGCTTGTAAGTGGCAGAGTGGAATTTGAGCGTGGGTCTGCCCGCCTCTATGGTCGATGTCTTTCCTTCTGTGGCTTTATGTCCCAAACCGAAAATTACAAAATGTGGTGGGCCCTTTGGGATGCCTCTTCTGGACATGAGAAATCGTTTAGGAGATACAGTTTAGATCCCTAGATGTTGGGATTTCTAGGCCATTCCAGTGACATAAGCAGCTCGTGGGATATGACATTTGAAATGAGAACTAACCCGGGTCCTTCAGTCCCCCTTGAGATGTAGCATTTGTCTCTGCAGTCGTGTTCTGCATCCTCATTAAGCAGGCCCGCTGCTTTTGGAGTCTACTTAAATGTGCCGCCAGTCATAGATAGCTACCCTGATTTTATTACCTACTTTGTACAGCAGGCCTCTCTTCACATGAAGTTCACCCAGCGGTCAATTCCTGAGCCCCACCTTGTGTGGGGTTGGACCTGTCCCCCGCCCCCAGAAGCTCTATTCCAGCAAAGAGAAATGAACAGCTCAGTGCAGTGTAGTGATGACAGGTCTGAAAGCACACACCGTGAGTTTAAAGTTTTGAGCTGGAATCTTCTGACTTCAAGTCCAACTCCATTATTTGACAGCTGTTAAGTGACCTTAGGCAAGTCACTTAACCTCTCTGAGCTTTTGTTCCCTCTTCTGTAAAATGTGGATAGAGCTAGCACCTGCCCCACAAGGATGGAATAAGGATTAGATAAGGTACATACTGTACTCAGCACAGCCTCAGGCAAAGAGAAGAGCCTCAATAAATAGCAGGTGTGATGATGATTCTTGTGTGCTGTGCTTAGGGGCAGAGAGTAACTAACCGCTGGGGGGTGGGGTGTCTGAGGAGGCCTCTTGCAGGAGGTGACACCAAAGCTGCCTCCTGGGGGATAGGTGGGGATTTGCCAGCTGGTGAAGGAGAAGGGTGTTGGTAGCGGCCCCTCTCACGATGAGCTGTGTCGTCTGCTGCTTTTGACTCCGACTCTGCCTTCTATTCTGAGAGAGGGGCAGCGGGCTTATCTGAGCGCCACCTCGAAGGTTCTTCAGGACACAGGCGTTGCCTCATCGGGACTCTTATTGGAATTCCAGGCCACCAGATGCCTCCTCTTGCAGCTCCACTCTGAGCCCTGTGTCTGGCCCTGATCTTCCCCCACCCCCAGCCACCTTGGAAATGTGGCCAATGACGAAACAGAGACTTGAGTCCCATTTGTGGCTCCATCAACTTTGGAAGCAGATCATGGGAATTTTCTGAATCTGGGCCCCCAGCCAGAAGGCATTTATAATCAGACATGGAGCAATCATTAGAGCAGAAACAATAAATTAAAACAGCACCGAGAGAACTCCCCAGAGCTGCTCCCGAGAGTGGGAATCCAAGGAGCAGAATGCTGGCAGGCCCGAGGCCCGCCTGCCCCACCGCGCTCAGGCTGTGTCCTCAGACATCTGCCAGTTAGCAGGCTGCCGCGGTGCTGCCTGAGGCACAGGCGCTGCAAGGACTGTGGGAGGGACAGCAGAGTGGGAGGGGTCTTCCCGTAAAGCACCTTAAGGGCCAGGCCCTGGAGAGGTGTGGGGTCAGCCTGGAGGGTGGTGGGAAGAACCAGAGATTTGGGAATCAGAAGACCTGCTGAGGGATCACAGTGAGTCCCTCCCTCTCTCTGAGACTCAATGTTCTTGTCTGTAAAATGGGAATAATAATATGCCCCATCTCACATGATAACAATGAAGATTAACGTGTTAAACAGAGTCAAAAGCCTGGCACATACTAAGTGCTTCATAACGTCAGTCCTCCCCCAACTTCTTCCTTCCACCCTCTCTCTGTGCCATCCGTATAGCAGTCATTAGCCGTCTGTGACTATTTACATTTAATTTAAACTCAACTGAATTTAAACATTTCGTTTTTCAGTTGTACCAGCTCATTTCAAGTGAGTGGCCACCGTAGTGGGCGGCACAGGTACAGAGCATCTCCATCACTGCAGAAAGTTCTGTTGGACAGTGCTGCCCACGATCTGCTACCTGCAAGAAGTGAGGTCCAGCAGCCACTCACTGGGCCGGGCCCTGGGTTTCCAGAGATGATGGAAACCCTGTCCCAGCCCTCAAGGAGCACTATGAGCAGAGATGGGCAGACAGTGTGAGAAATGCCAAGAGGCTGGGCCAGAGGAAGGGCACCTAAACAGGCCTCAAGGGGGTCAGAGAAGGTTCTCTGGAGAATGCCTGAGCTGATAGTTGAAGGACGTAAGACAGAGAGTGACATTCTGGGTAGAGCGGCCCAGGGGACAGCAGCACTTCCCCCCTGTGTCTTGGTCAGAACAGCCCCACACCCACCAAGATTCAAGGAGCGGGGACGCTGACCCACTTGTTGATGGGAGGGATGATGAAGATTTTGGGGCCGCCCTCGATTGGCTGCGTTGACATCCCAGCATGTATCACCTGTTACTCTTAACCTGTCCTGTGTCAATCACCAGAAGACAGGCTTCTTGAGGGCTGAAACTTTTCTCTTACTCACTGCTTTATCCCCAGCACTTAAAACAGCGCCTGGCACATAGGAGGGATCAGAACAATGGATGAGTGAATAAATGAATGAATGAATGAATGAATAGTTATGTGCAGTACAAGCCACTTACCTTGTGTAAGTTTTGATTCCTTATTTGAAAAAACAGAGATTGTTTTTCTTGCCTTGCCTTCTTTTTTGGAGTCCTAGAATGTTCTAGAGCAGGGAGAACTTTAGAGGGCCTCCAGCTCAGCCCTTCTGAAAGCCAGACCTTTCTCTTCCCCACACCAGTGGCCGCACCCCACCTATGTTTTCTCCACCCGGACAGGTGTGCTGAGGAGACCCATGGGGTGCGGTCTGGAGGAGCACCTGAGTCATCAGACATGGTATCTGGTCCCAACTGTGCTCAAAATTTGCTGTGGGACCCTGGGTGGGTTCCTTTCCCTCTCTGGGCCTCAGTGCTCCTATTTGTAAAGTGAGGGACTTGGCCCCAGATCACATTCTAATCACCTCGGGCCATGGAGACAAGGGCTGTCAGGCGGGAGAAGGACTTGGGTGACTTGAAGCCTCAAGATGTTTTTTCTCAGGAGAAGAGCCACTGGCAGGGAGGACCAGGGGACAAAGGGACATTAGCCTCCATCCGTATGCCACCAGCTTTCAAGCAAAGATTTGTGCGTATCTCCTGTCACTCCGCTAGCTGGGAGTCTCCTCTGTCCACCAGCCTCTGAGGGCAGAGTTGGGAGGAGGAGGGTGGGGCAAAGCAGAGCTGGTTAACCACGTCTGAGACCGAGGCTCCCTTCCCTCGCGCCCTTGCAAACAGCCAGGGCCCTTGTTCCATCTCAGGATTTGGGGCCGGAGCCGTGCTGGAGGCAGCAGGGAGCTAAGCGCTGATCTGGAGCGATCAGGTGCAGATACCCAGAGGAAGCCCACCCCGCCGGGAAGGGGCCGCAGACTTTGCTCCTGCCTGTGCTAATCTCAGGGGCTCAGGCTTTGTCAGAGCCGACACTTCCCTCATAAATCATCGGCCTCCTGGTCTTTCTCTTCTTTGGCGTCTTCCGTCAGACACCAAAAGGCATTCAGGAAATGGGACCCTCAACCTCGGCTGACCGTGGCTCAGGATCCACCTTCTGGGAGGGAGGAGGGGAAGGTCGTGGTGTGGTTTCCAGGACCTGGGAGGGTCTGGGGCTCACCCAGCCTACACTCCACGCCTGAGTGCCCACCTGGCTGGGTGCTGGGGAAGCAGAGACAGGGGAGGATTGGTCCCACTCAACACTGCAGTCTGATAGAGGCGGTGAGTATGTGAGAGGGGTGCAGGTGGGGGGAGTAGGGAGTGAGGTCTGCACAATAACCAGCCATTTTCATACGGGAGTCAGTGCAGTGAGATCGACTTTTGGCTCGAGGAAGCTGAAGGACAAGAAGCAATTAGACAGATGAAAAGCAGCTGAAAGAGTATATAAGTAGAGGGAATAGCATATGCCAAAGCCCAGAGGCAAAAGAGGAGTGCCAGGGAAGGCTCCTTGGAAGAGAAGGTACCTACTCGGAGTCTGAATAGGAGGCCTGGGGAGGAAGGCATTCCAACCAGAAGGATTGAAGTAGGCAAGGGCACAGGTGTGTGAGATGCCACAGGCGTGTGTGCATGTGTGTGTGTGGAGGGGAGGAACAGAAAGGGCCAGCAGTTTGGGGTCGGCAAGCCAGTGGGGAAGGCAGCCCAGCAGGAACTGGCAGAGGTGAGTGCGGAGAGGCAGGCCTCACGGAGGGCCTGGCAGTCCATGCTTGAGTTCTGTTCCACAGGTATACAGTGGAATATTGCTTAGCCATAAAAAATAATGAAGTAATGCCATGTGCAGCAACATGGATGGACCTAGAGATTATCATACTGAGTGAAGTAAGTCAGACAGAGAAAGACAAATATCATATGATGTCACTTATATGTGGAGTCTAAAAAAGGGGTACAAATGAACTTATCTACAAAACAGAAATAGAGTCACAGATATAGAAAACAAACTTATGGTCACCAGGGGATGTGGGGGAGGGATAAATTGAGAGGTTGGGATTGACATATACACGCTACTATATATAAAATAGATAACTAATAAGGACTACTGTATAGCACAGGGAACTCCACTCAATACTCTGTAATGGCCTATATGGGGAAAGAATTTAAAAAAGAGTGGATATATGTATATGTATAACTGATTCACTTTGCTGTATAGCTGAAACTAACACAACATTGTAAATCAACTATAGTCCAATAAAATTTTTTTAAAAAGACGTGGAAATTTGTTGCAAAATTTTAAGCAACAGAGAGCTACAGACAGATGTGTATTTCCAATGGGCCCCTCTAGCTGGAGAAGAGCTGGACAAGGAGAGACTGGAGGTGAGGAGATAGGTGAGGTATAGTTGGTGTTACCCAGGCCGAGTCCAGCCCCAGCTGCTCACAGAGCCCGGAGTGCCAGCACTAGAGCATCATTCCAGTGGCATAACCCTGTCCAGCCCACTCATGAGCACCCCCTTGAGGCAGGCCCTGTGCTGGTCCCGGACATGCAAAGGTGAGGGCCGGCCCCCAGGAGTGCCTCCAGCGAGACGAGGGCAGCTTTATGGACCAGGAGGCAAGGGGTGGTCATAGGTGCCGTGACACTGGTGCTTCAGTGGGATTCGAGAGCACAGGAGGGAGACCAAACTTTTCTGTCCGTTCAGCAAGCACAGGGTCAGTGCCTGCTCAGTGTGCCACACTCTAGGAATAAAAAGATGAGCAAGTCGAAGAGGTCTTGGCTCTGGAGCTTACAGTTCAGCGGGGAGGCTGATGAACACCCAGGCAGGGACAGTACTCTTCAGGAAAGGGTATGATGAGGGTATAGCACAGAGCAGGGGCATGGAAATAGCCAGAGATTCAGAAGACAGTGAGGGGACTAGAGAGAGGCGAGGGGACCTGGGACTCCCAATGTAAGGAGATTCATTTTGTCAGGGTCATGCAAGTGCAAAGTCAACACCTAAGAGCCAGGGCCTCTGTAAATTTTGTGCTCTAGGTGCCTCATTTGCCTCACCCTAGCCCTGGCCCAACAGGGGAAAATTTGTGTCTAAACTAACGTATAGGCTGAGACATAAAGGTTGAATAGGAATTCAATGAAGAGGAGGTTTGTGGAAAGAGCATTCCCGGTAAGGGGGAACAGCATGTGCAAAGACCCTGAGGCGAGAGGCGCCTGTGCTCAGGTACCTGCCAGTCATCTGGTCTTCTAACCAGAGGGTCAGAAAGTGAGGCTGAGAGGCAGCCAGGGCCTCATAACTTAGGTTAAAGCAGTTAGGGTTTTCCTGGGGAGATGGTTTCACAGGGGGAATCAGCATGAACTTCCTGGGGCCGATGATGTTTGGGGGAGCAGAGAACCCAGGCAGATGAGAATGGGGGAAGTGAGAATTCCTGAACAGAGTGAGGGCCTGAGGGACCGCTCAGCCACATATTCATCAAACTGACTGAGCCAGTGCTGTATGCTGGAGCCTCTGACTAAGCAATGGGCATCTGTCTGCAGATTGGCTTTTTGCTAGATGATTTGATTGGGAACTTTTCAGAATTTAAAGGATGAGGGGATCTAAACTTTAAGAGCCTTGCTGCCCCCCTCCCCGACCTGTCCTTTCTCCTCTCCTCAGTTCAGCAACCATGTCTGTGTTGTTGGGGGTAGAAAAGCAGTCTTTTCCCAGACGCGTGGGCCTGGTAGTCACGGGGTATGGGACTTGGAGGTAGTGGAGGATAGGAAAGGCAAAACTGTGAATGCCAGGCGTAACACACCGGATACAGCATCTCATGTTAATCCTCACCGTATTCATCATTAAAGGTAGCTGTTGTTATACCCATTTTACAGCTGGTAAAACTGAAGCTCAGAGAAATTTGCTAGCTTTCACCCAGGTCATATTATGGCAGAGACAGGATTTGAACCCAGGTTGCCCTGATTTCAGGTCCCATAAGCCCTTCCTTTGCATCACACTGCTGCTGGGGCCCATGTCTACACTTAGGAACCATGTGACCTCCTGCAAGTGACTTGTTCCCACTGAGTGTCAGTTTTTTCACGGTAACCTGAAGGGGCTGGCTCCATGAACTATTTCAACAGTTCTCAAACTTTACTGTGCCCATGAATCCCTGGGAATCTTGGTAAAATGCAGATTCTAATTCAGAAGGTCTGAGGTAGGGCCCAAGAGTCAGCCTTTCTGACAAGCTCCCAGGCAGTGCTGATGCTCCTGGTCCATGGACCACCCTTGGAGTACCAAGCGCTGGACCATCGCCAAGGGCCCACCAATCCACAAAAACTGACGCCTGCTGGGGAGAGGAGAGGAGGCACTTCTCAAACCAAGATCATTCTTGCAATTCCTTTTCGTTCCATTCAGCTTCCGGGCAGAGATCAGGGCAAGGAGACTGTCTCCTCCTTTATAGAAGAAGAACCAGAGGCTTAGAGAAGGCACCGGCCTTGCCTGGCCCTGGCGATGCCTGGCCAGTGCTCCGCCCCATACTCCGCAACTCTCTTTCAGGGGGCCTTCTCCCTTTGGCGGCCTTTTCTTCTAGGCCCCTCCCAACGTGGACGACCCCACATTTCCCCTAATGGGTAGGGCCCTCCCGACAAAGAAGCAGCATCCTAAGTGCCTGCTGGGTCTTCAGCCTGCTCCTCCCCTGCCGCCTGCTGGGCCTGAAAAGGGCATGGGCTCTCTGGAGGGAGGGGCTCAAGAGAGGGGTCGGCTTCCTCCCGGGAGGCCTGTTCTCATGCCAGCCGGGCACTGCCTTGCTCACGCTTCCTGCCTTGGCTTTGGGCTTGTTGACTTGGTAGAAGGCACCGGAAGAGTGGATGTTTGCGAATGGATTTAGAGGCCTCGTATTTACCCGTGTCGTCAGGGAAACAGGGCTGCAGGACTGAGTCACCCAGAGCAGGAAGGCTGCACTTGACACCTCTGGTGGTCTGAGCCCACCCAGCCCTCGGGGCCACTGTTCATAGGCGCCAGGCCTCTGACAAGGCCAAGTCTGCCTCCGCCCCTACCATAGCCCGTGCTGGTCCCCTTCCAGGAATGCCCTCTCACCTTCTTGCTGTTCTCAACCTTTGTCCTTCGGGGCCCTCCAGCGCCCTTCCAGGGGGCTTCCCCCGCCCCCGCCTCCATCTTTCTTTTCTGCGAGCTCGGCCTGCGTCGCACAATCCAGCACTTGCCTGCCATTGTACCTTGCGTATATATGGGCTGCATGGACTTGCTTGTGGGTGCATCTTGGTTTCCATCCACTGCCCGAACCTAGGAACTCGTATTCATACTGCTTCTGTGTCTCCCAGCTGAGCACACCATCAGCGCTTAGAAAAGGCTGTTAGGATGGGCTCTCTGAAGCGCAGGGGGCAGGAGCGGGGTGGGGTGGGGGGCTGAGAGGTCTGCACCAGCAGGCGGTGGTGCTGCACGCCCCGGGGAAGCCACCTTGGCCTGCTTCCTCTATAAGAATGTTTGGAAGCTGTGACCCACCCTTCACCCTCCCGCACTCCCCAGTACCCCTGTACACAAGGCCATGGGGTAGCAATGGCCGTGCCTCCCAACCTGAAAGGGACCTGCCACCCCACTCCGACGGCAGCCGGCAGCTTCTTGCGCAGTGTCAGGATCCGAGGCGGTGTGCGTGGTGTGCCGGGGGAGGGGGGAGGTAGCAGAAGGACAGGCTGGCCTCGGGCCGCCAGGACCAGCAGTCCTGCCAAGCGGGAACGCCCTGGCAGATCAAGCAGGGTCCAGGCACAAGCACTCGGCACTGGGATCCAGGGCCCCTGGGAGCCTTTGCTCTTCTCCAGAGGTGGGCACACCTCTTCTTGGTTCCTGCAGCCAACGCACCGTGCCTTGGCCAGGGCAGGGTCTCAGAGAAGGAGAGCGCAGGCACTCTCGGCACCGGGCGGCCGGGTGGCGTCAGATGCTACTTCCCCAGCGTTCTCGGGGCCTGGGTGCCTTTTCCTCTTGGGATATGGTGCGGTGAGCCATCCTCTTTAGTCTGCGCCTAGGGTAATACTTGCCTCATAACTTGATCTGAGAATTCGACAAAATAATGCCAGCAGTTTAGCATGGGCTTGGCATGTAGTAAATGCTCGAAGAAACATCAAGGCCACCCCCTGCACCCCCAGAAAAGACTTGACTCCATAGAACAAACTGTGGGGCTCTGAGACTTCCTGTGCCCTCTGAGACCTAATCTAAACCAAACCAGGCCATGAGGCTCCAGCCTCGTCTGCACTGTGGACAACGGTGGTAGCTACGTCTCTGGGCTGTGTTCAGTGAGGGTTCAATGAAAGCGCTCACATAAGATAGAACTTAGGAAGCTGTTAGCACTCAGTGAATGTTAGTTGCTGCTACCGCTGTTACAGTGCACGTGTTTTCCCCATTCACTCACAGATCGATGCTTGAATCTCATGAAGTGAAATCTCAACCAGCGTTATTCCCAATATAAAATACTAAAATTCTTCTTTCAAACCCCTGTTCTTTCTCATTCCGTTTTCAATTTAATCCCCTGGTGCTTTTTCAATTCTTCTTAGTTTAAAGAGGAAAAATGGCTCTGTGAAGTGCTATATGTCTTTGAAGTCTGTTTCAGTACTATTCTCATGGAATGTGTGAGGAGACCAGAGGATGGGACAGGGATGTTTTGAGGGAAAGTAAGAAGGAACTGGAGGTGGGACCAATAAAAAGCAGAATCAAGAGAGGTTTCTGTCCTATTTTATGATGTAGACAGGCTGACATTTCTGGACTGGGTTTCAAAAAAGGCTAGGGCCGTTTGCTAGAAATATTAAGACAACGCTTCAGTTACTTTCTGGGCTGGATGACTTCTCAGGAATCAAAGGCGTCTGGGGTCTTGACCCTGGCCCCAAATTGAGCCCGAGTCCTGCCTCTGGTCTCAGGCAGAGCCTTGCCCTTTTCACCACTGAAGGGTCTTACTCACTAAAGGATCATGACTAACAGCGGGTGGGGATCGCTCCCTGCACCCTTCCCACCGCCAGGCAGCGGAGCACCAGTCCTCTGCCACAACCCAGAAGAAACTTCTTTCATTGAAAGAAGCAGCTGTGCAAGCAGAACAATGGGAGGAGGTTTTGAATTTATGTGTTCTGTACTTGGTTGCTTCCCCTTCTCTTTCTGGAAAAGTGCAGGCAAAAGTACTGCTTCGAAGGCACCGTTTGTCCGGGGTTGCAATAGCACCCACCCCAGCTGGGAGTCAAGGAGGAGAAGGTGGGAACTGGACAGAGGATGGAAGGGCCGGGGGCATCTGTCCTGGTTGATGGGACTGCTCCTCTTGTTCTCTGAGAAAGCTGCTTGGCTTGAGTTCCTTTGCAGACCATGTTCCAGGGCAGGAGTCCACGTTCTGAACGTGGGGTGTCAGCTGGGGTGAAGAACCTCTTAGCTCACAAAGCACCACCCTGTCGTCTCCTGCTTTGATACTGGATCCTGGTCACTGGGGAGCAAGTAAGCAGGGCCAGTGTCATTGGGACCCCTTTCACCTGTGAGAACCTAGACGGAGCTCTGGTGCAGGCGAGGCCACCCATGCATTCAGTAGCACAGTGATAACTTCACCACAAGTCCTCGGGCCACAGTCTGTGCAGCTGCCCCTCTGCGTGGGTGTCTGAGGACTGAGTAAAATTCAGGAACATTCTAGACCATAAATCCCAGGCACCACTTGCATTAGTCAGGATTCTCCAGAGAAACGGAACCCTATTGGTTCCGTTTCTCTGGAGAAACACATATACAGATGTATGTCTGTAGGCAGAAAGAGAGAGAGATTTTTTTGACGGAATTGGAGGTGCAAATCCAGAATCTGCATGTGGGTCAGCAGGCTGCAGACCCAGGGAAGAGCTGCAGTTTGAGTCCAAGGCAGTCTGCTGGCAGAAATCCTTCTTCCAGGGAGGTTAGGGTTTTTCTGTTAAGGCCTTCAGCTGATTGGATGAGCAACCCCCCACCCCCAGCCTTATCAAGGGTAATCTGCTTTATTCAAAGCCCACGATTTAAATGTTAATCTCATCTAAAATGTACCTTCACAGAAATATATAAAAATAATGTTTGACCAAATATCTGAGTATCCAGCCAAAATTAACGCATAAAATTAACCGTCACACCACTTCACATCTGAAGAATCAGTGACAATGAAAAACCCCTTTCTCAGCCATCCTGTCACACCATCCTCTGACAGCCTTGTGGAATAGTCAGAAAGGCTGGGATTCATTGATTCATCCTGTAAACACGCTGCATTGAAGTCCGACTTTGCACCAGGCACTAGGTTAGGTACAACAAGTCACCTCTAATCCTTTCCCTCCTGAGAATCCAGTGGTGAAGACACACATTGAATATATAGTTACCCAAATCCATCATTGTTTAATTTCCAGGTGGTGAGTCCCATAGAGGAGAAGTAGGACAGGGTGTGTGGGGACAGCTGGGATAGGACCTGGCCCAGGGTCAGGATTGGAGGGGGCTCCTCAGAGGAGGGGACTTCAAGGTTCAAGCTGAGACCTGAAGGATGGGTGGGGACCATGGTGGAGGAGGTTTCAGGCCAAGGAGCCATGTGTGTGAAGCCCATGAGGTGGGAAAGTGTTTGGAACATTTGAGACCCAGAGGGAAGCTGGTGGTGTGCACAGGTTGTGTGGTGTGCACAGGTTGTGTGGTGTGCAAGGGAGGGAGGTCCTGTCTGAGGCTGCAGAGGAAGGCAGAGGCTGGACCTTGAGCTTTCTAGCCCCTTTCAGCATCTCCACCTTTAGCCAAGGGGCACTAAGGAGCCCCTGAAAGGTTTGAAACAAGGGAGTCATATGAGAAGATTGGTCCTTTTGAGAAAGTGACCGTCAGTGGACTGCAGAGAAGAGACTGAAGGGAGGTCAGAGTGGATGTGGGGAGACCTTAGGAGGTGATTCTAGACTTCCAGGGGGGACACCGTAGTGACTTAAGCCAAAGAAGTACCATGCGGATGGACGGAAGAGGATAGATTTGAGGGACCTCTATGAGGTAGAATCCACAAAACATCATGTTTGTGTGGGTCTGGGAGGTGAAGAGCAGGGAGCAATCAAAGCTGCATGCAATTATCCCCATTATATAAATAGGGGACTGAGGGTCAGGGACCAGCGATTTGCCCAAGCTTCCCGACCAGTACTATGTGAAGCTGTACAGCCCAGGACTACAGCCTCAGGCAGCCTCAGGAAAGACTTTGCTGTGTGGCTCGCCATAGATTGTCTATGGTAGAGAGATTTTCTGGTCTCCTTGGAGAAATTGCCATGGGGACGGCAGAGTGCATGCCATTCACTCACTACCCAGCCAGCCACTTACTCCTTCAGTCACCCTTCCATCTCTCATTTATCGTATTTACTTCATTTTTCACTAGTTCATTTATTCACCCACTTATTCACGGGCCCACTTATTCACTCACTGACCCATTCATTCATTTAACAAGCAAACATGGAGCAGTAGGTCTGTGCTCACAGGGAGACTGATCATCAAATTGATATAAAAACTGTAACCAAACACAAAATGATTGTTTTAGACAGCGGGCAGCCTGGAGGGAGTGACTGGCTCAGGGAAAGTGGGCTCCGAGGAGACCCCACCCCCCAGCAGAGGGCATCCAGGTGGCCCCCGATCGATGAGCAGGAGATCTGCAAGTGAGAGAGGAGGAAGGACTGTCCCTTAGCTCCTGACAAGGAGCCACTTAGCCCAAACCCCTCTGTCCTGGGCAGCCTGGGCACAAGGAACTCGAGCTCCTGGATCTGCTCACCTTTGGCCCCGACTCTGTGGCCGACGTCACCAGTTTTCGCCAGACTGTGGAGATGCAGGAGGTGGTGAGTCTGATTGGGTGTGAAGAGCTTGATCTCTCTCTTTGGCCCCTCTCGGTTATGGCCCATCTTCCAGATAATTATCTGGGGTGCATACTTCCACATGGCCTCCTCTACCACTGGAAAGGAAGAAGGGGAGAGGAAGGGAGGATTAGTAAAGTCAACAGCAGTGTCTTCATCTGGGAGGACAGCAGTCAAGGCCACTAAGCTTGGAATCAGACAAACCCGGATTCAAATTTTGCTCGACCTACTGCCTATGTGATCTTGGATGGGTTCCTCTGAGCCCATTTCTTTTTCTATAAATGTAACAGCATCCAACTTGCAGGACAGATGGCAGTATTTTATATGCCCGCTCTGAATCACCATGGGTTCTCAAAATATCGTGGCTAATGTCTTATGATGCATCCACTTGCTACATAATGGTCAAGCCCTTTCTGTGTGTTCGCTTGCCTGAAAGGTGCTGCAGATCCGGATAAAGAAAGTATTCACAGTCCAGCCATTGGGAGAGACCCCCAAACCTGTGCTTTCCATGCAGGCTGATAGAGCCGGGGTCTGAAGTCCACAGAAGGCTCTAGAGAGAAGGTGACATGCTGACTGGGACTTGAAAGCTGAGTTAAGTAGGAGGTTTGTTTGAGTCCAAGCAGCACCTCTGACTACTGAATTACTTTATTCTGACTCTCAGTTCTTCTAACTGCAGAATGGGAATAATAATAACTATCATGAGAACAAAGCAGGACAATGCATGTTAACAGGCTTTGTAGTGAGAAAGAGCTACTTTTCACACACACGCACACGCACACACACACACACACACACACACACAAAACAAAACCAATTCTACTCATCCGGACCCTAAAGTTCTTCCCCACAGCACACACGTACCTGCCAACACACGTGTCACAGATCATAACAGGAATTCAGGAGAATTTGCCTGGGAAAGGCCAGGAGGCAGGCAGTAACACTGGTTTCTCACCCGTGAGGGAATGGATTCTCACTGTGGCAGGAAAGGTAGACTCAGAGGAACATCTTGGACGTGCACACCTAGCGTCTCGGGCTCACCGTCTGAGCTCTACGGAGTCCAGCACCAGTGCCCCTGCCTCCCGGAAGCCCTCCCTGACCTCCCCCAGCCCCTACTTGGAGATCCTACGTGAAAGCTCAGGCTCCAGCCTGCCTCACCCAGGCTGCCCCGCCCTGGCTGGGCCCTGTTTCAGGACCCTTGCTCCTTTCCAGTGAATGGGCTGCACTTGGGGAGCTTTTGGCCCTGGATCGTCTCCTGTGTGGCCGGTGTGCTCATCATGGGATCAGGCCCAGGGCCTGTGGAACTCTCTCTTCTCACCTTCTTGTCCTACAATCTTCCAGGGGAGTTTTGGGGTTGGTCCCTTTGGGCTAGACTTAGTCTGTGACACCTGAGCTGTGGCTTCTGGATGCGACCCCGACTCTGCTCTGCAGAAGCTGTGGGGTAATCTTGGCTAAATTACTTAGCCTCTTAGAGCTGGTGTCGTCATCTGTAAGACAGTTTTAGTGCAAACATTAAACTCTATAAAGTGCTTCAGCCAGTGCCTGAGACACAGAAGGAGCTTTCAAGATGTGACTCATTATCACTGCTGGGATGGGGCAGAGGAGAGGATTGAAAAGAGAGGATGGAAAGGAGAAGAGAGAAGAAAAAAGGGAAGTGGGTTTGACTAGGGGAAGAGATGGGGACAGATGGGAGGGCATTAAAGGCGGGGCTAAAAAGCCCCCCAACCTGCCCCTTCCTCCTGCTGGCCCTGAGTCCTGGCTCTTCTCCAGCCATGTGGAATTTCTTGCCATTTGTGCAAAGTTTTCTTTCACTTCCATTCCCTCAGCCGGTGCTCCTCACCGCATGTGAGATGTCATTTTCCCCTGTACTTTGACCTTCCAGTGCCCCCTCATCCTGAAAGCCCTCCTTGACTGACGCTGTCCCTGAGCCCGTCCGCCCTGCATGCCTCTCCCAGCCCCCTGAGCTGCTGCCCTTTTCACAGCACTCATCACACGGCCAGTCTGTTTGCTTAGCTGTCCCCCCACCGGACAGACCATGCGCCCCTTGAGGCCAGGGGCCTGTGACTCAGGGCTCCAAACAGTAGTGGGCTCCTTGTGAAGGCTCAGTGAATGTTCCAGTGTTGAATGGATGGTTGAGTGAACGGCTGTGAGGGGAGGCAGGGAGGCAGGGGAGGCTGCTTTAAGGGCCTGGCCTCCGCGGTCTTGTCTCCCTTCCGCTCTCCCTGTGGCTGCTCACTGCTGCTCCCACCAGGTCCGTAGCCCCTCTATTAGGGAGGGCGGGAGTGAGGCCGAGGCCAGGGTTTGTGCTGCACCGGGGATGCTTTCCCCATGCTCGTTTTCCTCAGGGCCGGCTGCGGCCTCCCCAGCAGCCCCGGGGCCTTGCAGACCTGCAGAAACAGCTCTCCCCTCCCACCCTGCCCCCCACCAAAACAAACACGGTCATTGCCAAAGAGCCACAGGGGCTTGCAATGAAAAACAGGTGTCTCCCAGAGACCTGTCAGCCATGGCTGTGCAGCAGCTAGGGGTCACCGCCGTGAGGGCAGGGGAGGGGTGGGGGCACTGCAGGACCCCCCCACCCTGAGTGTTCAGCTCCCAGGGCCCATCACAGAGCACAGCAGCCACCTCATGCCCTGGTCCCAGGACACTGTGACTGCCAAGTCTGCCCCCTCCCAAGCCAGCAGAGCCAGGGAACTCTGGTCCCGGCTAGGAGAGCCCTGAGAGGACAAAGTCCTGGCCCTCGTTCCCTCCACACTGTCTCAGCTTCAGCTCCACTCCGGGAGTGAGAGTGCAGGTGTCCTCATCACCTGGCCTGAATCCCCGCTTAACTTCTTCCAAGCTGTGTAAGCCCAGGGACCTTATTTTTCCTCTTGGAGTCTTACTTGACTCACCTGTAAAATGGGTCTGTAACGATTCTCTCAGTGGGTCGTGGAATGGGACAGGGAGAGGCGGCTTGTATGTGCATGTGTGCAAGTGACCCAGGGCAGGGCCTGGACTGGAGTATGATACACGTTGATTAAAAGTAAGCCCTGTGGGCTTCCCTGGTGGCGCAGTGGTTGAGAGTCCGCCTGCCGATGTAGGGGACATGGGTTCGTGCCCAGGTCTGGGAAGATCCCACATGCCGTGGAACGGCTAGGCCCGTGAGCCATGGCCACTGAGCCTGCGCGTCCGGAGCCTGTGCTCTGCAACGGGAGAGGCCACAACAGTGAGAGGCCCGCGTACCGCAAAAAAAAAAAGAAGTAAGCCCTGTGCCTCTGGCTCCAAGTCCATCCCTGCGGGACTGTCTGAACTTGGGAGGGGCATTTTCAACTTTCTGGGGCCTTTAAGAAGAGTCTGTAGCCTTCACCCACTTCCCTGACCTCCTGAGGCCCGGTTCTAGGGAGTCGCTTCTAGACTCCGGCACAGGTCACCTGGCCTCTGGCACCTCCCAACTTTTGTGTGTGATGTTCCTCTGCCTGGGACACTTTCCCCATGTCTCACTCCATTCAGTCCCAAGACGTGCTTACTGAGCAGCTGCTCTGCACCGGGTGGTGTTCTGATGACTCGAGTACACGGCTGCACAGGCCCTGTCTGCCCCAGGCACCCCTGTTCCGGCCACATCTGCCTCGTGGTTTATCTCACTGTATTGGGGGCGTTGTTTGCGAGTCTGTTCTCCCCATGACTGAGCTCGTGGGGTTGGGGGCAAGGACCATGTTGAATCAGGTCTATGCCCTCAGCATGGGGCACAGTGGGCCACATCTGCCTGGTTCACCACAGACCCCCCCAGCATCCAGCCGAGGGCTCGGTAGGCTCAGGCCCAGCCAGTGCCTGTAGGCTCCCGGCAGGCTCGGCTCCCCGACGGCCCTTGCTGGAGGGGTAACTTCATCTCCAGCCTCCCTCCAAGACCACTTTCAGGTTCCGCCGAGTCGGCCTCCTCATCAGCACCAACACAGGAGCTCTTTCTCTCCGTGGAGGGATTCAGGCCAGACACCCTGGCAGGTTTGGCGATGGAAGGAGAGAGGCCGGGTAGGTGCCGGAGGGGTTGTCGATATTTGTATTGGAAGCCGGCGCCGTGCATACCAGCGCTCGCCCCTGATTTCAATTATCCAATTGCACACTGCTGCTAAAATTGCCCCTGGGCAAACAAGCTGGCTCCGGGCCCCTTCCTTCATTAATTCCAACCGTCCATCACACTGCGCCCAGCGCCCTCACCATCCCCGAGGAAGCCAGCCCCCCTCCCGCCGCCAGCTCAACGGAGTCTGTCCAGGTCACCAGGACAAGAACCCGAGAGAAGCAGCTGAGGGCGGGAAATGCCCTGAGAAAAACCTTTGTGATTTTGAGAGGTCTTGGATCAGATCCCTCCCCTTCCCGATTCTCTGGTGTCGGCCTCACGCCTGCATTCTTGAGGCTAGTTCTGGTCTTTGGAGGCCTGGGCCAGGAGTCATTTTGCCAAGGTGACTGTGAAGGAAGGTGTTTGTGATTGCTGGCCCACCTTCAGGGACACGGGCAGGGATCGGGGCTCACAACCTCACCTGCCAGGTGCTGGAAGTTTTCCCAAAGGTGGGTGACTTCCTTCCATTTCCAGTTATCCAAGCCCTGATGTAGGGTGTGTTGGAAACACTGGAAATGTACAAAGAATCTAGAAGCCTGGAAACAGTCAGGAGTTCTATCACTTTCCAGAGGCAGGAGGCCACGTGGGGCTGTGGAGGTGACACAGGATATAGAGACAGGCAGGCTGGGTTCCAGCCTGGCCCTGCCATTCACACACTTGCTGAACTTATGCAGATTGATAGACCGTGCCTCAGTTTCCTTGTCTATAAAATGGCAGCAAAGATGATGTGACGATAAAGAGAGAACATTGGTCTGTGCAGGCACACAGTAGGTTCTTTCCCCTCCTCTCCCTGAGTTCCTTTACTTTACTTGTGTACTGCTCTTCTCCAGATGTTTTCAACCAGAAAGGACATATCTGGTCTGCTCCTGAAGCCAGGTGATGGGGCAGCGTGATGGAGGAGAGGAAGGGGAGAGGGAAGTGGGAACTCTGTGCTGCACCGCTTGCTTTGATGAGGGTTCACATCCACGGGGGGCTGGCCACCCTGTGTGTTCCTACCTGGGTCTGTGCTGGGGCCTCAAGGGACAAAAAGCGGCCACTTTGAATTTCATCTGTTAAAGTCAGGTGGGGAAGGGGGACACCTGGTCTGAGGATGGCAGGCATAGTAACGCCGGGTAAGCCACCAGCTGGATCTGCCAGAACCAAAGGGATCTTATCAGGCGTCTCTCCTACCATTAACAGTGTCACTTGGGTCACTCCCAAGTGTTCCTCTTCCCATGGGATAACCACTGGAAACGTTTCTGGCTTATCCCAGCCAAATCCTGTTTCCAGCCCACAGGGCAGTTTGGAGCAAAGGCTGTGCCCTCCCCAGCGCTCGTGGGTGCTGAGGAGAGAGGGGGTCCGTGTCTAGAGGAGGCAGTGGGAGTGAAGCAGGGGAGCCACGGGGACCTGGAAGAGCCTAGAGTCAGCACAGAGGAAAGATGCTTGGGGAAGACTAAGTTGCTTTCCCCAGATACCTGCAGGGCTGTCCTGCAGCAGAGGGGAAAGACCGGGTCACCGAAGCCGGAGCTGGGCCTGGTGGGGAAGCAGAATGGAAGCAAGGAAGAACTTCTCACAGCCAAGCTGCCCAGCCCCTCAGGCCTCTGGTCAGCAACCTCCCACAGAGGGTGCCCTGGTGGGCATGGGTCGCCTGGCCTGTTAGGAAGGTTGGGGGTTCTGGGATTAGCAGTGCTGCCTGGTCAGCCTGTGCTTTCGGCTTCGTGGCCTCCAAAGGGTCATTTCCCAGCTGTGAGCCTCCATCCTCTCCCTGCCCCATGGTGGGGGGTAATGGTCAGCGAGCCTGAAGTGTGCCCTGGCCAGCCCCAGGGCGTGGCAGGCCTGGGAAGAGGGAGTTCAGGGCCCAGCGCCCAGAGGGGCTGCCTGGGATCCCCTACCGCCACCTGAAGTGACCAGGACAAAGCCCAGTGTCCCTTCTCCCCAGCCGTGAGCTGCCCCGTCAGCCCTCCCAGCATATGGTAAATACCTTCCCAATGAGTTGGAACTCGACTGCTCCAGGAAATGTTGTTACAAATTGTTTTTCCACCAGAACACATACTAGATTTTCCATGCCACCTCCAGCACGTTTTCGGGAAATCCCAGGTGGTGGTGATGGGGGCTGAGACCCTCCAGAGAGGCCAAGGCCCGGGCAAACCAAAAGACGGCTGGGTTTTATTTAACCATAAGTGCATATACGTCTCAACCTTTGAATACTGGAAAGGGGAAGGAAAAAAAAAGAAAAGAAAAGCCCGGCAAACCAAAAAAAAAAAAAAAAAAAAAAAAACACACACACATCGCTTTACTTTGCAGTGTAATTACTCTGAATTCAGTTAAACCAACTTACTCTAGCTAACTAGATTAGTTTACATCTTGTGGTAGAAAAAGAAATACAAATTACTTAGACTGCAATAAACCATGTTTTTCTAACTAAGTAGATTAGTTTATATCTTGTGGCAAGAAACAAGGAGAAAGGCTCAGAAATGCTGGTTGCTCCCTCCTGCCCACTCGCTCATCCAGGGAAGTGTGTTTTCTGTGTGAACTGTACCCTCAGACCCCTCCTCCAAGAGATGTAAAGAACTGAGACTTGGGTAAAAGAGAATTCAAACCACCTCCAGCCCAACTGCCTTGATGAGGAGGCCAGAGTGCTCTGGGCTTGCACAAGCCACACAAATTCCATTCATTTCCATGGACAGCTTGCTTGCTGACTGCCTACTCTGTGCAGGACAGGGAGTTGGGCACCGAGTGGGACAGGCCTGAGACCCTCCCACCGCCCCCTGCTTGTTTAAATGCTCTGCTGTCACTGCTTTGAAATTCTTCCTAGTTTAGGAATGAGGGGCCCTACATGTTCATTTTGCACTGGACGCTGCACATTGGGCAGCCAGTCCTGGAGGAGAGACAAGGGGTAGAGTAGGTGAGGGCCTGCCCTCTGGGAGCGTGTGGCCTTCTAGGGGACATATGGCACTCACAAGAAATCCTGATCTCTTCCTGGGGCAGGGTCCATGTTGGACCCAAGGCCAGGGCTTTGCCCACATGTGGCTGGTGTTCGTCAAATGCATGTTTGCCCATAGAGACGTGATGGTGCATTGTCCTGTGTGACTCCAGAGGATTCTTTGTCCTTTGTTTCCACCTAGGAATAAATGACACTTGTCCCCCAATGTCTGTATCTTTCTATCCTAAAATGGCCCGGAGATGTAAATGGTAACGGGTACATGAATTTCTGAGGAGACTCATGTTGGTGGGCGTCCCTCCCAGGCCTGTACAGAGAGGGTCACCAGGGGTCACTCCAATGGAGAAAATTCATCTTAACCATCAGAACGCTGCCCACGGATTACACCTCACTAAGGTGTCCCTTGATGTACATTATCTCATTAAGTTGTCACGATGAGCTTATAAGGCTCCATGTTAGAAGCCATATGGAGTCAACCTTAGGGTAGTGGCATTTTGTTAGGCAGCTGCATCTTCTCTTGTGCAGAGTCCTAGCTGGTGGGCGCTCCACTCCAGGAAGCTGCAGAGGGCCCGGCCGCCTTCTGATGCTCCGCCAGCACGAGGCACTGCCTTGAATCGTGGAGGCTCAGCACTCCTGCCGCCAGAGTTCCAGATCCTCTGGGCAAGGAGAAGGGCAGCGCGTGGAATTAGACCCGTCAGTGCTGTCACTTCCCATCAGCCTCAACGAGGAACCTCAGCCACACCTCACTGCAAGGGATCCTGGGAAATGGGCGGCCGTGTGCCCAGCTAGAAATTAGGAGCTGTATTACTATTGAAAAAAATGAAAGAGTAGGTATTAGGGGTGAAGGAGCAGTCTGTGCCATAGGAGGTGGGTATTTTTATCTTAGTTTGATGGATCAGGTCACAGGCTCAGAGAGAGAAATGACTCTGCCCAGGTTGTGCAGCCCGCAGGCCTGAGCGTTTTCTGTGTGCCACACGACTTTCCTGCTCCCAGGGTTTGGGCTTCAGGAAGGAGGCTCCTGGGCTCGGGCGGGGAAGGTACGTCCACACGTGTGCACTCCGTGCAAGGTGGTGACTGAGGGTTACTAACTCATCCTTGTACTCTCTGAGTGACAGGATGCTCTCTGCTTCCCATGGCCATTCTAGAACGATGTTGTTCTTAATTACTACTCTGGGTTCTGCAAATACTGACCAGACAGTCCTGGACAGAGCTGGGGGCACTGAGAGCAGGAGTCCCTGATCCAGGCTGGGGAGACAGGAGAGGCCTTCTGAGGAGGTCAGGCTTTTGGGGAATCAATCTTAAGAGGATGAATTAGAGGTATTTCCTAACCCTGTAACTTGTCAACCTCAGTTTCCTTATCTGTAAAATGGGGCTGGTAAGAGTACCCACCTCACATATTAAAGTGAGGATTAGAACAAATATCCATTCACATTTAATAGATGTCAATTATGACTCAGAGCATACCCAGCAGAAGGAATGGCTGGAGCAAAGGCAGAGTGGTGACAAACGCACAGTCCCCGTCCCCTCAGGAGGCCAGACGGGAAGATGGGGCGTGGGAGGCAGCAGGAGAGGAAGCAGAGGGGTTAGGAAGACCTTCCTCACATCCAGCCCCTCTCTGCTGGCCTCGGCTGTGCCCCTGGCCTTGCACAGTAAGTTCCCTACATACGAACTAGTTCTGTTCCGAGAGCACGTTTGTAAGTCCAATTTGTTCGTAAGTCCAACAAAGTTAGCCTAGGTACCCAACTGGCACAATTGGGTACAATTGGCCATAGAGTACTGTACTATAATAATACTTTTCACACAAATAATACATAAAAAATAAAGAAAACGTTTTTAATCTTACAGTACAGTTCCTTGAAAAGTACAGTAGTACAGTACAGCAGCTGACATCCAGGGGGGTGGCATCGAGCGAACAGGCAAGAAGAGTTACTGACTGGAGGAGGGAGAGGAGCTGGGAGATGGTAGAGCTGAAGGATCGTCAGCGATAGGACACGGAGGGCGAGCTGCCATGTCACTCACGCCTGACGCTGATGGCACAGGTTCTGGTTCCTTGCCGGAACCAGATGCACATTCACATCTTTGAAAGTTCGAAACGTGAAGGTTTGTAGGTGGAGGACTTACCGTAAAGTGAGTCTGCTCCTCCCATCCGGAAGCTGCAGCTCAGGATGGAGCCAGCCGAGGGATGGCCTCCTTTCAGAGTAGGCACAGCCAAGGGCAGCAAGGGGCAGTGTTCCAGAATGCAGGGACTGCTCTGCCCAAGACTGTCTCAGAAGGCACACTTGGCAGCAGCTGGAGGAAAGGCCAGAGAGGCTCAGAGGAGAGAAGGCTGCAGACAGGATGAACCAGGGTGGAAGAGGCGGGAAGAAACTAGAAATGGAAAAGAGGGAGGGCCTGGAGCCCAAGAACAGGAGCCAGGACGCTCTGAGCACCCCTTAGACCATCCTCAAGATGGAGGCAACCGACTGTGGGAGTAAGGGATATGAGCGCCACTTACAGATGAGGAAGCTGAGGCCCAGAGAACTTTGTATCTTGCATAAGTTCATCCAATCAGTGATCTGATTCCAAAGTTTTTCTATTCTTTTTATGCTCTAAAAAAAAAAAAATCATACTAGTACGTATGTATTATTACAGAGTATGTAGTGTTCATAAAAGGCATAAACAAAAAATTATAAAATTCTACCATCTGGTGGGTTAACTGCTGTTATTAACATTTGATGAGTATCCTCCCAGACCTCTCCCCATGCCCATCTACGTCTCTGTGTATGTGCATGTAGATGAATACTTATTTATAAAAATGGGGTCATTACTATACATATTGCTCAGAAACCTCTTTTATCCAGTTCATCATATATCATGAACATCTTTCTACTCCAGTCAAAATATATCCATGATATCGTTTTAGTGGCCACAGAACACATTTAGATCATTCCCAAGCTTCCACAGTCACCTAGGAGAGAACACTTATCAAGGTGACTTTTCAATGAGAAAGGAAAATAAATCCAGAAAATTTGGAGTGAGAGAAGAGGCAAAAACTCTAACCAGTCCCTCTTTCCTTTTCCTGCACACACCTAGCTACCTTTCACCCTGACCTGACCTACCGGGTGTGTTCTAAGGCATTGTGTCTCCAGTGAATCCTGCAATTACTTAACTTTATTGCTGGAAGGACTCTTTAAGCTCATTTCTTTCAATCAGTTATTACACAGAAGGCAAACATGTTCAAACAAAACGTGCGTTTTTTCCTACTAACTTGCCTTCTGTGATAAGGGCTCCTTCCTCTGCTTTTCTCATGGTCTCTGGGGGCCTGTGATCCTCCTCCTTCAGGTGGATAAGGAGTGAGAACAAACACGAATGCACCGGGGCACCAACTGCTCCCGCCCTGACACGGTGTAACGGCCCAAAAGTCAGATGAACCAGGTTCAAATCCCTTCCCTCCATATTTACAGGGCAACTTCCAGCCCTGATTCATGTCTGAGCCTCAGTTTCCTCATCCTTCATTAAGTGGGAGGGATACAGGGAAGCTGAAGTGTGGTTGGTGGGCATATGGCACCAAATAGAATGGTGCTCAACAGATAATTTTTGAAATTACATACATGTTTCTATCAGAGAACTTTCTCTAAGAGGAGTGGGGCCACTTGTTCTTGGTTACATGTCCCCTTTATTCAGTGGCTGAGGACAGCTTAGAAGTCAGAATCCGGTGACCATAGATTCCCTTGTAAAAAGCTGTGTTAGTGGCCCAGCCCAACTCATGAACAAATCCCCCCTCATGAAAGAAAGTGTTTCCCCTAAGCATGAAAGCTTATTTGCCAAGGCAGCCTGGACCCTGCAGCATCAGCTGCTGGAGGTTATGGCGTCCCTGCCTGAAGAGCCACACTTTTGTGCCTGGAACACGTGTGTTATTGGAGCCAGACTCCGGCCACCTTCTCCCCACACCAGCACTGGCCAGTGCTCGAGTGGGCTACCTGTCCTGTGCAGGTTGGAGACTTTCAAGCCTGTTCCAGGGGCTGAAACGAAGCAGGCACTGTGCGTTGTGTTCCTAGGGCAGTCGTGCCTGTTGCCAGAGGGGGACCGACAGCGCAAGATATTGGCCCTGGCAGCCGCCTCCCGCCCTGCTGCAAGCTCCTGGCTGCCCTCGAGAGCCAGGTCAAGAGACCTGTTTTCTTTGCTGCATTATTAAGCTGTCTTGTGCTTCTGAGTTTCCAGGACCTGTCATAATACAGGCCATCCTAGCCAAGATTCTGGGCCCCTGTTCCTTTGAACTGCAAGGGCAGCTGTGGAGAAATCCCGCTTTCCCTGCAGGGTGGTTGACAGCTGGCTGACAGCCTCCAGCCAGGCTGCTACCAAGCGGGGTTGCAGCAGAGCAGGTCCAGACTTGGGGAATCGGTCCTCTCCCCACAGGGAGGTTTGATGGAGCCCTGTCACACTCAAACCCCGTCAGGGGAGAACAGAGTTGAGAGCTGGGGAAGAAGGGCAGGTCGTGACCGTGATCAGACAGGTATTAGCGCACCATGGCCAAGGGCATGGAGCTTGGTGTTAGGTGACCTGTGCTGAATCCAGCTCTACCACGTACTCGCTGTTGACCTTTAGCAAGTTCCTTCGCCTTGCTGAGTGTAAGCTTCCTCATCTGTGACATGGGGGAAATAATAGTATCCACCTCATAGGGTCGTTTTCAAAATGAACTGAGTTATGAGTTTCTTTGATGCAAAGCACTGAACTCAGTGTCTGGTACATGGCGAGCACCATCCAGATGTTCCTTTCATGAGATCTTAGTGTCACAGGCGGGGCCTTGGGGGTAGGAAGCACTCAGAGCTGGGAGTCAGGACCCCTGGCTTCTGATCCCAGCTCTGCTACAGTCCCTGGTGCGACCTCGGGCAAGTGTAGGCCACTCTCTGAACTGTCATCGTTAACTCTTTTCTGGCCCCAGAAAATTGAGAGCTGGCACTGGTGCCATGAAGACCTCTAAGCCCGAGAGTAACTGGGAGTGCCTGGATCTAAGAGTGGCAGGTGCAGGGGGTGGGAGCTGGCAGGATTCCAGGTAGGACTGGACGGCCAGTAGGTAGGCCTTCCCCAGAAATAAAGCCCTTCCTTGCACCCCTCTCTTAACCCCTGAAACTGGCTCAATGTTGGAGCAATGGGAGGTACGCCTCCCAAACATGGCTGTCTGATGCTCTCTCGCACCCATGGCAGAGACAGCCACGGAGGCGGGGGAACCACGTAGATGCAGGGTGCTGATTCATTTCTGCTGCCTGGGACAGGGAGGTAGGGGTAGTGGCACCTACTCCCCAGAGAACTCTGACCAGAAACAGGCTCAAAGAGGCAGGCTGAGCTGGGGGGATGTGCAGACATCTTCGTGTTTCAGACTTCTAGCTAGCGCCCCCTCCCCTGTCCCCAGCTGCCAAGGCCCTGGCCAGGCCTGCTCCTCTGGGAAGTTGGTTCTCATAGCTCCTCCCACCATCACGTTCCCCCAAGACTTGGACCCTTTGAGAAAATAATAAGTGGAGTTTAAACTTGGCAAGGATTTACTGAGAACCTCACCCTCTCCAGGCGTGAGCTGGGCACTCCTACACACCTCGTCTCACCTAATTTGATCTTTCGAGCTCCCTTGCTCCATGAATCTCTGTCTGGCGCTCACGATTTCCCTCTAGATCCATGGTTATTTGAGCCCTGTCCCCTCCCCTCCCCATTGACTGTGAGCTGCTTGAGGACAGGCTCAGCCCCTGGTCCCCCTTGTGTCCTCCAAGCCCAAGGCTCTGGCTTCAGCATGTTGACTGATTTCTGTTGAATTAAATTATGTTGAGTTAAATCCGATTAATCTGAAAGGAGGCTTACTAAATTTAATTTATGTGATTTGCAGAGTTAAGAGTCAGCTCTGTTGGAAGAGGGGAGGGAGGAAATTAAATTTTGAAAGCACAGTATATAATATATGGAGAGCAATGCTTACTCAAGTGGAAGACTGGCACTAACAGTGGGACTTCTGGCACGAGGCAGGCGTGATGGGGAGGCGGGGGGAGCATTCTGTCAGAGGGAAGAGCAAGGATGCATGTTGGGAGAGAATCGTCCACTGGGGTGTGCGTGGACATGGCTTCTGGGACCCTCCTCCCTCTGTGCCAGGCTGTCCTGGAGGAGAGAGAGGTGATGACACATCCTAGGCACTTGGTTGGGGGACTTTTTGTGCAGCAGCTGTTTCCTGCTCCACTGCTGTGACCACAGTAAAAAAGGCTTCCTGCAGGGGGTGGGGATTTGCTCCATAAGAGTTTGCCCGGAATGGGAAAGGACTCAACATAGAGGTGTCTTCACCTACAGATTGAAGTCTAAACTCCTCTGCCTCATGTCCCCAGACACGGACCCTGCCAACCACTGCACCCTCATTTCCTCCTGCCCCCTCCCCTCCCCCACACCCTGTGCTTCCCCCATCCCAGCCTTGGGTCACCTTGTTCCCATCTCTTTTAATGGCTTCTCTCACCCTGATCCATTACCACATCCTTCCTCCCCAACCTTCAAGGTCAGACTCAGATACCTCCTCCTCCAGGAAGCCTTCCCTCATTTCCCCACTGCAAACATCCACCTCCCTTCAGTGCCCTGTTGCAACTTGTTCTGCGTGTCTTGTGCTGTTTTATGCTTAAGTTAGGTTTGGGGGGATTGAGCCCATCTCTCTCCTGCCCCAGAGTGAGCTCCTTGAGGGAGCTCTGATTCACGGGATCATCACAGCAGGCCTGGCCCAGAGAGTGTGCACAGTGAGTGTGGGTGAGGGAGAGCAACCTGAGGAGGCAGGCCCACCCTGTAGCCTGGCCGCTGCAGCCTCTGGTGCAGCAGGGGTTAATTGGGGTACATGTGACCAATAAATATTTACTGGGTGTTAAGTTTTTAGCCTAATGCAGGATTTAGCAGCCATTCTCATTTATGGTAATGGGAGGCATGTACTACCATGGGGCATTTGGGGAGGGAACTCCCTCCACCTGCCTTCAGACCAGTTTCAGAGCCCCACCCTGCACCAGACTCAACTGCCCAGATCAGGAAGCCCCAGAAACCTCCTGGAGGTGGAGCTTCGGCTTCTAATTATTTTCTTGGGCTCTCATGTATGGACTCTACCCCAGGCAGCTCCCGGTCCCTCCCCGCCCTCCCTCTTCACCAAATCCTCACTCCATCACTGTGCCTGCTTCTGTGCTGGGCCTGGGGACAAACGTGAGCAGACTCAGTTCCTCCCCACCAAGCAGTCCCCTCACTTTTCATTTCTACCCTGAGAAATGATTCCCAGCCCTTTTTCTTGCCCAGCACTTCCCAGCTAGTGATCAAGGCCTTGGGGCTCAACTGGGGAGGAGGAGAGCCCATCCAGATCTCTGCAGAAGGGCAGGGCACAGGGGTGTGCAGAAGCCCCAGGTGTAGGGGTGCAGAATCCCCCAGGTAATTTGATGCACACCCTCAGAGGGCAGCCTTCCACAGACGTCACAAGGCTAGAAGCTGAGACGGACAAATAAGTAGGCAACGCTGCACACGGAGGAAGTGAAGCGGGTACTGTAGGTGCTGTGACCAGAGGAAGCCCAGGGGCTGTGGGAAATTGAAGGGGCCCCGCACTCAGCCTGGGAAGGCTTCTGCAAGAAGGCGATCTTGAGCTGCATTGTGAAACCAGACAGAGAAGAGGGAACTGACATTTTAGACAGAGGGATTGATATATACCAAGGCCCAGAGACACAGAAACAAATCTGGCACGTTGACAGACCAGGAAGAATTTGTGGCTAGACTGGTGCTATCCAATATGGTAACCACTTGCAGCATGTGGCTATTTAAATTTAAGTTCATTAAAACTAGACAAAATTAAAATTCAATCTTTAAGTCGCACCAGCTACATTTCAAGTGCTCAACAGCCAGGTGTGGCTAGTGGTGCCTATGTATTAAAGAATTTCCATCATCAGAGGAAGTTGGATTGTCCAGCACTGGCCCTAATGTAGAGTAGCCAGGGATCCACAGCAAAGAGCCTGCAGGGTCACTGGGGTCAGACTTGAGTGAGGAGCCTTGAGTGATCTGTGAAGGACTCCGGGCTCCTTCTTGGGGGAGGGAGAGTGTCAGCTCTTCCCTGGACCTCCGTGCACTGGAATACAGAGGCTGCTCCTTCATTCCACAACCTTTTATGAAGTCTTATTCTGTGTCCTGTATCCCTGGTTTACAAGAGTGGCATATACCTAAGAACCTAGCCTCTGGAGAAGGATCAGATGCTTCCTCCGTGATGTCAAGGCTAGGAGGTCGCCAGGGTCTATAAGAAAGCAGCAAGCACAACACCTGTCCATCACACCACCCCTGACAAGAAACTCTTGATAGAGGCCAGTCAGGGCCAACACCAGAAAATGCAGCTTGTGGGAGGCTTGGTTGAAGTTCACAGCAGCTCATGAACAACAAACACCAGGGCAGCTGTGGGGAGCTGGCCAAGTGTGAGGTGTGTTGGGGGATTGGGAGTGGGTGGAAGTGATCAGGAGGAAGAGGCCTAGCATGGGAGAGTAGCTGCCTGTTCCTGGGGTGCCCTATGCCTCCTTGTCCCACAGATCATCTTCCATGCTCACCCCCAGGGTCACCTCCTCTAAGAAGCCTTCCCTGATTGGTTAAAGAGCCCCAACTGCCCCTCTCCTGGATTTTCACATTGCACTTGTCTCACAGACTGCTGACATGTCCGTCTCCTTAACTCAACCTTGGGTGCTTTTTTTTTTTTTTTTTTTTTTTTGCGGTACGCAGGCCTCTCACTGTTGTGGCCTCTCCCGGTGCGGAGCACAGGCTCCGGACGCGCAGGCTCAGCGGCCATGGCTCACGGGCCCAGCCGCTCCGCGGCATGTGGGATCTTCCCGGACCGGGGCACAAACCCGTGTCCCCTGCATCGGCAGGCGGACTCTCAACCACTGCGCCACCAGGGAAGCCCTAACCTTGGGTGCTTTGAGGACCCAGACCTGCCTTAACTGTGCTCCTTTCCTGGCCCAGCCATGCTTCCTCCCCATGAATCTGCCCCTACTGCTACTCTCTACATCAGAATTCCCTGTTTGTATCCACCATTAGACTATGAACTCCTTGAGCACAGGGCCTGTCTGTCTAGTTCAGCTCCCTAGTTGCCTGAATCAATGAGTGAAAGCAGGAGGATAGATGTGGTTCTGTGGCAGCCCTGCCCGGAGGCAGAGGACTTCTGGGCAGAGAGAACCAGGAAGGAGCCTGGGCAGGCAGGGGGAGCTGAGAGGAGGCCAGCCAGGTTCACGGCCCCCTCTCCCTGCTGCTGAGCCCCGCTGGTCCCACCTGAGTGGCCTCCCCTGGGAGGGGGCACCCCATCTGCTTCCCGGGCTCCAGGTTTCCTCCGTGAGATGGGCCCTCTCCTCCCCTGCTGTTTGAGTGCTGCGGAGAAGATAATGGCAGATCCCTTTATTTCTTGGGCTGGCCCCTAGGTAGAAAGGCTTGTTCAAAGTGCCACTTGGTGACTTTCGCAAATTGTTCCTGACAGCCCCGTGGAAGGCCAGGCCATCTGCCTTGCCCTTTCTCAGGGCGGAAGGGGCTGGGAGGAGAGATATTAGGTTTCCACTTCAGTCAATACTTTGATGTTCAAAGCTGTTTAATATTCATTAAACCAGTCCTTCAGTTGTAATTGCAGTCATTACTCTCCCTTTTATGATTGTCTGTAAATGTTATGGGACAGACGGGCACAGCTATCCTAATGACAGAGGGTTTTGATGATGGATAAAAGGTTGAATAGAGCCCCTTCAAATCTGTCTCCTTGCTCTTCAGTGCCCACTCCCACCCCTTTCTGCTTTCTTTAACTCTTAAAAGATGGTGTTTGGGATGAGAGAGCAGGATGGCTCCAGTAGAGTCACAGTTTGTTAATTTTACAGAGGCAGGAACGTTGTCCTATGGTCTCAGACTGAACCTGAACTCCCACACACACCTGGGCTCAGCCCCAGATCGGGCACTGAACCCTGACCAGCCACAGTCTCAGCCTTGACCCTGGCCATAGTCTGCACTTCTAGAACCAGGAGAAGAAAACTAGGTTTTCACTCCCTAGACAGTGAACACAGACTGTTAGAACAGGTTTGGACCTTAGAGACCGCAGTGCTTTTGCTCTGCAGGGGGTGGAGACCACCTTTGGGGAAATACACAGGCTTTGGAATCAGACTTGCATTCAAGTCCAGGCGCTGCCGCTTTCTAGCTGCAATGATTTGACTAGTTACCGAACTTCTCCAGGGTTCAGGTTCTTCATCTATTAAGAATAAGGGGGCTTCCCTGGTGGCGCAGTGATTGAGAGTCCGCCTGCCGATGCAGGGGACACGGGTTCGTGGCCCGGTCCGGGAAGATCCCACATGCCGCGGAGCGGCTGGGCCCGTGAGCCATGGCCGCTGAGCCTGCGCGTCCGGAGCCTGTGCTCCGCAACGGGAGAGGCCACAGCAGTGAGAGGCCCGCGTACCGCAAAAAAATAAATAAATAAAAATTAAAAAAAAAAAAGAATAAGGAGCTATTGGGACTTCTTGGTGGTCCAGTGGTTAAGACTGAGCTCCCGCTGCAGGGGACATGGGTTCGATCCCTGGTTGGGGAACTAAGATCCCACATGCCGTGAGACGCGGCCAAAAAAAGAATAAAAGAAAAAAAGAATCAGGAGTTACAATACCTACTAGTAGAGCTATTGTGAAGATCCCATTAAATAACAGGTGTGCAGTGCCTGACAAAGAGCACGTGCTTAGCTAGTGCCCATTCACAGGGTGAGACTAGCCCCTTAATTCCCTAGGGAGCAGGCTGGCCCTCTGCTAAGAACCCTAAGCTTGCTTGGAGATGGGGGCATTATGGGCTGTCTGGGTCCCTTTTGCCTGACTCTTCAGGCTTAGGTTCCGACAGTCCCCTCATACACCCTCTTTTGAGTCCCCCAGTGTCACAGGTTGAGGTCACCAGGAAGCAGACTCTGAGACAGTTTTGTGGGCCCAGTGTTTATTAAGGAGGCCCTTGGGATCAACCTTTGTCTAGGAAAGGGGTCGGGGAGGAAGCAACTTGGGCAGAGGAGATGCAGGTCTGAATGCCTTCCCATGGGGAAGCTTGGATCTGAACTAGCAGCCTGGGTCTTCATCCACATGCCTCGATCCATCATTGAGCGTGGCGCTCCTAGAACGGCAGGACCTTGAATGAGGTGCCTCTTTGGCTGAGGCAAGCCCTGAAGGGGCTGACAGTTGAATGCTGCAGCTGTCAAGGACAGCACTGTCCAACGGCAATGCCGGCAGCTGGGCAAAAAGGCCTTCCCTGAAGTGGGGTCTGGGCGCTGCATCACCCTCGTCCTCCACGACCAGGACTGATGATTATCCCGAAGTGCTTCCCTTAGAATACTATATCTACCCAGCACGTAGACACACACGTACACACACACACAGGACTACCATCACACAAACACATCGGACTTATCAAAATCCTTTCTGTCTTCAAAATGCTCTAATATTACCTCTTCTAGAAAGCCTTCCTCGGTTTCTCTCCTTCCCCCCACCTATTGGAACAAGTTGCATCTGTCACTGCTCCTGAGGTTCACGGGGAGAATGCCAGGAAGGTGGATTTCCTTTTACCAGATAGCAGAGCATTTTGTCACTGGCCTCGTGTGTAATGGAGTGGGCCTCAGCAGTATCCAAGCGACCTCGGCAGTACTCCCTGCCCCGCTGGTCTGTGATTCCTCCAAGTTCCGCTCTGGGTGACCTGCTTCTCCAGGTGCGCATGAGCCTTACAGAGCAGGGCCTGAGCCTTCTTCGTGTCTATGGGAGGTCCTTGAAGGCACTTGATTTGCTGAGATCCAAGTGCATGCCACACTCTGGTTGGCAAAGCAGAAGAAGATTCAGCCCTGTGAGCGTAGGAACTCTGGCCTAGGGTGCAGGTCAGATGGAAACAGGACCGTAGCTCAGTAGGGCGAGTCCAGCAACAGAGAGAAGAGCAAGTTGAGCCCCTTGGGGCCCATCTCAGGGGCTCACCCGCAGCTGGTTCAGTGTGTGCTTGAGTGAGTGGAGGGTCAGGACCTCTGTCTTCAGCAGCAAAGGGGTAGACATACATGGTGAAGACAGTGAAGACTTGCTGAATGAATGAGTGAATAAGTCAGTGAGTGAGTGAATGGACAAGCAATTCAAGAACTAAAGCAACCGAGTAGATTCCCAACCCCGTATCCAAAACCCACATTTGTTTCAAAAGTCCATATTTTTGGGCCTCCCTGGTGGCGCAGTGGTTGAGAGTCCGCCTGCCGATGCAGGGGATACGGGTTCGTGCCCCGGTCTGGGAGGATCCCATATGCCGCGGAGCGGCTGGGCCCGTGAGCCATGGCCGCTGGGCCTGCGCATCCGGAGCCTGTGCTCCGCAACGGGAGAGGCCACAACAGTGAGAGGCCTGCGTACCGCAAAAAAAAAAAAAAAAAAAAGTCCATATTTTTTGGATTTTAGAGGGCAAAAGAAGGTGCATATCCATCTATCAGTTAACACCCCGTTGGGGCCTGCATCAGCACCCATGATCAAACACATTAATAGCTGTGCAGCAAAACATGAAACTTCGTGAAAAGTGGGATAGATCAAGACTCTATAGCCTCATGTGGGTTCAGGCCCAGTTGCCAAAGACCTGTGGCTCTTCAGAGCTTCTTGGATTCCAAAACTGCCAGTAAGGGAGTGAGGGCTGTATTACCAGCAACGTTCTTCCCGGCTTCAAAAATGTCCTCCTGGGGCTTCCCTGGTGGCGAAGTGGTTGAGAGTCTGCCTGCCGATGCAGGGGACATGGGTTCATGCCCCGGTCCGGGAAGATCCCACATGCTGCGGAGCGGCTGGACCCGTGAGCCATGGCCGCTGAGCCTGCGCGTCGTGAGTCTGTGCTCCACAACGGGAGAGGCCACAACAGTGAGAGGCCCGCGTACCGCAAAAAAAAAAAAAAAAAACTGTCCTCCTGAAGATGCAGAGCAGCAGCCTCACTGCGGACTGCACTGCCCCACGCCTCGCTGGCTGCCCTCAGACCCTGGGCTGGGCCCCAGTTCCTTGTGTCTTTCCTCTCTCTGAGCGTTTTTTCCTTCCCTGCCTCCAGGGCAAATCTCTGCCATCCTGAGGTCAGAGAAACAGGAGTCTCAGACCAGGTCTAATCACATATCATTAGCACTCTAATGGCACCTGCTAAGTGGGAGGGCGGTGGCTTTTATCAGGGGGTGAGCCAGAGCAGCCTGGGCTCAGGGGTTGGGGGCAGCTGTGCCTGTTTTTCCAGCCATGTCAGGGCTCAGGGCTTCAGCACTCTCATAGGTCCCAATTGACGGATTACCTCGTCCACAGCCCTCACCAGTGTACCTGCCCAGGGTAGGAGACTGCATGATTTTACACATGGATTCTTTTCTTCCTTCTTTAACTTATTTGCTTATTCAACAAAAATGTCTGCACGTGTACTATGTGCCCACACGACTGGGTATTGCTGTGATTGTTCAGTGAATTGGGGCAGTATAGATACTGAAGGAAAACCCTTTTAGGAGAAAGGTAAATTTCAGTTATTTTTTTCTTATAGCAGGTCAACATCTCACACTTTTGTTTGTATAGGATACTGTGGCTTGCAAGTGTTACTTTAATCCTTACCAACAAGCCTGTGAAGGAGGTGAGGGCAGGGGTATACTTAGGAAGCAAAGTAGTGAAGGCAGCATCTGAGATGCGGTGGGCCACCTCATCTAAAAGACAAAGCACTATTTCTTCCTCAGATGCAAATTGACATTTATTAAAACTTATGTCAAAAACCTTCCATCTCGGGCTTCCCTGATGGTGCAGTGGTTGGAAGTTCGCCTGCCGATGCAGGGGACATGGGTTCGTGCCCCGGTCCAAGAGGATCCCACATGCCGTGGAGCGGCTGGGCCCGTGAGCCATGGCCGCTGAGCCTGCGCGTCCGGAGCCTGTGCTCCGCAACGGGAGAGGCCACAACAGTGAGAGGACCGTGTACCGCAAAAAAAAAAAAAAAAACAAAAAACCTTCCATCTCGCCAGCCTCCCTCCAGGGACTTCCACCTGTGGAAAAGTCTATTCTCTGGGCACACATCTGAGCTTTCCTGCTTCCTGGCCCATGAACTCCTCATCCATCAAAGGCCATTCTGCATCCCTCTATGGGGTTGTAAGAAGCTGCACTGTGGTCCACAAGGCTCCAAATGCTCAGCTGCCCCCAACTCTCTTTTCCTCTCTGATGGTCTCCTGTTGCCGCTGCAGGCTCTACCCAGGCTCACTGGCTTCCTTGCTGTTTCTTGAATACGTGGACTCAGTCTTGCCTTGGGGCCTTTGCTCAAAAGCACTGCCTTCAGAAAGTGGCACGGCCAACTCCCTCATCTCCTACCTGCCTTTATTCAAATGTCATCATCTCAGTGACCACGCTATGGAAAACTGTAGCCCCGTGCTGTAATCTTGCTGTTCCTCCTCCACTTTTCCCTTTTTCTGTAGGACTTCCTCCTTCTAACATGTTACATGATTTACTTTTGTCTTTTGTTTACTATCTCACCCCCTGACACACAACAGACTGTAAGATCCAAGAGAACAGGGATTTGGGTCTATTGTACATTGCATATCCCAGTACCTGGAAGAGAGCTCAGTAGGGACTCAGTAAATATTTGTTGAATTACTGTATGATACCTCTTCTGATATCTCAGGAGCTTTATTTAGTGCCTTCCTCCTCTGTGTTTTTAATGCTGTGTGTGTGTGTCTGTCTGTCTTAAATTTTCTTTTCAATCTTGCTAACTAGCTCTAGGCTAGGAGCTCTGGAAGCAGAATTAAATATCTCAGCTTATTTAAAAATCCTGATCCATGGGGGAGTGTAAGGAAAGAAAACCAGTATTGAGGGTCTACTGCGTGCAGTACTCCCACTGCACTCTCTTTAACCTTCCTAATGAATCTTTTCAATTAGTTGCCATGATCCCTATTTTCCAGATGAGGAAACTGATGCCAAGGAAGGTTGAATTTCTTACCCAAGAAGAGGCAATAGCAGGACCAAAACCCAGATCAGTCTGAATCTAGAGCTGCATTCCCAGGCTGAGAGGTGGAGGCACCTCAGAGAGGGCAAGCTCAGCCCGTGGGCAGAATGCAGACAAGCCCGCCTGATTTCCGTGGACCCACAGGCTGGCCTCTGTGCCCACTTTCGCTACAGCATGCATCTTTGGGAAGCAAGTCCTGGCATCTGAGGACTTGCTTCCATCCACCCCATCTCTCTGCCAGGGTCCCTGCTTGCATTCCTGCGGGCAGTGTAGGCAATGTAGACCGTGGCATCAGGGACCGGTCTGGAAAGGGCCGTGCCCAGGGTCACACTCAGAGGGAGCCCTGGCCTGCCCATCGGCCCAGAGTGAGCTGTGCCGCCTGGCTGAACCCAGAGTTTCTTTGCTAACCTTGAGTCTCCACAGTCCGGCCCTGCCTCCCCTTAACCCGCCCTCCTGTCTGTAACCCCAGAGCCCCAACTCCCCATCCTCTCTTCCCTCTGGGCCCCGGGCCAAGCTTCCACCGACTTCCCTCTGCCAGCCTGTGAAGGTCCCTTTGTGCGCAGCCCTGACGTGAGGTCCTTCCTGGGGAGGTGTAATTTTAATATATGAAGGGTAGTCATTTCATTTCATAAAGATAGCTTATTTGGAGGGGCCAGCGGCAGCCCGGGAGAGATCGCACTTGACAGATGCAGGGACGGCCTGCGGTTTGGGGCCGGAGATCAGGACGTGCAGCCTAGTGCTGGGCACTGTGCCCCGAACGCCATCGCCGGAATGAGTCCTGCCGCCTGGGGCCGAGGCACCAGGTAACGTCTCTCCCTCCACTGGTGTGGCAAGGCCCAGTGATGGGGAGTATGGGCAGGCCCTGGAGAAAGGCAAACACAGTACAAGGGGGCAGGGCTGGAAAGTGTGGGGGAGCACGGGTTCTTCTCCAGCTCCATCCTTGCCTTCTCCCCAGCTGTGGGACCTGTGGAAGTCTCTGCCCTCTGGGTCCCCATCAGCACAGAGGATCACCCAAGGGCTTTCTGACACTGTCATTGCAAGAGACTTTTACTCCAGCCTCCTCAGAGGGGAATTGTGATACTAACTGAGGAGAGAACTCCATCTCCTGCCAGCTTGAGCCCTGCAGGCAAGCCAGGGTGATGGCTGGGGTGACAAAGTCTGGAGAAGGTTGGTTCCAGGACAGGTCTGGTTTGCTGCCAAGCAAAACACCTGGGCCTTGGGGGAGCGAGACATGGAGACAGCCTTACCAGCTCCTCTCGTCAAGAAGCCTTTCTCTAACTGTGGCCGAGGGGCCAGTGGGGTCCAGGGCCGGGCAGTCCCAGGGCATCCGCTGCCAGGCAGCAAGGTTGTTGAACTTGGAAATGCGTGTGCTTCCCTCAGCTCAACAGAGCAACCCACAGCTCCCTGCAGCGCTTGCATGGAGTGGCGGGGTACAGGTGGGGCTTTATGGTAAGTCCAGTAAGAAGCAGGTGTTGGGCTGGGCCTCCAGGCTGGAATGGGGTGAGTGGACTACACGAGGCCATCCGCTCTCCTGGGCACATCCTCTGTGTCCAGGCGCAGGGCTCAAGCTGTGATGAGAATTATCCATTGAAACTCATGTCTCCCTCTCTTGGGAATTCCCTGGAGAGTGTCAGATCACCAACCGTGGGATGGGGCAGGGACTACAGGAGCTGATTTTGTCTGAGGGCTCTCTGAGTATCTTGTCAGCCTCTTTAAGGTGCAGTTTTAGATGCCTCCTAAGACAGGAAGAACCTGAACTAGACCAGGCTGCTGGATGATCAGGCAGGAGGTCAGGAGCCTCATTCCTGTACTTCCATGGGCCCAGCCCTTTGCCCTGAGGTCTTCCTACCTGGTGTTCTGCTTCTTTGTGGTCATGTCTGGTCATCACCCTGAGCTTAAGAGTCTCATGTGAACCGTGTCTGTGCCCTTAGCACATGTCAAAGGGTATGGTCAAGGCAATGCCCCCAGTTCTTTGCTGAATGAGTGACACGCTGTGCTCACTCCCACATCCACATACCTTATTCCTGTCTTGTTCTTTCTCCTACTGGCAAGGTCCTCCTTCACAACCGGAACTCTCACGTACAGCTGCTGGGTTCAAATTGATACAACCACTTTGAAGAACTGGCAGGACCTACCAAAGGCGAGCTAAGTGTCCCCTTCCGCCTGGGATGTCCACTCCTCAGAACGAAAAACTTACATATATTCACCAAAAGATCATACAGGAATGTTGTTAACACCTCTGTTCTTAATAGCTAAAAACTACCCAAATGCCCATCGATAGTAGAGTAGATTCTCACCATGGATATGATATAGGAATGAGAGTAAATGAACCACAGTTACATGCAATAATATGAATAAATCACAAACAGAATATTGAGGCTTTTTTTTAAAGAAGCTAAGTACAAAAGAATACACACTCTACAGTGACATTCATATAAAGTTTAAAAACAGGAAAAATTCATCAATGGCTTTAGAAGTTAGGATAGTGGTTATGCTTGGGGAAACTTGCTTTTGGTGGACTAATGTTTTGTTTCTTGATCTTTGTACTGGTTTAATGTCATCATCCAGCTGTAACTTATGATTTCTGCCTATTTCTTATGTGTGTTCTATGTCAGTACAATGTTTGAAAAGTGATAGATTTAAGAGAGAAACCACAAATAACAAATACATGGCATCTGAGTCTGCCCTTACCCTGAAACTAGGCTGGGTTACTGACGTATGGTTGATTCCGTGGTCCCTGGCCTGCAGTCTTCCACGGTGGCTTTGTGTTACTGTATTCTGTAACTTGTGTAAGCTGTATGCGCCTTGAAGACAGTGGAGAAGCCCTGTCTTCACCCGTCGTACATTCTGACCTGATGTCCAACTGTTCCACCTACATTTCTTTGTTTGAGAGCTTTTTCTGCCACTAGAGTCTGCTTTGCTACATGCTGCTGCAGGCTGGGGGTGCCAGGGGAAGGGGCCCGCCAGGAATGCACTCACACAGTGACTGAGGGCGATTGGCGAGTGAGTACCCCCGCCCCCTGGTCCCAAGAGTAAGATAACTTGGCAGCTCACGTTCTCCACGGGCTCCCGGAGTAGCCAGTGGGACTAAAGTGCTTCATAATGGACCCTCTATTGGCTCTTCCCTTCTGCTATCTCAATTCTTCACTTTTCTGCCAGCATTCCTGGTTTCATGTCCCAGATTAACTCCTTGAGTCCTTCTCTCAGGGTCTGTTTTGGGGGAACTCAAAGTAAGGCAGACTAGACCTCCATCTATGCCATTCATGTTGTCTCCTCCTAGCAGGTACCAAGAAATATCTGTTGACCAACTAGAAAGACACACTTCTTTTTCTAATTCGCTACATCTTCCCTTCCCTTCCCTTCCCACATAAGCTCCTTCTGTGCGCCCACAGTGCTTCTTGTCTACAGGGGCAGAATTGGTCACGCGTCTCATGCAAAGCCAGCATGACACAGAACTTTAAATATTCCTAGTGCCAGATACCCCCCCATCCCTGCCCCAGAGCCTAATCCCTAAACGAGGAAGTGCCTACATCCCACAGGCACTGTGCTGTGTTGGTAGTGCCTCAGTGTCCCAGCATCTGTCCCCTGACAGAGGGAGCAGCCCCATTAGCCGCTCTTGTCAATTATGTCAGATGATCCGCTACAATAATAATAACCGCTAACACGCATGAGGCTCTTCATGGCTCAGGAAGAAGCCCTTCCCACTCGGTTCTCAATCTTTCCAGCAGCCCCAAGAGCCCACATTACAGTTGCTAAAATTCAGACTCAGAGATAAGATGTGACCAACCCAAGAACACACAGCTAGCAGACAGTAGGGCTGGATCTGGAACTGAGGTCTCTGTCCCCAGAGTCATTTTACTCAGTAATACACATCTGGTCCAATGACCTGTAAAGTGTGCACAAGGCTGTCACACTTGCAGCAGATATGGACAGGCAGTGTCACTGTTATCATCATTGTTTGTCAGCCCTCCATTCCTTGAGGCAGGAATTATCATTGTTCCCATTTTCCAGATGGGAACACTGAGGCCCAAAGAAGGAACGTGTCACAGACAGTGGCTCACACTGAGGAAGTGGTGGAGCTGGAATTCAAACTCTAGACCCGGGAGTCCTGCCTTCCCTGCTGGAGACATGACAGAGACCCTTGTTGTCCTGCTCCTCTGAGGCCTCACCAGCCCCGGTAGTCTTGGACACCTGTCAGGTGCTCAGAAAATACCTGTCGCTGGCCATTCCCTCTGGCCGGCGGTGTGGAAGCACTTGTCCTGTGTAAAGCCAGGAGCTGGGATGAGGAGGACAAGTTTTCTTAGGTATTTGAAAATTGTATATACAATCAACTGAATCAAATCGTGAAGCAGAAATAATAAAGTCAATAACTTTATCCCCTCCTCTTGGTAACCCTGGGGAGATGAGACACGTCCACCAGCTGAGGAGCTGTCTGGCCAGACGCCCTTCCGCATGGGCTCCATGGGACCCTCCACCGCTGACCTCGCAGTGGCTCGTGCAAGGTGCCCAGAACCCCCAGCACCTTTTATGTAGTTCCGCAGTGAGCGTAAATCAATCCTCACCAGCTTACCTTTTCTCCCCTTCCTATTCCTCTGGGTGGCCTCATAAACTTTTAAAAGCTTTGCATGTCAGACTGCACTTCCCAGGGCCCTAAAGCTGGAGATGCAGCTCATACCTGCTATTTCAGTGCACTGGCCTTCCAGGAGCCACCGAGATAGCCGCGTTCCCATCACAGCTTCTATTTCCTCCAGATTATGTGATATCTCCTCCAGCTGTTACCACCTCCTGGCCATTCATTCACACTGATAGATCCAGCGGTCATTTTTCAGCCTTTATCTTACTCAGCCTATCAGCACACCCTCCTTCCTGAAACACTTCCTTCTCTTACTTTCCAGAAAATCATCCTTAGTTCTCCTCCTTCCTCACCTTCTCATTGCTTTTGCTGCTTCCGCCTCCTCTCCCTGACCTCTGAATTTTGCTGGGTCCCAGGGCCCAATCCTCAACCCTCTTCTCTTCTATATCTGCATGTCCCTGTTCTCATGTCGGTACGGAGAAGGTCTACCTTTATATCTTCAGCCTGAATTCTCCCTTCAGCTGTACTCCCCGGACTCAAATGTCCAGCTATCTGATTAAATCTCCACTTGGATGGCAAACACACATCTCAGACTTAACAGCTTTAAAAACAAACAGTGTATTCTCCGTCACTACATTCCGGGCCTGATTCTCATCCAGGCTTCTCAGCTTAGCAGGGGGCAGCTCCATTCTGCCAGGTGTTCAGGCCGAAAGTCTTAGAGTCATGCTTGAATGCTCCCTTTCTTTCACAGCCTGCATCCGATCAGTTGGCAGATTCTGCTGTCTGCATGTTCTAAATATGTCTGGGATCCCACTGCTTCCCACCGCCTCTCTGTCCTAGACCCACAGCCAAACCACCAAGCCCAGTTGCACGTAATAAGTAGCGTCCTAACTGGTCCCCTCCTGTCACCCTTCTCCCACCCCAGAGTCTACACTTCACACAGCAGCTGGAACAATCCTTCGAAAAATTAAGTCTGATAAATTCACACTTCTTTGTTCCAGATTCTCCGCTGGCTCCCAATTTTACTCCAAGTAAAAACTCCAAATCCTTAGTGTGGCCTGAAAGCTTCTGCCTAATCTGGCCCCAGCTACCCCAATGACCTTATCTCCAACCCTCCTCACTCCAGCCACACTGGTCCCTACTCTTCCTTGAACACACAAAGCATATTCCTACCTTAGGACCTTTGCACTTGTCATGGCCTCTTCCCTGAGCCCTTTCTCCCCAGGTAGTCATATGTCTTATACCCCACCCAAGCCTCTGCTCAAATGTCACACCCTCAGAGAAGTCCTCCCTACCTACATAGCAGCCCCCATTACTTTCCATCTCTACACCCTGCTTTATTGCTCATAGCACCTTTTACCACCTGATATATACATGTATGTGTGTTTATCACCTGTTCCACCACTAAATTGTAAGCTGCATGAGAGCTGGGACTTGGTTTTGCTCATTGCTCTGTGACCAGTGCCCCAGCATGGTCCCTGGCACCTTTTTCCAGCTAATACTCTTACAGCATCTCCATGTGCACTAAGCACTATTCTGAATACTTTACTTGTAAAAATAACTCATTTAGTCCTCACAACAATCCTGTGGACCAGGTACTCTTATTATCTGCATTTTGCAGTTGAAGAAACTGAGGCAGAGATTAAGAGACTTGCCCAAGGTCATACAAAGCCAGGATTGGGATCCAGCAATGGCTCTTAACCACTAAACCCTATGCCTCTTCACAGTAGCTGCTCCAAAAATATCTATTGGATGAAAGAAATCCAGCCACCAAGTGTCTGCTGTGTACCAGACTCTAAGAATACCAAGGACAGCCTTGTAAGCATCCCTAATGCAGCAGCCCACTTCCCGGACCTAAGTGCACCAAGATTCCTCACTAGACTGTGGTCTGTTTAAAGCTGCCTACACCCACCTTGTTCTTCTCCAGGGCCCATGGTGGGGCCCCAGTGAATAATTATTAAATGAATCCATGAGTGGAGAAGAGAACATGTAAATTCGCTTGGGGGATTCTCAAAGCTTCCTAGAGGAGGTCCCTGTGGCTGAACATTTGAGGAGGCGTTTGGCAGACCAGAGATCTGGAGCAACAGACCCTTGGACCCGTGGGCCCACCTGTTGGCGCTCAGTCACCTGTGGGCACCTGGGCTCACCAGCAGTGGGAGCCTGAAGGAATGCTCTCTTACCACCCGGTCACACTGTAGAGCAGTGACCCTCAGGATGGGTCCCAGGGCCCCAGGCATCTCCCAGGAGAGCAGGCTGCCAGGGGCCTGGTAACAGAAAGGAAGCCAGTGGGGCTTGAGCACTGTGACCACCTCTGCCAGCAGCCTGTTCCCGCAGCCACTCCTACTGGAACTGCCACCTCCATCACCTCCACCGGCCACAGCACACCCCTCCACTGCTACTGACACTTGCTTCCAGGACTTTCATTGCTCCAGCCCTTGTTTATTACCCTCACTGCTGTTCTATTTGTCACAACCACTGCTGCTGGTACCACCCCGACTTCTGATGCTGTAACCCAACTCCGGTACAATTACTTCTGCCATTCTACCCCCAGCTCCTCGTATTATTGTCACTACTACGCATCGTTATTGTTGTCTCTAACAGCTAACGCATGTAGGACACCGTGCAGTTCATAAAGAGTGACATCATGTTTGCTCTGACAGTCACAGCAGGTTGGTGAGGTAGGCAGCGTGTCTTGTACTGATGAGGGAAAGGAGACTCAGACAGAGACGTCGAGCAACTCAGATAATGCCGTCCAGGTCATAAAAAAAAAACTCAGAGAGCAAAGCGAGCGAATAACTGAATTCACGGAGGGCTTCCTCCAGATCAGATACTGTGCTAGGTACATTCACAAATTTTAACCCATCTAATCCACATGATGACTTTAAGATGAAATTATCGTCTCCCCTATTTCTAACACAGGGAAGCTTAGGCCCAGGGAGTGTAAAGGTCATGCCCGAGGTCGCCCAGCTGGTCAGAGGCAGGGCACTGCCTGGCTCCAGAGTCCAGGCCTCAGGGCTCAGGGAAGGTGTGTTGATGCTGAATTGCCCTGGTCCAGGATTCCGGAGACCTTGATAGCAATCCTCCCATTGAATCCTTGGTCACCGATTCTCAGCAGCTGTGGACCTTTGACCTAGTAGCTCAGCCTCTTTGGGTCTTATTTTGACCGTCTCCTGATAACACCTGCCTTACCTTCTGCACTGTTTGTTATGAGAGAACTAACAGTAGATCAGGTCACCTTCAAGGTCCCATCTACCCCTGGCATTCTAAGATTCAGGTACCCGTGCTGATGTGACTTGAGTCACACACTCCCCATCCTTTATTCTCCCCAAAAGCTTGGGAGGTGAGAATCTTGCCTGTTCCCAGTTAACAGATAAGGAAAACTGAGGCTTAGGGAAGTGACATGAAATGACCAAGGATACTCAGCTCCTGCGGGTGAGGGCTGGGGTCCAAACCAGGGCCCCTGGCTTCACATTCCAGGCAGCTCCCACCGATACCCCCATTCCAACACCAAAGAGTATCGTGGGTCTTGGAAGGATTACCATCACCCAATCAGTCGTCATCCTACAGTGGCCTCCTGGGTTCTCACTGTGTGCCAGGTGCTGTGTTAGGCCTGCATCTTCAGTGGTGAAGGAGAGACATGGTCTCCACCTGGGAGTGGACACTGGTTAGTGGAAGACAGAGACATGACACAAACTCCTCCAGAGAATGAAATGGTATCAAGAGTGCTTAGCACAACCAGGAAGCTGCAGGGGGCTGCAGGGGTTACCACAGGAACCAAACCTGGGCCGACACTAACCACTATGACCACAAAGCCCACATTTCAGTGGCTTCACAGCCCCAGTGTAGGTATTCGCAGTGAGCCGAGGGAAAAGTCAGGGGACCCAGGTGGACAGAGGCTCTACTCTGGGCGGGGACACCCAGGCAGCATTTGTGGGAAGGGAGGATAGGATGACACAGGGGAGGGTTTTAGGGCCAGGTCTGCAAGTGGCCCACGTTCCATTGGCCAGCGCCAGCCACGTGGCCCCGCCTACCTGCAGGGGAGGCTGGAATGGCAGTCTAGCTGGTGCCCAGCAGAGACGGCATGATATGGTGGGCAGGTGGCCAGTTGGAGGCAGTCGAGTGCAACTTCCCTAAAGAAGTGACATTTCAGAGGCGTCCAGGGGACCAGGCTCAGCCTCTCTCCAGGCAGCACCCAGCCCAGGTGGGAGAGCAGCCTGAGTCCCCCTCTCCCCCCGGGGCCCCAGGGGGCACAGCGCCTGTGGACAAGAGCTGCACCTTCAAGCCCAAAGCCAGGGTTTCCCTCCTAGCAGAAAGGCCCCTCACTCTATTTTCAGCCTATCTGAGGGAATCCTGTGGGGCTGTCTCTAGAGAGAACCCAGATGATCCTCTCCGAGGGTTTTAAAGCTCCTTTGCCGCTAGAAGCTGCCTTTCAGACCCGTCAGGCTAAAGATTTTAACCTGAGATTTAAAAGGACCAGAGATCAAAAGCAGATGCTCCTGGAAGACACTTCAGCCTGCCTAGCCGTCTGGGGACACGGCTACGAAGGAGAAGACGATTCATCACGGACGATGCAAGCCCCTGTTCAATAATAAACAGATGTATTATGGGGAGAAAAGAAAGGGATGGGTGTCAGCCCCTTGATTCATTTGTCTCCGTCTCAAAATCACCTCCATCCCGGGCTCCGGAGGGCAGGCGCGGGCGCTTTGAAGCGGAGACATCATGTCAGGGAAATGGAAACATTTCACATTGTAAATCCCTGGGCTTGTCAGAGAAATCCTAATGAGAGAGGAAGCTGCCAGGGTGGGGTGGCGGGGAGCACCCTGGACTGGTTTGTGGGGAGGAGCCCAAAGGCAATTCTGGGAGACAGGAACCTGGCCCCCTCCCCTTCCAGACTGACCCTTTCTGTACCACTCTCCAGCGTCCATCTGCAGTAATAATATTTGGCACTTTGTGACCTTGGCAAGATTCACGTGCTTTGCTCAGGTTAAGGCTGTTTTATTGGCTTTATCACGTTATCACCCCGTGGGGCTTTCCCACCTTTCACTTAATGGTGAAGAATCTGAAAATATTTTGACAAGTCATAGATTTAGGTATGATTACCTCCCAAGACAGGATATCTCTAGTTCTCTATTTAGGGGAAACTGGGTCATGACTCCCAAACCCCACTCCACTCAAAGCTGCAGATAAAGCCTTTAGCCATGGTGAGTACACCCTCTCAGCCTCACAGACAGAGAGAGCTAGTAAAATGTTCAGGGTAAGATCTGGGGCTCTGGCTCAGTCCTGTGTATGGAATCTCAGTTCTGGCACTTACAGCTGTGTGACCTGGGGTAAGCCACTTAACCTTTCTGAGCCTCAGTTTCTGTGTTGCAAAATGGAAATAGTAGTAATAGGAACTGCTGCTCCCCCGTGATTGTCAGGAGGAGTGCGTTAATACATGTAATGTGCTTGACCTGTTCAGCAAAGAGTTCCTGTGATTCCAGACCTGCCTCCAAGGTAGGTCCACACTAAGGTACAGATTATTAGTCCACTTTACATTGGAAGAAACTGAAGCTTAGAGAGGGAAAGGCTTATCCACGTTCACATAGGGAGCTAGAAGCCAGCCCTCCTGAGCCCTCACTCCGTGCTTTCTTTACCCTACCCTACTTCCACCTCCATGTTCTCGAAACTTTGACCAGGTATGACGATGATGGTGTGGAGATGGAGAAGGCTGGAGACAAGAGGCAGGGGACCAGTTAGAAGCCCATTAGGGATGAAGGGAACTAGACCACGGCAGTGGCCTTGGGGATGTAGAGGAGAAAAATAACTTGGATAGCTCTTTAGAAGGTGATATCCCCACTAGACCAGTTCTGGCTAATTCACCATAGTTGGCCCCCAGCCCCTAGCACATGGCCTGACAGCGAGTAAGCAGATATTACATTTTTTCTCTTGTAATCATTGAAGGAATGGAGGAATGAGTGAATGGATGAATGAATGAATGATTAAAAGCAACAGAAGGAGGACTCACAGATGACTTCCAGGTGTCTGGCTTGGCATCTTCACTGAAATAGGGAGCACAAGAAAAAGAGCAAAATTCAGACAGTGATTTATAATAGAATCAGATAACTTTTAAACTTCCTTTGCATGCAAGGTCCAGAGGCTATAAATTCAATCTGTCCAATCAAGTGGACTTTCACTAACACCAGTAGGTGTCCAGCGTGAGGAGAGGTGGAGAGGTACCAGAAGCAAACCTGCCTGCCCCGAGGGAGCCTGCAGTCCAGTGGGATGGCCAAGACTTCCTGGGTAAACTTCGTCCAGGGTGCAGAACAGTGCACATGCCTGTGTGGCTGGCAGAGAGCAAGCAGACCTGAGAGGATGGGAGCTCTCTGGGGGCTTGGCTGGTCATGGAAGGCTCTCTGGAGGAGGGGGGCTTGAACCGATGGGTTAGATGAAGAATTGGGTTTGGGAGACGATGGAAGCACCTAAGGGCAAAGGCTTGGATCTGAGTGTGAAGGAACTAGTTTGTCTCCATCTTGGCATCTCTGACATCCAGTAGAGGAGTTGGCACTGGGCAGGCAACAATGATCTTTGGAAGTTTCTTTATCTCACTTCTTATATTCTTGACCAGTAGCTACAACACAATGATTCTTTTCGGCCGTATGCGTGAAGGTTGAAGGCATTCCAGACCCATAAATATTATTTCCAAAACCAACTGATGCATGAAACTAGACTTTGATTAAATATTACAACCAGAAATTGGTAATGGAGCATGAGACTGTCATTTATCAGCAAGAAATGTGGACATAATAATTCATTAAGCCCCTTTGAGCACTCTCTGAGCTGAGCACTCAGGACAGAGGGGGTCTGGAGAGGTTATGCTTTGTTTTGCTGTTTGGGGGACTCATTTCTAAACTGCTCCTGAAGGCCATTACTCCCCAGGCTGCTGCCCTCCAAGTGTCTCAGCCTCTGAGCCACTTGGAAGGCCTCCGTTTATCACATGGACTCCTTGCCTTCCCCTTCAAGCTGGTGGGGGACAGGGAGGGAGGGCCAGGGTGCACGTGGACGCTTCCCCTGCATCGTTATATGGCTGCCCCCTCCCACAGTCAGAGGACCTGCACATGGCGGGCACTGATTGTCCATTCGTTTAATATTGCTCGATAGTTACCAACTGGCCAACACTGTGACAGGTGCTGGGGATACCGTGGGGAACAAAACAGACACAACCCTTGCCTTCAGCGAGTCCACAGCCCGAAATGAGGGAACTGAAAGTAAGTAGACAGTATGCAGTGATCCAAACTGTAAGAGTGGAGGCACCAAGGAGACACCTAGCCTGGCCTGGAAGTCAGGGAGGGCTTCCTGGAGGAGGCGGGAGCTAAGCTGAGGCCCAAAGTATGTGTAGGAACTGGTTAAGTGAGGACAGAAAAGAGTGCTTTAGGTGTAGGGAACAGCACGTGCAAAGTCGTGGAGGGGAGGGAAAGCATGGCACGTTTGAGTCACGGAAATAATTGTGGGCTGAATGAGGCTTAGAGTATGAAGCAGGAGGTGGCAGGAGCTGAGGCTGGAGAGGTGAGCTGGAGCTACTTCCATGAAGTCCTTGAACCTTACCCTCTTTGGGGGTTTTGAGTGGCCTGGAGAGTAAGGGTGACCCTGGCTGCTGTGTGGATAATGGACAGTAGGGCTGAGAGTGGACATCTTCAGAGGGACTAGGGTGAGCAAGATGCCTTTCACACCATGCTTGGGGACCGCCAGCAGGTGTGTGGGCTGCAGGAGGTCAGAGTCGAGATAGCTAGGTTTTGCTGCTACAACGAGCACCCCTGAAGCTCCGAGCGGCTTCACACCACAAAGGCTTCTTTCTCACCGTACTACATGACCGTCACAAGTCAGCTGGGGGCCTCAGAGCAGCCGCTGTGTGGAACGTGGAGAGAGAATGAGAACAGGCAGATTTCACTTGGTTTTCAAGCTGCCATCCACAAGTGACACACGCCACTTCCATTCACATTTCATTGGCCAAAGCAGTGGCCGCTTCTGTTTTCAAAGAGGGTAGGAAAGTGCCACCCACTCTGGGAAGGCTGGAGAACCAGACAATTTATGGGTGGCCCTAACGACCAGCACCATGAGGCTGGTGGCTCTGCGGCTTTCCCATTATATAACCGTCACAAACATTGGTCCGCTGTTTCTAGAATTTATTTCCACGTAGCTCATCACATTCCATGCTCCCATCGGTCCTGCGAGACACGCACAGTCATCCCTTCCAAGCCCCCAGGCTCAGTTCCCTAAAATCCCCATGGAGAGAGAATTAATGGTTCAGGAACTTCAGAGCTTCTGGGACAGTTGGGGTGGGCATGGACATCCCTCATGCTTCATGCATATTTTTTACTTTCATTAAAATGAGCAATAAAAGCAACTTGCTAAATAAAGAGAAAGCCAGCGGCATTTGCACATCTAAGTGAGACACTGGGGAGACTGAACAGTGGGTTTTCATTTGCATCCCTCTGTCAGAGACGTTTGAGCATTCGGCCTCCCTGTAGTTGGCACAAAACAATTGTTAAAGTGTTTTGCTTTGGTGCAGATACTACATATGCCCTGGGGCATTTTATTTATTGTGGGTCTGGCTGACCAACCAGATGTCCTAATTTTGTTATATAGCCAAGGGCTTCAGGCTCCTGGTCCCTCCAGGATCTCAGAGGAGCAGCCCCAAGACACCTCCCTCTTAGACCATGCTTTCTCTCATCTCTGTCCTCTCTCAGCCTTCCTTTGCTACTCCCTACCCACTAGCTACACCTCTATCTTATTGCCAATAGGTCTCAGGATCAGTGGAATTAAAGTTCCCAAGGTGACTGAACACGAACGTGAACATCAAGTCTAAAGTACTCGTATTTTGAACTAGAGAACTAAGGCAGTGTGAGAGCAGGGGCTCTAGGAGAAGCCTGGCTTGGGATTAAATCTGTTGCCTTGGGCTTCCCTGGTGGCACAGTGGTTGAGAGTCCGCCTGCCGATGCAGGGGACACGGGTTCGTGCCCCGGTCCGGGAAGATCCCACATGCCGCGGAGCGGCTGGGCCCGTGAGCCATGGCCGCTGAGCCTGCGTGTCCGGAGCCTGTGTTCCGCAGCAGGAGAGGCCACAGCAGTGAGAGGCCCGCGTACCGCAAAAAATAAAATAAAATAAAAAAATAAAAATAAATCCGTTGCCTAGGATAAGAGAGTTGACATCCCTGAACCTCCACGTCCTCGTCTGCAACGTGGGGGATGGAAGCAGAGAGCTCACAGGGACGCTGTGACGAGCGAGGGCGACCAGCACAGAACACTGGCTCTGTGTCGCGTTACTAGAGCTATAGTCATCCTCTATACATTTGTCAGGCACACGCACACTTGGGGAAAGAGGCCAGGTTACTAAGCGACGTGCCCAAGGTCGCACTGTTGGCTCGTGGTGGGGCAGGACCTGCCGGGCGCTCTGAGAAGGAGAGCTTCTTCCCTGAGACTCTCCTCTCCACCCCTGGGTCCCTGACCCCCTCAAGGGACCCCTCACCCGTCTCCTTCCTGATATCCACCTCTGCTTTGGCTCCCCAGCTGCCTCTTTATTCACTCCCACCTTCCTCACTCCTCAAAAGAAAATTTTCCCCACTACTACCCACTGACTGGTTTCCTCAAGTTTTAGAGATCTGTGCAACCCAGCTCTCCTGCCCTGCACAGTATTTCGGCGTTCACAGAGCTCGTCCTGGTGAAGCCAGCGCTGGGGCCTGGGGCCTGGGGGCTGTGGCGGGCCCCTGTCTGCTTCTCCTGGTATAGGTGCTCTGCGTTACACACAAAGTGACTCTCATGCGTGCAGGCTCCCCACGTGCACGCCAGGGTCGACAGCCTGTTCCGTCTGAACCGTACACCAGACAAATGTGCATATTAAAAGCTTGGTTTCTTCTTCTGGGTTCCTCTGAGGAGGGTAGACCACCAGAAAGAGCTGGCAACAGAGACCAGCCACCCCCCAAATTTTTCAGGGGTCCAGGCTAGAGCTGTGAGTCCCGAGCCAGGATGCAAAGACGGGATGAGGAGACAGACTTGGGGAGCAGAACCCGAGGAGATGCGAGGGCAGAAGTGCTGAGATCCTCTTGGCAGGCATTCAGGCACACACGTGCGGTCCCCACAGCGACGTCCCCGAGCAGTGGCAGCCGCAGGGGGTGCAAGGCGGGACATGCTTCTGCCTTTGGAACCCTGTGTTTGCTGGTGTTTACACAGGGAGTGGAATTAATTGAATGCCGCAGGGCCTCCTCGGTTGCTGAAAATAAACCCAGCCAGGCCCCCAGCAGTGCGCTGCCTGCCCGCGTCTGTCAGATTTCTCCCGGCTTCGCAGGCACACGCGGCGGGACTAGTGCTGTTGCCGCTCTCCCCACAGACACCGTGTCAGAACCAGATGTGTGCAGACACATGGGCACATCCAGATGGCCAGAGGCATACAGAAACACTCCAGTTCACGAGAGGGAGCATCGCCCCACCGAGACGCACACAGTTAAATATACACGGACCCATGGGTGCTCACGGACACTCGGTGAAGCAAGCACAGCCTGGCGCTTACATTCAGATAAACCTGGCACGTGTGCCACTCCGGACCCATGGCTCATGGTCACACACCCATACTCATGGGGACACGCATGCACATGGCTTCCGAATCAGAAAGCCTCAGTCTGCTCCTGGATCTACCTTTTGCTAGAAGCGTGACCTGAGGTTTGTTTTTTTAACCTGTTTGTGCCTCTGTTTCCTCAGCTGTCAAGTGGGATTACAACAGTACCAATCTCATGGTGTCATTGTGAGGATAAAGATGAGAGAATAAACAAAAGCTCTTAACAGAGCTCTTGGTGCTCCTAAGCCCACTACGAACATGAGCGGAAAGGAGTGTCTCCCAACATCCTCCGCGTCGTGGGCTCACATGGAAACGTGCGCACGTATATATTCAGACACACAAAGACACAAATGGACCAAGTGACACGTGGGAACACAGAGAGACCACAGAGGCATCCCCTGGGGCTCCCAAATAATCCTGCCTGGGCCTGACCCTTGCTCACACACACTCTCTCCTCCCACCGCCACCAGCCCAGCCCAAGCTGATGGCAGCACATGGCCACGCCATGCAGAGCTGAGGCCAACCAAAGGCCTTCTTAGCTGAAGAGCCACATGCTGTGGGTGTGGTTCCTAGTTGCTAAAACACTGACTCTTCCATGGCTCCCCAGGACCTTCAGGCCAAGATCCAATCTCCCCTCCAGAGACCGAAATTCACGGGCATCCAGGCTCTGCCTCGGCCTCTCTCCCTGCATCACACCCCCGCACTGCTCCAAGGGAGCTCCCAATAAGCGGTGCCGCTTTAAACAGCTGAGAAACAAAAGGAAATGCTGGAAGAGGGGGGCCAAATAGGATCTTGATGCTGGGAAAGTTCAGGTTGAAGCTCACAGCTTATTGTGAGAGGCAAAGAGGCCTCCTCACTGGGTCCCAGAATGGGGCAGAATGGGTCCCACACAGTTCCAGACAGTGCTGGAGGGGGACAGGTGGCCCACGTGGAGGGCACGGAGAGCAGAGGACCTGTGCACAGGCTATTTCCCCGTAACCCCTCTTCCCTGGGCACCGCCCCTGCTCCATCCTTCCCTGGCCTCAATTCTGACCTTGCATCAGTGTCCTAGGCTGTGTAACAATACACCACAACTGAGCAACGGAACCCAACACCGATTCCCTCACAGTGTCTGTGTGATTACAAGCGTACCTTGGAGATATTTCAGGTTTGATTCCAGAACGCCCATCACAATAAAGCAACTCTTACAATAAAGCAAGTCACACGAATTTTTTTGGTTGCCCAGTGCCTATAAAAGTTAAGTTTACACTACACTGTATTATGTGTGCAGTAGCATTCTGTCTGAAAAGAAACAATGTACATACCTTAATTAAAAAATACTTTTTTGCTAAAAATGCTAACCATCATCTGAGCCTCCAGCAACTTGTAATCCTTTTGCTGGTGGAGGGTCTTGCCTCCATGTTGATGCTGCTGACTGATCAGGGTGGCGGTTGCTGAATGTTGGACTGGCAGTGGCCGTTTCTTAAAATAAAACAGTTATGAAGTTTGCTGCATCGATTGAGTCTTCCTTTTTGTGAACTATTTCTCTGCAGCTTGCAATCTGTTTGACAGCATTTTACCCACAGTAGAACTTCTTTCAAAATTGGAGTCAGTCCTCTCAGAACCTGCCACTGCTCTATTGACTAAGTTTATGTAATGTTCTAAATAATCCTTTGTTGATATTTCAATAATCTTCACTACATCTTCACCAGGAGTGGATTCCATCTCCAGAAGCCACTTTCTTTGCTCATTCCTAAGAAGGAACTCCTCGTCTGTTAAAGTTTTATCATGAGATTGCAGCAATTCAGTCACATCTTCAGGCTCCACTTCCAATTCTAGTTCTCTTGCTATTTATATCACATCTGCAGTTCCTTCCTCCACTGAAGTCTTGAACCCCTCAAAGTCATCTGTGAGGATTAGAATCAACTTCTTCCAAACTCCTGTTAATGTTGGCATTTTGACCCCTTCCCATGAATCATGAATGTCCTTAATGGCATCTAGAAGAATGAATCCTTTCCAGAAGGTTTTGAATTTACTTTGCTCAGATCCATCAGAGGAATCACTATCTGATCTGTGGCAGCTACAGCCATATGAAATACATTTCTTAAAAAAATAAGACTTGAAAGACGAAATGACTCCTTGATCCATGGCTGCAGAATGGATGTCGTGTTAGCAGACGTGAAAACAACGTTAATCTCATTGTACATCTCCATCAGAGCTCTTGGGTGACCAGGTGCATTGTCAATGAGTAGTAATATTTTGAAAAGAATCTTTTTTTTTTCTGAGCAGTAGGTCTCAACAGTGGGCTTAAAATATTCAGCAAACCATGTTGTAAACAGATGTGCTGTCATCCAGGCTTTGTTGTTCCATTTATAGAGCACAGGCAGAGTAGATTTAATTTTCAATTCTTGAGGACCCTAGGATTTTCAGAATGGTAAATGAATATTGGCTTCAGCTTAAAATCACCAGCTGCATTGACCCCTAACAAGAGAGTCAGCCTGTCCTTTGAAGCTTTGAAGCCAGGCATTGACTTCTCCTCTCTAGCTATGAAAGTCCTAGATGGCAGCTTCTTCCAATATAAGGCTGTTTCATCTGCATTGAGAATCTGTTGTTTAGTGTAGCCACTTTCATTAATTATCTCAGCTGAGTCTACTGGATAACTTGCTGCAGCTTCTACCTCAGCACTTGCTGCTTCCCCTTGCACTTCTATGTTATGGAGACAGCTTCTTTCCTTAAACCTCATGAACCATTCTCTGCTAGCTTCAAACTTTTCTTCTGCAGCTTCCTTATCTCTCTCAGCCTTCACAGATTTGAAGAGTTAGGGCCTTGCTCTGGATCAGGCTTTGGCTTAAGGGAATGTGGTAGGAGACTTGATCTTCAGTCCAGACTACTAAAACTTTCTCCACATCAGCAATAAGGCAGTTTTGCTTTCTTATCATTTGTGTGCTCACTGGAGCAGCGCTTTTAATTTCCTTCAAGAACTTTTCCTTTGCACTCACAACTTGTCTAACTGTTTGGCACAAGACACCTTGATTTCGACCTGTCTTGGCTTTTGACATACCTTCCTGGTTAAGCTTAATAATTTCTAGCTTTGGATTTAAAGTGAGAGACATGTGACTATTTCTGTCACTTGAACATTGTTGGAGTATTAATTGGCCTAATTTCAGTATTATGGTGTCTCAGGGAATAAGGAGGCCCAAGGAGAAGGAGATGGATGGGGGAACAACCAGTCAGTGCAGCAGTCAAAATACACACGACATTTATGGATTAAGTTCGCCGTCCTATGTGGGTACAGCGGGTGGTGCCCCAAAACACTTACGACAGTAACATCAAAGGTCACTGATCACAGATCACCATAACAAATATATTTGCAAGAATTACCAAAATGGGACACACAGACACCTAATGAGCAAAGGTGTTGGGGAAATGGTGCCGGTAGATTTGCTCCACGCCAGGTAGCCACAAACCTTCAGTGTGTAAAAAAATGCAATATCTGCGAAACACAGTAAAGTGAAGTGCAGTAAAACGAGGTATGCCTGTATCATTTCCCGATTTAAAAATAAAAACAACAACTTTCACCCAAATGGAATTTCTTGATGGATTGATGTCTTGGTTAATCTATCCATTCCTTTATTCACATCTTGAAGGAGCCTCCCTTTCTCTAGAGGCTGAGGGGAGGGAAAGATGTGAGACAGTTGGACAAGGAACAGACACCAGTACCTGAAATGGGAGGTTAAAAGTGCGAGAGGGGAGTCCAGCCTGGAGCTGGGGGGTGCTTCCCCGTGGCTCTCCATCTACAATATCAGCCCCACCCCATCAACCTTCTGGACTGTGGGGTTGGTCTCCCACTCCCACGCCTGACCCTTGTTGGGCTCCCTAAGAAGTTACAGTGTTTGGATTGGCCATCTCTCTTTAAATCTAATTACAAGATATGAATCTATTATGGAAATAGAAGGGTACAGATTCTATAAAATCATTCTGAAATAATTATGACCATTTTGATGTACTGCTTTCCTATCCCTTTCCAATGGGTATATATTTATATGTATGTGTATTTTTTAATAAGATCTCTTTTTTTCAATACTTATCACAATTTGTAGCATGTATTTGTCTCCCTTCCTCCCAACTGTAATCTTTTAAATTTTTTCCCATTTTTATTGTGAAATAATTGACATACTTCACCAGATAAGTTTTTTTCCCCCAAGTTAACTTAAAATTTTTTATTGCAGTATAATTGACATGCAACATTTAGTTATTAGTTTCAGGTATACAACATAATGATTTGCTGTATGTATATTTTGGGAAATGACCATCACAGTAAATCTAATTAATATCCATTACCACCATAGTTACACCATTTTTTTCCTAGTGATGAGAACTTTTAATATCTACTTTGTTAACAACCTTCAAATATACAATACAATATTAACTAGAGTCACCATGTTGTACATTCATCACCATGTAAGTTGACCGGCTGTGATCTTAGTGTGAACAGAGGGTGTGCATGATTTATCCACTACCAGATCCCCAGTGCCTGGCTTGATACCTGGCACACAGTTGGGACTCAACAGACACTTGGTATTGAAGGAATGACAGGTGAACGAATGGGTGAAGGATGGCCAAGCAGGTAGCCCAGTGCCTGGCATGTAGCTGATGTTTCGTGTGTGCGTATATAATGAGTAAGCAGAAAAAGGCCCGAGTGCCCCCCATCAGCCTTCTCTGAAGGGACACAGCAATCGCTGACCCCCACGACCCTCCCAGCCTTGCTGGACGTCGTAGGCCAGTGCTGGGTCAGGGGTCTTTCTAGGGGGCAGGATTACAGCTTCATGTCCCTGTGACTCCTACAGAGTGGTCTGACTCCTAGAGATCCAGGTGTTTTTTACCCTCTAGCCCCACCCCACACAAGGCCTCCACACACTTAGCGCATCTCCCACATGAGAGTTCTTCACCCTCTGACTTAATGACTGAATGCTCCAGAGATAGGACCCACTGGCCACATGAGAGTCTGTGCCCTGGGCCAGGAGGCAGGAATCGTTATGGTTCTGAGGTCACCTGGGCTGGAGTCCCTCTCGCTGGATCTCTGCTTTGTGAGCTCGTGCTCATGGCAGTAATGACATCACGTTGTTCTGAGTTAAGGCTCGAACGGCGCCCCGTGGGTCATTTTATTTGAGTTTTTCCAGGAGCCCTAACATCTCAGGGCTGTTCTCCCTGCTTGAGGCTTAGAGAGGGCAGCTGGCTTGTTCAGGGTTACACAGCTATGAAGTGACAAAATGGGGCGTGTCTAATGCAGACTCTTCTCTTCATGACTGTTACTATAGGGTCAGGGAATGGACGAACTCAGTTCCTGCAGCCCTCTCGGGCTGGAGAGAACACCACTTCCTTTGGGTGCTCTATATGTCTTGTGGGAGAGCATGTCCATCTGTCTCGTATTTGATTTGTGACCTTTCCTTTCAACATGCTATATATATATATATATATATATATATATATATATATATATATATATATATATTGAGTGTTATGAGATACAGAATATGGTAGAAGGTTCGGTGGGAAACACAAACATGCCTAGATGTGAATGCATGTAGAGGCCGAGACTGTAGCCAGAGTCGCTGCTAGTCTGTGACTGGATGCACATCTCAGCCGGGTGTCAGGACCATAATATTCAGGGGGCTTGGGACCTTGAGGAGGTATGGGGACCTCACAAGGGATGGAATCAGTCACACTGTGCTTCTTAGCTGAAGAGAAAGCTTGGTGGCATCTAAGCTGTAAACTTTAGGCTTCATGGGCAGTGTTTTCAAGGCCTTGTATGTGTGTGTGTGTGTGTGTGTGTGAGAGAGAGAGAGAGAGAGAGAGAGAGGGAGAGAGAGAGAGAGGGAGGGAGTAGCGAAGAGCGCTCACTGCCCTCATCATAGTAGGAAAACGTCAGGCGTTCCTGAACTCAGAAAGCGATCTCAGTGGAGTGCTAACAGGCTTTTAACAACTTGGAGCAGAGACTGTTGCCTATCTGGGAGGAGATGATCTCCTTTTAACACCTAAGGCTCAGCCCACCCTAGAGACACATTCCAAACCTCTCCGTCTGAGCCCTGAGCCCTCAGCACTGACCTCCCCTTAGAGCAGAAAGTCACTGTGAACAGCTGTGTGAGGAGCTCCCGGGGTCAGTGAGTGAGGACAAGAATAACCGCTTTCCTTTCTGGACCTCAGTCTTCTCAGCTCTGAAATGGAAAGTGAGGAGGATTGAACTATTTTCTCTAGCTTTCTTTGCAGCTCTGGTTTTCAATTACTCCAACTAACACTTGCAACGAACACTTGCTCTGAATAGCAAGTGTTAAGTGTTGCAAAGGTCTCCTATTATAGGGTTTATATCTATCCTTTTATTTTTTCTGCAGCACTGTGTTTACCCTATAGGGGTGATGAGGTGTAAGGGACAGAACTTGTATTCCCATTTTGTGGCTGGGAAAACTGAGGCTCTGCATTAGGCCCAGCAGCTCCTTGAGCAGCAGCTGGGCTTGGTGCCCGGCCGCCTGACCGTCCCGGCCCTCTGTACTCTGCCAGGCTACCCGGGTACCCATCTGAAGCATCCAGAAGTCAAAACTCCAGCTGAGAGAATTTGTGGTTTTGTCTCAACCCAGCCGAGCATTAAGCCTGTGAGGGTTCTCGTTCAAGTGCACTGAACTGATTTGCAAATGGCCTAGTCCCCCGTCCACCTCATTATCTGCTGGTAAATTCCTTTGTCTTGTAAAGGCCAGTTCACAGGTCCTCTTCCTCTGACCTCTTTTGCCCAGTGAGTTGCTGAATTGCTCACTCATTATCTATTTTGCCCGTTGGGAACTTGCCCCCCTCCCTGCACCCCCTGCCCCACACTAGACAAGGGCTCTGTCTTGGCAAGTTTCCAGTTTCACAAGTTGTGAACTCTGTCGTGACCTCTGCTAGGCAGGCAGTCTTCTTTCTCGAAGACAAGGTCACAGCCCGTCCATGGCCTGTTCTGAGACATGTGACAGCACGTTCTCCCATCACACTTGCCCCAGCATAGCATCCTCTCATAGCCCACGTGCTTCTGTAGAAACTCAGGCTTTTATCTTAAAAAGGGAAAGACGCAGACAAACCTTAGCGGCAGAATGGCTCCCAAGCACAGTGCCAAGGTTCTGCCCTTTGCATCCGTCCCTGCAGGGTCTGACCTAGTGAAATCGTGTGCCAGGGAACATTCGAGTCCCAGGGCCTGGCACACAGTAGGGTTTGGTGTGGCGCTCTCTCAGGAGCCACTGGGCCACAGAGGCCCTGCACTGTTTAAAATGTGTTCAGATCTTCTCACAGTTTTCCACTGGGAGTGGGAAAGCAGTCTCATGGTCTAGACAGGAAAATCTGGTGGTGTAGACACATCTGGAAGACGATGCTGTGTTTTGAATCACAATGACATACCGCTTCCCTCAGGGTCCCGGCCCTGTGCGCTCGCTCCTACAGCAGGGTCCCCTCTCCCCCTGGCCACGTGCCCGCTGCTTCCCCTGCTGCTTTGGGTTGGTTGTAAAGGGGGTGTGTTTGGAGCACTTTAGACAGTGAGCCAGAAATGGAAGAGCGGCACATGAAGACTGTGTCTGGCATCAGCGTCGCAGACACTTGGGAAAGCTTCCTTCGTGGAGCTTGGACAAGCCACACACCACCCTCTTCCCCGTCCCGGGTCCTGGGCTCAGACATGAGTAGCATCGTGGTCTGGCAGGCGCAGAAGCCCTGAGGCCCCCCGACCCTTCACACACCTCCCTTGACCTTCCTCCCTCCAGTCTTCAGGCTTCTCAAGGATTTCTGATCCCTGAGGGAGCCAGATTCTCCCCAAGCTTCATCTTTTACTTTGAGGTCAGGAAAATAACTTCTAAGAATCGGTTCACATGAGACTTCTGTGACGCCTTCCTGGGCCCTTCAAAGCTGCACTAAAACTCCTCCACTCTCCGCTGAGCTTTTATAGCGCTGCTGCCCTTGAACAAGTTGTCTGACCTTCCAGAGCCTCACTTTCTTCTTGTGTAAATGGCGCTATGTCCTGCCCACCTCATGGAGTCACTGGGAAACCAGTGGAGGTAAGAGTGCGAATGCCTGTGGTTACCCATGACGTCAGAGGGCAGACAGGGTGGGCGACCTGGCATCTGTGCATCCTGTCCCAGCCCTGGAGAGGCACGCTGGGGACGGTCCCAGAGCCATTGTGGCCTTCTGAGAGCAGTCCTCAGGGCTGGGGGCGGGGGGTGGGACCTGCTCAGCACGTGGGGACCACGGGTGTGGACTGAGAGCTTCATACTCACCCTCTCAGAGACTTGGCACTGATGCTCCGCTCTTCCTTGCGAAGCATGAGAGCGAGTGCCCGTAGGGTGCAGGTGCCAGGCTCTGTCTTGGTACTTTAAAATATATCAGCATATTCAACCTCATAAAAACCCCATAAGGTAGGCAGCAATATTATCCGTAATTTATAAATGAAGAAATGGAGACACCAAGAGAGGTCAAGCAACTTGCTAACCACCATCTGGTATGTGAACCTCAGCAGCCTGGCCGCTGAGGCCGATACTAACACCAAGCCGAATGCTTTCCAAGAATATTCTTAGCAGACACCTCAGTCCTTCTGCGACTCTCCCCTGGCTTGTCCCGTAGCCTAGCCCCTCCTTCAGCCCCCCTTCCGTTCTCTCACCCCAGCCACACTGACCACCCACCCCCCTCTGCTCAGCTGCCCCCGGAGCGCACACGGGGAGTAGAAGCAAGTGCCTGGGCCAGGAGCCGGGCCCCTTGGCTGACTGCCCCACCCCTAGTGGGGCCTTGGACCTGCCATTGATCTCCTTATCCATCCATTCATCCCTCCATTCCTTATTCTTTTCAAATCTCCCTAGGGTGACAGGGAGGGTGGCAGCCGGTGGGGTCTATGAGGTCAGCAGCACAGTCATCTGAAGCTACAGGAGACCAGACACAGGCCTAGCTGGACTGGAGCCAGTTAGTACATGGCAAAATAGACAGGAGCCAGTGGAGACAGGGTCCCCCCGAGAGGACGGGAACAGCACTGCTGTGGCCCCTGTGTGCTGCTCTCTCTTCCCTGTGGTGGCCGTAGCGCCCGTGCATCACAGGTATAACATGCCCAGAACACGGAGCTGCCTTGCCTCCCAGAGCCCACGGTCCAGCGGGTCTTGAGGAGACACCGGTTCCCCCAGAGGCGGACGTAGTCGATTCATCCCCCAAGCATCCCTGAGGGCACAGCAGTGCACGAGGCACCGGCACCTGTCGGCCCCCTCGGTGCCCCACCTCCTCAGAGAAGCCCTGACCCCTGCAGAGGCCATTTCGCCTTTGTTTGTCCCAGGATCCAGGATTGCTGGTATCAAGAGCTGACTTCCAGGGGCCAGGAGGGAATGGATGAATGAGGTAAAGAAAGAGCCTGGGATGCAGGTCCGAGGAGCAGGCCCCTGGAGCAGGCTCTACTGTGACCCCGCTCGGGCCCATGGGGACCACCGCCTTCTCCAGGCCTCACTTTCCCCGTCTGTGAAGCAGCAACAAGGGTGCAGCACCAGCCCCCACTGACGTGTCTTCCCACCTGCCCTGCCCACCTCCCCTCCCGCTGTCGGAGCAGCTTGTGTGAGGCTTGCGGGAAGCAGCCCACCTAGGGTGAAAGGACCTCACCTGGGGGCCAGCGAGTTCATTCCTGGATGCGAGTCATTCTGTTCAGCCACATCAGTTTATGCGTGTGTTAGTTGGGGCATGGCGAGTGGCAGTGGGCGGGATGGTGGTTCTTTCCTTTCCTGTTAAACAACAGTGTAATTTTCTTGGAAGTGAATGTATTTCCCTGCTGACCCCAAGCCATCTTGCCTCTGATCAGATTTCAAACCTGATCCAGGTCTGGCCCTGGTTAGAGCAGGGAGAGCGAGCGGGGGTTGGGGGGGGGGCCCTCTGATCGGCAGGTGTGCAGAGGCTTCCTGGGTCCTTCGAGTTTCACCCCCACCCCATCCCCCTGCTCCTGCCCACCTCTCTAGCTTCAGCCCTGGTAACTTTGGCCCCTTCCCACTGGTGTGCCCTTGGGTGAGCAACTGTGCCTCCGTTTCCTCAACTGTAAAACGGAAATAATAGTGCCTACCCCATAGACTTGTGTATGAGGATTGAAGGAGTTAACACATGTAAGGCACTGAGGATCCTGTCTGGCACATAGAAAACAATAGACAGAATATCTGAGTGTAGCTGTCATTACTACTATGATTATGCTTATCATGTGCCGTGCGCTCTAACCCCAAGGAACATCCTCCTGCTGTCCTGACACTTTGCGAACTTCATGCTGTTCTCTCTGCCTAAACGCCCTTTCTTTTTCTTTTTCTTTTTTTTTTTTTTTTTTTTTTTTTGCGGTACGCGGGCCTCTCACTGCTGTGGCCTCTCCCGTTGCGGAGCACAGGCTCCGGATGCGCAGGCTCAGCGGCCATGGCTCACAGGCCCAGCCGCTCCGCGGCATGTGGGATCTTCCCAGACCGGGGCACGAACCCGTGTCCCCTGCATCGGCAGGCGGACTCTCAACCACTGCGCCACCAGGGAAGCCCTAAACGCCCTTTCTTGTCTGATCTGCCTAGAAAACCCCTACTCACCCTTCAGGATTCAGCTCAAGCTGGTCCGTCCTCTTCAGCACCCTTAGTGGATCAGGTGACCATGTCCTGATTGTGCTGCCTGCCTCACCTGGATCGCACTGGGTGTATATCGTGCGGGCTGGTACTTTACCTCCTCACCTGCCTGTTTCCAGAGTGATTCACCTACGTCTGTGTCTCTAACTTAAGCACGGGGCCTGGGGCAGGGGATGTGAGCAATGTTCGCTTCTTTCCTGAAGTGTGTGCTGGAAGATGGGAGGGGACGTGTGCACGAGTGATTCTAATGCATGGCGACGAAGAGCACGGTGAGGGACGGACAGAGCTGGGGACTCACCAGAGGGTTCGTCCTGATTGAGGCTGGGGAGGGCGGAAGTAGGAAATTGAGAGGATGACCTGAGGTGGTTGTGGTCTCTCAGCTATTTACGAAAGTACTTTAAAAGTGTAAATTCTTCTGTAGATACTAGTATAGACTTTTCATCCGTGTGCCGGTTACACCTGCTCAAATTTCTGTGTGGTTCTGTCTTAGTCAGTTCGGGCTGCTACAACAGACCACCATAGACTGGGGGGCTTTTAAACAAGAGAAATGCATTTCTCACAATTCTGGAAGCTGGAAGTCCAAGATCAAGGCACCAGCAGATGCAGTGTCTGGTGAGGACCTGCTCCCTGGTTCGGAGACTGCTGCCATCTCAGTGTGTCCTCACTTGGTGGAAGGGGTGAGGGAGTTCTCTGGGCACCAGTCCTATTCCTGAAGCCTCTGCCTAATGACCTAATCAACCCCAAAGGCCCCACCTCCAAACACCATCACACTGGGAATTAGGTTTTAACATATGAATTTGGGGGAGGGTCATAAACATTCAGTCCATGCAGTGTCTGTCTCCGGATTGGATCCTGACTCATATACTGGGGCCCCGTTTCTTATTGGTCTGATGGGTCAGGTCTAAAGAGAACATACCCCTCCACACCCTGCCCTCCTTCCCTAGAACAGCCACTGACTGGGGCCCAGCTCTAGTTGCCTCCGTGGCCTCCAAGTACTCTTTGGTTTGCCTTGATTTCTCAAACCATATGTGACTGGGAGGGAATGTGTGCCATGTGTTTCTGATTCAGCTCCCCTGTGCTCAAACGCAGTGTGATTTGGAGAGATATCTGATGGGCTTTGAGCCTCAGAAATATGTTCTTCAAGCCTTCTTTTCCTGCTCTCTCCCTGCCTTCTCCCTTGACAAAGAGGAAGCAGCCCTGGCCAAGAATTGTTCAACTCTACAGCCCCAAGACTTGGCAAAACGGCCCCAGCTGGATCTCTGAGCCTAGGAGGCTGGGGGCATCCAGGATGGAGACCAGGGTGACATCAGGGCAGCGTCACTTTCTCTTGGAGACACAGTGAACACGCCTGTCTTGGCTGACTGTCCTGATGGTTATGACAGGTTCACTCTCCAGAGCATGGTGGGTCTGTGGCTCAAAATCAGAAAACATTTTGATGTTTTGGGTTTTTTAATAAATTCATTTATTTATTTTTGGCCGCGTTGGGTCTTCACTGCTGTGTGCGGGCTTTCTCTAGCTGCGCCCAGTCGGGGCTACTCTTCGTTGCAGTGCAAGGGCTGTTCACTGTGGTGGCTTCTCTTGTTGTGGAGCATGGGCTCTAGGCGCGCAGGCTTCAGTGGTTGCAGCACGCGGGCTCAGTAGTTGTGGCACATGGGCTTAGTTGCTCCGTGGCACGTGGGATCTTCCCAGACCAGGGCTCGAACCCGTGTCCCCTGCATTGGCAGGCGGATTCTTAACCACTGCCCCACCAGGGAAGTCCCCTTGATGTGTTTTATGTTTGACAGATCTTGAGAGTTTTCCTTTTCTTTCTCCTGCTGATCATAGCAATATCTGCCTATTTATTTAGTCAACTTTTATTGAGAACCAGCTAAATTCTGGGCAATGGAGATAAAACAGCTCTTGTCCTCGAGGTGGAAGAAATGGATGTTTCAAGAGACAGTTCCACGATGTGGAGTTCTTTTGGGGGAGGCACAGGTAGAGGATGAACCTAGCTCATTTGGGGGAAATAGAGAAGGAAGGAAGAGGAAGGGGGACCAATCAGGAATCTTCCCAGAGGCATGGAACCTTTCCCTGACCACTGTGTGATGCTCATGGGCAGAGTCTAGAGCAAGACCCCAGAGACTGGGAATGATTAGGATGGGTCACTTGGTTACCAGCAAATGAGAATGGGCATTTGGCTTTTTACAAAAATGACCGAGAACATCTGCCAAGCTGGGGAAGGTGAAGCCCCACAGTTCTAAATCCCCATCTGTTTCCAGGCCGACTGCAGCTGAGCAGAGTGATGTCCCCCAATTTGGATCATGCTTTCGAGTTTACAAAGCAGTGTCCCACCCATGATCTCAGGGAGTTCCTTTTCCCTCCGTCCTTCATTCAAAAGCATTTCCTTAGCACCAGCCCTGTGTCCAGTGCTGTTAGACTCTGGGAACAGTCAACGGGCAAGGTCAACACATCTTGGCTCCATAAAGCATCTAGTTCAGGAATTCACATTATTTAAAACTAAACAGTGATACTGTCCCTCTAGGTACCAAATGCCAATGGTGCTTGGGGACAGCTGAGTTTCTCCACATTGATGTTTTCTGAGAAATAGTTTCCTTTTCCCCATTTCCCATTAGGAAGGAATTTAAGAGAAAGGAGCAAGGAGATGGTGTTTTCTTGGTGAGCCAGTTCACCTCCAGTCCCCTTCTGATAAAAGCATTTCCCTCTCTGCCTTTGAGGTACTAAAGGAAGTCAAACTCCATTTAAGGCCTCCAGAATTGGAGCCTCCCAAGCATTTTGCCCCTAATAAAGCATCCACTTTCAATGGTTCATCTCCAAAAGTTTTGTTATTGATTCCAGCCACGCTTTGCAACGCTCTTGTTTGCTCGTATTTAAAAACAGAACATTTCATGTTGGCTTTTTTTTTTTAAGCCCAATTTCTTGTTGTTTCCCACATATTTCCAGTGAATGAAGGGATTAGAGAGTGCATTGGGTTTTTGTGTTTTTTTTTCATGAAGCACAAAAGTTAAACATCCTGTTCTGACTGTAGAGAAAATTTTCAGGTTTCTGGAATCCATTAAAAGCCAAAATGTTACAGGAAAGTTATTCTGGAGCCTGCAAAAGCACAATTTTACACTTCTGATATCCACTGGGCATGTTTGCCTGTCCTTGGAAGAGATTACCGTTTTCTTTCTTCACTCCCTCCATCCTTACCTCTTCCTTACAGAAAAATGGAAGGAAGCCAGTGTATGTAATGCTAAGTGCCTTACAAACATTACCTTATTTAATCCTCCCAACAGCCCCTTCTGAAGCTTAGACAAGCTGATGAACTTGACCCTGGTTGCCCAGCTAGGAAACGCCAGATGCAGCCTTCATTTTGCTGCATCTTTATCATGTTGCTCCCTCACTCCCACCAGGGACTGCTAGTTTACACCCTGATGCCACACCATTTTTTTTCCATTTCGTAGAAAAGGATGTTGGTATAAGCCAGAAAAGGACTGGCATTTTCTCCTTCCCCCTCGGCTAAAGACTATGTTTTCTCATTTGTAAGCGGATGTGCCACTGCAAACATTATAGCCAAGAATGATTTCAGAGCATCTGGGTTCACGATCCAGGGCAGCTCTGTAAACGCAGTTGTCATTACACACTTTACTTCCTTGCAGGAGACAGGCAGGTGGCTCTGAAGTCTGACTGTAGAGCCGAGTGTAGGGAAACCTCTTACCAGCTAGCGAGGGGCTGATTGGCTATGACAGGGCCTGAGAGTGAGGGTCTAGCTGGCTGCAGCACTGCAGTCAGATCTGGGCCTTTGAAATCCACTAATAGCCCATTTCTGGACGTGGAGGCCCCTGGGGTCTTTCAGCCTGCCTTCATTTGGGCACTTGTTAGAAAGTCAGGGAATAACAGGCTTGGAAGGGAAGGGTGGGGTGGAGAGGGGTCCACTGAATTGCATCACAGGCACAGCCAAGTTCTAAAGCATAGGAGGAATACAGCCAAGGGGCCTCCTCTGGCTTATCCTTCACCCTCATCCCAGCACATGCCTTGGGAATTTTCCAGGATTCTCCTGGACTAGGAAGGGTTTGGGAGGTCTGTGCTGGTGATAGTGGGATTGGCTGTCCCATCTGGGCCACTCACTGGTTCAGAAGTCTCATGGAAACTGAACCAGCATCCCTATCCCAGACCAGGAGCCCTCATCTCCGGGAAGCAGGCAGGATGGGCCCCCCTTTGCCTCACAGTACCCCAGAAAGAAGTAAGGTATAGGGAAACAGTCAAGACTCCCAGAGGCAAATTATGTCTCTCGAGCCTTCTCTGATCTCCTGGGAATTAAAGCTCCCTTTGGGGACTTACACAGAAATTTGTTCTCTTTCCTCTTGACAGTCTTAGCCAGCCCTGAGCTGAGCTTACTGGCCTGTGTCTGCCTCCCTCAGACTGTGACTTCAGAGGGACAAAGCACTTCAGATGCTGAAGTTAGAACTGGTTCTGCACAGTCCTGTCAGTTCCCTGATGTTTCCTGTGTCAAGGCTGATGTCCTGCCAGACTAGAAGCCCCCAAGCACGCGGGCAGGGCTCACCTTCCTGCTTGCACGCAGGGTCCCAGTACAGGGCCAACGTGAATGAGTTCCCTGACCTGTGATGAGGATTAACAATCATCACAGTGATAATAACTCATGCACTGGGCCGGGCCCTTTATGTCCAGACCTCATTTGACTTTTAGTCCTTACACAGTCCTTAGCATCTGCCATTACAGACGAGGAGACTGAAGGAGTGAAGAGACCTGCATAGGTAGCCATCGGTAAGTGGAAAGTCGAGATTTGAGCCCCAGGCCTGACAGCTTCCTAAGCCGCTGTGTGCAGAGTAATGTCCTTCTACCTCCCAGGAGCGTCTGCCTCTTTCACTAGTTTGCGTGTTTATCTCAGAGCAGTGGTCTGGCCAGAATTATCACCACCATGCGAAGGAAGTGACAGGGGCCCAGGATGCTGGAGGGCCATTAGAAACCAACTGGTGCAAACTCGTTCCTTTACTAGTGAGAAAATAAGGCTCAGAGAGGGGGTGGGGACCAGAGCTGGAACCAGTGTCCTGACTTCTCTTCTGAATTTCCAGCCATGTTTCCTGAACTCTGGGACACTGCCCAGGCCATAAAATTTTACTCTTTCCCATAAAGGTGAACCATCAAACGTCCAACGAAATTCCATTTAATCATTAAACCTTGGGTGAAACTTTGTTGTGAGTGTTAGTAAATAAAGAGTCCACCAGCAGGCCCTGAGTGCCAGTGATTGAGTGGACTTCAGTCCCTATAAACCTGAACTTCGGAGAGAGAGGCCCTCAGGTTAGCTCACAGAAGGAGAAGTAGTGAGCAAAGGAGGCCTGGCAGTGGTGGGAAGCCCACCAGCGAGGAGGAAGCCAGGCCTCCATTTTCCCCCTCCTGGCTTCCTGGTGCCCACTGCAGGCCAAGGGGATGACCCCTCGGAGAGGATGCCTGGGACAGAGTGTGCTGCTGACGGCAGGCTGGGACCTCACAGAGGAGTGTTTCTCAGCAGAGCCACTTCCGGGGAAGGGAGTGGATTGCTAGGCCTTGTGCCCAGGACGCCCTACAGCCTCCTGTCCCTCAGCAGTCAGGCCTTCCTGCGGACCCAGCCTGCTTCCGCCAACCCGCCCCCCCCACACCGTGATCTGAGAACATCGAGGCCGAGGCCAGGCGTCTGGCCCCAGGCAATATGCATGGGGCATGGGGGTGGGGTTCAGGAGTGGCTGTTGGAAAGGAAAGGGGAGGCCTGGAAGCTTCTGAGGTACCTGCACCTCACTTATCTGCCCAGCTCATGGAGAGGGAGGAGAAAGGCAGGCCCTCTGGGCAGACGGCATGGCCAGATTCCTCTGCAGCGACACGCCCTGCCCTGGCAAAGGCCACTTGGGACAAGTCTGTGACATCTTCTGCCCGGAGTTGGCAGACTTGCCACTCTGGGGGCGAGGTACCCAGTGGGGAGGGCAGCTCCCCTTGACCCTTCAGCTCCATGTGCTGTGTCACCCCAGGCACATCTCTTTCCCTCTCTGAGCCTCAGCTCCTTTATTTGCAAAATGGAGACAGTGCTACCTACCTGCTAGGGCCATCACGTGGGTCTATGAGATGACGCAGGGTGCCTGGCTCAGGAAGCGGGCTCCTGCTGGCTGCTACTGTTATTGGCCAGACGATGCCAGGTCTTAGTTCCACCTTGGCCTCCTGGGTGGCTTTGTTGGAGAGCTATGTTTGATACAAAAAAGAAACATCACTTCTGATCTCTGGGAACAGTTCCTGGCTCTTCCCCTTGGTGTAGTTTCTGTAACAAACACCCAGCACAGGACTCTTGTGAGGGTCAAAGAGAATGGATGGAAGGTGGTTTTGCTACAGGGTGGAGCGTGTAACTCATGGCTCATGTCCTCACTCAGGCCACTTACAGGCATTTGTCTAGCCTGCTCTGTGCCGTGTTCTCCATGGTTCCTGGACACACCCAAGGCACAGCCCGTGCCCTGAAAAGCTCACCGTCTAGACCCTTCAGGACACAGGGTGGTCATTGTGACAATAGTGTCTCCTGGTGGGCCTGAGGTGGGGCTGGGGGCTGACAGCGTCCTTGACCCTGGAGCGGATGCTGCAGGGTGAGCCGGAGCCTGACCGTAGGCAGGGGAGCTGCATGCTCACAGTGCTGGGAGATGTGAGAGGTGTTTAGGGGAGTTGCCGGCACACACAGGAGGGCGGTGTTCACATGCGTCTCAGGCTGGGCGGATGAGACCTGAAGGAGAAAGGCAGAGTCTCCCATTCGAGCAGAGCCCTTGGACTTTCTCCTGCAGGCACCGAGGGGCTGGCGAGCAGAGGCTCTTGAGCGGGGTGGGAGCTCTTCTCGGGAAAGGCGAATGGGCCTTCAGAGTGTAGCCTGACGGTGGGAGTGGGGAGGAAGGCCTGCGAGTTAATTGGGAGGGAGAGTCCAGGGCTCCCAGCCAGGGGCAGAGTGACACGGGCCTGGACAGGACAGTGGCAACAGGACAGCAGAGGAGAGCCCAACCCCACACGGCACTTCTGAAAAAAATAAACCCTCAGAACCTGCTGGTGAGCTGGCTGGAGACCAGGAGGCGAGGGAAGAGGTGAAGGTGATGCCTCAGTTCCTACCTTTTTGCAAATTCTTTACTCAGTGGGAAATGTGAAAACCCAGGCAGGGGTAGGGTGGGAGTGTTGAGTGGGGTGAGGACAGGAGATGGAGGTGCTGGAGGTCAGTGACTCACACGAACAGCCGCTGAGTGCCAGGTGCTAAGTCAGGCACCCCGCCACCCCTGCCGTATACACACGCAGAGGCATCTCACTTGACCTTTAGAGTAACCCCAGGCGGAAGATGTTATCGTCCCCAACCTGCAGATGAGGAAACTGAGGCTCAGAGAGGTCAAGGATTTGCTAAAGGACACATAGCTGCGAGTGGGAAAGCTAAGATTTCAACACAGGTCTGGCTCTTCACTGCCTTCGTGAGGCGCCCCCGCCAGTGCCTCCAGTCCTGCCCCATCTCAGCTGGCAACTGATCCTCGGGCAGCAGGGCCTCTCCCCACTGCTGTGTCTCAGTCTGGGTCACCTCACCACATCACCAGGAGATGCTGCCATGTGGATTTTGAATGAGGCTCCTCGGAAGAAAAACAATCCAGCGAGGCACCATCTGTTCCTAAGAAATAAACATGAGACTGCTTCAAACCACTCTGGGAAAAAGCCACAGATACAAGAGGGAGAAAAGTTTGAGAAAATCATGTAATTTTCCTTACTGTAGACCAGGGCTTCTCAGATTCAGCACCGCTGGTGTTTTAGGCTGAATCATTCTTTGTCGTGAGCGCTGTCCTGTGCACTGTCGGATGTTGTACAGCATCCCTAGCCTCTGCCCACCTGAGGCCGGTAGCGCCCCCTCCCCCATTATGACGACCAAGGATGTCCCCAGACGTTGCTGAATGTCTCCTAGGGGTTGGAGGCAGAAAGTTGCCCCCAGGTTGAGAAGCATGGCTGAAGATAATGGAAGAATTTAAACCTGGAAGGGATTATTGGGGTCACCTAGGTCAGACCAGCTATAGCACGGGAGGGTTGAAAGAGCTACTCACCAAGGCTAGCATCCCCTACGAGACGCTCGGTTTAGTAAAAGGATGCTGGGACCCAGGGGAGAGAAGGAGGGTGCCTGCTGTCACTCAGGAGTCCTCCATGTCATTCGTAACAAGGATGCAGCGGCTGGAAGCATTTCCCTCACAGACTCAAGTGCCTGGCTAGTGTATCAGGCATTCTTTCCAGGTGCCCAGCCCTGTGCCAGATGCCGGGAGGCGCCGGTTAAGAGACAGGAGGAGACAGGGCTGTTCCAGGAGGTTCAGCTCAGCGCGGGTCACAGGCTGGCTGCACGCAACTGGGTGAGGCTGTGCAGCTGTGCGGGCCTGGCGGGGCCTCGTGTCGCTGTGGAAAAGAATTCTTGGAGAAAGGAGATTTAGGCTGAGCCTTTGGGAAGAGGCAGGAGAGTTTAAGGAGAGGGAAGCAGCAAGAACGAAGAAGTGGAGGCAGCAGCTTGCATCGGCTCAGATCCCCTAGCCTTTAGCCCTCCAGGAGAGCGGGAGCCTCAGGGCAGCGAGGACCAGGGCCTTGTGCAGCAGCATCACGGCCCCAGCACCTGAGCTGGGACGTGCAGGCGCTCACGGGGATGCCGTCTGACCAGGTGGATTCACATCTTCATCCCAGTGCCTCCCCAGCTGGACTATGCCTCCCTGAGCTGCATTTCCACCTGTCAACAGGCGCCCCAGGGATGTGTGGGGCTGAGTGAGCTCAGGGGCCCCTGAGAGTTTGGTTAACCACGAAGAGCTGCCCGGCATGAGACATGATCGTTATTACACCAAGTGGGATGCGATCAGCTCTGAGACAGGGGTGCCAGGACTGGAACGTGCTGAGGACTTCCCCTCCCGGAGGGCAGCTGGGAGAAGCCTTGTCCCATTCGGGCAGGTGGGCATGGTGGGGAGCTGGCCACTCTGGGCGAGGCAGCGTGATCCCTGCTTCTCCACCTCCGTGGACCGCTCTTCTAGCCCTGCCTGGGCACTGCCCGTGTGCCTGCTGGTGCATGCAGAAGCCTCCATGACCCCAGGGCCAGGCCAGAAAGGGGCTCGCTGCAGGAAGACTTCTGAATTCCATGGCCAGAGCTTTACAAGTCAAAACCAAGGCAGGTAATGCCCGGGGGCCCATGAGCCTATTCTCAGACACACAGTTGTTGGGAGGAGGTATTATAAATGGAGGGTAGGGGGCAGACCGGACTGCGGGCTGATTCTGGACGCAGGGCCTGGGGCCCGACTAGAGCTCTCATGGGCCAGCTGGGCTGGATGGGCCCCTGGTCACCACATCCATGTCCCCGCCAGGTGTGGCTGGCTCTAGGTAACCACCAGGACCACAGCGCTGGCAGTGGGAGGACATCCGGAGGTGGGAGGGGCAGGCCAGATGGGGAAGAGAGGGCAGGAGGAGGAGAAAGAAAGGAAGGATGGGAAGCAAAAGGGTCAGGCCCGAAAAGCCTGGCCTGCTGGAATGAACGGCCGGGCAGCCTCGTGTCTGAGAAAATGGTGAACTCCCAGCAGGAGCCCCACGGCTCGTCACCGAGCTTTGCTTGGTTGTAAAGACTACCTCCTGACAGGCTCCAGGAGCTGCGTGTGTCAGCGGTGAGGGGGACAGCATATGTATGTGGACGGAGGCCCGGGGGTGGGGTATTTGTGGCTGCATTTGGTTTGGGGAGCAGGCAGGACCACCACGGTCCCCATGCCCAGTCAGGAGCTCGCCGCTGTGCCCCGTCACCTCTCCAGTCCCCACCAGGCCACCAGCCCGAGGCCCTTCTCCAGGGTATCTGCAGGCTCCGCCCCTCCAGGAAGGCAAAGGCAAGCCCTTCTTTCCCGGCAGGCTTCTGGAAGGGCTCAGCCCTCACTGCCCACCAGTACAGGATGAAGCAGAGTGAAGAGCCCAGGGGCTTCAGGGCCAGGGTTGTCACGTTTGAACCTGACTCTGCACTTCCGAGCTATGTGAATTTCAGAAGTCGCTTCCCCCTGCTCAGGCTCACCCTCACTGACGGACGCTGGGGAGGAGCAATCTTGATTTTATAGCTATTAGAGTGTTAAATGAGAACTAAAATGCTTGGTGCGGTGCCTAATGCACAGACACCGATAGCAGTTACCTTTGACTGAACATCACCTACATGGCAAACATGATGCTGAGAGAAGCAAAGGATGTTCCTCCCCATGTCCAGGGAGCCGACCCTCTAGAGGTGGGGACAGGATCCCAGGGAGAGTTCTCTCGTGCCCTCACCTCCTTTACGCATTCTTGGAGGCCTTCTCTTCGCACAGCCTGTGCCGGACCCTGGGATGCTGACATGGATCCGCCCTGATGCCCCAGGAGATCACCTGAGGAGACAGACAGGTGAACGGTCAGGCTCCAGGCAGAGTGGTCAGGAGGGACCTGGAGGGATGCCCAGGGTAGGTACTGAGGAGGTGTCTGTAGCCCTGTGCCTGGAAGGACAGGTAGGAGGGTGCCAGGCGGGTACACACAGTAGGGCGGGGCTGCAGCTACAACTGTGGTCTGGCCTCGAGCTCAGAATAAGGCCCAGGCCTGATAGAAGGAGAGGCCACTTGAGGAAAATCCTGGCTTTGCACCAAGACTTAGATGCAGAAGGTGCCTTTATGACGTTCAAGTCCAAAGCACAAAGGGTGCCAACAAGGAAGACACTGTGGTCGTCGCCCAGCAAGTTGCTGGAACTTTGCCAGAATTGTCCAAAACTCTATTCAGGCGCCATCTCCCAGCCTTGGAGGAGCTCTGAGTGATAGCCCCTCCTGTACATCAACAGCGAGAGCCTCCAGTACTTTTTACTTTTCCTTCTCCTTTCCAGGCTCACAGCTCCCCGCCCACCTCTGTCCCCGCCCGCAGGGCCCAGGCCTCATCATTTATCAAGATGAAATCCATCAAAGTCTCTGGGAAGGAGGAGCATAAAAAGAGTTTGTGGGGTAATAAATCTCGTTTACCGTCGGTGGTGAGCAAGGAATTCATCCTAGACTGTGCTCTTGAAAACAGAGAGTGCAGACAGGACAGGGCAACCCGGGCATGGTGGTGGGTGTGCTGGAGCAGGGACACGGCTCAGAGCCCTGGACAGCACAGCCGAGTGCCGTGCTGTGCGGGGGAGCACTGGCCATCAGTGGCAGAGCTGGGCCTAGAACCGAGGGTGGGATCTCAGCCGGCTCTGATCTGCCTTCCCAAGGCCAGTGAAGACAGCTCTCTAAGCCCAGAATTAAATATGAGAACTAATGGCACTCATCCACTTAGTCCCTTCATCATTCACACATTCATTCCTTTTTACTTCACTCTCTTCTGCACCCATCACTAATATTTACTGTGCACCTACTGTGTGCCAAGCACGGAGCCTGCAGCAGGGCAGCAGAGGGTGGACCTGGGGTCCGTGGGGAGCATGGGAAAGACCTCAGCGCAGGGGCAAGGAGCACTCCTCAGTGTGTGGAGGGGGCATGAGCAGAAGGGGACAGGGGTCCTGTCCGTTCTTCTCTCTCCCCCCAGCAGAGAATGCCACAGCCTGTGTTTACAGTGGAAGGAGAAACTGTGCTGCCTTGGTAACCCTCACCAAGACTGGTCAGCCTTTAAGGGAACCTTGTTTGTTTGTGTCCAGCCACACGCTCAGAAAGTGGCTTGTCCATTCTCCAGGGAAAGTGGCTTCTCTTCTCCCATCTCTCTTCCTCGTGATAGTTTAGTGAAAACAGCATGGGCAGGAGGCTGGGGAGCTGCCCGTCAAGTGAATAAATAAAGCATACTCTATCCCTGTGATGGAGCAGTACATGGCGGTTAGAATGAATGACCTACTCTGTCAACACGGGTAAATCTCACTTACATAATATCGGGTTAAAAAGGCAAATCAGAGAACAATATGTGCAGTCTCCTACCACTTATGCAAATCTAAAAACAGAACAACATTCCATATTGTTTATGCACACATATGCATGTAATAAAAGAATAAAAATGCAGACAAAAGGGATACACCCCAACCTCAGGAGTGTTTACCTCTGACGGGGGGAAGAGAGGTGAATGGGATCAAGGAGAGGGCAAGGGGACTACTGATATTTTATTTATTTTAAAACATATGCGAAGCAAAGATGCTAGAAGATCAATGTGTGCTAAATTTCAGTGGTAAATACATAGGTATTTGTTAGGTACTCTGTACTTTTCTTTTGGTTTGAAATATTTCATTTTAAATAAAGATGTTGGGCTTCCCTGGTGGCGCAGTGGTTGAGAGTCCACCTGCCGATGCAGGAGACACGGGTTCGTGCCCCGGTCCGGGAAGATCCCACATGCCGCGGAGCGGCTGGGCCCGTGAGCCACGGCCGCTGGGCCTGCGCGTCCGGAGCCTGTGCTCCGCAACGGGAGAGGCCACAACAGTGAGAGGCCCGTGTACTGCAAAAAAAATAAAATAAAATAAAAATAAAGATGTTTAAACAAAACCCAGACAGTCTGACTCAAAAACCCACGTGAACCCCAGTCTAAGGACCTCTGAAGTGCCAGGCCTATGCAAGGTGCTCCATTAAACCTTTTTACATTTAATCTGCCCATCATTCCAAGAAGGGGCTTATTATCCTTGTTTCACAAATGAGGAAATAGGCTCGGAGGGGGTAAGCTACTTGCCCAACGTCACACAGCTATTAGGTGGAAGATCTGAGGGTCAGACTCTGATAATGTGACCCCAAAGCCATGCTCTCTCCTCCACCTCTCACCGCCTATACAAACTGCCTTTCTTAATAAAATATACTCAACTCAAACAAACACCAAACAACATGAAAACCAGCTCAGAGCCTGACCGTGAACCTTGCCTCTGCTACCTGCTGGCTGTGACCTTTGAGAACTACTTTCCACTTGGAGCTTCACTTGCCCTCGGGGCAAAATGCAAGTTGTTCCGTGGCTTCCCTAGCAGAACCTAAACTGCCCTCGTCCATGTTGTTAATATGTGTTTAAAGCGCTTGCGTGTGGTGCCTGACACTCAGAGCTGAGACCCTCGCCATCAGTTCATAGAGGACTGTGGCTTATTCTAGACAGTTAGCAAAATGATTCCGTTTCACTGGCTGGATAAAACATTTCTGCTTTTGTTGCATATTGATGAAACAACCTCAAAGGAAGGAAATCTTAGTTCAAACGCATCATCGCTGATCATTTCCTTCCCTGATCAAAAGTGAACCAGAGGGCTTCCCTGGTGGCGCAGTGGTTGAGAGTCCGCCTGCCGATGCAGGGGACACGGGTTCGTGCCCTGGTCCGGGAAGATCCCACATGCCGTGGAGCGGCTGGGCCTGTGAGCCACGGCCACTGAGCCTGCACGTCCGGAGCCTGTGCTCCGCAACGGGAGGGGCCACAACCGTGAGAGGCCCGCGTACCGCAAAAAAAAAAAGAACCAGAATCTCTGGAGTGGGGAGATCAGAGGAAGGAAGAGAACCGGGCTGTGAAAGTCTCCTTTCACAGAGAGAACGCTCAAACACCATCATGCGGCCCCTTCCCTGTTCTCTGGCTGGTAGCCAGCTCTGTAGGTGGTAGGCATTGTGCTAAGAATTTGAAATACCAAGAATCCATCCCCATTTCACAGGGGCTCAGAAATTTAAGTGACTTGCCCCAAAGGACATGGCTAGGTGGCAGGGTTGAAAGCCATGTCTTTCTGATTCCAAAGTCTCGCTCATAACCGTTACATCATATTCTTGTGGAGAGGAGACCAGAACGAGGCCAGAGAGAGAAGGAAGCAGTAATGAAAGCTTGAGGATCTCTGCAAGCCATCTGAGATGCTGGGCTTGTCCTGCAGGCATGGGAGCCATTGCAGGGTTTAGGCAGGGAGAGACGTGATCGTCCCGGTGGTTCAGAAGTCCACTCTGGGTGCACCTGGAGAATAAATTGCAGGGAGGGAAGCAGGAAGCAGGGAGTCTAGGTAGGAGGTGGTTACAGTTACCCAAGCAGGAAGGGCTTGGACTTGGGCAGGGCCTGTGACAATTGAGAAGAAACAAACTTTCAGAGCTATTTAGAGCTTAATAAATATTGGAAGGGTGGATGGATGGATGGATGGACCAATAGATGGATGGACAGATGGTAGGGTTTGGAAGGAGAGAAGAAGAATATCTCATATTAAATAACGTGGTCTGCAAGCAGGCCCTGAGCCAGGCTCCCCAAATCCTTTTACACTCTTCCTTGCACAACTTAGAGGTCAGACACAGTAGGAAATCCCACCAGAGTTTTCCCAGCCCACAGGCTCCAAATCTAATGCCCACCCTCCACCCTCCTGTAGGGACCTGCTGGGCCCAGAGTATGTGAAGAAGGAGATGCTGGGCAGGGGGAGGCAGGCTATCCAAACACAGATGCTGCTGAAGGTGGGACCCAATATGTACCAGCAAATATGGATCCTGCCCCTTGCCCAAACCGGGCCACAGCCAGACAATGCCAGGGCGCATTGGTGGGTCTGGGCCCTAGGCTGCAGGCCGAGGAATGTGGACTCTGCAGGAATCTGTTTGCTCATCCCCCGGAGCTTGACATCCCCGGCTCGACCACCCCCGGTGAGCGGCCCTCGGCCCCAGCACCAAGCAAGCCCCCGTTCAAGGTATTTGCACAGGGGCCGCTCTGCTTAGCCTCTATTCATTAGAAAAGGCTTTTCTCTGTTTGGTGTGTTTCCAGGGTGTGCGGGGGCTTTCCCACCCAACCCCCCCTTACCTGCCCCACCCGGTACTGGCTGCCTTTGCGAAGCCATGGAAGTAAAACGCTTAAACATCAAAGCAAGTATGACAAGTCAGCCAGGCCCTCAGAGAGGTATCAGTCCCATCATCCCCATTTTAAAGATGACCAATACACTTTGAGTCACTCAGCTTTGGGGCAGGTGTTGTGGTTGTTAAGAGCCTTTGAGTCCAAGACACTTGGGAAAGTGAAGTTGGACAAATTACTTAACTTTGACACCATCACCTCCTACCCCATCTCCTCATCAACAGAGTGGAAATAACAATAGTACCTCCTCCTGTGAGATTAAGTGAAGTAATTTATAATAAGTGTCCAGAACATAGCTGGCGCTCGATAAGCAGAAATGGATTGCTTCAGGGGAAGCTAAGGGCAGTCACAGGGTGCTTGGAGAGTTTGTTGGGCCTGCCAACAGCTTAAGTTCCCGGAAAGTCTGGCCAGACTTGTCCGGCAGTGGTGGCCCTGGTGGGCTACAGGGACAGTGCTGATTCCTAGTGCTGTGGGGCCCCAGGGACCCCATTTCCAGCTCTCTCCAGCTCACACCATTCCAAGGGGATCGTGAAAATGAATCCCATGGTGGGTCGGGAGGTGGGCGGAGACCGCTACTCAACTCTGTTCATAGACGGTTAGACCGCACTGGCCTGGAATTCCTGGTCTCCAGAAGCACAAAGGCGGCCTTCCAGTTCCAAGGAGTGGGGCTCGCTGGGGCAGAGAGCCCCTCCGGCCTCCTCAAGCAGCTCTGCCCTGACCCCCGCCTCCCGTTTGACTCAGGCCACAGTCTGTAGTTCCAGAGCCCCCAAGGTTTCTTGGGAGCCCAGCCATGCCAGGGACCACCATCGTGGCTTGTGGGTGTTTGGATTCAGGGTTATTTTTTTGGACAGTTTCCGTCTTTCTGTTTAGCTTTCCTAGCTTAGCCCTTAGCGGAGAGCTCTGAAATGGCTCTTGACAGCTTCCCCTGCTTTGGCTTGGGCCAGCTCCGGTTGCTCCTTTGTCATTTCAAGGACGTACTGTGTTAATCACACTGATTAAGAGCACAGATTCTGGAACCACCTGGCCTGGCTTCCCATCCCACCTCCAGGACATATTAGCTGAGTTATCTTGGGATAGTCACTTGATCTCTCTGAGCCTCAGCTGCCTCATCAATAAAATGGTGATAATAACAGTCCCTGCCTCGAAGGGTCAACGAGAGGAGTCGGGAAAGCAGTGCTTGTGGAGTAATTTGCTCACGTCTAGTACTTAGTCAGCCAGCGTCTGTGAGATACATACACACACATGTTCCTCTCATTGAATTCTCTCCCTGTCCCTGTGAAGTTGGAAGTATCACTCCCATTATGGTTAAGTGTCATCACCTAAGGTCACTCACCTGCCAAGTAACAGAGAAGGACTTGACCAGAAGCCTCTGACTCTAGAAAACTGTCTGATATTTCTCCAGCTTGTGTCACTCAAAAGAAGACCTACATTTCTTGCTGAGCATAATGTCAAAAAGCATCTTTTCCCTCTCTCTGTCTTCCCCTCCCTGTCTGCCCCCCCACCTCTGCACCCCTACCCCAGATCTATGACTCTAAACTCTGAGCAGACCGTGAGTGAAGGATTTGAGTACAAGTCATTTTTTTGAGATTGGACCAGGGGGTGGGGAAGTGAGCTTGTCAGAGGGAGCTTAGTATGCTGGGACACCCTGGGAATGACATAGGACACACATCTCACAATTATTCACCCGCAATGCAGGGGAGCTGAGATATCGATACCTGGTTCTTGTCCATCCTGTCTGGTCCAGAGGGCAGCATTCATTCCCCCAGCCCTGGCCGGCTCAGAGGGAGGGGGATCTGGTGGTCAGAGAAGGCCTCAGGCAAAGAAACACAAGGGATCTATGTTGGAAGTTGGCCAGGAGAGTTTAAGGGTGAGGGGATGTGATGAGCCGTGGGTAGTGTCTACCATGGAAATGTCCTGGACGTCTGCCACTGCACACATGATTCTGGACTGTGGTAGTCCATTTCCCTGTCTCCCGCCAGCTCCTTAGGGCAGAGTCTCATCTGTCACAGCGCAGGGCTTGTGTACTGGATGAATGTTCACTGATCGGATGAATCTAGATTCTTGGACTCGTACTCTCTCAAGGCAGGGCTCTCCCTCCCTTTGGGATCAACCTGCCATGTGATGTTTGGTCCTTTCTTCAACTTCCAGCAGCAGCTTTCATACCACCTTGCCAGCAAAGTCAGCACTGCCAGGGGAGCCTGCTCCATCGTGAGACAGCTTAGACTGCGAGAAAGTCCTTCATCACTGTCATTTGTGTCCACTGACTCTGTGTCCGGGCCTTTGTCCTTTGCCCCAGCCAAGGGGCCTGGGCCAGCTCTGGGGAGAAGCCTGCAGCATCCTCTGAGGACTTGCAATTGCAGAAGATCCCCTGAGAAGCCGCGCCTCCTTTGCCATGGCCCAATGACACAATGGTGTGTGTCCAGCTGCCTCCCTGCTGAGGGTGGAAACGAGATTTTCTTCTGTATAAACAAGTAGCTCAGAGACCCAAGGCCGGGAATTTGATCTGAGGCGAACGCCTTGGTTTTGCAATTCTCCTGTGAGTCTGTGGGCCTGCGTCGGCCGGGTCTGCAGCTCTTTCTGGAAGGGACAGGGCTGTGAAAGCCCACACTGTGCCACATGTCCCATCAAGGGATTCTGCTTTCTGCTGCGGGGGCGGACACTGAGCGAGAGGATGGTTGTGTAAGCCCGGGTGTGGACCACAACTGTAGCAAAGGCAAAAGCAACGGGTGGGGGCCAAGTTTGCCTTCAGTGGCCAGGCGTGCCCTGTCCTTCCTCCCTCCCCCCCAGCTCCCAGGGCAGCCTCATCCATCCCCTCACCCAGCAAACCAACCTCACAGGCTCACACATGGTTCAACAAAGCAGCAAAGACTCACAAAGCCCCCGCTGCCTGTCAGGCCCGCTGCCAGGTGCTGGAGAGATCAAGGCAAAGAGGCAACGTCTGTCATCTCAGAACTCATGTTCTAGCTACTTGGGGCGTCAAGAGGTGCCTCCTTGTCAGTAGGGAAGAATCAGAACCGTGAGTCAGAAGACTTGGGTTGAGGTCTCATCTTGGGAAATCTTGGGTAAACCACTCTTAGTCAGCTTGGGCTGCCCTAGCAGATATCACAGACTGCGGGCTTCCACAACAGACGTCTATTTTCTGTGATTTTCCGAGATCACAGAGTGCTGGCAGGGCTGGCCTCCTCCGAGGCCTCTCTCCTTGGGCTGGCAGGCAGCTGCCCTCTTGCTGCCTCTGTACACGGCCGTCCCTCTGTGCATGCATGCGTGCTGTGTGCATGCATGCGTGCTGCCTCTCTGTGTGTCCTAATCTCCTCTTCTTACTAGGACACCAGTCAGATTGAATTAGGGCCCACCCGAAAGACCTCATTGTAACTTAACTACGCCTTTAAAGGCCCTGTCTCTGAATACAGTCACATTCTGAGGTACAGGGATCAGAGCTTCAACACGAAGTTGGGGGGACACAAGTCAGCCCATAGCATCCACCCAGTCACTCTGCTCCTCAAATTTCCCACCTGTAACCCAGGTCTAAAACTGCTCTAGAGCTCAGACTAGGCAACCTGTGACCACCACATACAGGTGTGAAGGTTGCTCATTGTGGACCCAAAGGGACAAAGGCAGCCGGGGCGTTTCAGGGAGCTGTGGCCGTAGGGGAGATGTTTTGGGACATGTGATTGATTATCTGGGAAGACAGACAAACTCTCCCTTTCCTTCTGTCCCCGGGGCACAGGGTCAAGAAGAGCCAGGACTGTGGGTCAGGCTGTGACTGTGCATTTACCATCATTCTCTGCTGCAGAGGGAATGTGGGCCGCCGGGAAACCATGCTGGGGGTGACGGGTCAGGTGGCCTGGGCTCACCCTCCCTGGCCCTGCAGGCCGCTGTGCATTCAGGGAATATTGGTGGGCCCTCCGTTTCCTCATTTGTATCATAAGCAAGAAGAGAATTTAACCTCGAAGATTTCTCAGTTGTGTAAGCCTGGGTGCTGACCACAGCTGTAACAAAGGCAAAACCACGGGCTAGGGGCCAAGTTTGCTTCCAGAGACCAGGCTTGGCTGACTGTTCTCTGATCTTATGTCTAGGACGCTGTATTCTTGGATCCTCTGTGGGCCTGTGACCAGAGCGCTGTTCTGCCCCACTTGGAATAGCCTGAGTCCTGACCCTGGTCACAGCCCGGCCATGAGGAGAGCAGAGAGCGCCGTGCATGCTGCTCCCGTTAATAGGAATCACACCTAAAATTGGGGACAATATGTGGATCCCCTTCCCAGCACTCCATCTCCCATTAAGGGGCTGACTTATTTAACACTTCGGGTCGGGCCCTCATCAGAGAAAAGATAGCCCCACACCTCTGTCTCTCTCCATTGTATTTCTGTGGCCCTTGGGCTGGGGACCTAGGGCAGCGGGAGGCCATCTTCCCCATCTTGCTTCCTGTGGGTGCAGCAGAGTCAAGGGGTGTGGTGGGAAGTACAGCCTTGAGGGATACGTCGCTCCCAAGAGTTTTTCCCAAGCTCCAGGGCCCTCAGGTAGCTGAAATTTATGGCGTCAGCCCCGCCCTGTGTCATTAATAAAGGAAAATTAGCCCTCTCTGGGTGAGGGCGTATTTCACTGGAGTCTGAGGGTTGTAATGAGGCTCTATCAAAGCCCCAATGTGCCATATGAATTTTATATGCCCTGTTTCCTACACGTTCTGAACAGCTCAGCCGATTTATAAGGTAATGATTTTTCCATCCATAATTTCTTTCGTATGATTTTTGTAATGTGGACATTTCCCCCTCCTGACTGGGCTGTGCACAGCCTAGTTGAGCGGATTAAGGCGGGTCAAGGAGGGAGAAGTCTCTTCTGAAACCCAGATCAGTGCAGGAACCGCCCAGCGCTGCAGCAAGCGTGAGGGAGTCCTGAGTTCTGTCCTGCATCAGTTGCTCACTCCCGGCAGCCACCTTAGGCAGTGATTTCCCCGCTCTGGGCCTTAGTTTCCCCATCTTTCCAGCGAGAGGGCGCTATTTAGGTCAGTCTCCATAATAACGTCAAGAACGAGTGCATTCCCTGCAGCCCCACACTTATTTCGTGCATAACTGCCCCACGTCAGGCACTGCGCTGGGTGTTGCAGACACTAGGATAAATTAAATACGACCCTCCCTCCAAGAGGAGCTCTATGAAAGGAGTTGTATGTTTTGAGGACACGGAGGTGACTGATCCTTTCTGTGGGAACCAGGGAAGGCTTCATGGGGGAGGCGTTTGCAAAGAGCAGCATGAAGGGGAAGCATTCTGCCTGGCCAGGAAGGACCCATTTCAGGCTTTGTCAGTTGAGGTGATGTCCCCTTGGTAGTGGGCCCAGCTTCCCTGAGTGCAGGACCACCTCCAGGGTCCCCTGCGACACTCCAGAGAAGGGTCTGCCTCTAGGAAAAGCCCTTTTCTGTCTCCCGTCCCAAGGCCAATGCCTCCTCTCCAGATGCTCCAGTGGGGAGGGGTTTGGAGCAGAAACACCTGGGGAGAAGCCCCTGCACACCCATAAATCTGCCTGTCTCCATCCTTTGATGTGGATGCTCCTATCTCCCGAGGATCACTGCCCGGGAGGTAGCTATTGAACTGAGGATCAGAGGGCACCCAGCCCTCATTTTTGAGTGAGTGTGTGTGCTTTAACCTAATGTAGCCTGCATTATGTTAAGCCAGAATGTCTTACAGGATGGGAATCATTCCCAGTCTAGGTGGGTGTTACAGCCCTCTCTGATCACCCATTGTCATGGTACCAGCTCAACAGTGGTCTGAACTGTGAACAACCCAGTGAGTTTCCCCGATGCTTAGTCTATAGGACCTAATGAGCCCCTGCAGGGAATTTTTTCTTTCGTTCCCTGAAGTGACCAGATGTGCTGGCATCCCTGAGACCCAGCCTCCGTATTTCATGCACCTCATTCACCATCTTACTTAACCTCCCAGGCACCTCAAAGGTAGGGGCAGCTATTAGTCCCTTCAACAGGTAAGGAAACCAAGCCCAGAACAGTTGCACCGCCTTCTGTGGCCATGCAACAAATTGGAGAAACAGGATCAGAACTCAGGCTTTCTGATTCCTGGATGGGCATACATCATTTCTACCAGGTTGCTCCATCACACGGTCCAGGTGCGAGCTGAGCCCATTTCACAGATGAGCTGGACTGGACGGGTGGTTGGGTGAGCGTCAGCAGACCCAGAGGAGCGCAGGATCGAAATGATGATGGAGCAGCTCTTGGCATCCATCTTTCCCGCTTCTCAGAAGTTGGTACATTTCCCTTGGAAAGAAAGCCACTTCAACTTCCCTGTAATAAAGTTTTCTAATTAACTGGAGGGGGAGGCATGCTGAATGTATTAACCACATCTTAGCTATATACTGGGTCTTTTTTTTTTTTAAACTCCTGCATTGAGAGGCATAGGAGTCTTTGCACAGCAGCTGTTAAAGTATTGCCATAAAGCCAGACATGGGAGGTTCATATGCCTGGCCATGCACCCAGACCCCCGGTGCAAATGCAGAAGGACAGATGTTCTCCCTCCACCCCCTGACATGCCAGGCATGCAGGTCAGTGCCAGAGAAAGGAAACCCACTGTGTGAGTCTGGGAGGAAGCTCAGTTCATTTGGCAAGCATCTACTAGCACCTACTGTGTGCTGGGCATTGTTCTGGGGATTTCAAGTTGACTACAGCATGTTTATTTCCCCAAAGAGGCCCACAGTTTAATGGGGAGTAAACACATTAGAAGGAAATTACTCAGATTATAAAAATATATTTCTCACTAGAAAAAAAAATAACAGTTTCTCAGCAGTCACACTGCCTCAGGCCATATGCTTATATGTTTATATACTTTATATGCAAACCCCCTAAAGACAGACTTCAAACACCCACTGTACTCCTGGGAAAGGATATTATTATTAATATTATTATTATTACCATTAATAGCAAGCTTTGGAGTCAGACTCCCATGGTCCATATCCCAATTCCACCATTTACCAGCTGGGTGACCATGGGCAAATTACTTTACCTCTCTGTGCCTGTCTCTCAGTATGAAAGAAGAGAATAATAGTGGCCCTCTCACAGATGTTTAGCAGAAATCATGACTGTGAAGCTCTTAACCCAGTGCCAAACACTTACTTAGAGCAAAATAATCGCCCACTATTATCCTAACATTAAGGAAGAGGAGGTCAGATATATCAAGGTACTGTTAGACCAGAGGCCTAGCTTCTAACCGAGGTCCTAGACGATTATCAGTTACTAGCATACTAATGGACTCAGCTCTTTCCCTGACCTGCAGCAGAAACACCAGCCCTGGTGGGAAGGGGAGCTTTGCATTTGGGAGGCAGGGTCAGGGCAGAGATGTTAGAATACTGTGGGATAAATCTGTTCATAAGCACGCACCTGGTCAGTGTCTGCAGATTGATGGATGGGGACAAAGATGCTGAGCGGATGCCTGTGCAGGATGGAACCCTGACCCATGTGTCTACCCATCTTGGAAGGTGTCACCTGTTGGTGACTGGTGAAAGGATCTGCTGCCCTGGGGGTAGAGATCTGACCAGGTGTGCCTCTGTCTTCCTCAAGGAGCTGAGATTCCTGCGTTCTAGGGTCCCGTCAGTCTGTGACTCATGGAGCAACCTGAGAGCCTTTGATTCTGAGTGTCTGAGTCAAGGGGTCTAAGCTTGTCCTTGGGCCTTTGCACATGCTGCTTTCCCGCCTGCAAGTCCTTTATCCCAGAATCCTGTCTGTTGGAATCTTATTTTTGTAGGCCCTGTAAAAACAAATGTTCCAGAATCCAGCGCCCCCTCCTGGGTGCTCACCTGGCATTATGCTTTTGCCTCTTGTGAAGCACTGACTTCATTCTGCTGTCCCCTCAGAGCAGAGCTTCTGCCCATCTCTTGCGTTGGCTTGGAGGTGAGGACATACCTCGCTTGGCTCCTGGCTTCTAAGCACTCAGCCCAGGGCCAGGCCGCCTCGATGTTTGTTGACCTGATACGGATTTGAGTTGGAGGGTTGAGTGGTGTCTGGGCAGCGGGAGGAGCACATCACAATGACATGAGCAGAGGACACACGAGATGGACTTCTCCACCTCCCGGCTGGGCTACCAGCCAACCCTAGGCTGGCCCCAAGTCATATGGACCTTGTCTAAGAAGGTGGCCCCCAAGAGCCACCTTCCGGCACCACCGCTGAGCGGGCATGGACTCACACGACTCCTGTGAGCTCTGTGAGAAAGAGGCCCATTCAAGGGTGGCCTATAAAACCTCTTAGCTCGCACTCAGAGGCTTCTATCACCCTTAAAAGTGTGGTCAGCACGGTGTTATTGCACGGCGGCTTGCAGGGATGTGACATGATTTACTTGCGTAATTAACCGGTTGCTGCACCCAAACTCTAAGCAAACACTGTGCACTTGACTAAAATTACCGGCTTCCGAGCTCTCGCTTTTGCTTGTGGGGTTCCAAGACATTCCAGGAGTTAGGGCTCACGTCGGCCTCTATTGGGCCCTTCTTCCACGGTTATAGGCCTGGTGCCGGGAGCCCATCTAGAGAGATTCGACAAACCTGCCGTTCCATTTCCAGAAAGACCCATTCTGAGTGTGGGTCCTGGGAGGGAGGTGAATGACCTGGAGTTTGGGTACCTCTGCTTCTCAGGTCCACACACGCCTCATCCGTCTTCCCCTGTGAGGGTGTCTAATTGTCGGCAGCCTTGACTCTGTTGATAATTTCTTCTTTCTGAAGCAGTTTCTACTTGAATTTCAGGCCGCCCCTGTCTTCGCCTCCTGCCAGACTGGCTCTCCTTCCCAGCGGCCTGGATCCTTCTCACGGTCTGACCTCTGCACATCGAGGGCTCTGGGTGGGGCTCATCCTCAAACCTCTTCTCCATCTCCACTCGATTCTGAAGTCATCTCCCCAATGTCTGTCTCCGTCCTAGACTTCCGTCCTCCACCCCAGAGCCTTGTGTTCAGCTATGTCCTGACGCCTCCATCTGGTTGTTGGCAGGTGCCCCCGAATTAGCCACCCATCGCCAAACTCTGAGTCTTCCCCCACACACGCACCTGCTCCCATCTTCTCCATCCCAGGAAATGGAGCCTCCCTTCCTTCCAGCGGGTCCTCTTGCCAAAACAACAGGCGTCATCCTCAACTCCCCCTTTCCCCTCACAACTCATGTCCAGCTGGTCAACACATCCCATTGGCTCTACCTCCATGGTGGGTGGGTCCAGAGCACCCACCGCTGGCTGTCTCTCCTCCACCTCCCTGGGGCTGAACCCACCCCAGCCCCAGCCCCACTGTGAGGTAGCCCCCCTGCCGGGCTCCCTGCTTCTGCCCTCGTCTCCTTGCATTTTGTTCTCCACACAGCAGTCAGCCAGCTTCTAAAACACAAGTCAAGTCTCCCCACCCCTGGCTTAAGGCCCTCCAGGGCCTCCCCCTTGCTCTGAGGAAGAGCCAAGGTCCTCAGGATGGCCTGAGGCCCTACTTAGTATCACCCCACGTTTCTGTGCTTACCACACCTAACACCTCTCCTCCCCACCTCTTTCACTGCACTTCAGCCACACTAGCCTCCTCGCTGTGCCTCAGATGGGCCAGTGGGGCTCCGTCCTCATATTGGAGACTCCCTCGGTCTAGAATGTTCTTCAGATATCCCCCATGGCTGCTCTCACACCCCCTTCAGACCTCTGCTAAATGTCCCCTTCTCGGGGAAGCCTTTCATGACCACACTCACTCAAGTAGCCCCCCACGTGCCCTCCCAGCCCCCCTTCCCCTGCCTTGTGTTCTCCCCATGGTTATCACCACCCACTGCCCAAAATATTGACTTGTTTGTTAATTCCTGCCTCTTCCACTAGAACATAATTTCAACTGTTGGAGAGTGTTTTGTTCACTGCTGTATCCCTGGGCTCTAAAACAGTTTCTGAATGGAGCAGACACTTTCCTATGAATGAATCACCTGGTTAACCATTTAGTAAGGGTTGGAGAGGAGAAAATGAAGCTCAGAGAAGTAAACTACTTGCCTGGGTTCAAACAGCCAGCACACAGCCATGGTAGAAGCTAAATCCAGCCCTGGCTGCCCATGTCCCGTCATGGAACACGCCTTCTCTTTCCTGGAGTTTGGGCTTCCACACCATGTCACCTGGAAGCTTTCTGCAGTGGCTGGTGCTGAGGGAGAGGAAGACATGGTGTCTGTAGGACCAGTCCCCTCTGGGAGGTCCCAGCCCCCATGGGGGACCAAGCAGAGTGAGAAAGCAAGGCAGGGGGTTGAGCAATGCTCTGGGAAGGGCGGTCAACTCTTAGAGACAGACTGGGGTGTGTGATCTCATGCCCAGAAGCAGAACTTCCCAACAGGTGAGCCCTCTGGGTTGTCCTGCAAGATCTGGGGTGACCAGAGCGCCCACCTTTTATCCCAGTGTGCCCCATATTGTCATTTTCCACAAGACATGGGAAAAATCTTGGCGCCCAGTGTCAATACAGCTGTATTGTGCCAGGCACTTTCTACAAGTTTTTTGTTTAAATTTTCACAACAACTGCTTTGTTATCAAGATAGCAAGGCAGAGCAGACGGTGGGGCAGGCCCTGCAGGATCTGTCTGGGAAGGCCAGATCAGCTCGGGTCCCTGGCTCTGGGACTCTTCCCTCTGCCCAGCCCTCCCCAAGTTGAGGTGGTCGCCTCAGCCTTGCATCACCCGGTCCCTCTCTCCATACTCTGCCCTCTGGGCTGTGGACTCCTCCAGACAGGGCTCTGCCCAGCAAGTACAGCTCCCCTCCACCCCTATGTCACACCCCTCAGACAGCCTGGCAGGTGGTGGGCATCCAGTGACACTGAGTGAGGGAGGGAATGAAGGAGTGCACAAAGCTATGATGGGTTGTGTCACTTGGGCAGAGTTACAAACCAGGCAGGTGACAGTTCAGGGTTCAGACTAGCCTGGGCACCCCTGCAGTGTCCGGGCAAACAGGGCATCTCACTTTGTGGCTGCAGCATCTGTATGTGGGGCAGGCAAGGGGCTGGGCCTGCCTTGGGAGATGAGATGGGCAATGCAGACCGCTGTGGGATTCCAGCAAAAGAGTCCCAAAATCCCACATGTCTAACCCAATGTAGTTGTTCTACTATCACATGGGTCCAGCAGCCCAGGGTGCAGAAGGCCCAGGAGGGCTTTCTGGATGTGGGGAGATGGGATTGGAGGTGATCCACAGCCCCAGAGCTGGAGGGAGATCCCCTTCCTTACACTAGAGCAATGATTTTTTTCTCTGCTTCCTAATCCCGGAGAAATGTCATCAAGCCCCAAGTTGATTCCTCCTCCCTGGGCCCTGATTCAGGCAGAAGCTCAAGGCTGCCAACAGGGAGTTTGGAGCTCGTAACTCAACTGCGGGCAGGGCCTGGGGGGCCTGATTCCAATTAAAGATGTCAAATGTATTTATGGATTATGCAATCAACAGGTATGCAGCAGCTGCGATAGCCGACAGGGCCACCCTGGAGATAGGCCTGTAATTAATTAATCCCAGTAGGTCTGCCAAATTCTGTTTCAAACATGAGTGCTCTGGGGAATGCTGGGGACCAGGTCTGGGGCTGGCTTTAGACCCTGTCCTGTTTCTAGGAGGGCCAAGGAGCTGGGCAGTAGGGTCTGTATGAGCAAAGAAAAGAAGGTTGGGCTCAGGGGGATCTGGATTTGAATCATGGCTCTTACCACTTCCAGCCTGGCTGATGTGACCTTGAATACATTACTGAAATGCTCAGAGCCTCTGAGTCTGTGCTTCTGAAAATGGAGAGGATGTGCTGAGGACTAATTGAGACAATGTCCGTGAAAGGGCTCAGGGCACAGTGGATGCCCACGGTGAATGACAGGACGGCCCTGGAATAGGCCCACCTAACCTCCTCATTCCCAGCATGAGAGCACCCATATGTAAAAGGATAAAGCAACCCCTCTCTATAAGGATAAACTGCTAGGGGAAGCACAGACCCATCCTGAAATATCTCTGAGCCTCACTTTGCTCATCTGTGAAGTGGACTTGCCAACCCTGCCCTCTGGTCACTTTCTGCCCCTTTGAGCTCTGAGGAGCTGACAATGGCTCGTTCATTCAGTAAACTTGGTCTCTGGCCAGGCTCGAGCTGCAACCCAGGGCCCAGAACTGAATCTGAGGAGGTAACCCCCTGCCTGGAACTCACAGTCCACAGTGGGAAAGCCCACACCAGCCGAGATTTACAGGAAGGGTGATGGCAGTGACAGAAACAAGCTTGGCCATGGATGGAGGGCCAGACACCACACTCCACACTGCCCGCCTGTCGGCTCATCATCCTCGCCTTTATTCCACCAGGTAGACAAGGTCTCTGCTCCACAGCTGTGCAGAGTCCAGGAGAGGTTCAGTAGTGCTAAAGATGCTAAGCACACGGCCCTTCACCTGTGCTCAGTAAGTCGTCGAGTTCCCGGCAGTCGGAGTCGCAGAGTGGGGAAATCTGCCGGCCTCCCCGAGTCACCCAGCACTTCACGCGGGAACGGGGCCTGTTCCCGAGCTGTCGAGCTGTCGGATTTGAATGTCTTTAGTTCTTTCTTTCTCTTCCCTTCCCCTCAGAGGTGTGATTTGCATTCCATGAAGTTCCCTCTGGCTGCAGGTTGGATGCAGCATGGGTTGCAGGGACCCAGTGAGGAAGTCTGGCAGCAGGCGGTATCAGCTTTGGCATCCAGAGACATTTAAGAGGCCAGCTTAGACCGACTAGGAAACTGGTTAGATGAGTGAGTGTGTGTGCACATGTGTATGTGTGTGTGAGTGAGTCCATGAGTGTGTGCATGTGTGTATGTCAGTGCTCCGGTGTGTGAATGCAAGTGTGTGTGTGTGTGTGTGTGTGTGTGTGTGTGTAGGGGGATAGGATTAAAGAAGAGGCCAGGCTCCTGGCACATGAAGTGGAGGATGGTCCAAGTAAGGAGGTCCCCTGTGTCCCCTGCCACCCCTGCATTTTCCCTGCGGTGCCTGTCAGAGCCCTGCACTTTATGCAGTGGGCTTTTCTTTCAAAATAGACTCTGGTGGGGTTGAAGCCTCTCGGTAACACCTACTACGTGGTGTGGCACGTCCTGTCACCAGAGCATTTCACATCCGTGATCTCATACCGGCCTGTGAGCTCAGCCCGTTCCGAGGGCCTGAAGCCCGGGGTGGCCCCCTCAGATAGAGGGAGAAGCAGGACTGACGGGTGGCCTCCATGCCTGGCCAGTGCCCCCACCCCATGAAGCCCTCCGAGGGTATCGGGGGCCGCCAGAGACCTGCCCCGGGCAGCAGGCCATGTGCCCTACCCGCTGGAGCCCCCGGTTTGCTCTCCTCCCTGCTCCCCTTTTGGAAGCACTTGGGGGTCAGTCTTGACTCTCTGACTGAGTCCCTCATTCCTCCGTCTCTTTCCCCCCACATTCAGTCAAGGTCCCAACGTGTTGAGTCTGCTGCATGGCCCCCCTTTAGTCCTTTGTCCCTCTGGGCCTCTGTTCCCATCTGTCGGTTGTGGGGTCGCACCAGCGGATAGTCAAGTCCCTTCTGGTGCTGCTGGTTTGTGTGTTTCACTGTGTCTCTTTAAAAGTGCTACCAAGGGATTTAATCTTCTCCAGGGGATGACTTGGGGGCGAATATCTAACCCTGTGAGCTGTAAGTGACCCGAGAAAGAATTTTTTAACACCCTCCGTGTTACTGAGCAGCAAACAGGAGATGAGAGGTGAATGAAGTGCCCGAGGACACCCAGTAAGCTGCAGGCACTAGGAGCCTCAGAGAGCCAGCAGGAACCCTAGAAATGATCTGTGGCCTCACTCTTTAGGCGTGCAGACTGCTGACCCCCCTTCAGAGATACTGGATGATTCCCTCAGAGGCCTCAGCCTTCCCCGCACATGTCCCATCATCCAAGCAGGACAGTTTACATTCTTTCTTTCTTTTTTTTTTTTTTTTCATCTTTATTGGAGTATAATTGCTTTACAATGGTGTGTTAGTTTCTGCTTTATAACAAAGTGAATCAGTTATACATATACATATATCCCCATATCTCTTCCCTCTTGCGTCTCCCTCCCACCCTCCCTATCCCACCCCTCTAGGTGGTCACAAAGCACCGAGCTGATCTCCCTGTGCTATGCGGCTGCTTCCCACTAGCTATCTATTTTATGTTTGGTAGTGTATATATGTCCATGCCACTCTCTCACTTTGTCACAGCTTACCCTTCCCCCTCCCCATGTCCTCAAGTCCATTCTCTAGTAGGTCTGTGTCTTTATTCCTGTCTTACACCTAGATTCTTCATGACTTTTTTTTTCTTAAATTCCATATATATGTGTTAGCATACGGTATTTGTCTTTCTCTTTCTGACTTACTTCACTCTGTATAACAGACTCTAGGTCCATCCACCTCATTACAAATAGCTCAATTTCGTTTCCTTTTTTGGCTGAGTAATATTCCATTGTATATATGTGCCACATCTTCTGTATCCATTCATCTGATGATGGACACGTAGGTTGTTTCCATCTCCTGGCTATTGTAAATAGAGCTGCAATGAACATTTTGGTACATGACTCTTTTTGAATTAGGGTTTTCTCAGGGTATATGCCCAGTAGCGGGATTGCTGGATCATATGGTAGTTCTATTTGTAGTTTTTTAAGGAACCTCCATTCTTTCTTGCTAAGACGTCTCCAGGTCCCTGGGTGAATGCCTTCTAGAAAGGAAAACCAGTATCCCTGGTAGGGTGGGAAGGGAGGACAAGGACAGTTGCAAACAAATTGCACCCTCCCCTCCTCTCTCATTCTGCTTCTCCTGCTGCTGCTTTCTTTGAAGCTGATTGTTTTCCTGAAACTCAACCCCAAGTTGTGAATTGGCCCTAAGTTAAGCAAAGGCAAGGGCCCCGGTGCCCTCCCTGGCCTGCTCGGAGCCAATATCCTACCTTGAGCTGCTACGTGGGTTCTGGTTGAGAGTGTGACCTTCTCCCTTAGACTGCGTGGATGCCAGTCCCAGATCCACTCCCTCCCTCTGCGACTTGAGCTCGGTATTGAACCTCTCTGGGCTTCAGATTACTCAAGGGATGATGAGCCTGGTAGGGCCGCTGAGTATTAAGTGCAGACACCATGGGAAGGGCCTGGAAGGGGCTCATAATGAGCAATGTGATTCCTGCTTCCCTGCTCCTTTGCCCACCTTGTGAGACTTGAGCACTGGTGCCCTCTGGGATGCTTTTCAATTCATCACTCTTAGGGCTTCCAGGGGGACTCTCGACCCATGGAGGGAGAGTTCCCCAGAAGCCTGATTAGCCCCTCTCCGGGACTTACAGAGACCTGACAGTACAGGTGATACAGTAGGACTGGAGGTGAGTCCAAGGCGCTTGGCTTGGACTCAGGCATGAGGAGCCTCTTGGAGACCTGGGGAGGAAGACCGAGTGACATGGGCAGAGAAGGGGAGGTGGCAAGTGGAGACTGTCAGGAAGGACGGATGTGAAGGAGGGAGGATGCGGTCCCTTTAAGAAATTTTAAATGGGCCTGGCCACCCTTGTATCCCAAATATCTTTCAGGGCCTGGAGCCCATTCTTAGCAAGATGTCTTAATGTGGGAAAAACGCAAATCCGCCCCCTCTTGGTGCTGAGGTTATCATATTTCCTGCTAAGGTCTTGCTGAGCCTGGCCCTGGACTCCCAGAGCCCAACAGGGGACAGAGATGGATCCCCCCAGTGACTTTTCTCTCCTGATTCCAACCCTGGCCTTGTGAGCCCCAGGCCTCTTCCCTATGGTGTGAACTTTCACAGGATCTTAGGCTTCTGTCTGGATGACAAAAGGGACAGCAAATTACAGTTCCATTGAATGAACACTCCATCTACCAGGCAGTTGCTCTATGCCAGGCTTCGGGGACCCAGAGGTGATTAAGGAGCATTCCTGCCCTTAGGTTGTTCACAGTTCAGAATAATCGCCAACATTTATTGGATACCTATAATACTATATGCCAGGCACTCTGCCGAATAAGGACAGTGTGCATGGCCCCATTTAATTCCATATAGACTGTTGTGTCCCCGCTGTACACAAGAAGAAACTGAGGCTCTGAGAAGTTGAATAACTGGTCCAAAGTCATACAACTAAGAAGGCTGAGGAACAAGTTCACAACCTGGCTACCAGTGTGCCCCCCACAATCCACTGGAAGGGATCAGCCTCTTCCTTTCAATATGCATAGCACATCTATTGCCTTGGGGAAATGGATAAACCTGTGGATTAACTACAGCCGTTGAGGAAACTAAGACTCTAAAATGGGAAGTGACTTACCCAAGGTCATCCAGCAATAAAATGATAGCCCTGTGGTGTGAGCCCATTTTGGACTGTACCCCACAGGCCTGCAAGCCCTGTACTCGCCCAGCCTCAAGACAGAAGAAGGAGCCAGGAGGCAGTGACAGAGACATCAATGGTTGTCTCTAATAGAAGGGGGATCTTACATGACTGAAGCAAGGTTCTGGAGTGACAGTCCACCCTGTGCAGCAGACAGCAAGCAGGACACGGCAGCAGGCTTCCCTGCCAGGGGAAGGAGGTTGGGGGAGGAGAGGGAGGTTACCAGTTACAGAGGGAATTGATGTCACAGTGGCTCATTGGTTACCAGGGAAACCAGCAGAGGGGCACATCCCTCATCGCCCCTTTGATAAACTATCATAGTGGAGATATTCCTGATCTAATAATTAGAACAGTCACTAGCTGGGGCCAGGGCAAGTATATAGGCATTTACTGATTAGGCTCTGTGATTAACAGGGAAGGTCAGTCATGTGAGTAAGGGTGCAGGTGAAGCAGGGACTGGCTGAGCAGGGACTGTACAGAGAGCAAGAGAAGAGCCATCTTAGGTGGCCTGATCATACAACCCAGGTCTAAGACTACTTGCATGTTGAGTTATTTTCTTAGTATTTTCCCTGGGTATTATAATTAACATCTTAATTTATAACAACCTAGTTCAGATTAATATCAACTTAAATTACAATAGTATAAGGAAATCAACTTAAATTACAATAGTATAAGAAACTTTGTTCTATATAGCTTCTTTCCCTCTCCTTTGTGCTGTTACTATCTTACACATTTTATCCTTAGGCATTATAAAGCTCATCAACACAGATTTATATTCATTGTTTTATGCAGTTGCCTTTTAAAATCAGAAAGTTACAAAAAATAATGTATGCTACCTTTTATATTTACCTATAAAATTACCTACCATTCCTCTATTTCTTCACGTGGATTAAAGTTACTGTCTAGTGTCCTTTCATTTCAGGCTGAAGCACTCCCTTTAGTATTTCTTGTAGGGCAGGTCTGCTGGCAACAAATTCTCTTCATTTTTGTTTATCTTATTGCAAATGTCTTAATTTCTCCTTTATTCTTGAAGGATACTTTTGCTGGATATAGAATTCTTCGTTGACATCTGTTGCCTTTTAGGACTTTGAATACATCATCCAACTTTGTGATTTCTGATGAGAAGTCAGCTATTAATTTTATTCAGATATATGATGAGTCATTTCTCTCTTGCTGCATTCAAGATTCTCTGTCTTTGGCTTTAAACAATTTGGTTATGATATGTCTAGTGTGAATCTTTTTGAATTTATACTACTTGGAGTTCACTGAGCTTCTTAGATGTATAGATTAATGTTTTTCATTAAATTTGGGAAGTTGTCAACTATCATTTCTTCGCTATTCTTGCTGCCCCTTTCTCTGTCCCCTCTCCTTCTGGGACTCTCCCGTTATGTCTATGTTGGTACCTTGATGGTGTTCCACAGGTATCTGTTCATTTTAAATTCTTTTTTCTTTCTGTTCCTCAGGCTGAATAATCTCAATTGACATATATTCAGGGCTGCAGATTCGCTTTTCTGCCTGCTCAAATTTACTGTTGAGTCCCTCTAGCGAACTTTTCATTTCATTTATTGTGCTTTTCAACTATACAGTGTGCGAATGTGTATTTGTTTCTTTTTGAAAATAATTTCTCTTTATTGATAGTTTATATTTGGTGAGACATAATTCCCATACTTTCCTTTAGTTCTTTAGACATGATTTCTTTAATTCTTTAGACATATTTAAAACAGCTAATTTAAAGTCTTTGTCTAGTAAGTACACCTACTGCACTTCCTCAGGGTTACTTCCTATTGATCACTTTTTTCCCTGTTTATGGGCCATACTTTCTTGTTTCTATGTGTGCCTTATAATTTTTTGTTGAAAATTGTGCATTTAAAATAATATAAGGTGACATCTCTGGAAATCAGATTCTCTCCCTCCTCAGGGTATGTTTTCCCTGTCTGTTGTTATTACTGTTTCCCTGGTGGCTTTTCTGAGCCAATTATATAATATGTGTATTTTTTGTCATGTGTAGTCAACTGAAGTCTTTGCTCAAGTTAGCTTTAATGGTCAGCTAATAAGCTCTTGCTTGTCCCAACAGTTATCATTGTCTTAGGGTGCTTTGATGTTAAACAATTGCCTCTGATTGTTTTTAACAAACATCCCTGGGGAAAAGTATCCCTAGGGGCACTCCAAGTTAGGTCAAATACAGACAGCCTTGAGAGTGGGGCCTTGCAAAGGAATTACCAGGCAGGTCATAGAGTGGCAGTTCTCTAGATAGGAGGCTTGTAAAGGAGCTCCCTTGATACTGTTTTGTACCCTCCAGTGGCTGTCAAGCTGATAATTTTCATTGTGATTGCAGGTGTTGATTTTCAAGGTTACCACCAAGGGAGTGTAGGGGATGGGAACAGGGAAAGTTAAAAGGCCAGAAAATTTGCTATTCTTACCAAAATTAAGCTGTTTTTCTTGAATAAATGCTGCTTGGATAGCTGCAAGCCTTCGGCTAATTTCCAGAGTTCTGTAAAAATTGATTCTGTTCATTTTTTTCCAGTATTTTTGTTGCTTTTGTGGAATGGAGAATTTTTAGAAGTCCTTACCCCACCACATGGCTCACTGATGTCCAACTCCTTGCATGTTTGCCTGGATGAAGGATCCATGAGCATGAGGGGAGAGTTGGGTGTAGGAGAACACAGAAGGCCATATCCTGAAGGTCTACCCGGTGCCAAAAGGCATGTTTATAATGAGGGTCATAGGAGTCCTCAGAAAGGTATGATTGAGGTAGACTGAGTTACAAATAAATGTTCCTGGAGGAGCTGAGATCCTGGGTTGCTATGACTGCCAAGAGGAAAGGTGCATTCATCCATCCCAGCATCTTCTGTCACCTGACAACCTCTTCTGCCAGTGCTCATTGACTGGCCAGACCTTTGGCTGGGGTCTTGGTTATATGAACTCAACCAAATGCCACTGCTCCATCTCCAAAATTTCAGCCTCTCTTCTAGGCTGTACCTTTTGACTTGCTCAGCCAGGTAGGACCTGAGACTTTACCTTAAAACCTAGCATCATCTTCTCACCTGTGATGTGTCCTCTTCCCTGCTGACCTGGGATCACGATATGGTAAGTCTGACTGGACCCAAGTCCTGGGGTTCCCAGTCTCTGCTCCCACCTCCAGCCCCTTCTGTAAGAGTCTGACTCCTTCAACCCAGGACAGGCAGACACCAGTGATCATAAAACGTGAGCTCCAGAGGACAGGAGGTTTTGACCATATCCTAGGGCCTCAAACAGCACCTGGAGCATACTAGGTGTTCAATAAATATTGGTCTAATTGAATGAATGAAGCTTCTAAAATGCAGAGAGAGGACAAGTGATGACAGACTGAAAGAAGAGGCCTGGCACAAGGAGAAAGAACCACAGACCACATGTCTTGAACACCTCAGAGTGCCAGGCACATCCCACATTCTGTTCACTTCATCCCCACCGCAGCCCTGTGGGTGGGAAGGACACACAGAGGCCAAAGGGGAGGAACCAACTTGCCCAGAGTACCCTAACCAGTTAGGTGACAGCTGAGGATTTGAACCCTGGTCCATGCAGTGCCGGGGGCCAGGTCCTTACCATCCTGCACAGCTTTGACTATCCATGTGAGGAATGTTCTCAGGTCCAGCTAATCCACTCTCCTCACTTTATAGAGAGGTGAGCCGTCACCCCAGCGCACAACAGCTCAGCCGCCGAGCTACCATTCTTGGCACTCAAAAGTTGCCCAGAGCACACACCCTGCAAGCGAGAAATCTCCAGCAAGCGCCTTGGGAGCTGACAAACGCCTCCAGAACCCAGAGGTGTGCACACACGCCTGCAAACACACAAAGCCGGTCAGGCTGTGCCCGCCGTGGCAAAGGAGCCCCAGGCTCCTCTGAGTGTATTTTAAATCCATTCTGACTCCCCAGAAAGTCTGTTTTTGTTATTCACGCTGACCTTTTAAACTCCACACAGTCCTGCATTTTTCCCGAGGCCTCGGTAGGACCTATTAATAATTCCGCTCTCCCACCGAGGCTCTGCAGCAGCAGCCGGCTCTCTTACGTGCAGTAAAAGCCAATACCCCCACTGCTGGCGAATTCCCCCTCCTCTCCAGAGATTAGAGGGGAAAGCAAGGCGCCCCCCAAGCCCTGAAGAGAAGAGGCCATGCTCTCAGACGCCGCCTATGCTCTTCAAAGGTGAGGACAGGTGATCTGGCGGCGACCAGGGACAGGATAGGGGCACTGAATGGTGGGGGAATGTGGCTGAGCTGGGGCCCCTGCCTCCGACTGCTTTCTCCTCTCTCTGAGCAAACATCTCTGCAAATAAATCTCCTCTTTCTTCCTTTCTCTCTCTCTGCTGGGTTACTGCTTCAGTTTCATTAAAGACTCTGGAAACATTCTTCAGGCTCGGCCGAGATATATAATATGGAGAACAGAGATTTGCTTCAGAACCCACACACTATTAAAAATATTAGTGTCCCCGAGAGAGTCTCTCTTAAAGATTCCTTCTCCCTCTCTGCTTCCCTCTCCCCTGGTGCACAGTGCCAACAATAATGCAGGCGGGCTGGTCTGATTTCCTTGAAAGAAAATAAAGACGAGATAACAGGCTTTAGAGAACCCTCTCTTTGTGCCTGAATAATATCCATCACCCTATACGTCTAGCTAGAGCTTTGTACTTGTCAAAGTCCCTTTCACCACCATTATCTTGTCTGATCCTCAAAAAAGTGCAAAGTGGGGTCATGTCCTTTTTGTTAGGAGGGGAAACTGAGGCCCTGGACGAAGGAGGCGACCTGGCTTTGAGGCAGATCTGGGATTCGAACCCAACTCCTTCTGATTGCCAGCCTGGAGGGTTTTCTCATCCAAGAGAGTGTGTTCAGCCACTTCATTTATCAGTAGTAAAGCAAATGCCTGGTGTGTGTGAACCCCTGAGCTCCCTGGTCCCAGCTGTCCACCAAGAGTGTCGTATTTGATGTCATTGAAGAGATCTGTCTTTCATTTGTTCCTCTTAAGATGCATCGAGGGCATGCTCTGGGCCAGGCCCATCCCTGGGGCTGGGAACAAGGTCAGGGGTGAAGGAGGGAGGCACACTGCTGCCTTCAGGAGGTCCGGTCCAGGGAGAGGGCTGGCCCGGGGTGAGCCAGTGAGACCCCGGAAAGACCAGTCCTCCCGAGCGCACAGGAGGACTTCTGACCAGGCAGGGAAAGGCCTCAGGCGTGATGCTCAGCTGGGATTTCTAAGGATGGTCATAAGTTAAGCAGAAGGCATAGAAGAGAAAAGCAGGTTCACAGGCCAGAGGCCAGAGAGGACCGGATGTTTGTTTGTTTGTTTGTTTGTTTGTTTTTTGCTGTACGCAGGCCTCTCACTGCTGTGGCCTCTCCCGTTGCGGAGCACAGGCTCCGGACGCGCAGGCTCAGCGGCCGTGGCTCACGGGCCCAGCCGCTCCACGGCATGTGGGATCTTCCCGGACCGGGGCACGAACCCGTATCCCCTGCATCGGCAGGCGGACTCTCAACCACTGCGTTACCAGGGAAGCCCGGGCCTGATGTTTTAAAAGAGCAGCAGATCGTAACTGTGGGGTGAGCAGTGGTGAGAGACGAGAAGGGAGAGGCCAGGGTCCCTGACGCTGGGTGACAACTTGACTTTGTCCTAAGAAAGATGGGGTACAGCAAATGACTTTTTGTTGTCAGTGTGTTTTAGGAGTGTCTTAAGTGTCATGTCAGATTTCATTCATAGAATATTCATTGACTGTACCATCAGTGTTTGTGTTCTGATTAGGATCTTAGAACTGATGGAGAATGAAGTAAAGCAGATAGGGATGAGGGAGGGAGGACCCAAGAGTTGGCCTGAACAGGGGAGCAGAGGCCGAGAGGAGTGTGGGTTGAAGAGTTGTAAGGTGGACTTGGGGATCCAGTGGGGGTCGGTGACCAGGCTGACCCCCAGACCAGGGCATCTGTTCCTGCAGATAGATTTGGATCGTGAGCCCCGTGTGACAGCTAAGGACACTGAGGCACAGAGGAGCGATACACCAACATCCCCCTACGAGTTGGGGCAGGATCTGAGCTGCAGACCCAAGTCCCTGGAGCCGCAGCCCCTGAGTTCCTCCCACTCCCCTCCCACCCTGCCCAAGCTGGGCCTCTCTCCCAGGGAGGGTGTGAGTGATGCCTAGAGCTCCCCCAGGAAACTGGACGCTTCTCCTCGAGGCCAAATAGGGCTCTATGGACAGCCTCGAGGTCTGAGAAGCCAGCACATTCCTCGTGTCTTGCCCCCCCTGGGATATTTAAAATTAGCTTCTTATAAGAATTTCGAAAGTCAAGGCCATGTCAGTCCTGATGTCTGAGCATAAGGGACCAGGCCAGCACAGGGCCTCTCTGGGTCACCTTGAGCCAGTCGTTCTCTCTCCAGGCCCCGGCTTCCTTAGCTGTGATGACCCTCCCTGTCCTGCCCATGTCACAGGCTCAGGGTGGCATCACACCAGATGAGAGCACCATCTTCCAACCACAGGCCCCAGGAGCACTGCTGTCATGTCTATAGCCTGTCATCCAACAAGACCCCAGCAAGTAGGCGCAGGACAGAGGCAGCCTATTGCTGCCGAGAGCCCAGGGAGGAAGGGGGCTGGGTTCTGGCCCTCCCTCTGCTGCCCACTTGCTGTGAGAACCCTCTAGGCGGCACCTGTCCCGTGAGGGGCTGCAGCTCCCTGACCTTTGAGGGGTCCCCCTTTCTAGGATGTATGTCCTTGGTGTTGAGGCTCACTTTGTCACTGGGTTATATTCAGTCCATCTAGAATAGCAAAGGCCACAGGCAGCTTTGGGGAGAGGCCTGAGCACAGAGAGCTGCTCTGGGAGCCCACCCCCTGGCAAGGAGCGGCTCAGATAGAGGCCCGGGTGAAGGGGGCTCACACCTCCGGCCCCTGCGAGCTCAGCCATTAAAGGGCACCATTCACCGACTATTCTTTCTTCATTATTTCTTCTGTGAACTGAGGCCATATGTCCCATCAAAGGCTGCAGCAGCTGCTGGCCTAGTGGCCTGAGTGCACCTTCTACTCACAGCAACACTCTCCAGAGTAGAAGTGGGGGTGAGAGGGCAGGAGGGACAATGACTTGGTTGTTGCCACCCTCCTGGGTGCACTGTCCCTCCCTTGCTCTGGGGGCCAAATTAGAGAAGAAGAGACCCCCATCTGGCTTTGGGGAGGGATTTTCAGTTCAGCGGTCTGTTTGGCAGATAAACTTTGGAAGACTTCAGAATTCCAGGGGACCAGCCAGCAAGGGAAAGTGCTGCCCCATTGGGGTGGGCACACACAGGGTGGGAGCTGAGCCCTGGAGCCCTAGCAAGAAGGAGGGAGCATCTGCCCTTTGGGAAACATATTGTGAGGAAGGGCTCGCTGTCCCCAAGCTAACACTTAGAAACCGAGGCTCCCGGCCGGGGGCCCAGCCTGAGGTCACAGCCCGGCTGACCCTGCTGGGACTCCACCTCCTTATGCCCCAGCATGCCACCTGTCTTGATGAAGCCTTGAAGTGGCACCTTTGCAGTGGCTGTCCCGAGGTAGTGATGACCCCAGCTTGAGTAAATCACTTATTTAAATCCCTCCTATTGGACTTCCCTGGTGGCACAGTGGTTAAGAATCCGCCTGCCAATGCAGGGGACACGGGTTCGAGCTCTGGTCTGGGAAGATCCCACATGCCGCGGAGCAACTAAGCCCGTGTGCCACAACTACTGAGCCTGCGCTCTAGAGCCCGTGAGCCACAACTACTGAGCCCGTGAACCACAACCACTGAAGCCCTCGCGCCTAGAGCCCGTGCTCCGCAACAAGAGAAGCCACCGCAGTGAGAAGCCTGCGCACCGCAACAAAGAGTAGCCCCCGCTTGCCGCAACTAGAGAAAACCCGTGCGCAGCTATGAAGACCCAACACAGCCAAAAATAAATTAATTAATTAATTTTAAAATAAACAAATCCCTCCTATTATAAAAGGAGGGGACCAGTCTGCAGGCCAAAGTGCTGATGGCTACCCCCCTGCTGGGGCCTCAGCTCCCATTCTGAACAATGATAAGTGGCTGTTGGGATGATTTTTCCCTAACAGGCCCCTTCTCCATCTGCCCTTTGTCTCCTCTGGGCTGCGAGAGGCCTTGACCTCTCCACCACAGGACAAGTCAGGTGCCTCAGGAATCTGAGGAGAGGGAAATGCTTCCTTCAGGCTCCGGACCCTCTGGGAATGCCATCAGCCATCTCCACCCCCTGTGCTTCTTGTCCAGGCAATTTAAGGGCCGTGCATGCAGAGCACAGAGGCCAAGGGACTTGCCAAGGGCCACAGAGACAGAGGAGGTGACGTGGGCATTTGAGCCCAGAGGTCTGGTTGTGGAGCACATACAGATGCTCCAAATATGCCTGCCGATTTGAGAAATCAAGCAACCCGCTTGCAGATTTCCCTGATCAGTTCATGGTTCCCGAGTCCCGAGGTAGTAGGTTGAAGAATCCACTGGCTGCCTCTCCCATCACACGCCTTCCAGTTCTCAGAGGTCAGAGGCTGACTTTGGGGAGCCTCTTGGGATGATAAAGGGGGATGAGAAGCCTGGGCAGCCCCACCCTCTCCCTCCCCACCCTGTAGTCACACACCCATCCCACCGGGTCTTGCATGGAGCTTGGACCCGTGAGTGAGACGATGAGGCCCCAAGGTTTTCCCAGCTTTGCCCAGGGACTCCCAGCATATGAGGTCACGCCAGAGACATAACTCAGCAACCCTGCCCAAATACTTCCTGGTGGCTTCCTGAGCACCTTCTACTAGAATGTCCTCCTAGAAGCATCCCTTCATCCAGGACAGTGTCTCTCAACTCTGTATTTTGAACACCATGGCTCCTTCTAACTCAACACGAACATCTCTGACCCTCTTTTATTTACTCAAACCAAATATATATTTTGAAATAAATGACGTTTGTAAAATACATTCTATGTCATGAGTTAAATACATTTTATAGTAAATTATATATCATGACTTCAACCACAACCAAAAGCAATGGTAAAATTAAGAATGTCTTTTCATCTAGAAAGACAAGTATTTTCCCGTCAACCACAGTTAAGTCTGTGGGCTCAGCTCCAGCTGCCCTTCTGCCGTGTCCTGTGTGTGATGGATGGAGCCCACCGGAGGCCGCTTGAAGCCAGGTGGACTGCTTAACACTCTAAGTACATGCGACCTTCCACCCAACCCCCAGCAAGAGCCCAACACCCCCCACCCCGACCCCATTGAGAATCCCAGCTGGTGGGTTACCAGGTCTTTGCTGAACTCTACCACCCACCGGGCACCAAGCATACACTGAGGGGCACACAGACCTAGTCTCTGTTCTCTTGGAGCCTCAGACCTCTTCCCATGGAACAGACGAGAAAACCAAGGCCCAGTGCCACACAGGAAGTCAGTGGTGGAGGCAGAACATGAACTAGCCTCCTGTCTCCCAGCCCAAGGCCCCGCCCACCACTGCAGCCTCAGACAGAGGGCTTCCCTTGAAGGGGTGGAGCTACATGCTGGGAACTCAGCAGCTTCTTCCCACTTAGTGCCCCCAGAGGGTTCTCTGAGCCCATGGGGAGTCCCCTCTTAGGGGCTGAGGGGCTGGGCGCTTCCTGGGAGGATAGACAGAGCTCCCAGAAATGAGAGCCCTTCTATACACCTGCTTTGTACCAGGCTGGGTGTTCCTGGCCTTGCAGAGCTCAGCGTCCAGTCCCAGAGATCCAAGAATTCTTCAGTGGAAACTCGTAAAGAATAGATGAGATGCTCAATCCAGATGGGGTCAGCCAGCCGGAAGAGTGGCAGGAGAATTTTCCAGGCAAAAGGCATAGCTTAAGCAAAAGTGTGGAGGTGTGAAAGAGAATGGTGTCTCGGGGACTCATGAGTAGTTAGTTGACTCTTCAGAACCATAATGCGGGTGAGTGGGAGGTAAATCTAAAGCAGGAAGTGTCAGGTGTGTGGGTAAGGGGGCAGTGGGGAGCCACGGTGGGCTTTGGAGCGAGGCAGTGTGGTCAGACCTGTCCTGTGGGAAGGTCACTCCAGTGACTGGGCTGGGAATGGACTATGGCTTTCCTTCTCTGAGCCTCACTTTCCGCATTTCCAAGACAGCTATTTTGGGAATTCATGAGAACCCAGCTTTGGAAGTGCTTTGGAAATGACCAGTGAGGTCAGCCTTTATTCCTGCTCATTTGTTTTGAAACGAAGACATCTAGTCCTGCTCCGCCCATAGCCCACTCTGTAACCTTGTAAAAGTTACCCCCTTTCTCTGAGCCCGAGACCCCCAGAGGAGAAATTGGGCCGGCCGTCCATCTTCCTCACGGGGCCTTATTCCGAGGTGAGGACACAGCAAGTCCAGGGCCGGTGCTGGCCAGGCTGGCCTCCTCCCATGGGCAGCCGTGTGTATGTGTGTGTGTGTGGGGGGGGTGCTCTCTGGCTCTGTGTGGTGTGAGCTGAGCTCCCAGGCCTTTTACAGACTGTTTACGATGTGCCAGTGTGGTAACTGCCCATGATTAGCCACTCCACAGGCAGCTCCAGGGCCTGGGGATGATGGAACAGAGTGGAAGGGAAGAAACTATTAAAGGTCCAGGAGCCTCAAACGTCGCTTGCAGGAATTCATCCTGTCACTCGCACCTGCGCTGTCCCTCTTAGTTTCAGGTACCTCTCTGCTACACAGCCCTTCACCTTTGTCCCTGCCTCCAGCAATTTGGAGGAGGGAGTGAATAGGGCCTGGGATCTGGGCATGAGTTTAAGTGCCACTTCCTCCACCTCCTAGATGAGCTATATGCCTGGGCGCATCGCTGCACTTCTTCGGTCCTCAGTTTCATCATCTGTGAAATGGGGAGGCAACCCTGTCCACCCATAGGATCCAGGGATGACCAACAAGATCATGGGCTGGAGAACACACCCCCCACAAAGTGGGTGGTCAGTACGTGCTCACCAGAATCCAGGACTGAATTAGCGGAACATTGAGCGGGAGCTGATAACCCTCGTTGCTGGAGGATCCCCCACCAGCCCTGTCTCTGGAGGGATTTGGACCTAACAGATCTGTGTTGCCTAAGGAGGCCGCCTGCCTGGGCACGTGGACAGGAAGACTGAGGGAAGAGGACCAAGAATGAGTGGGCCTGGAGCCCCTTCTCTCCCAGTTACAGCAAACCCTGGGGGCGGCCCCCTCGCTCTCGGGCCTTGACCCACACCCGGGCATGCACGTCGGGTCCCATGCCGGCTGATTTCCTGTGTGCCACTGACGCTCACGGTGAGGCAGTTTAAAAGCCTCCACTTTACAGGTGAGCAAAGCCAGGTGCAAGAAGGACAAGAGAGTTGCCAACATCCCTCCCGGGGCCCGGGGCAGGGACCAGGCCCTCAGGACAGGACTTGCCCACCCAGGGGGGCAGCCTGGGGAGCTGCCCACATGAATTGACACCAGCCACCCTCCCAAGAAGGATCAACGTTACATCTCAGTCAGCTCTGGGCAGCCCTCCTTTTGGGGGCGGGTGGCGAATCTTGGTGCCCCTCTGATCTCACCCTTTACGTGGCTTCCCAGCAGAAAGAGTTCTGAACAGGAACTCAGTGGCTTCGGTTCTGGACGTCCATCCCACCCTGTGAAAACCCAGAGGGCTGGACCAGAAGGAAGATCTTCACAGGCCTCTGCAGCTTTGACGCTGCTCCAGCCGGGCTGAAGGGCTCTCCCATCACCCTGTTCTCAGGCTGCAGCAAGGTGATGGTCTCTCCTCCCAGACCAGCAGTGCCCCTGCTCCCTCTGTACCAGCAAACACATACTTTCGTTCTCAAGAACCAAGCACGTCTACCGGAGACCCATCCTCCCTGAAGCCCTAGGCCTTAGTGAGCCCCCCGTCACAAGGGGAATGCAAGCAGAGGCTGGTGCTCCGGGTCAGAGAGATCAGAAGGGGCCACCAAGGCCTCTCCCTACCCCGCAAAACCTCCAGCCCCAAGCAGTGACTGGGCACGACCCTTCTGGGGCAACTAGGCCTCCATTCCCGCTTGGAAGTGAAGTCAGAAGATGAGATTTTCAGTGCCTTGGTCCAAGAATGTGCTGACACTGCACCAGCTTGGCCAGCTTTCCACCGCCTGCTGCTTCCATGCAGCTACGCATCTGGGACTTCTGCCTGCCCGGCCTGCACCAAGTTGGCAGAGAGCAGGCCCCAGGGAGAACCCTGTACCCCAGGAGATGCAATAACAGCATGAGACCAATACAGTGATGGCTCTGCCAGGCCAGCCCCGGCTCTCACTTCACTCCTGAAAGCCTTCCCAGCGTTGTGTCCCCTCAGTCACTGTTCCCTCAGGATGGAGGACTCCACTCACAGGATGAGAGGCTTCAGGGCAGAAGACACCCTGGAGATACTCAGAGAGGGCCAAGTGTCCCAGCCCAAGGATCTGAAGTCACAGGTGTCCCCAGACCCTGTGCCAGAGACAGGACTGTCTCTGCTGATATGCTGACAGCACAGCGCGTGGTGACCTCACCGGCATTGCTCGTCCACAACCAGACCCACCCTGGTCCCTCACATGGCCCTAACGGCCGCACAGGGAAATGAGGCTGGGACCCACACCGGGGAAACCAGGGCCCCAGGGGACCAACTCCAGGACCTAAGGGTGTAGCCCAGGGTGGCGCACTCTCTATCTGATGTGCTTGAAGGGGCCACAGCCTTCTCCTGCAAGACCACCTCAGTCAGGGGTGAACAGTGCCCACTAGCGTGTTCTTACTGGTTTCCAGACCCTCGGCGCCAGAACAAAACCGTAAAGGCATCTCGGGGACGGGTAATGCTGCGATAATGATCACAGGCGTGTCTGCTATTTAAGGTCCGTGTGCCTCAGGTTCCGCACCTTAAGACGGTGATAATAGTAGCACCCATCTCATAAGGTCGTTAAGGGACTTAAAAGAATTAAACGGAAAGTGTAGTATGTACATTATCTCTAACTTTCACAGCAACCCTGCAAGAAAGGTGTCCTCTGCTTGCATTCCCCTTGTGACAGGAGGCTCACTAAGGCCTAGGGCTTCAGGGAGGATGGGTCTCCGGTAGACGTGCTTGGTTCTTGAGAACGGAAGTGTGTGTTTGCTGGTACAGAGGGAGCAGGGGCACTGCTGGTCTGGGAGAGGAGATGAGGAAACAGATGAGGAAACGCCTTGGCGGGGCCACAGCCCAAGATCACTGAGTGAGCAGGAGTCTGTCTGCGCATCCTCTCCAGACATCCTGCCTGCGGTGAGGAAGCTCAGTGGGGCGTGTACCGGAAGGGGGCTATTTGAGCCCAAGATAGCTGACTTAGGATCTACCCTTCACACCAGAACCTGAACACCTAAGCAGCGACCTCGTTTGGGAGATCAGAGATGCCCAGAGCAGAGAGAGAGAGAGATTTCTCCCCAGGGCAAGCCCGCAGGCGTGTGGGAGGAGGAAAAGCCACAACAATGCGTAGTAGGCCTAGGGTCAGGCCTAGGGTCATGCAGGATCTCCCCCGAGGAGTGTGTGGGTGACTGTGTGTGTTTGTGACCATGTGTGTGAGGCTGTGTGTATGAGTGTGACAATGTGTGTGTGTATAACTGTGTGTGACTGTATGTGTGTGTGTGTGTGTGTGTGTGTGTGTGTGAGACTCTGTGTCTGTGTGCCTGGGGACCTGTGTCCATCTAGGTGTGTGTCTATGGGAGACTTTACGCAGGATCTTGTGGTGTGCTTTGGAGTATGGACATGAGTGGGAGCGTGCACGTGTGTGTGTGTGTGTGTGTGTGCCTCTCCATGTGAAAGTCTGAGAGAGAGCGAGCGAGTGTGTTGCCCAGTGCTGGGGTTGGCAGTGAGGTTAATTACGTTTTCTGGTCGGCTGAGAGTTAATCAGCAGCACCCTCATGGTTCCCACCCCTGTAGAATATTATCTTCCTCAGATGTCTGTATCTGCTTTTGGATGGGATGCTGACAGCCTGGAGGGTGTACAGAGAGGGTGCCCGGGGTTGGGGGGTCTGCAGTCCGTGCTGGCCCGGAGGGGACAAGCTCTCAAGGCCAGGCATCCATCTGGAGGAGGCTGACCACACAGGGAGTGGTTACCACCCCAAATCTCTGCAGCCTTTCCAAGGTCACAGAGCATAGACTGGTTCTGGGGGCCGGTAGGCTGGACTGAGATGGGCAGGCAGGGTCCAGTTCAGTGTGAAAAGCACTTTCTAGAAGTTGCAGTGGTCTGGGGTGGGTTGCAGCTGCTCAGGAGCCCTCAGTCTTGCGCAGAGGCATGGCACACCGCCACCCACCCCTAGTCCCTTGCTTGCCGGGCAGCATCACTGCCAGGGCCTCCAGGCCTGGGAGACAGGCGGGCTCCTTCCCATCCCAAGAGCTGGAGCCATGCCGGTTCCTGCTCCCAGAGCTGAGTCCTGTGCAGAATCAGGCTCCCACAGTTCACCCACGACGACTCCCAACAGCCATGGGCTTTCTTCTACCCATTTTCCAGAGGAAGACATGGATGACTCAGAGAGGTGAATTGATCTGCCATAACCTGAACCCAGAGCCTCTGACTGCTAGGGATTCTCTGTCTGCCTCTCAAGGCTCCGCAGCGCAGAGCCTTATACAGAGCAGCACTTGCCGGGTAGCCTCCGACTCCCTTACTGCCCGCGATGAGTATCGTTGTGTGAAAGTGATGCCCTGGATCTTCTCACACAGTGACCCCTGTCAGCCGAGGGGGAGAACCTGTGCTCACCAGAGGGACTTCCTGCAGGAGGGGAGGGGAGGGGAGGGAAAGGGATGCCAGGCCGGGCACCACAAACACCTGGCACAGGGGGACCCAGGAGCAAGGACAGAACACTCAGGGAAAAACGTCCCCCACTCCCTGTGTGACCTTGGCAAGTTGTTCCACCTCCCTGAGCCTAGTTTTGTTATTTTTCAGACTGAAATATTCGTCATTACAGAACTGGGGAGCGGATTCATTGAGATTTTATATGTGCGTGTACAAAGTTCTCAGTATGTGATATACGGCATCAGTTGACTTACTGTTATTCCCACGCTGGGAGGGAGGGAGGGCAGGAAGTGAGACCGACAGGGGAGGATGGTCAGGAAGCAAGGTGGGGCCCACGCTGCCGGCCTTGCCAAGAGCCTCTGGTCCTCCTTCCCTGCACGGGCTCTTTCCTGGTGCCCTGGTGAGCTTGGAGTGGGCCAGGCCCTCACGGGCCGGCAAGGAAGCAGAAGGATCCAGTGGCACATCCTAAGGTCTGTCCAAACACGTGCTCCTGTGCTGTGTGACCTTGGACAGACCCCTACCCCTCTCCGAGCTTTGTCAAGTGAACAGTTGGATGTGATGGTATATAAGCCCCGTCTTCCTTTCTCCTCGGCACCAGCACCCTGCTGCTGAAGGGATAGAGATCTGGGGCACTGGACTTGCACAGGAGGCCCCGGGAATGGTCGCTGGTATTAAAATGCCACGAGCTTCATTCATTCATTCATGTGCCAGACATTTACTGAGCACATTTTACGTACTGGGGCTGGAGAGATATTAGTGACCAAAACAAATATCCCAGCCCTCATGGAGCATCTTACCTTCTAGTGGGAGGAGATGTGATAAGTGAGTGACCAGCATCATGTGTTCAAAGGTGGCGAGTGGAGAAAATGGTAGCGCCTGGGGAGGGGGGGTGACCTCTTTAAGTTGGGAGTGGTTTGGACCTCACAGAGAAAGCGAGGCCTGATGGAGAAGGCATCAGCCCCAAGTGCTCCCAGGGCCCTTGGCTCCCTTCTATAAGAATTTGCCCCAGTGTCTCCCAGCTGCTTCCTGGAGGATAGCAACTATGCCCAGTTCCATCCATCCTTCCTCAGAACCCAACCAAGGGCTCAGCCCACATAGGTGCTCAGAATCCTGTATCTACAGGATTGACCCACACAGGTCTGGAGTAGCAGCCTTGAACCTGGAGTCTGTGGGGCTTATGGCCCTTGTTTCCCCAAGTGGGAAATCCTTCCTGGCACCACCCACACTCAGAGGAAAGATCAGCCCAGCCAGTCCCAGACCCTGTACAGACATAGCCGGGGTCGACAGACCCTGCTGTGTTCCTCACCCTGTGCCGCGTCCACACCAGGCCCAGAATTCCATCTGCTGCCAGATTCCAGGGCTGGAAATAATGAGGCAGATTGTCCCTCACTGCTGATTGACTTTCAAGTTGCTCTGCTAAACTGGGTGCAGTTGAAGTTTTAGCAAGTCTCCCAGGGACTTCAGGCAGCTTTGGTTTCAGCCTCGTAAAGAACTGTTAAGATCCAATCAAAATAAATAAAATCAGATCCAGGAAAGCGATGTGTCTGTGCCTGCAGACAAAACACTCAGGATATTCATGCCGAAGACTAACACCCCGCTTTTCGCAGGGATTCCTTACACCAGACTGGCATGGACCCATGTTCTCACTAGCATGTGCTCTTAGAGGCTTGGGGCCGTCATGAGCCTCCTGCCCCTGTGAGGCTGGAGAGGAAAGTACAGGCCAGTGTGAGCACAGACAGTGTGACTGAGAGTCCCAGACACGGCTTGCAGCAGGGGAGACTCCAGCCCCGCACTCCTGCAGGGTATTTACTGGCCTGCCATGTGCCTAGCCCTGCAGCAGCGTGAAGGACATGGGGGAAACACAGGTCCCAGGAACACATGGTAACTACAGAATGAGAAATACCAAATCGTGGGCAGGGGGGTGATGGTGGTGGGATGAATTGGGAGATTGGGATTGACATATATACACTAATATGTATAAAATAGATAACATAAGAACCTGCTGTATAAAAATGAATAAATTTTTAAAAAAGAAATAAATCATGCAAACCTAAGAAACAAAAAAGAAATACCAAATTGTGAGATGGAGATGCCAAAGCCAAGGTCATAGGGCATCAGAACCACAGTAGGACAAGTAAGGCATGTGAAATCCCAACTCCAAGAATCACCAAGCAGGACAGCCCAAAGAAGCTCTTTCCAAATGCTCTCAGCCCGCCCCTTGCTATTCTGGACATGCCGGTGAAGCAAATAACGGCCAAGGCAAGGTTGAAGAGAGAAGCGCTCTCCCCTCTCCCCTCTCCCCTCTCCCCGCTGAGGAGGCTGCTTCCGGCTCCGCCAACCACCCCTTCACTGGTTCTCCTTGGCCTCAACGACATCCTCTGTTTGGTGCTTCAGATGGAATTTTTGATCAAACCCCGGAAGAAAAATCAAAGATATTTTGATTTTTTAGTTCCTGCACATTGCCAAGAGCCACCTCCCCACTGCTAAGGTTCAGAGGAACAGGCAGGGAAGCCATCACCTAGGCTTTTCTGCAGGTGGACGTGTGCCCCAAGAGCATCGGACAGGCCCTCCTGTTCAGGGTGGAGAAGCAGGTCCCCAGCAGGGGAGGAAGTCAGCGGGGTCACTCAGGGGAGCCGGTCAGAGGTGGGTTGGGAAGCCAGGCCTCCCCAGGTCCCCGCTCCTGCTCGCTGGCTGCCTGGCCCTTCCCAGGGCCACATTCTTTGTTGACTGGTTGGCGCCCTGTGCCCACTCACCAAGCTTCACCCCGTCCAAGCCAGGGGTCAGGTGGGGCCTCCGTCTGCCCTGCCGGTGCCAGGCCCGGTGAGCTGTCCTTCCCAGTTGGGCTGCCCCCTGCACTCAGTGTGCTGAAAGGGCCCCTTGTGTGGCAGCCATGCCTCCTGGCCACAGCGCACAGCCCCGTTCTCTTACCTCATAAACAGCTAATTTGTTACATATTTTCTGACGCTGTAAATGGGAGAACAAAGACCTTTTCTCTCATATTTTTGTTCAATTATGTTTGTGGGGGAACCTGATCCCCTTCAAAGGGGGGCCAGGGAGCTGGGGGGAAGCTTCCCAGGCTTACTGACCTCCCAGGCCTGCTCCTGGGCCGCGGCCTGCTAGGGCCTGAGTGCGGCCAAAGGGGAGGACGGCAAGGGGCCCCCTTTGTGTCCCCTGAAGGGACTGGGCCCTCATCTCCAGAACAGATGCCAGTCTCAGAAGCAGGTCAGCTCCTCCAGCGGAAGGGAAAGCCTCCAGGAGACACACATCAGGACTGTAGAAGGAGAGCCTTTTCCAGTGTCCATGTCGGTGCCCTGCGATGGCCTGGCCTGTGGGTGGGAGATAAGCCACTGCCACTACACCAACAAGCCCTCTGCCTGGACCTGCGGCACGTCCCCAGGGAAACACTCCCTGGAGGGAGTGGACTTTGAAAAGAAACACCACAGCTGAGAAGCCCTGGGCCGCATGATTTTCTGAGGCCCCTCCAAACCCTGAGGCTCTGGTCCACATTTGGGCTTTTGCCCAGCTCTGGCTCCACGTCTACATTCTCTGCCTGCCCCATCTCTTTTGCAAAAACACACTTACTGGTTTTGAACACTAGCTCTCCCTGATTCAGGAGCCAGGAGGCAGGGAAGACATGGCCTCTGGAGGCTGCTCCTGGCTCTTTCCAACAGCTGGCACCCCAGCCTCTCCTTCCTTCCTTCCCTTTAGTGGGTGGCTGTGAGTCCAAGTCCCAGATTAGGTGCTGAGGATGTGAGGGTGAGCAGAGAAGACATGGTCCCCACCCTCATCATGTCTCCACAGCAGCAGGCAGAAGACTGGCACGTGGCTAAAATGGCCAAACTATCTTGATTCATCCACCGCTTACTGGCTGTGTGACCTCAGGCAAGTCACTTAGCAACTCTGTGCCTCCTTTGCCTCATCTGTAAAATGTGAGAAAAATGGTAACTACTTCCGAGAGTTGTTGGGGACTTAAATGAAATCATATTTGTAAAGAGCTTTGTACAGTGTCTGGTATTGAATAAGTGGCTAATCAATGGTAGTTAAAATTATTATTAGGTGAAGCAGACATTAAACAAATGATTATATATGCCAATATATGAAGCAGACTATTATGAGTATGCTGAAGAAAGAGTACAGGGTATAGCAGAGACTTCAGTGGGGGCCCCTGAACTGATCTGGACATCAGGGAAGACATTTTCAGGAGGTGATGCTTGAACCACTATCTGAAAGATAAGTAGGAGTTAATGGGGCAAAAAAGAGAGGGATGACAGGAATAGCACACATGGCAGAAGGACCAGGATGTGCAAAGGCCCTGAAGTGGGAACAAAAGAACACACTCAAATAAGACCTGTCAAGGCCGCGTGTTGAAAACACAGAGCGGGGAGGGCAGGAAGCCAGGTGAATCTGAGGAGGCAGGCAGGCCCGCCAAGCAGAGCTGAGAGGCTTGTTGAAGGAGTCAGAGGTTATGCCTAGAGCAGAGCCAAGAAGGATTTGACCCTGGGAGAGCTGTGACCTCATTTGTGGTTTTCAAAGATCACGCCCACACACAGCATCCCCTTCCCCTGTTAGGCCCAGAATCAGTGGGCATGCATCAGGTCAGGGATGCTCAACGTACCGGGTACAGCCCGGATCCTGAGCCTCAAGGTCCGAGATCATCCTTTGCAGTGCCCTCCAACAGCAAGTGGAAATAAAAGTAACAGGAAGAGAGTGGAGGGGGATGAGGGTGCAGACCCACAAATGGCAGGGGCCAGATCACAGAGAATCTTGGTGGGCCAGCGTTAGGACTGAACCATGGGGCCTCCCTGGTGGCGCAGTGGTTGAGAGTCCGCCTGCCGATGCAGGGGACACGGGTTCATGCCCCGGTCCGGGAAGATCCCACATGCCACAGGGTGGCTGGGCCTGTGAGCCATGGCCGCTGAGCCTGCGCGTCCGGAGCCTGTGCTCCGCAACGGGAGAGGCCACAACAGTGAGAGGCCCGCGTACCGCAGAAAAAAAAAAAAAACAAAGAAAAGACTGAACCGTGGAGGATGATTGATGGGGCGCCTTGGTGTCAGGAAGGAGCAGAACTAAATCACATTTATTTGAGTCTTCCTGGGAGTCCTGCACAGTGCCTGGCATAGAGGGGTTTTTTGTTACATGTGCGAACGTAAGTCACGTCAGGACTCTTACTGACGTGGATAGTACACAGGGCAGTCCATACACCTGTCCTGAATCTGTCGATCGTCTATCTATCTCTGTCTCCATCTGATCTCTCCCTTTCACACACACATGCACACACACATTCTTACACAACCCACAGTCTCTTAGAGCCCCAGACACCACAAGGCAGAAAGAAACTCTGGCCTGTTGGTGCCCTTCTCAACTGCAGAAGCACACAGAAGGAGAAGACAAAGACGGCAGCTGAAGGGAGGCCTTCTTCGAGGAGGTGAGCTTCTAGGCGGGGCAGGAAGGGTGTGGGTGTGGACAAGTGGGGGCCAGGAAGAACCCCTGCCCCTGATCTGTCAGGGCCCAGGTGGCAGGTCCAGGCCAGGCAGTGGAATATGCCAGCGTGGACCTGAGGCCCCAAGAGAAGGTTGCAGGCAGGAAGCTAAGAGGCTGAGCATTCCTCCTCTGCCCGGGTAGATTGGCCCTTTACCTAGCAGTGTTGGCAGGCGTTCTCTGTTCCCATCGGCTCACACTCGGCCTGCCCTCCCAGGTCAGACCTGCGCAGAAGCAGGCCTTGGACAGCCCTGAGTGTTTCCTGTCTGCAGGGTAAGCAGATCTCTGCTCATCCAGAATACGTCTGACTTCTCTGTATTCTTTTCCCAAGACCCAAGGCTCAGATTTCAACTTCACATTCTTTTGCCTCCGGTCTAAAAACATTTTCCTTTTCTGTGGCGGGGTAAGGAAGGGATAAGGGGGCATAAGAGACCCAAACTGCTCAAGTAAAGCCTCATGCCTGTCTTAGTCTGCATCCCCCTGCTTGCTGTGTGGCCTTGGGCACCTTCCTGCCCTCTCTGGGCCATAGCATCCTCTCTAGACAATGAGATCCCAAACAGGATCTAAGGGCCCTCCCTCAACTGACATTCTCTTGGCAGAGCCAGAGTCTCCAACGCTCCCGTCCTGCTGCCAAGAATTTCCTCCTGTGACTGAACAGGCAAAAAGCTGGAGAGGTTGGGACTGTATCGTAGTTTTGTCCGTGAGGCCAAGTTCTATGCAGCTGTGGCCTTTGATGTACTCTAGCAAGAGTGTCCGTTCCCTGGGCTCTCAAGGCTGAAGGTCCCATGCCAGTCCCAGGCTTTTCCTCCTGCCATTCAGGGCCTGCTCCTCTTCCGTCCAGCTGCTCCCCCAAGTGGGGCTCGAGGCTTCCTGGAGTGGAAGAAGAGAGAGTGAGGACCCAGCCCCGAAATTCAGGGCAGGGGAGATGGGCCAGTGGGCAAGGGGAGAGACTCAGAGCCCTGAGTTGTAGGCTTCTAGAACAACCAAGCCAGAAAGGAGTTGGAATTCTAGCCTGCCTTCACTTCCTCCATGCATCCCCAAAACCCCCCAGGCCCAGGTGGGGCCTCCTCACCTCTCCCAGCCCCAAGAGGGCTAAGACTGTCTCCTGCCTGTAACCTGTGCTCCTCTGATGCTTTTTCAGTGAAGCAGCCAGAGGGCGGCTTCTAAATCGAAAGTCTGACTGGTCGTTCCCTTCTGTATAACTTCCATGGCTTCCCATAGTCCTCTAGATAAAGTCTGAGCTCCGGATCTCACCCCAGCTCCCTGCTGCAGTCCCAGCTCACGCCCTTCACCAGCCACATACGCTGCGCTTGGACCAGGGGATCGTCGGCACTTCCCCGAACTGGCCAGCTTCACCCAGCCTTTACGTGGGCTTTGACACTGCCTGGAATTCCTCTTCTTTCTCTTCTGCATGGTAGTTGTGTGCTCTCACAAGGTATCACTGCAGGGCACCTCCTCTGTGAGTCCCGTGTGCAGTCCTCCCCTGGCTGCCCAAGCCCCCCTTCCACTGGGCTCCCACTGCACTGTGTCCATCCTTGGGCCCAGCTTCACAAGTGATGTGAGCATCTGGTTGCAAGCCTTCCTTGGGTGCCTCCTGCCGTGCTCCACCCTACCCTTGACCTTGAGCTCCTTGAGTTTAGAAGTGGTGCTGATGTGGCTCCATGGCCCCAGCACCCAGCACTGGGCCTGGCACAAATCCATATTCATCATTGAGGGGTGAATGGGAATAATCCACATACATTGGCTCCTGCCCCCCTTCAGAGCTGCCCCACTGCTGCTTAGGGAACAGAAGCTTCTTAAAATTCCCTAAGGAAGGACAGGAATGTCTTCCAAGGTTTTCAGAGTGCTAGCTCCCTAGGCGGGGCGGACAAGTACAATTCTCCCCACTTGGCAGATGGGTGAACGGAGGCCTGGAGAGGAGAAGGGCCTGGCCCATGTTCCCATGGCAGCACATCACCAGAATGGGAACCTCACACAGCCTGTACGTAGCAGGACCCAGATTTGAGTCAGGGTCAGAGCCCTGCCCCTTCTGCTGCTCTAAGTGGTTGGTCTCTGTGGCACTTGTAGCCTGTGACTTAGCGGAGAAACAATTTCACTCATCAGCACCGAGTGCTCACAGAGCCGGCACCCCCGACCTCCCACCCCAGGCCCACCCCAAATCCGTTGTCCCTGCCCACCCCAAATCCGTTGTCTCTAGCTGCTGCCCAGGCCCCAGGCAGAACAGAGGTCCCCTCCCTGCCAGGGCTCGGGAGGCTCCCCACTCCTCCTTGCAAATTGGTAATTGCTGTGTGGTCAGACCAGAAGGAATTAGACAAGCCCTCTAGGACTTTCATACTGATTTTGCAAATGAAAATGGAGACTTGCCTTTTGAAGTCTAGGCAGCTGTGTCAGCAGGCAGGTCTGAGACAGCAGGAAAAATAAAAACTACTTCCTGCCGACCAATGGCTGCAGCCGCTGCACAGTAATGACGATGATGATGGTAACCATGGGCACCACCAACCGACTGCCTGCCGAGGAGACCGTTGTCCCTCTGAGAGTCTCAGTCTGCTCATCTGTGGTTCCCCAGCTATTTCCGCCTCCACAGGTGACCAGCCCACTGTCAGAACATCCAGCAGAGAAGGGCTGGGTGGAGCGTGGAGCCCTCCCCCTGAGACCGAAGGCCCTTCGCCACCAGGTCCCCTCTGGGCCTAACTCCTGACACGCCATTAAACACATCATGCACTTCCGAGCCCCTCTGCCTTGAACACGCTTTTCTCTCAACCCCACTCATCCTGCACAGCCCAGCTTAAAGCCTGATTCTTTCACCAACTCCCAGGCTGCATCACAAACCCCCTCTGCGACCCCAAAGGCCCCTGTTTTCCCCTTTTATCATTAACTTACCCCTGGGTTTTATAATTACCTGTTTCTCTCTCCAACTCATCCACCACCTTGAAGTTCCTCAAAGCTTTATAACTGGAAATAGGCCAGCCTAGATGATTCTGTGGGACTTTCTGATACATTTTGGTTTTTTCCTCTATTCACGGCGTGTATTCAACTTAGGAGATCAGAAGTGATTTGGGGGGAGCAAAAAAAAAATTCATGACAGATAGTTGACCCCAGGGTCAGGGAGGGCTTGGCACACTGAGCAGAGCTAAGGCTGGGGCCAAGTAGCCCTAACAGTGGGGCAGCATGTGATGTCACCTACTTCTGGGAGCCTTGGTTTCCCTGTCTGTAAAATGGGGTCAGTAATGTTGGCCTCACAGGGCTGTTATAAAGAATAAATGAGAGGGCTTCCCTGGTGGCGCAGTGGTTGAGAGTCCGCCTGCCGATGCAGGGGACACGGGTTCGTGCCCCAGTCCGGGAAGATCCCACATGCCGCGGAGCAGCTGGGCCCGTGAGCCATGGCCGCTGAGCCTGTGCGTCGGGAGCCTGTGCTCCGCAACGGGAGAGGCCACAGCAGTTAGAGGCCCGCGTACCGCAAAAAAAAAAGAAAATAAAAATAATAAATGAGCTTCCATGTGCCAAGTGCCTAGAACCGTAGACAATTTAAATCATGACATGGTGGGGTGTCACCGTCCCAAAATGTTGGGCTCATAGAACATGACAAGCAGAGCTGAGAAGTACTCCCACATCCTCGTGTCTCAGAGGGGGAACCTGTGACCAGAAAGTGAGCCCACAACTGGTCTGGAGTCAGAGCCTGCAGCACCAGAATCTAGGTCTCCAGCCTCCCTTGGGCTTACCTGTGCCTAAAACTGAAGAGCAAGGGACCCTTTTGCCGTCCAGCAGGGCAGACCCCATACAAACTCCCTTCCTGGAGACCCCAAGCCTCTGGGCCTGTCCCTACCCCCAGCCCAGCCCCTGCCTCAGCCCGGCTGTTAGCTTCCCTACCCAGCAGAATGCTAATCTCCTCCTGTGGGTGGCTCCGGATTTATGAGCCTTTCCTGGCATGACTTGAAGGACAGGAGAGGAATGCCGGGATCTTTAAGGGTGGTCTTTGGGTGGAGAAACTAGGCATCCATAGAAAAGAAGGAAAGCAAGCTAGGGTGAGTCAGCCTCCGCTGCCCGCCCAGGAAAGCACAGAAGGCTCAGCCAGCCCACACTGCACGGCAGCTGGAGGATGTGGCCGCATCGCCGAGGTCCAACTGGTAGGCGTCCACGGAGCAGGGAACGTCTGCGCTAGAAGCCAAGTCCAAGTTCTTGGGTTGTGGCTGGGGTTGGGGACAGGGTAAGGGGAGGGGAGAGAGGAGCATGCTCAGAGATTCCTCTTTAGGAGGAAGACAGTTGCCCTCTCATCTTCAGTCTCATCTCCTTGCTTCACGCCTATCTCCCTGGATTCCACGGCAACATAGCTACTGCAGCCACCTCTGCTCAGCCTCTCTGGGACTTTCCATCCCCCTTGGGGGGAGCCAGAGGCCTTTGAGGCCCACAGGCCCCACGGGACGTGCTCCCCACCAACCCCGCCCTACCTTTCTGACTGCGTCCTGGAAATCCCCCTTGCCTTTCCAGATCGACCCTCTGTTCTCCCAGCTCTGAGCCCTGCAGTGACACAACATCACCTTGCCTCCCTTATCCTGATTTCAGTGGGAAGCACTGGCAGGGGATGAACAGGCAGGAGGGCAAGGAAGCTGGGATATTTCTTGCCCCCCACCCACGCCCTCCTCCCTGCTGGTCACCATGGTCCAGGCCGTTGAGTGGTAGCTGTGGTCCCTTCTGACGGCCGTGGCTCTGGCTGGGTTCAGGTCCCTGACCGCCCCCTCCCCCTTTCCCTTTAAGGCTTAGGGGCAGGAAAGCTTCCCACGGCCACTGTTCCTCAGCACTCCACCGTCTCCTGTCCACACCTCTGTGAATATTCCCATCATTCAGTGTGCTTCAATCACCCTTTCAGTTGAACTCACCTCACTGGAGCTCACTGCACTCGGCAGTGCACCATCTGTTTGCTGCTGGGTCTCTGCCTGAGACAGATCTCATCCACTAGTTCCCCTTAGCTCACTCCTCCCAGCCACGCTGGCCTCTCTCCTGCTCCTCACACCCATCAGGCTCGCTTCTGCCTCAGGGCCTTTGCACTTGCTGTTCCCTCTGCCCAGAACATCCTTCCTTCTCTCAGATATTCACATGACCGTCTCCTTCAGATCTCTTCTCGAATGTGACTTCTCATTGTGCCTTTCCTGGGCATCTTATGTCAAATGTCAACCCCCAACACACACACAGACACTTCCTATGTTCCTTGCCTTATTTTCTCCTTAACAACCATCACTTTCTAACATATTTTACTGGTTATTTTTGTCTACTGTCAGCTTCCTCCTACTGGAATGAAAGCTCCATTAGGGGCTTCCCTGGTGGCGCAGTGGTTGAGAGTCCGCCTGCCGATGCAGGGGACACGGGTTCATGCCCCGATCCCGGAAGATCCCACATGCCGCGGAGCGGCTGGGCCCGCGAGCCATGGCCGCGGAGCCTGTGTGTCTGGAGCCTGTGCTCCGCAACGGGAGAGGCCACAGCAGTGAGAGGCCCGCATACAGCAAAAAAAAAAAAAAAAAAAAAAAAAGCTCCATTAGGACAAGGATCTTTATTTGCCGTGTTCACTGCTGTCCCTTCAGGTTGTAGAAGAGCAACTGGTACAGAAGTGGTCAATAAGTATTTATTCAATGAATGTGTGAGTTGGTCCTCTTCGCAGGTGGGTAAAGCAAGGCCCAGGGAAGGAAAATGGCTTGCCCAGGGCTTTGTGGTGGAGATTCAGATGGAGATGGGGGCTCTGGTCCTACCTGCCAGCACAGAGCCAGTCCCCCGCTCCAGGAAACCCTGTGTTTATTTGGTGGCCTGCTGCTCGGTGGTGCAGTGTCGGGAGACAGGATTCTGTGCCGGGGGCCGGGGCACTCAACGTACTGAGAAGGAAGCGAGAAAGTCGTCGGCACTGCTTTGGTGCTGTCACTGGAGCAAGGAGAAAGAATGAATAAATAAACCTCAGCCAGAGCCTGACAGGCTCTAACCTTTGAGGAAGTCTCCCCCAGGCTGGAGAAACCTTCCTGTGAAGCAGAGCTGCCGTTCACCCCAGCCCACCTCAGGGCTGACAGACATGTGGCCCAGGGTCCAGGGGGCTCAGCTGCCACCTCTGTGCCCTGGGGGTATTGGGTCCCAGCAGGGAGCTGCTCAGGATGGGGTCCTGGGATGAGTGGTCCAGCTTTTCATCCATCCATCCATTCCCTCATTCTACAAGTATTTCTCAAGCATCTACTGTATAAGTATCAGGCACTGTGCCCTGTGCTGGAGAAACAGCCACGACTAAGAAAGGCAATTCGCCTGCCCTTGGAGCGTTCACCATCAAGCAGGAAGAATGAGCATTTAATAGCAATGAAGCAGGGTGAGTGCAATGGTCCAGGAAGTGACAGTGCTTTGGGGGACCTGCCCGGCCCATGGTCCAGGGAATTCCTCCTGATAAGGGAACCTCTGCAGCCAAGTGAAAGGGGAATGGGAGCTGGTGGGTGGAAGAGGGTTCCAGGCAGAAGGGGGAGCAAGGGAGGTGGTCCTGAGGCTGAGAGGATGAGTTTGCACAAGGCTGGAGCCGAACGATCAGGCAGGGCAAAGAGTAGAAACAGCGCAGGAGGCCATGTTCCAGGTGGGGTTCCTTGGCCAGGTGACCTTTTTCCTCTCCTCATATGTCAGCTCTAAGCAGGCCCCATGACTGAGGTCCTAGCATCCCTCCTCCTTCCCAGCTGACCACTCAGAATCTGGACTTCACACACTGGCCCCTACTTGTCTGTTTGTCTGTTCTTCCTACCAGTGGCTGGGTGGAGGCAGCTTGTTGGCCAGGCCCAGGGGCAGCAGAAAGAACCCAGCACCTGTCAGCTGGACCTGAGTTTGAACTCCAGCTCCCGTTCTTCAATGTGAGACCTTGTGCAAGTACTTTCACCATCCTCAAGACCTCAGGTTCTTCATATGTCATGTGGGAATAACAATCCATTCTCTGAAAGGTGTGGGATGGTTTCTCAGCATCCCTACTGTGGCCCATGGAACCCGGCATGCCAATGAACTCTGACCTCATCTCCTATCACTCTCCTTATTTACTCAGCTCCAGCCACCCTGACCTCTGCTCCTCTTTGCGTATGCGCGGGGCCTTTGCACCTGCTGTTGCCCCTTCTCTCATCACTCTCTGCCCTCCTTTTCTGTTTCTTTTTTTCTTTGTAACACATACTGTATTTGTTAGGGTTCTCCAGAGAAACAGAACCAATAGCATGTGTAGATAGATAAGTAGACAGATGGATAGACAGACATACACATGTATACGTACAGATTGATTTATTTTAAGGAATTGGCTCATGCATTGTGGAGGCTGGCAAGTCCAAAATCTACAGCGTGAGCTGGCAGGCTGGAAATCCAGGGAAGAAGTGCTGATGCTGCTGTTCAAGTCCAAAGTCACTCTGCTGGCAGAATTCCCTTCATCAGGGAGGTTGGTCTTATCTATTAAGGGCTTCAACTTATTGGATAAGACCCACCTCATCCAATTATTATACAGCATAATCTGCTTGACTCAAAGTCTTCTGATTTAAATGTGAATCTTATCTAAAAACTATCTTCACAAGAACATCTAGAATGTTTGACCAAATATCTGGGTACCATGGCCTAGTCAGGTTGGCAAAATTAACCATCACAAGTCCACCCCTTGTCAAGTTGGCATTCATACAGTACCTCCTTAAATCACACTTAATCTCCAAATAGATAATAACAAGGTCACACTTATGCCTAACAATTACAAGTCTGCCTGCAACCAAAACGCGCTAGTGCCTTCCCCAAAAGAGGATGCAAAGTCTTTGGGTGGTATTTATTTACTTTTCTCCTTGAGGTACCATAACTTAAATACAATCCTTAAGAGTACTTGAGTTAACAATACTTAAACACTATGGTATAAAGTCAATATGTCTTATGTTACTTGATAGGAGAGAAGAAAAGAAAAAGAAGAGACAGCAGAAAACAAAGATTTTATACAAACACACACACATATTCTTAACAAATTAAGGAAGAAATACTCCAGACAAGGAGAGTCCTTGTTTCTGTAACTGGTCACGTGGTCGGAGCTGGTATTTATAACTACCTTCTTCTGTTACCCCCATCACTACCTATTCCCTTTGCCTTCTGCAAGCTCCTCAGCTAGCTGTGGTTCTTTACCTGGTGGGATGACCCAAACCTTCGTTCCTGAAGGGTCTGGGCCATTAGGCTGCCTACACTGGGTCGTTGTAGTTTCCCACTGACATTAGTTACCCACAGGGCCTGGTAATACTGAGATGCCCTAAGGGATATCGTACGCCACAGACATGCTCTCCCTCACCTCCAATTCCCCCTTGGTCATCAGGACCAGGCCCCCAGCCAGCCCAGTAACTCCCAGCTGTTGGTTTAGAGGCATGAGGACCTCAAAGTGACAGAAGGCAGTCTGAACTTCCAGTTCAATGGAACTCCTGTTGTGTCTTTAACATACTAAATATTAACATTTTACTAATTATTTCATTTATTCTCTGTTTCCTCCCCAGCAGATAAGCTCAGTGAGAGCAGGATTTGGGTCTGCTTTGTCCCTGACTAAATCCCCTGACCTAGAACAGTGCGTGGCCCATGCCAGGTGCTCAGTAAGCACCGCCGAGTGGGTTGGGGCCTTTGCTGTGACTTCCCTATAGTTCGGGGTGGGTGAGAAGTGACAGTCCCAGCCTGAGAGCCAGGCCTGTCTCAAACATCCCTCCTGACTAAGCGGGTCCGGCCTTTTCCTCACGATGACGCTGCTGGGCCGACAAGGGAACACAGGCCTCGGTGTTCACCCTGCCAGCCCATCCACGACTGTTTACGAGACGGATCTGGAACAATAAACCTGTACCCACCCTCCTGGCGCCTGCCTCCCTCCATCCGAGGCCCATGTTTGAAGATGTGTTTAAATTCCAGTCCTACACTCAGCAGACGCTGCGGGCCAGCTCCTGGCCTGCAAGTACCGCTGGGTGGGGTTGGGGGGGGGTGCCACCAGGATGCTCAGGGGCTCTTGGTGGCTGGGCCTCCACACACGGCCATCCAGGGGAAGTGAGGTAGCTCTCGCCTTCACCCCGTGTTTGTTATTTCATGTCAAAGCCTTATCATAAACATTATCCTAGAGTGGGCCACCGAGGCTACGGGCAAGGAGGGTTTGTTATTCTGAAGTGGCCGGGAGCAGAAGGCATTGAGGCCTGGGAATCTGAGCAGGGCCAGTCTTGAGGATTCAGGGTGAATGACAGGGAAACAGGAATCAGAGCAAGGCACTTATTTGCACCCGTGCACTGGGCTTTGAAGGCCCCACTTTCCAACCATCCTCTACTATAAAGGCCCGTTGGCATATCTGCCTCTAAAAGGTGTGGATGGAAACCAAGTCCAATTAATCCAACAACGCCAGATGCCTGCAGAGAATCAATAGAAAGTAAATGTTTGTTGAATGAATGAATGAGTGTCACTTCCCTATGTCTGTTGGAAGCACCAAGAATGCACATGAAGAAGCACATATTACTTTGAAGTCCTGGTCATGGGAACCTGGTTGGAGCTAGAAAAAAGTAATTTCATAGCCCAGCTCTGTCCTTTACAAGCCATGTGGCCTTGGGTCCCCTTCCCCTCTGCTTCTTTGTTTTCCCATCTGTGAATAGGGACACCTCCCTGCTGGCTCTCTCCCAAAGAGAGCAGAGGGAACCTAACCTAAGAGGTTAGGTTCCAGGGCTGGGTGGCCCAGGTTTGAATGCACATCCACCCCTCTCCAGCTTTGTCACCTTCAGTGGGTTACTTAATATCTCTTTGCTGCAACTGCCCCCTCCCGCCACCCCAATCTATGAAATGGAGCTAATACTAGCCCTACGTTAGAGTTGCTGTCAAGGTTAGATAAATTAATATGAGCTTAGGGAGTTTCTGATGCATAGTAAGTGCTCAATAAACATAGTGACCTTAGTAATCAATGGATGAGGACTGCTTCACAAATTGCAGAGGATGGATACGAGGCAGGAGGTAGAGGGGGAAGGTCATGGGATTCAGGGTCAGCATCCTTCCCTCTCATAGTTCTTGAATGTCTGCTATTCAGCAGTGACCAGAGAGGCAGGCTCCCTGCCCTCACCCATCTTTCAGTCTAGACAGGCAAGGAACAGGGAATTACCTGAAATAGACATCTCAGTGGGATAAGTGCCACAACCAAGGGAAGCTCCGGGGTCTGTGATGGGGATTGAGGGGAGTCTGCAGTGACGGGCTGGGTTTCAGTCCTGGCTCCACCACACCCCGGCTGCGCCACACTAGAGGTGCTTCTTGAATAATCTGATCTCAGTGTTCTACCTCTAAACATGTTAATAATAAATTCTCCCTAGCTGTTTTCTGGCTATTTCACAAGGCTCCTGAAAGAAAATGGGTATGGCAAGGTGTGGGGGATGAATGTGGACTGTGCCAGTGGACCTCAGGAAATCCAGCCCCAGACATGGTCCAGGGCACAGCAAAAGGTCCTAGGCTGGGGGTCAGGGAACAGGGAGCCCACTCTGCCCGCAGCTCGCCGTGTGGCCTTTGGGCAAGCTTCATCCTGCCTGTTCCGGACCCCTGTCTTTTCTCCTCTTCCATGTGAAGAGGGCATACGAAGAGATGAGTGGTTCTCAAATGAGGCTCCAGGGCACCTGTGGGTTCCACAGAGAAGCACTGGGAGTCTGTTATGGGGGTGGCATTGAGCCGGGGGGACTTCAGGTAAATAGCCTGCCTCCTTTACCTCAATGAGGGCAGTTCCCATTTCTGTCTGCTACACATTTTGAGTTCCAAGTAAGTTTCCTCTGGAAAACAATAACAACAAAAAAGGATACCATGGCTACAAAAGGTTTGAAAAACCGCTGGGCCCTTCTAGCTCCAATCAGGAAAGTTTAGGTCTAACTATTTTCTTCCACGCATTTATTCCACACTCACTACGTGCCAGGACTGTTCTCAGCGCCCTGCAGGCTGTAACGTGCTTCATTCACTAGAACACCTCCCAGCTCCACAAGGGCCACATGACTGCAGAAGTGACTCCATGTGTCTAAGAGGGTCCGGGGGGCCATTCCCCCCCCCACCAAAGCCGGGTCTTCTGGGCACCTGAGCCGATGACCTCAGCACAGGCCAGGTGGTGCCAGCACTGAGAAGCAGCAGGGCAGGTGTGTGCAGCCCAGGGTGTGGACACAGGAAGTCTGTGTGTCCCAGCCCCCAGAGGAGGAGAGCACTCCAGCCCGCCTGGACGCTTTCATCCCAGGCATCTGCTATGCAGGAGGAAGTGCCTGTTGTCTTAGCGATGTTCACGGCAACAAGGCCTCTGCCTGCTGCGATCCATCCCCAGCCACCCTGCTGCCATAGACACCCTGTGCCAGGTGGCTGCAGATTGGATTTCAGGGGTGGTGGCCAGAACCTGGAAGCCTGGAGAAGGCCCAGAGTTGGGGTGGTGGAGTCTGACCTCATCTCCAGCCAGCTCATTATGGGAAGCAGGCTGGGCTGCCAGAGCTCAGTGCAATCCAGCTCTCCTGCCCAACCAGAAACAAAAGTAGAAGGGGATGGGTGGAGGTGATCTCACAAGCACAAGCTTGGCCCAGTCGCCCAAGACAGTATTTTAGCCAGACTTTGTGTACCTATTGCCTGAGCTTTTTTGTTCAGATTATGTGTTCTGGAACCACGTAGCTAATGCCACTTGGAGGAAACTTCTGCCACGTGGTGGCAGCGTGCCCCAAGTGCAGACAGAATGCCAGAGTTCTAGGGGATCGTCTGAAGGGCTTACTGAGCAACCTTGAACTATGAATTGACCACAGCAGGTGTCAAAGCACTAAAGAAAGGATGGGTGACACCCTCTACCAGGCACAGTGCTGAGTTCTGCCAATGCAAAACTAAATAGGATGCAATTCCTGTCTTCAAGCAGCTCATAGCCTAAGGGCAGAGACAGGTAGCTAAACTGCAGTTATAATCTATCGTTCACACCCTGCTGGAGGGAAGCAGGGTGGGTAGCTCATCTCTCACCACAGCTGTGCTGTGAAGCATTTACTCACATGTCTGGGCCCAGCTACAGGCAGGCAGGCAGGCTCCGTGGGCTCAGGTGGGCTCACTTGCTTGTCTGGGAGCTGGCTGGCTGTCTGCCGGACTGGGACACCCCTGGTGGGACAACGGAAGCAACTGGGCTCTGCCATGCCGCCTCTCACCCTCCAGCAGGCCAGCCTGGGCTGCTCTCAAGGCAATGTGGATGTGTAAAAGATAGCAGCACATGTGTAACAGCAGCACATGCTTCCTCCATTTGGCTATGGAGGCTTGTAATGCTGGCCTCCATTTGTAATGCAGCAAGTCCAGAGTCAGAATGTGAAGGAGCTGCAGAGTTCCATGGCCAAGGGTATGTATATAGGGAGGGGTTAAGGCTTGGGGCCATTACTATATCACTCTGCCACACAGGGAGACCGTGGGGGCTCTGGGGAGGGGCCTCACCCAGTCCCCAGGTGGTCAGAGAAGCTTCATGGATGAGACATCTGAGCAGACCCTGGAAGGCCAAGTCTCGATTTGCAAGTGGAAAACGGAGGCGAGAGGTTTCTCATGCACAGGGAACAGCATATACAAAGCACAAAGACAGAAGACTGCTGAGTAGTTTAGCATTTGGAGACACAGGGGCTTGAAACGAGGTCACGGACCTCAGCAGCGGCCAGGCCGCTGCCTTGCAGGCTCCAGTGAAGAGCTAGGCTTTTATCCCCTGGGCAGGAGGCATCCATGAAAGTTTTGAGCAAAAAAAGAAAGATAAAGTCCATCAGATTTGTGTTTTTAAAGGATAGCTGTGGCAGCAGAATATGGGATAGGTGGGAAGCGGGGGGAGTCTGCAGAGAGGAGCATGGGTTGCAGTGGACCCAGTGAGAGAGGCTTGGGCCTGAACTGGTGTGGGCGGACTAAGACTGGGGGTGTGTTGTCCAAGACAGTGTGCAGACAGGATGAACAGGGCCTGAGGACTGCCAGGGAGGCTGGAGCTGGGAAAACAGCGAGGACAGGTGGCCCGAGACCACCTCCTGGCGTTTTGCACAAGAATTGCAATTATTTTTCCCTCTATCTGTGCTAAATAACCCACTGACTGGTCAAGCTCCTCCCTTTTGTTGGCCAAAGGAGTCTGAGATGCATAGCTGTATGAAGCTGGCTCTAGTCCCAGTTGTGCAGAATTGGCCACATCCCCTCCCCTCCTGGGCTTCAGTTTCCCCATCTAAAATGGGACATTTTAGATCATCTCTCAGGGCCTTGTGCCTTGGGCAGGGCATGTTCCATTAGAGGCATGGTCCTCAAATGCCAGAAGCAATTGGACCGCTAAAGAGTTCCCAGGGAGCCTGTTAAAAATACACATCCTGGGCTCCACCTCAGAGATTCCAGTTCTGGAATCTCTGATATTTTTGTGTAGCACTCCAAGTGATCCTAATGCCTGGAAGGTCTGGCTGGGCACAGCTGTGTCCCCAGGGCCTGGCACGGTGGCCCAGAGCACAGAGGGGCTGGAGGAAATGCGTGCTGAATGGCAGCACGGATCTGACTTGGGGGCTCAGCTCCTAAGGCCTTTGCCTGGTGTGAGGATGGCTTCTGGAGGAGGTGGCATTTGGGTTGAGCCTTGACATCTAATGGGCTTTCTGGTTTTTTGCTCATTTGTTGGTTTTGCTTTGTTTGGGGGGTGCTCTTGATTCCAAAATGAGTCTGTGCTCCTTCTAGAACTTATCTAGGCACTGGAGAAGAAAGGAGTCAAAAGAAAAACTCACCCATCATTCCAAAACCTGGACACAACTAGGGTTCTCTTTGCCGCATTATTAGATAAAATATTGATGCCCAGAGCAGTACTGGGGAACTGTGAGGGCAAAGGGCTGGAGATGAGAGCAGGCTGAACGTGGTGAGAGCCCAGTGAGTGAAGAGCGGGAGACATGGAATATTCGGGTGGTGCCAGCTGGTGTCGGGCCCCTCCCATCTTTTCACACACCCTGTTTCAGGCCTGTTGCCCCAAAGTCCAGCGAGAGGAGGGCCGGTCCTGGAGGAGTCAGGGGCCTCAGCCAGGGTCCCTGAGCACAGCCCTGATGCCTCTCCTCCCTCTGCACAGGTGCTGTTTGCCCTGAACCAGACCCTGCTGCAGCACGAGAGTGTGCGGGCCGGGAGCTTGCAGGCACCCTACACCACGGAGGACCTCATCAAGCATTACAACTGCGGGGACCTCAATGCCGTCATCTTCAACCACGACACATCCCAGGTGAGGCTCCCCTCCCCCAGCCCGGGCAGGCTCCTGGACACCCGTTCCCAAGGCCAGACCCATAGGAAGGCATTTATTAGACACCTACTGTGTGCCAGGCGCAGACAATCTTCTCTCCAGCCATGGTAAGCAGGAGCTTGGGCATCCCCGTTTTATAGATGGGGGAAACTGAGGCTCAAGGAGGGGAAGAGACTTGCCCAAGGCCACACCACTTATTAGTTGTTATCAAGTTGTCAAGAGTAGTGCTTGAGCCTGGTGTGTGTCACTCTGGGGCCTAGACCCTGGAAGCTTTGCCTGTAAGAACAGGGAGGCCTTGTTGAGGTTTAGTCCAGCATCTGGGGAGATTAAAGCCCAGGAAAGGGAAAGCTCACAGGTGCTCAGAGCTTGGACTTGAGTCCAGCCCAGGGCTCTCTGCCTCGATTCGAGTCCTAGAGGAAAGATTACCCCAGGCTGGGCAGACAGTGAGTGGGAACCGAGGAGCTGAGCGTGGCTCCACCAGGCCTCCCGTTGCCCTCGGGATAAATTCCAAGGTACTTTGTAGGCAGTCACGGCCCCCTCTCCATGTCCTACCCTCCATGCACCTCATCACAGCCCAGGTCCCCTGCCACAAAGACCTCATTTTGCTGACCTCTACCACTTGTAGCACTTTCCCCATGCACCTTGCCCTTTCCCACAGCTCTGCCTTTGTTTAGGCTCCTCCCTCCCGGTTTCCTCCCACTCGGGCCGTGGTCCAGTGTCATCTCACCTGCGAAACCACCCTGACACCCTGGATGGGGTTAGATTTTCTCCCGGGCACCTCTAGGCCCCCTGTGCTTTCTGCGTCTGATGCTTGATTATTCATTCATTCAAGAGGCAGCTGAATTAGTCAGAACAGGCCACCTCCCCGCTCAGGACACTGAAAGGATCCCAGTTTTTCTCAGGATAAAGCCAGAGTCTCTGTGATGGCCTGCATGGTCCCGTGGTCTTTCCCCAGCCTCCACCCCGTGTCCTCTGCCTACCCCCCTGCCCGCCACATGCCACTCCAGCTGCGCAGGCCTCCCTGCTGACCCATGAGCCCACCCACACACTTCGCCTATGCACTGGCTGTTCCCTCTGCCAGGAAGGCCTTTCCCCAAGTATCACCGTGGCTCACCCCCTCTCTGCCTTCAAGACATAATGCAAATATCATCATCTCAGTGAGGCGGGCCCCGACCGGGTCTAGAATTGCAACCTGACGCCCCTCCCGCCGCCCCCCACCACAAGCTGTCCCCTTTAGGATGCTCCACTTTTCCTCATGGCCTGTATCATCTTCTCACACACTTATATATCTTGATTCATTGATCAGTCATTATTTATTGTCTGTCCTTTCCCACTATAGCATAAACTCCCTGAGGGCAGGGTTTTGGGGTCTGTTTTATTCACTGATAATTGGCTAGAGCAGCGCCTGGCACAGAGCAGGACTCAGTAGATATTGGATGAATGAAGGAAATAGTTTATAAATGCCAGGCACAGTGCTATGGAAAGGGATATGGCGGGGCACCAGAGAGAGCTGCCCTCATGGGGCTGAGGGTCTCATAGGGAAAAAGGGGAGATTCAACAAGCAACTACACCGAAGCATGATCCTTGCTACGAGGGGAAGTAGAGGATGCCCTTGGAGCCTGGGGCAGGAGCAGGGATTTAGGTGGGCTTGGGGTAGGGGTGGGGCAGGGCTGGAGAGAGAAGGAAAAATTCCTGAAATAAGAGAGGTCAGAGAAGAACCTGAATTGGCCACAGACAGGAGGCAGAAGAACATTCCAGCAGAGGAAACCACGCAGACGAGCTGGAGGCAAGAGACAGCAGGAGGAGGGCTGAGAGTTTGGGCTGGAGGCATAGCCAGGGACCCCGCTAGACCCCAAGCTCCTCGAGAGCAAGGGTGTGCTGTCCACTGTCGTCGTGCTGCCCAGTGCAGGGCATGGCACAGAGCGAGTATCAGTGAGCAATGCTGCACGGGCAAACGCAGGCATGTGCTGTGCTCGGTGCAGTGCAGAGAGTGAGGGAGAGGAAGGGTGAGGAGGCCCTGCACAGGAGGCTGGGATTCTGGCTGCCCTGACTCTCTCTGGTAGAGGAGAGAGGGAGGAGAACCCTGGCAGCACGAGGCTCACAGGCGTTTCACCAGCCGTCCACCCACCCTGTGACAGAGCCTAACACCGCACCCTCTGCTGGGCAGAGGCTGGCGAGCCCTGAGCAGCCAGGGAGCTGTGTGCCTGAGGGGTACCCGGTCACCACTCAGGATGGCCTGGCCGTGACATGGCCAGGCTGGGGAGAGTGGTGTGCAGGACAGGGCCCTGGCCACGGAGGGCAGGACACTAAGCAGAGAGAGGGAAGAAGGGGGTGACCCCGGGGGATGACAAGTTCAGATTTTCTTTGCGCGGTGTCCAGAACCACTGGCGTGTCTCTGACAGGTGGACCACGTCGGGGGTCTCCTGGCAGTGCCTGTACTTGAAGTAGAGCAGAGGGCACAGGTAGATTGACCCACTCAGATTAGAATAGCAACCCAGGGGTGCACAGGCCGAGTCTAGCCCTCAAGGGAGGGACTAGGCAGCCCGCCCCCAGACACAGACAAGCCCAGTGTCAGGGCAGCAAGGCTAAATCCAGTGCCCGCGTGCTAACAGAGAAGGGGTCTGCGGCTGGGGGGCTCGACGTCACAGGGGCTGGAGGGGGCAGCCACAGCCTGCAGCTGGGGAGGGCTGCAGGCGAAGGTGGTTTTGGACCAGGCTTGAGAGTGGAGTCTGGCCAGGTGTGGACAAAGGCAGGGGCTGGCAGGCAGAGCGAGCTGCGTGGCAGGGTCACGGGAAAGTGGGAGGTCCTGAGGAATGACCTGCAAAGCAGACGGCTGACCATATGGGGGTGAGAGTGTTCACTGAGGGGCCGACACCCTGGGGTGTTTAAGCCACACAGGGACGTGGTCAGAGAGATGCCTCTGGCTGCAGTGCCGAGGCTGCTGCAGCGGCCTCTGGAGGCCGGGGCTGGACAGATGCAGGGCCCAGGATGATCATACTGGCGGACAAGGGCCAGGCACACCTCACCCCCCTCCATCTCACCTTCAGAAATGGCTGAGGCCCTGGCTTCCTGCGGCTCTCCGGTCACTAGCACCGTCAGTACCCCCAGATCAGCAGGGTGATCCAAAGGCCCTTCCCCTGGGAAGACTTCTCTGAGCCCCCAGCCTGCGTTAGGTGTAGAATAGCCACATATATTTATTGTCCGTACTCAGACACTATTGAAAGTAAAAGTCAAATGTAATTGAGTCAGAATAATTAATAGACATGCAGCAATCTACCATAGCCATGAACCTGGATTGTCTTGAACAAACCAAGACACAATGTCACCCTATTAGGGGCCTCCTCCAGGCTCCCACATCCCTCACTGCCCTCTAAAACATGTGTGCCCCAGTCTTCTGATCCCCACTGGCTGTGAGCCTCATCCAGGGCAGCAGACCCTGTCTGAGGCTTATCTGTGACCTCCTAGCTGGACACAGGGCTGTACCCATGGAAGTTCTCAGAAGGTGTCTGTTGGATGGACAGGATAAAGAGAAGGGATGAGGACATTGAGGTTGTGACATCAGCAGACCTGAGCACTTGACCGCTAGACCTGACCCAGCACTGGTCGGGGGTCAGGGGAGCCTCACAGCCCCACTCCAGCTCTGCCTGGCCCATCTTCTCATCACTCCATCTTGGACCTATCACTTTAGGGTCCTGGGGACCCGACGTGTCCTCTTTAAAATGTTATCGTACGCCCTGCACTTGAACTTGTTGCAAGAGATTTAAGACTCCCAACAAGTCTAATCACATCATTAAGTTGCTTCCATCCAGCCAGGCCTCATCCTTGGCATGGCGCCAGGATGCATCAGCATGAAACATGCAGAGAATGTCAGCCAGCTGCAGGGCAGCCCAGGGAACCCAGTGGCTAGCCCAGCTTCTTTGTGGCTTTGACATGGAACTTTCTAGTTCTTGTTCTTTTTTTTTTTTTTTTCAAGCTCCCTAAAGATTGAATGGAGATTCATCATACACAAATGCACACTCATGGTCAGGGAACTGAGGAGGGAGGGCTGGACACATCACAGGGAGAAAGCCTCTGCCTGAACCCTTGGGAGAGGGGAAGGGAAGCAGAATGCTGCCTTCAGGCTCTCTGATGGTTCTGAGGCCATCTCTCTGTCATCTCCATCTCTAGCCCCTGTCCAAGGCCACCCTTCACTGTAGCCCCTGCCATCAGAGGGGAAAGATGATGCAGCCAGCTCCATCCTCCAGGCTAGTTGTACAAAGCTGACATTTAGTCAAGACTTCCTTTGTACCATGTGCTGTGCTAAGCACTTTCCAAAACTGATCTTGTTTAATTCCAATAGCAATATATATAACCCCTATATGACCAATTTGGAAACTGAGTCTCAGAGAGGCCAAGCAACTTGTGAGTTACAGAGGCCACCCAGCTGGTAAGTGGCAAAAGGATTCCAACCCGAGCTGACCCAGCTGTCTGACTTCAGGACTCACATTCACAACCTCCAGAGCTGCTGCCTGCGAGCCCGTCCATTCATCCATGCATCCACTCATTGAACAAATATTTATTGGTCGGTGCAACATCGTCCCACGTTCTCTTCCATACCCAAGGAATGGAGAGAAGCCTGCGAGGGCCAGGTTTCCAGAAATAACCCTTCTGAGTCACAGCCTCTCTTGTGCTCCTCCCCCACTCAGAAGCCTGCAGTGTTTCCTATAGTGGCCTCAAGTCCAAGTGTGGCCTGTTTTATCAGGGCTGCCAAGCGTCCCCTCCATGGTTAGGGGAGCGAGTAAGAACTCTATTCCTTCATATATGCATTTGCCAAACAGTCCCCAAGCACCAACTCTGTGCTGGCCCTGATTGGGCGCTGGCAGAGCTGCTGCGTACAGCTACCTAGGTTGTGCACTGCTCAAGTTTAGGGCACACCAGTCATATCATTGTCCTGCTCCTCCCAGAACAGCGTATCAGGCCTTTCTGGCAGAGAAGCCCCTCTCACTCAGGGAATGCCCTGGTCCTTGGCCAACAGATAGCAGAGGCAGATGTCCCAGCCTCCCCAGAGTCCCTCTGGGTTCAGCCTCCGTTGATGCCTCCATTTTCCTCAGAAAGAGGGCTGACAACTCGGCAGTGGCTCTAGACTCCATGTGGCAGGTATTCTTACTCATGGCCTCAGGGTCCTCAGTGGTCCATGGCTTCCTCTCCCACCCCACCCACATGCTGAAGGCCACAGCACTGGAGCAGGTTAGAGAGGCAACATGTCAGGAACGGAAGAACAGGAGGAGGCGATGTGGTGAGGCACATCTTTATGTTCAAGGCTCCAGAAACCTGTGCTGGGCACCTACTTTGTGCCAGGCAGCAGGGGCCCAGGAATGACAGAGGTCCTGTCCCTGAACTCAGGGAGCTCTCTGCCTCATTCAAGGGCACGTCAGAAATGCTGGCCCCAGGCCATGTGGCTGAGTGTGGACATGGGGTCAAGAGCTGGGAAATATGGATAGCTCCAAGCCAGGTTGTTGAACAAACCATTGTTATGGAAGGAAGCCTTGGTCCTGGAGTTGAAATTTTCAAGAAGGAATGGAGGGTTTGGGTTACGTCCTGAGCAGCGGTGGAGCTGGGGATGCAGAGATAGTGGTGGCAACAGAAAGTGGCCAACCAGGGCTGATACACTGGGAGAACCAAAGGTTCTCTGACCTCTGTAGGGTGGGGTGGGCTGAAAGGTGTCCACGACAACACCCATCATCTCATGCAATCCCCTGCAATACCATCAGCCCCATCTTATAAATGAGGAAACCTGGACTCAGAAAAGTTAAGTAACTTGGCCAAAGTCACACAGCATCAGAACAAGGCCTGAAGCCCAGGTCAGCCTTTTTGCTACACCAGGCAGACAGCTCAGCTGACCCTCCACACTGGCTTGCTGAACCAGATTCCCTGTATGTGCCAGTGACAGGGTCAGTTCTACAGTGAGAGCCTCCCAGGACCTCTGTGTCCGGAAGCCAAGGTTCAACAAGGCAGAGACGTGGAAGTGATACGTGTGTGAGGGTGGCGTCCAGGGCTCCAGCCTGGCTCTGCCATTTAGTTAGCTGTGTGGCTCTCCACCTATCTCTGGATCTTTCGCTCTTCTTTCTTTATTTGTGAAACTGGGATAACAACAGTCATCTCAAAGCATCTTGGAACTGATGAAAAGCATCAGTTACCTGAATAAAGGTAAGTCACCCAGCCCCACATTGGGCTGTGTGTGTTTATTGGAAGCCACTCTGCTCCAGGAAGAACTGAAGGCAGCAGTCTCTGTCTTGCCTTTACAGCTGCCCAACTTTATCAACACCACCCTTCCGCCACACGAGCAGGTCACGGCCCAGGAGATCGACAGCTACTTCCGCCAGGAGCTCATCTACAAGAGGAATGAGCGGATGGGGAAGAGGGTCATGACTCTTCTGCAGGAGAACGAAGACAAGATCTGCTTCTTTGCCTTCGGAGCAGGTTTGGGCCGGAGTGGGGAAGGGATTATTGGCCAAATCCTTAAGGGCTGGGAGGGTTGCTGGACCCTCTGCTGACCTCTACTTCATAAAGGGAAAAGTTGAGGTCCAGAATGAGCAGGAAAAGCCACATAGTATTCAGCAGAGCTGGGATCCAAAGCAGGTCCCCTGCTTCTGGTCAAGGGTTCTTTTGGGACAGTCCCCATGGACAAGGGCAGTGACCACTGCCAAAACCAGGATAACTTCTGTGGCTCCTTCATGCCCCAGGAGGCCATGCTAAGAGCCCAGGACTGAAGCCAGCTCCCAGTGTCCAGCCTAGGCTTGGGCCCACCCCTCAGAGCCAAGGCCAAGTCAGTGAGGGCCACGTGGCCCAGTGGGGAGAAGGCGGCTCTGGCGTCTCACAGCCCTGGCTCTAAATCCCAGCCCAACCCCCTCCAGACTGCATGGCTTCGGAGGGGACCTTCTCAAGGGCTCAAGTCCCTCTTCTATGAATGGGCAGTGATAACAATAATTATGTGATGAATTGAAAAGACCTACCTTGTACAATAGTTGCAAAGATTAGTACCACATAGTAGGAACTCAAAATGGCAGCCACAATGTTCAGCATCATTATGATGATAATTAATACAAATTTTATCATCACCATATGGACCATGACCTTGATGCTCCTCCTGGGGCTCTGGGAAGTCCAGACATGCAGGTACAAGTACAGGACTTGCTCAGCATCTCTCTCCCTGTGCCTCTCCTGCTTCTTCTCCCTCACTCTGTCTTCCTTTCTCCATGGCTGTCTCTCCTGATGACAGTGCTGTCCACCTTGGGACCAAGACACTGCATTTGCCTCCTTTATTTATCAGCTTTTGCTCCGGAGCTACAATGACAAACGTATCTCTTGCTCACATTGCTTGCAATTTGGGCTGAACGAATTCACCTCCTGTTTTGTGAGAATTAAATGAGGTGGCTGGCGGGCGTCACACTCGTGGGCATTGTGCTTACTGGCGCTGTCCTCTCTCTCCCCTCCCTTCCCTGCCCCGCTACCCACACACTGCCTGCCTGCGTCAGGCTGAGTTGGATCAAGCCGAGCAGCCTGTCTAACGCAGAAGGGCCTGTATGGACATCCTGATTTATAACAGGGCGTGTCCACTGTTGGAGGTCTGCCTCACCCACACCCCACTGTTCAACCCCAAATACTTCAAGGGCAACATCCAGGGTTTGTGTGTGTCTGCACCTGTCTTCCCTCCCCTTCAGCTCTCAGCACACCAGAGGCGTATGGGAGGGCCTCAGATACGCAGGACCTCTGGGACAGCCTCTATAAGACCACACCTGCAGCTGGACGGAGACTTCTGGGCTCCCGTTGCAGCTGTGCCACGGCCTGATGTGGCCTCTTCCCTCCCCTCTGGCAGCCTCAGTTCACTCATCTGAGCAGAAAGAGCCAGGGCTCACTTGGGCCGTCTACGATTCTAGGAGCTATTCAAACAGATTTCTGAAAAGAGCGGGATTCCTGTAGTGGTGGGAGGGGCTGCCTGAAGGAGCCAGTAGACGCAGGACTTCGACTGCAGGACACCTGCTGGGGACCTGGCATGAGTCAGAACAGATCTGGGGACCATGCATGGAAGCAAGTGCTCCCCAACCCGCACTCTCCCTCACTCATCATCCCAGCAGGCTCCCCAGACCTCACTCCTATGTGCATCTGGGCAGTGTATCCTGTGCTAAACCGGCCCACAGCTGACCACAAAATGGGCACCACTGGGAACTCAACTAGCCCCCAGGCTCCTCCCCTAACCTGAGACCCTAGAGAGCCCGGTCACTGAGGGAGGCCAGTAAGAGATCCAGAATTCTGCATGCTCTACCTGCCCCACCTGCTGCAGGGCTCAGGACCAGTCACCCAGGGGCTGGGGGTAGCTAATATCTGATTCTTCCTGTGGGTGTGGAAACAGGAGAGCCTAGAGACGAAAATCACAATGGCCCAGGCAACCACTGACACTGAAACCCCAAGTACACCGCAGCACAAATGTCCACTCAGGCACCAGGCCAGCACGCAGGCTTCCTACCCACCTCCAGTTTCTTCCCCATCTCTGAAATCCAGCTGATTTCTGGTCAGTTTTTATTTTTGTTTCTGTTTTTTTTTTAACATCTTTATGGGAGTATAATTACTTTACAATGTTGTGTTAGTTTCTGCTGTATAACAAAGTGAATCAGTTATATTTATACATATATCCCCATATCCCCTCACTCTTGCGTCTCCCTCCCACCCTCCCTATCCCACCCCTCTAGGTGGTCACAAAGAACTGAGCTGATCTCCCTCTGTGATGCAACTGCTTCCCACTAGCTATCTATTTTACATTTGGTAGTCTACATATGTCCATGGCACTCTCTCATATCATCCCAGCGTACCCTTCCCCCACCCTGTGTCCTCAAGTCCTTTCTCTACATTTACGTCTTTATTCCTGCCCTGCCCCTAGGTTCATAAGAACCATTTTTCTGTTTTAGATTCCATATACATCTGTTAACATATGGTATTTGTTTTTCTTCTTCTAATTTCCCTCACTCTGTATGACAGACTCTAGGTCCAACCACCTCACTACAAATAACTCAATTTTGTTTCTTTTTATGGCTGAGTAATATTCCATTGTATATATGTGCCACATCTTCTTTATCAGTTCATCTGTCGATGGACACTTAGGTTGCTTCCATGTCCTGGCTATTGTAAATAGAGCTGCAATGAACACTGCGGCACATGACTCTTTTTGAATTATGGTTTTCTCAAGGTATATGCCCAGTAGCGGGATTGCTGGGTCATATGGCAGTACTATTTTTAGTTTTTTAAGGAACCTCCATACTGTTCTCCACAGTGGCTGTATCAATTTACATTCCCACCAACAGTGCAGAAGGGTTCCCTTTTCTCCACACCCTCTCCAGCATTTATTGTTTGTAGATTTTTTGATGATGGCCATTCTGACTGGTGTGAGGTGATACCTCATTGTAGTTTTGATTTGCATTTCTCTAATGATTAGTGATGCTGAGCATCCTTTCAGGTGTTTGTTGGCAATCTGTATATCTTCTTTGGAGAAATGTCTATTTAGGTCTTCTGCCCATTTTTGGATTGGGCTGCTTTGTTTTTTTGATATTGAGCTGCATGAGCTGCTTGTATATTTTGAAGATTAATCCTTTGTCTGTTGCTTTGTCTGCAAATATTTTCTCCCATTCTGAGGGTTGTCTTTTCATCTTGTTTACGGTTTCCTTTGCTGTGCAAAAGCTTTTAAGTTTCATTAGGTCCCATGTGTTTATTTTTGTTTTTATTTCTATTTGTCTAGGAGGTGGGTCAAAAAGGATCTTGCTGTGATTTATGTCTTAGAGTGTTCTACCTATGTTTTCCTCTAAGAGTTTTATAGTGTCTGGCCTTACATTTAGGTCTTTAACCCATTTTGAGTTTATTTTTGTGTATGGTGTTAGGGAGTGTTCTAATTTCATTCTTTTACATGTAGCTGTCCAATTTTCCCAGCACCACTTATTGAAGAGGCTGTCTTTTCTCCTTTGTATATTCTTGCCTCTTTTATCAAAAATAAGGTGACCATATGTGCGTGGGTTTATCTCTGGGCTTTCTATCCTGTTCCATTGATCCATATTTCTGGTTTTGTGCCAGTACCATATTGTCTTGATTACTGTAGCTTTGTAATATAGTCTGAAGTCCAGGAACCTGATTCCTCCAGCTCCGTTTTTTCTTTCTTGAGATTGCTTTATCTATTCAGGGTCTTTTGTATTTCCATACAGATTGTGAAATTTTTTGTTCTAGTTCTGTAAAAAATGCCATTGGTCGTTTGATAGGGATTGCACTGAATCTGTAGATTGCTTTGGGTAGTATAGTCATTTTCACAATGTTGATTCTTCCAATCCAAGAACATGCAATATCTCTCCATCTGTTTGTGTCATCTTTAATTTCTTTCATCAGTGTCTTATAGTTTTCTGTATACAGGTCTTTTTTCTCTTTAGGTAGGTTTATTCCTAGGCATTTAATTCTTTTTGTTGTAATGGTAAATGGGAGTGTTTCCTTAATTTCTCTTTCAGATTTTTCATCATTAGTCTATAGGAATGCAAGAGATTTCTGTGCATTAATTTTGTATCCTGCTACTTTACCAAATTCATTGATTAGCTCCAGTAGTTTTCTGGTAGCATCTTTAGGATTCTCTATGTATAGTATCATGTCATCTGCAAACAGTGACAGCTTTACTTCTTTTCTGATTTGGATTCCTTTTATTTCCTTTTCTTCTCTGATTGCTGTGGCTAAAACTTCCAAAACTATGTTGGATAATCGTGGTGAGAGTGGGCAACCTTGTCTTGTTCCTGATCTTAAAGGAAATGGTTTCAGTTTTCACCATTGAGAATGATGTTGGCTGTGGGTTTGTCATATATGGCCTTTATTATGTTGAGGTAGGTTCCCGCTATGCCTACTTTCTGGACAGTTTTTATCATAAGTGGGTGTTGAATTTTGTCAAAAGCTTTTTCTGCATCTATTGAGGTGATCATATAGTTTTTCTCCTTCAGTTTGTTAATATGGTTTATCACATTGATTGATTTGCATATATTGAAGAATCCTTGCATTCCTGGGATAAACTCCACTTGATCGTGGTGTATGATCCTTTTAATGTGCTGTTGGATTCTGTTTGCTAGTATTTTGTTGTTAATTTTTGCATCTATGTTCATCAGTGATATTGGCCTCTAATTTTCTTTTTTTGTGACATCTTCATCTGGTTTTGGTATCAGGGTGATGGTGGCCTCATAGAATGAGTTTTGGAGTGTTCCTCTCTCTGCTATATTTTAGAAGAAGGATAGGTGTTAGCTCTTCTCTAAATGTTTGATAGAATTCACCTGTGAAGCCATCTGGTCCTGGGCTTTTGTTTGTTGGAAGATTTTTAATCACAGTTTCAATTTTAGTGCTTGTGATTGGTCTGTTTATATTTTCTATTCCTTTCTGGTTCAGTCTCGGAAGGTTGCGCTTTTCTAAGAATTGGTCCATTTCTTCCAGGTTGTCCATTTTATTGGCATATAATTGCTTGTAGTAACCTCTCATGATCTTTTGTATTTCTGCAGTGTCAGTTGTTACTTCTTTTTCATTTCTATTTCTGTTGATTTGAGTCTTCTCCCCTTTTTTCCTGCTGAGTCTGGCTAATGGTTTATGAATTCTTTTTGTCTTCTCAAGGAACCAGCTTTTAGTTTTACTCATCTTTGTTATTGTTTCCTTCATTTCTTTTTCATTTATTTCTGATTTGATCTTTATGATGTCTTTCCTTCTTCTAACTTTGGGGAGTTTTTTTGTTCTTCTTTCTCTAATTGCTTTAGGTATAAGGTTAGGTTGTTTATTTGAGATTTTTCTTGTTTCTTGAGGTAGGATTATATTGCTATAAACTTCTCTCTTAGAACTGCTTTTGCTGCATCCCATAGGTGTTGGGTTATCGTATTTTCATTGTCATTTGTTTCTAGGTATGTTTTGGTTTCCTCTTTGATTTCTTCAGTGATCTCTTGGTTGTTTAGTAGCTTATTATTTAGCCTCCTTGTGTTTGTATTTTTTACAGTTTTTTTTTTCCTGTAATTGATATCTAGTCTCATAGCGTTGTGGTTGGAAAAGATATTTTATATGATTTCAATTTTCTTAAATTTACCAAGGCTTGATTTGTGACCCACGATATGATCTATCCTGGAGAATGTTCCATGAGCACCTGAGAAGAAAGTGTATTCTGTTGTTTTTGGATGGAATGTCCTATAATATCAATTAAGTCCATCTTGTTTAATGTGTCATTTAAATCTTGTCTTTCCTTATTTATTTTCATTTTGCATGATCTGTCCATTGGTGAAAGTGGGGTGTTAAAGTTCCCTACTATGATTGTGTTACTGTCAATTTCCCCTTTCATGACTGTTAACATTTGCCTTATGTATTGAGGTGCTCCTGTGTTGGGTGCATAATTATTTACAATTGTTATATCTTCTTCTTGGATTGGTCCCTTGATCATTATGTAGTGTCCTTCTTTGTCTCTTGTAATAGTCTTTATGTGAAAGTCTATTTTGTCCAATACGAGAATTGCTACTCCAGCTTTCTTTTGATTTCCATTTACATGGAATATCTTTTTCCATCCCCTTGCTTTCAGGTTGTATGTGTCCCTAGGTCTGAAGTGGGTCTTTTGTAGACAGCATATATACAGGTCTTGTTTTTGTATCCATTCAGCCAGTCTATGTCTTTTAGTTGGAGCTTTAATCCATTTACATTTAAGGTAATTATCGATATGTATGTTCCTATTACCGTTTTCTTAATTGTTTTGGGTTTGTTTTTGTAGGTCTTTTCCTTCTCTTGTGTTTCCCTCTTAGAGAAGTTCCTTTAGCATTTGTTGTAAAGCTGGTTTGGTGGTGCTGAGTTCTCTCAGCTTTTGCTTGTCTGTAAAGGTTTTAATTTCTCCGTCGAATCTGAATGAGATCCTTGCTGAGTAGAGTAATCTTGGTTGTAGGTTTTTCCCTTTCATCGCTTTAAATATGTCCTGCCACTCCCTTCTGGCTTGCAGAGTTTCTACTGAACGATCAGCTGTTAACCTCATGGGGGTTCCCTTGTATGTTATTGGTTGCTTTTCCCTTGCTGCTTCTAATATTTTTTCTTTGTATTTAATTTTTGGTAGTTTGATTAATATGTGTCTTGGTGTGTTTCTCCTTGGATTTATCCTGTATGGGACTCTCTGCACTTCCACTTGATTGACTATTTCCTTTCCCATGTTAGGGAAGTTTTCAACTATAATCTCTTGAAATATTTTCTCAGACCCTTTCTTTTTCTCTTCTGCTTCTGGGACCCCTATAATTTAAATGTTGGTGCGTTTAATGTTGTCCCAGAGGTCTCTGAAACTGTCCTCAATTCTTTTCATTCTTTTCTCTTTATTCTGCTTGGCAGTCGTTATTTCCACTATTTTATCTTCCAGGTCACTTATCCGTTCTTCTGCCTCAGTTATTCTGCTATTGATCCCTTCTAGAGAATTTTTAATTTCATTTATTATGTTGTTCATCATTGTTTGTTTACTCTTTAGTTCTTCTAGGTCCTTGTTAAGTATTTCTTCTGTTTTCTCTGTTCTATTTCCAAGATTTTGTGTCATGTTTACTATCATTACTCTGAATTCTTTTTCAGGTAGACTGCTTATTTCCTCTTCATTTGTTTGGTCTGGTGGGTTTTTACCTTGCTCCTTCATCTGCTGTGTGTTTTTCTGTCTTCTCATTTTGCTTAACTTACTGTGTTTGAGGTCTCCTTTTCGCAGGCTGCCGGTTCATAGTTCCTGTTGTTTTTGGTGTCTGCCCCCAGTGGGTGAGGTTGGTTCAGTGGCTTGTGTAGCCTTCCTGGTGGGGGGGGAGACTGATGCCGGTGTTCTGGTGGGTGGGGCTGGATCTTGTCTTTCTGGTGGGCAGGGTCACGTCGGTGATGTGTTTTGGGGTGTCTGTGAATTTATTATGATTTTAGACAGCCTCTCTGCTAATGGGTGGGGTTGTGTCCCTGTCTTGCTAGTTGTTTGGCATAGGGCGTCCAGCACTGGTAGTTTGCTGGACGTTGGATGGAGCTGGGTCTTAGCGTTGAGATGGAGATCTCTGGGAGAGCTCTCGCAGATTGATATTATGTGGAGCCGGGAGGTCTCTGGTGATCCAATGTCCTGAACTCGGCTCTCCCACCTCAGAGGCTCAGGTCTGACACCAGGCCGGAGCACCAAGACCCTGTCAGCCACACGGCATCCTGGAGCTCAAAACTCCAAAATGGATTTCACTGGGCTGAAATCAAGATGTTGACAGGATCATGGTTGTTCTGGAGGTTCTGACGAATCAACTAGCCCTGAAAATGGATGGCGCTGGAGCATGGGGCCCAGATCCACCATCGCTCGTGGTCAGAAAGCGTGGGCCTGGTCAGTTTTTTTGACAGACCACCAAAAAGACCTCACCCCTGTCTACTCTGTCCATCCCCACTGCCACTGTCCTGGTCCAAGCCTCCATCAGCTCCAGCCTCCTGGTCCTCTCCCCACTTCCAGGCTGCTCCCCACAGTGGAGCCAGTGCAGGGTGCTGGCTCTGTCTCCTGACAGCATCCTGAGTTCCAGGAAGGCAGGCTTCACTTCATCATGCCTGTGTTTTTCAGTCATGTGTAATATGTTTCGAGCTCAGTGAAAGTATGAAAGAATGAATGAGTGAAGGAAGGAACAGATGAATGAATGTTGACCAGATCCTCCAATCCTGGTCTCCTGCCCTGGAGAGCTTAGAACAGCCCAGCAGTAAAGTGAGGGCAATGGGAGCGCCACCTTGGCTCTTAGAGACCCTCTGTCCTATAGCAACAGGCCCGGGGCTGTGGGCACATCTTGCCAGAAGCTGCCACTTCTGGCTCAGCAACACCTGGAGCAAATGGCCTGCTCGGTGCTGCAAATCTACCCTCAACCTGAGAATTTCAAAGCTGGACTCAGCCTCCAATCTCGAGCCTGCCCACCTCATCATAGCCATGGGCTGACTGAGTTCCACAGACACCAGGATGTGGGTGAAGCTCATGGAGAGTTGGGGACAGAGCCAGGACTGGTCCCCGGGCCCAGAGCTGTGGTCAGGGGCTCTGTTCTCACGTGCAGTCAGGGAGCCAGCTGAGAGGACCTGTAACAGTGTGTCAGCATGGGACACATCCACACACAACTCGTGGTGATGGAAGTTCACGCCTGCCTTGCTGTGTCCTTATGGCCACATACCTCCTGAGTCCCACATCCAAAGTCAGGCTGAGGACATACATGCAGGGACAGGCCCAGCACCCTTCGGCAGCATGCGACCTACAGACGCACCGGCTCCATGGCACACGTTCCCATCTGGGTGTCTTTTCCAGCTCAGGCCTTCCCAGACCCCCAAGCACTGGGGACCTGAGTCAGCCTGACTCGTTGCCCATCCCCTGTCTGGCCCTCAAAGAAGGCACTGTGGGATGGAGGGAGGGTCTGTGTCCCTGGAAATACACCTCGCCATCCCCCAGAGGGTGTCTGTTCGTGCAACAGTCTCTCAGATCTATTTTCATGAATGTCTCTAGGAAATAGCTTAGGACACAAAAATATGATTATAAGACTCCCAGCCACCCACAGCCTGGCCTTGCCTATCCTGTCATTCTGTAGCCTGAGGTTCTGCCATTTTACAGCAGACCAGCCTCAGGCTCACTAGGGTGAGGGAGAGAAAGAGCCTCCACCTGCCTGGCCACCCCCCGTGCCTATCCAGATCCTTCCCCAGCCCACCCCTGCTCCAGAACCCCTTCCTGAGAGTCCACAGACTGGGATTCCCAGTGCTGCAGGCTGACTGGCCCCTCCTCTGCTCTTCTCTACAGGGAGATTTGATGCAAAGAGTCAGAGCTTTGGAGTCAGGATGCCTGGGTATAAAGCCGGGCTCCATCACTGTTAATTAAGAGAGTTTGGGAAAGCCATTTCACCTCCAAGGACCTCAGTCTCTCATCTGTAAAATGGGGATAATACACCTGCCTCATCAGACTGTGCTAGATGTACTTTAGATAATAGCATTACACTCTCTACTGTGGTGGAGGGATCCCTATCATAGAGACCCTCCTGTGGGCCAGCCACCATTCCAGGCTCTGAGATTACATTACCTCTGATCTTCACAATAAGCCCACGAGAAGGGGGTTATTATACTCATTTTGCAGATGAAAACTAAGGCCCAGAGCAGATGAATGGCTTCCTCAAGGCCTTGCAGGCAAACCTTCAACTTGAATCCTGGCCTCTTGGGTCCTAGTCCTGGCCATTTCCCCCCGTACATGGTGCCCTTGCTGTATACTTCCAGAAAGGCTGACGATTTTGTAGGAGAGTGTCTTTTTAGCTGGTACATCCCACAGAAGAGAACTCTCCTTAGCGTTTGGGATGTTTCTGTATGCAGGAGCTGTTTGACCTCTTCTGGAAGTTATTCAGCAGGTTCCAGGGCAGTTGGGGTGTGAACATGTGTGACAACTCTGAGCAGGCCTGGGTGACAGCTGGGGACCCAGATGGAAACCCTGCCTCCTTGTGAGGTGACTGTGGCCAGTGTGCAAACCTGGATGTTCTGGAAGGAGCTAGGCCACTGCCATGGAGGGGTGCACCAGCCCAGGGTTAGGGGAGGGCTGATTCCCAGCTGCCAGGCCCGTGCAGTTTGACAAGCTGAGCCTACATGTCCTCAGAGATCTTAAGTGTGTCCTCGGATTTCCTCTGGCCTACAAATAACTGAGAAAAATAAGTACAAGATGGTGAATTTTTTTATTAATGAAGTGTATTAAATTTACAGGCTTATATTCTGAAATTATCTTCTTTCTACTGTGTTTGAAGTTAAACATCTTTCGCTTTCAAAAGAAAATAGTGGTGATATGAGACAAACAGGGCTCTCAAAGCCCTTATTTAGCAAAATTAAAAGTTGGTAACTGTATTGTTTCTCCCACCCACCCGCCTTCTCTTCAGATAGGAGAGAATCGAGCAAGCCTAAAACATGATGGAAAGCGTACAATAGGAGGGGTGAGGCCAATGATACAGGAGAGAAATTGGGAAAAATGATGAGCCCAAGTTTCCAAGAAGTCAGGAAAAGTGGGGGGCAGAGCTCAGGTAGAGGATATGGCCTTGGATAGAAAAGGGCACTTCCTCACCTATAGTTGGAGAAGGGAGAAGGCTGGCAGGAAGGTAATTTGGTGGTGGAAAGGTGACCTGACGGCTTCTAATCAGAGCTCCACTCTGTAAAGTAGAAGTTGAAGTCATGTGCAGAGAAAGAGGGGGCTGGGAGCTGGTTCTTGGTTTGAAGACAGGAGAACATTTGACGTAAATGTAAGACAGATTGGCCACTCTCCGTCCCAGGCACTAGAAGAAAATTACAGTTTTGCCCCTAGGTCAAGGGAACTGGGGCTTTCTCAGGTTGCGTTCACTTGTTCAGCCATCCTGAGATCTGGAACAGAAGGCATAATGCGGGGGCTGGCTGAGCTGGGTTGGAGACACGAGCCAGATTCAAGGGTAGACCAGTTAGCCTGCAGGGCCCATTCATTCTGAACTCTGAGACCAACTGGTATATTCTGTAACCCCAGTGTGCTACAGTCTGAATATAATCCTAACTTCTGACCTTACAAAGTCCTTTGACCCTAACAGCCTGTTGTTCTAAGACTGTGTGGTTCTGCTATCCCAGCCTTCCATCATCATAGAATTCTAACCCTCTAGCAGAGTTGGCTTCAGTCTCTCTTGGATTCCTTGGGAGGGGTATGGAGCTAAGAGCCCGCTAGGGCCTGGAAATTCCTCCACATAGGATTGCTGCCACCTGTCCCCCACACCACCCACCCACAGGAAGCAGAAGTCCAAGCATAAAGCAGGATTTGACGAGTTACAAGCCAGGCTGTGTGAGCATCGGAGACAGAGTTGCTGTAGCTGTTACCCCGAGCACCCGCACATCCAGCACACCCGGCCTCCAGGCTGTGCCAGCCTCTCTTGAGCCCCAGCTGAAGAGCCACAGGCCCATAATCAGGAACACGCCTGTGGGGCTGGGACACAGAAGTCGACTCATGGTGAAGACCCGGGCTTGAGAGAAGGGCGAGATAGAAGCCTGACACACGGAACGCCAGTAACATTTAAAAAATAATAACAGCGGGCTTCCCTGGGGGCGCAGTGGTTGAGAGTCCGCCTGCCGATGCAGGGGACGCGGGTTCGTGCCCCGGTCCGGAAGGATCCCACATGCCGCGGAGCGGCTGGGCCCGTGAGCCATGGCCGCTGAGCCTGCGCATCCGGAGCCTGTGCTCCGCAACGGGAGAGGCCACAACAGTGAGAGGCCCGCGTACTGCAAAAAAAAATAAAATAAAATAACAGCAGCAATTGCTCCTTGGAGAGTGGGCACTATCCTGCTTGAAGAACACCCATATCCACCAGCTTACGTGGCTTTCACGTACTCAGTGCCTCCTGGAGGAAGACAGGATGGGATTTATGATTCCATTTGGCAGATGGGTAAATCAAGGTGGAGATGGGAAGTGAGAGAATCTTAGAACTGGAGTGGAACAATGGTCAACACTAATTAGACCATTCTTTCTGATGCCCATCTCCCTAAAAGGCCATCCAGCTGCTACTTGGGCCCTCTGTTTTCCTGAGAATGACCTTCGCCTCTCCTGCCTGGGCCTTCTGTGACCTCTTCTCTGGGATCCCATAGTCCCACAGGATTTCCCTATCACAGCTCTGCTCATGCTGAGCACATTTGTCACCTCCTAGTCTAGGAAGGGGAGGGTAGGTCAGAGAATACTTCCTGGAGGAGGTGAGAATTGGTTGGTTGAAACTTCCCTGATGCATGTCCAGCTGCCTTCCAATTCCTCTCCTCAGCCCCACAGTCCTCAGGGCAAGACCCCAGCCACCTCCTTCCCCCGCTGGTTCTCCACTCGGGGGCCTCAGGAACAAAAATTCCTCAGAGCTCATGGATGAGGACAGAAGAGCAGCCACAGCCCATCTAGGGCCCTGGTAACCTTAGAAACAAGGGACCCAACAAATAGCACATGCCCAGCCACTTTCTCTCCTCCCGGGCAAATGCCCATGGCCTGCCATTCTCCCCACTTTGGAACATGAGGCCACAGCGTCCAGAAGTGTTTCAGAGTTTTCTGATGGTGTTTCAAAGGGCCCGGCCGCTCCACCATGTACACATCTGGCAGCTGGCACGCCTGCTCCAGGCTGAGATCCTTGGCCCGAGTCACTCTTCCTGTTTCAGCTCAGAGCATCCAGCCAGCCAGAGGAACATCCCATCTGCTAGCTTGTCCCTAACTGGAGCCAGCCCTGCCCTCTGGACCAGGTTGGACCTCTGTCTATGAGCTAGGGCATCTGGAATGTCAGCTAAGGGTTCAGCACTCTTGCTGGGCATGTGGGGAAGGCAGGGGGAGGAGAGACTGTCCTAGATGAAAGGCATGGGCTTCGGATCCTGACTGCCTGTGTGAGGACCTCAGCGCCTGTCCTTGTAGGAAGGAGCCTGGGCAGACCAGGTACTTGGCTTCTCTCGGCCCTCAGAGTCCCGCTAAGAGGAGCCTGGCGTCAGTGGGCAGCACATGTGCAGCTCAGGCCTGGTGCACGTGAGCTCTTGCGCTGTCAGTATTATTTCAGAGCCCACGGTCCTCCAAGAACAGGACTCCCACCCAGGGGAGAGCAGGGCTGTCCAGGGGATGGGCCAGAAGTGCTCGGTGGCCTCTGAGGACCCAGCTGGGACCCCCTGCAGGGAGACCCCCACGGCCAGTCTCAGCTCCAAGGGACAGTGAGGCTCAGGACGTTGGGCTCCGTCCCTGCCTGCATGGTTGGCCAACAGGGTGCTCTCCTGGGCTGCTGGATGCTGACATTCTGGGAAAGGAGCCTCTGGATGTTATAAAGAGTGGTAACCCTGACCGCAGCGAGCCCTGCACTGGGCGCTGCCCCCTGCAGTTCACAGAGCCCATCACAGGCTCCGTCTCCAGGGCTCACCCCACAGTGCCTCAGGCTGACCTCAGATCACTCTGCGAAGTCACTGCCTGCGTCTGGGGTGCTGTCAGACCCCAGGAGGGAAAGGCCCAACGTCTGACCTATCTCAGGGTCTCCAGGGCTTGGCACGTGCCCGACACGTAGGAGGTCCCAGTGAAGGCTTGTGGAGGAGGCTCTGCGCCTCCAGGCCCGTAGGGTACAGGTTCCTCAAAACCCCTAGGGCTTATGTCCTCATTGTGGGACAAGGGCAGGGCCCCAGGAGGAGGCTGACCCCCTAGTCTATGTCCTGTCCCTTCCTCTTCAGCCCCGTAGCCCCGGCGTCCCTCCCTCACTGCATAGCTCACACTGCCCTGTAATTGTTTGCGTGTCTGTCTCGCCTCCACCCTGTGATATCCTCCAAGGTGGGGACCATGTGTCTCAGCTTCTGGCACAAAACTGGGTACAGGGGAGACCATCTCAGTCCTTGCTGAACTGAAAAGACCCCAGTCCAGCCCTGCCTGGCCTGCAGAGCAGGAGAAAGAAAGCTCGGCTCTGCCAGTTTCCCAGACGGACCCTCCTTGGGAGGCTCGAAGCCCCGAGGTACCCCCAATTCTCCATCCACCTGTCCGTCTGTCTAGCTCTTCTGTCACACTTCCTCTGGTAAATAGACACCACTGTTGCTTGATACCTGGCGGCTGATCCTGGCAGCGAGAGTAACACTTGATAGTTCCCTTTGCATTAATTTCAGACGGAACATAAATATGGGCTTGGACGCCCTCTTCCAGGAAGAGAAAACTGGAAACCCATTGAACTCACTGGAGAGAAAACATGTGTGCTGGCCGAGGGGAGCCCTTGTTACTTTGGAACTTTTGTGGGAACATCTGGTTCTCCCCTCCTCCCCTCCACCAAGCTCCCCAATACTGTCTTGAAATTGCCCTGTTAATTAGCATATTCTTCGAGCTGAATACTCACACACTTTCCTCTCTGATCTGGTGAAACCTGGAGGGGACACATGTTTCTGACGATTCACTGCCCCCAAAATGTGAGCTCAGGATCCCTCGCAGCCGCCAGTACTTCAAAGTAGATGTACTGGCCATGCAGCCAACTAGGACATCTCTGGATGGAAGCCCAAGCTTTGCCTTTTACCGGCTGTGTGACCTTGAGCAAGTCCCGTCCTCTCGCTGAGCTCCAGTTCCCTCATCTGTAAACTGGGAGTACTTGGAAATGCTTTTGTGTAGATGAAATGAAATAATATTTGAAAAGCATCTTGTGCCCAGGAGACTCACTGAGGCGGAGTTTGCCTTCAGGTTGTCACATGATAGAATCACAGAGGTGGGAGGACCCATGAGACCTTTGTAGGGAAACTGGGACAGAGAGGGGAAGGAGACTGCCTGAGGTCACACAGCTGGTTGGCTGTCGAGCCAGGTTTTCTGTCCTAACCTCAGGACAGGATTCTTAGCTCTGTCCTACCCTGCCTTTTATGTCGGAGGGTAATTGGGGGCTGTTGGGCTATGCCCAGCTGATGGGTAGGGACTAGACCCAGCCTATGCTCTGCTCACTGAGCCTTGTGCCCTAGCACAGGCCTGCTTGTGCCTGGAAGAAGGGGAGCCTTTGTCTCTGCACTAAAACATCATGGGGCTCTGCTCACTCAGACCAGGACACCTTCCCTGCCTGTATACGATGTCCCTTAAGTGGCACTCTGGCTTGCGTGGTCAGGGGACACAATCACCAAACCGGCCTTACAATTTGTCAAACCTATAATCCTCCTCCAGGCCCTTGCTCCTCCCCTTGCCTGTTGCCCAACTCCCCCCTCCCCAATATATCTGCTTGAATCCACCCTTTCTGGACCCCTCTTCCAGGAAGCCTTCCTTGGTGTCTTTGGTGTATGGATCTCTCCTCCGTGCCCTTTGTTTTTTTTTCTGGGTTCTCTTTCTCCTCTCTCCTCTTTCTCCCTCCTCTCTTTCCCTCTTTATCTCTGTCTCCTTGTATCTCTTTCTCTCTGTCCCGACATCTCTCCTTTTCCTTCTCTCCTTACTGTTGCCTCTGTGTCTCTGTGTCTGCAGCAGCCTGTCTCCCAGACCCTGTCACCTCCTCTCTTCTTTCTTCTCTCTGTCTCCCTGTGTTCTGGAGCTCTCTCCCCCTCCCTGTCTGTCTCTGAGCATCTCTCCTTTCTCTGCCTCTCTCCGGGTGTCCCTCTCTCCCACTCTGTGGCTCTGTGTGACCCGCCCCCACTGTCCTCCCTCTCTTCCCTCCTCTCCTGGTCCACACGGCCTCAGCAGATGAAATGGGACGTTCCTTCCTGAAGACAGCTGGCCAGAGAGCAGCCGTCAGTGCTGGAAGGAGCTGCTGAACAGTGGCCAGGAGACGCCGGGAGCCTGGGCAATTGCTAAGCTCTGACACTGAGGGGCCCCTTTGGAAACTTTCCACACCGTACCTGCAGGTTCCAGGATGGATGTGGTGTCTTTTTTGGGGATTTGTGACCTTGGAGGCAAGCCCAAGCCCTGTCTGCCAGCCCCTGGGAATGACATGCACTGGGCCCTGACTCCAGGGCTGCTCTGACAGCCAAGCTCCTGAGATTGGTGGGATCTGCAGGAGGATCACCCAGGGGTTGGGCCACAGCTATGAGGGGAAGGGGTCCTCAAGCTCAAGTCTCCTGGGGGTAAGACGAGATCATGGAAAGGACAGGGAGTAACAGATTCTGTCATTCATTCATTCAACAAACATTCATGGAGCCACCACCCTGTGCCAGACTTGATCTGGATCAGGCGTGGCCCCTGCCCTTGAAAAGCTGTTGGTCTCCCCTCAAGTGGCTTGTTGGGGACACATTCTGACAGAGGCAGCTCCAGGGTGTGGGGAGCTCATTCCAGCCGTGGTGAAGAGGGTGAACCAGAGAGAGCAAGGAGGCTGCTGTCTGCAGTGATTCAGGCAGAAGGTGATGATGACCTGGGCCAGGGTCAAGCATGGTTAGGAGGTAAAATCCAGAGTATTCTGGTGACCGAATGGATGAGGATGAGGAGAGGGAAGGAAGAGTGAAGACGGGCCCATCTGACTTGGATGGTGGAACTCAGCTGAGACACATCCAGGAGAGGAGGGGGAGGCTCTGGAGGATGTTGGGTGGAGATGCCCAGGAGGCTGCCGGACAAATGGGTCTGGGCTACGGCAGCAGGTCCAGAGGGGTAACTGAAACCATATGAATGGATGCATTCACATTCCACGGATTGTGAATAGAGTGAGAAGAAAAGAAGGCTGTGGAAAGGGTTCCCAGGGACACCCACATTTATCGGGCAAGGGAAAGAGGAACCTACGAGCAGGACAGAGAGGGAGCAGTGAGAGGAGCACGAGGAAAACAGCACAGAACGGTGTCGTGGGGTCCTGAGAAAAACAAGCCCCAAAGAGGGCAAAGAGGGGGTCGCGATGGGAGCCTGGTCTCGGGAGTGAGGGCTTGCTCTGGACAGTCCTGGGGCAGGAACCCCATGGGAGGGGCCTCCCACAGGAGCTGCCCCTCGCAGGGGGCGGACACCTCCCCACCCTGGAGGGAAGGAGGTGAAGGCCAGTGTGGCTTAGAGAAGGAGGGGATAGGAATTTGGAAAAATCATTGCTGATTGCTTCTCATTTCTCCAAGTATCTAAAGTCTTCTGTTTAGGGTCTTAAAATACACAGTAAGGGGGCCTCCCTGGTGGCGCAGTGGTTGAGAGTCCGCCTGCCGATGCAGGGGATACGGGTTCGTGCCCCGGTCTGGGAGGATCCCATATGCCGCGGAGCGGCTGGGCCCGTGAGCCATGGCCGCTGGGCCTGCGCGTCCGGAGCCTGTGCTCCGCAACGGGGGAGGCCACGACAGTGAGAGGCCCGCATACCGCAAAAAAAAAAATAAAATAAAATAAAATAAAATACACAGTAAGGACCTGGAACCACTGGCCCTTACTGTAGTTGAGGGAAAGGGCAGGGTGCAGACCAGACACTGAAACATTGCCAGGCAGTGCTCAAGGTCCGGCCGGCATCCTGTAAGGCTTGGGCTCCTCCGAATGCCCCCTTTGCCAGCTCCAGGAATACTCCTTTTAGAGCGGCCACACGGCCATCAGTAAATATTCGTGCTACTCCGGTATAGCCTGAGGTGGCCTGTTTTCCCTCCGGCTCTTAAAATCTTCTGCGTGGACCACTGCTGGGCCTGGAGGCCCCTGTCTTTAAATGGGTCTCCATGGAGGCCAGGAAGGAATTGCTTTGCTGCCAGGAGTGCATTCCAAGAGCTGTGGGCAGGGAGTTCCTGCAGCCTGTGCGCTGGAGGCCACCATGCCCAGTTCCAGCCTGATCAGTTCGGGGGGCAGGCAAGAGTGGGGTCGACTCCGTGGCCACAGCCAGGGATGGCTCAGCCCCTCAACTCAAGTGTGCATGCTGGGCTTTTCCAAAGGACGTTCACTCCTCCTGCCTCGTTAGGACCTTACAGCCTCCCCAAGGAGGCAGCCACAGGGATCCAGGCCCATTTTACACACAGGGAAACTGAGGCTGGCAGCAGGGCAGCTGATTGCTCAGGATCACGTACGGGAGACTCAGAGCCTTGGCAGAAAGGTCTTCCATCCTCTACAGCACTGGGTCAGGGCCAGAGCTGCAAGGGCATTGTCTGTGTGTCTTCTGCAGCTGGCTTCCCAGGTGAGCCTCACTGACCTCACAGTCTTTGCACATGCTGTTCGCCCTACCTAGAACACTCCCCACCCCACCCTGTGCCACCCCACTCTCATCCTCACCTAGTTAACTCGGATCCCATCCCTCAGCTAGGGATGCCTCCTCCAGGAAGTCTACCCTGCCCCCAGGTTAGATTAGCAACCTCCTGTGCACGCTCACCACCTTGTGTGCTTCCCTCAGCATATACTTACCCTGGATCAAAAGACCTTGATTCTCAAGACCGTGAGTGCCTAGAACAAGCCCCTACCTGTTCATCACCATCCAGCACTGGATAGGCACTCCATCAGTGTTTGTCAGATAAATACAATAAATAGTTAGAGAAAAAGGAGGGAGAGGAGGAGGGAGTGAGGGAAGGAGAGTACAATTTCATAAGGGTCTCTGGAGTCAAACTAATGCCTTCCCCATGAATGTGAGAGCGAGGGGAGCCCATGGTGCAGCCCATTCCCTCCCTGTACACAGAGAGACACCAAGAGCATACAGGCGTAATGGGTTTGCCCAAGGTCTCAGAGCAGGTGTGGTGGGTTCTAGTCCAAGTCTCCCGTTCCCAGACCTGTGATTTTTTTTGCAGTGATCCAGAGGTGGGATTTCAGGGACTGTGGCAGGCCACCGAGAGAGAGACTGTTGGGTGGGGGACTTGTTGGGGAGTCTTGAAACCAGCCCAGAGGTGTGCAGGGCTGGGCGGCAGCGGGCTGTGGGGTTCACCCCCCTGTTCCAGCCGCTGTGCACTCCCAGCCTCACTTCCTCTGCGCCAGAGCCTCTCCACTCCTCAAAAGCTCGTCCACCTCCCTGGGGCTGTCAACATGCTGACCTTCCAGCTTCCCACCTGTCACCACCCGTCACAGGCAATTAGAATAATAGTGCAGGAATTTCCCCCCAGGTTCTGGGATGAATGGTGAGCAGGAGGGGAGCGAACTGCCCATGGGAGTGGGGCTGCAGGGAAGGACACAGGCTGGGAGGGCGCAGGGGCCACCACCACCCTGCCCACATTGAACGAGTGGGGAGACTGAGGCCCAGCGAGGAGGAGGGGCTTTGCCTGGGGCTGACTCCCAACAGCGACTGGCCTCGCGAGGAGTCTCCCTAACCAGAGCCTGGGAGAGCTTCCACCGTGTTCTCAGACCTCGAGCCTGCGTCCAGCCAGAGGGCGTGCCTGGTCTCATCTGGGGCTGTGGACCAAATGATTCATTTCTATATGCTCAGTGTCTAGCCCAGGGCTGGCCGCAGAGCAAACGCATCATAAATGTCTGTTGAATGAATGGTGAGTGGTGGAGAGTGAGATGGAGACCAGCCCCCTCCGCACCCCACACAGGGTTCTATTACTCCTTCCCCAGAATCTTACACCTCATTGTGTCCTCAGGGCCCGCCCCAGGGCCTGGGTCAAGTGTGTGATCCATAAATGTTGGATAGATGGTGAACAAATGAATCTTCAAAGTCTTAGATCCAGCCAACACATACTGAGCATGTGTGGGGCAGTAGCCATGCCGTCTCTGCCCCATGGAGCCTGGTGAGGAGATAGACATGCCCACACAGAACCCCATTCCCATGCTAAGGCAGGGAGCCTCAAGTTGCTTGCTGGTGGAACTGACAAAGATGAGCCATAGACCTCAGAGCTGGACCTTGTCTGACTACTGGAGGTTGTCCCTGCCTGGACAGTCCAGGGCTGGGGTCAGCTTGATGGTGTGGGGCACAGTGATGCAACTGTAAATAAACACTGAGCCTTTGCTGCATGCCAGCCACTGTTCCTGGAGTCCTCACAACAGCCCTAGAGACTGCTAATACAGTCATTCCCACTTTACAGATGGGAAAACTGAGGCACAGGGTGGTACAACCAATGAGCAGCACAGCCAGGATTTGGACCCAGGCAGGGTGGCACTGGCCCATCTTCCAGCTACACCATACTGCCTTTCAGGGAGGCCTGCCCTTGACTTTGGTGTAGGTCGTTGTCCTGAGGCTGTCCCCAGTTGCTGATGACCTGCTATGTGGCTGAGCCCACTTTGTCTCTTGTGTTCCAGGTCACTTTCTGGGGAACAACACAGTCATCGACGTCCTTCGGCAGGCAGGGTTGGAGGTGGAGCACACGCCCGCAGGACAAACCATCCACAGGTAAGCAGCTGGGACATCTGGGGGCGTGGGACTTGCTTGCCCACTGCTGCTGGCCCACGGGCCCTACTGACCATGTGCTATATGGCAGGCTGCACCCTGCCTTCCCACTCAGGCCTGCAGGGCAGAGTCTTGAAGGAGCCTCTGGTGAGATGGGGCCTCCTAATGACTGGCCTTCGCCAGGCACCCACGAGTGGGGGCTAGGCTGGAGGTGGGGAGACCGGGAAGGAGCTTGGTGTGCAATAGTGGCAGGAGGTCAGGGCGGTGGGAAAGCAGTGAAGGTGGGAATGGGAGGAGCATTAAGTTTTGAGAGATGTTCAAGATTTAGAGACTGGCGATCGGTGGGGTGCAAGGGCTCTGTAGGACTCCCGGGTTGCTGCCTAGAGGACCTGGTGGATGCCCAGGCCCTGAATCGAGATGGGGCCATGTTTAGGGCGAGCCCTGGCTAGGCCTCTTCCCTGTGTCCCAGCCCTGCCCACACCTGGTCCTCACCTTCCTCTGACCACACCTTCTCATTGTTGCCTCTTGGCAGCAATTCCCTCACCTGACTTTCTTGCCAGGGCACACTTGCTCCGCCCAAAGAGCCATATAGGGCATCCAGTGGCCATCCTCTCTTCCTGTGTGGATTTTCTGTCCCCCTCAGGCTGGAAGCTGCCTGAGGGCAGAGGCCAGCTGGGTTCACCTGTGGTCCACAGTGCCAGCACCAGGCCGGGCACGGAGAGGTGTCGGCATGTGCTGGGCAGCCCTAGAAGACAACAGAATCCTGAGACCCGGGGCTTCCATGCACCTTGTGCACCAACCTGTGCAGGAACCTTCCTCACAGGGATGGCCAGAGTGTGATTTTGGCCCCTGTCCGTGATGTTATAAAATCCAGAGTCCAAAAGAAGCTTGAATAATCATAGCTAATGTTTATTGACTATTCACTGTGTGTTGGGCTCTAAGCGCTTTTAACTCATTAAATCCTCACAACAACCCCGTGAGGCAGGAACTGTGAGTATCCCCACCTTAAAATTGAGGAACCTGAGGCCCAGGGAGGTGAAGCCACTTGCAGAAGGACACACAGCTCGTGTTAATGGTAGTCTAGCTCTAGGGCCTTCCTTAGGTCCTCACCACAACCTGTACTGCCTCAGGGGCTGGGGGCGAGGCTCAGGGGTGGGAGTGCTCAGAAATGATTGCAGCCTTGCTCTTCACTCTGCAAAGATGAGGCCTGGGGCCTTGAGCCTCTGGTCTCCCAGCTCCAGGCTGATGCCCTCCCCCGTCTCTATGGCACTTCTGGAGGAACTTATAAACACTCTCACCTCGGACTCCTCCTTCTTCTCATCTTCTGAGTCAGCCTGACCAGACCGCCCTTCCTGACCACTGGAGCCCAGCACAGATCAGTTTGTACTGGGCCAAGGGTAGGCGTGAGTTGGAGGAATGAGGGACCCAAGGTAGCCTCGGGGACAAGGCCTTCCTCAGGCTCCTCCTCACAGCCCCAAGGACCTCCACCTCAAAGCTCATTGTGTGGGTCCGGACAGCGCGGGGGGCGGGCAGGCCTGTGAGGCTGCCTCGGCTCCTATTCATCTCAGAGCCCAGGCATTAGAACAGGTATCCCCCCACTCCCCGCAGGCCCCGCTCTCAGCCTGAGTCTCCGAGTGCAAGCTGAAGTCCTGTGGGTGGGGTGAGGGGGGCGGGGATGCCGAGGAGGCCCCAACAATAAAAGCCATCATCAGCCACAGGTGCTTCCTGGATCCGTCTTTTTGTCTGCCTGTTTTGAATTATCTCCCCAGCAGCTGCGGCATCTCCCGGACTCTGGGAATCTGGGGTTGCCGTGGGGGCTGGAGGAGGACAGGCTGAGCTGATGGCCTTCTGTCCTTCAAGGAGAGAGAAGCCCCTCACCCCATCGTGCACGCGGGAGCGGAGTCGGGGGACAGCCTCCCTTGGGCGCCGGCTTGCCTTTACAATTCTCGGGACCAGGACCAACTTCCCCCAGGGTCAGATGTCCCCAGAAGGAATTCCGTTTGGACCACAGAGAGGGAAGAATAAAAGGGAGAGGAGCAGAGGGTGTTCCCAGGCTGAGGGGTGTCTGCGCACCGCTGTATGGAATGTGGAGTCCACGCCACACACTTAATCGCACGTCAGTGCCTGCTGCAGACAGCTCCGTTTGCTCGAGGGTGACATTAAAGAGAGGCCGGTTCTGTGCCAGGCACTATGTTAAGACCTCGTCTCTTCCATCCTCATGACAATCCTATGAAGTGAGTAGTATTAACTCCGTTTATAGCCAGCTGTTTCTTGGACACTTGTGTCCCTGCCCTTAGTCAGGTAGCCTGGAAGGTGCGGAACCAGGATGTGAACCCGTGTCTGTCTGCCTCCACCTTGAGTTCGACCCTGCTCAACACTGTCCTGCCTCCCCTGGAAAGGTGCTCAGGAGACCAGTGTTGAATGCATGAGTGGATGGCTGGACGAACGGCACAGCAATAATGTTAATATATCATATTTAAGGAAGTTAATTACTGAAATGTTTCAGCTGCTATTTGCCAGCCACCGTTCTGAGTGCTTTGCCTGTGTTAACTCACAAAATCATCGTGATGCCGCTAGGAAGTACCAGCTGTAATATCCCCATTTTCCAGAGCAGGAGACTGAGGCACAACACAGGGAAGTTGGGTAACTCGCCTCAAGTCCCTCAGCCAGAGCTTGTTGAACGAGCAAGGCCCTGACCAAGATCAGATATGCTCCCAGAAACTTGCCCAGGGCTCACCCTCTCACTCCTGCTAGTCTGGGCTCAAATGTCACCAACAGGGACCAGACTGTCCTCCCTGCCGACAACGCCCCCTCCCCGCCCCCCACGGCCCACACTCTCCCTCCTGCCCCTGCTTTATTTTTCTCCTCAGCAGTTATCACCATCTGACATCCGGCCCATCTTACTCTCTGTCTCCCGCTTTGGAATATAAGCGCTAAGAGGGCAGGGGCTTTGTCTATTTTGATCACTATTAACACCCATTACCTTAAAAGTTCCTGGTGCTGGGTAGATGCTCCATAAATATCTACTGAATCAATAAATGAAGAACGAACCAAAGCTCTATCTCGCAACACCAGGCGATGCTTTTCCTGGGTGACCCTCAGCCGGGCACCCTGGCATCTTCTCCTGCCGTGACAACTTTCCCACTGAATTGCGTGCCCCATCGCACCTGAATGACACGCCCCAACACGCGTGCCTCATGTGCGGTTGCCCCTTTCCAGCCCTGTTGCCCGGAGCCCAGCACCTCCACCCGAGGGGACCTCAGCGAGCCCCGCCCAGGCGACCCCAGCTGCTGCCATCCCTGCGGTCCCCTCGGCAGCCCCCACTGCCCCACCTGAGGAGGAGGACCCAGCCCTGTCCCCGCACCTCCTGCTACCTGACAGCCTCAGCCAGCTGGAGGAGTTTGGGCGACAGAAGAAATGGCACAAGAGGCAGAACAAACAGCAGCGGCCGCGGCAGTTCAATGACCTCTGGGTCCGCATCGAGGACAGGTGAGCTTGGGAGGGGCAGGTCTACCAGGAGCTGGGCCTCTCTCTGGTCAGCCTACCTGAGACCCACCCAGGGCCAGACACACTCTGTTATCCGCATGCCCGTCTCTAAGGAAGCGTGGCAGGTGGGTACTCGATCGGAAACTGGCTTGTCCCTGTTCACAGGGGATCCTCCTGTTCATCCTTCGGGATTTGTAGAGCACGCTTACACCTGACTTTTCAGTTTTCTCCATTTAAAGGTGAAGGAATAGAAGCTTCCTTCAGGTGCAGTGGACAAAAGTCTGCTTTACCCTTAGCTTTCTTGGATGCATGATGGGTGCAAAGCAGACCCCATTTGTCCCATGGGCCAGAAGGTGAAAGCAGGAGAAAATGGAACAGGCCGGCCAAATCAGAAAGCTGTGAGCTCTCTGGGTCTGGATGGCCTGAGCAGCCAACATGCTGGCAGGGAGGCTGAAAGAGGTATACTGTGTGCAAGAGAGACATGGCAGATGAGGCTGTGGGCTCTGTCTTGGGAGGGGCTGGGGGATTTGTGATAAAACCTTGTTGGAAATGGGCAGGTGCAGAAATCATCCTACTGTACTGATACCTGTCTGTCCTCGGCCTGTGTGTCTGCCTGCACCACTCCCTTGGCCTGTGTGTCACCAAGACTCCTGCTGTAACCAAGATGCCATCTTCCAACCTCCCCCTGCAGGCTCAGCACAGAGCGGTCTCCCTTGATTCCACTTTGGGGCAGAAGTCTCCACATCTGGTGAACAGCATCACCAGAGCACCCAGGGAGTGACTGTCAGGGAAGGACCCCGCCCTGGACACTGTGATCCAGCGCTGGGCCCTCGGAAACTCAGAGTCTCCACGTGGACCCTAAAACTCACCATCTGGGATTTTCCTCAGCATCCCCAGAAAGAATCACCTTGGGTACTTGTTAAATAATACCCCAGGCCCCACCACAGACCTCGCGTATTGGAATGTGTGGCACGGGGGCTTTGGGAAGCCATGTGCTGAATGTGCACTGGAGTCTTCTGAGCAGCTTTGGGAAACGCGGACCCAGCTCTGCATTTATAGATGGTGAACCAAGGCCCGGGATGGGGGCTTGTCCAGGGTCGTACAGGAACCCCCTTCATGACCTTCCCTCAGCCAGGTCTCTGAGTCATAGACAAAAAGTTGACATAGTCCAATCCACTGTCTTAAAGTGCAGGGTGTGCGCTGTCTTAAAAAGACTTCCAGCAAGTAAAGTAAGAGTCCATTCCTCCTTTGGGCCTGTGTTGGCTTCAAAGCACCTAACTTGGGTTCCTGGGAAACGTGCTTCTGCAGAGGCCCCACCGACCCAGCCTGCCCAAGATGGAGGCACCGTTGTAGCTATACTGGCCTCGACACAGTTGGCTCGTGTGCCCGGCATGGGCTGCTTCTTTCCCACCAGGAGTGAGGGCACAGAGTTACCAAGAGCCACTTCTCAGCCCTGGGGAGGCTCGCAGGCTGCCAGGGAGGCGCTGGAAGCCCATAAAGCACTCCAATCAGGCCATTCCCCCAGGGCCCCGATCAACCCGCTGGGCAACCAGACCCTGCCAGCAGTGGGTCCAGCCCACAGGGTGACAGGAGGCTGGGCTACCAGCTCCAGCCACGGACCCCCAGCCCCTAACCACGTCTGAAAGGTAAATTTCGGCAAATGACTCCAAACGGTTTCCTTTTCACAACACGTCTCTCTGAAACACAGAACCTGGTTTCAGGAGAAGAAACAGCTTTTCTTTGGCAAGAAGGAACCCCTTTTCAGTCCCAGCAGGTAAATTGTGGCTGGATAACTTTCTTCCATCTGGTTGGGTTGGAGAAGGAAATTTCCACCAACCGGCAGCCTGTTTGTTGAAAGTTTCTCTGCGTCGCAGGGAAGCCGGCCCTGAGGTCCCAGAGGGGCCCAGGTGCAGGGCACAGCTTCCGTCACTCCTGGGTCTCACCCCACCCATCCTCCTAGCATTCCCAAGAGAGGGAGCAGAGGAGAGCTCTCTGGAGGGAGACCTGGGGCCCATTTGTAGCCCTTCTGACAATATTGTTTTCCTTGGAGCTTTAATTCTGTTCAGAGTTTTCTCATTTGCTTCCCCCTAAATCCCACCGGATCCATCCCCTGCTCTCCGTCCCCTCTCCCAGCTCATCTTCCACCTGTGATCTTACGGCAGGGCCCTAACGGGTCTCTGGCTCCTAGCCGTGTCCCAGCACATTACCCTCCGCAGCCTGAGATTCCCAGTGCTTTCCCTCGCCCCGCCCCACCAAGTAAACTTCCTGCTGCTCAGCCTGGATGCAGAGCCTTTGCCTCCCTCCCGCCTCACCTGCTGGCCCTCCTCCTGCGGGATACCTGGGCCCCGTCCTGGCCAAGCTGTGTGCTGCCCTGCAGTGGACCATGCACGGCCCACCCCCACCTTTGTCCTTGCTTCTCTCTCTGCATGGGGTGGATGTGAGTGGACACTTGCTGAGCTCCTGCTGTGCCAGCCACTGACATCCCTCACATCCCCCAGCCCTGTCAAGAGTCCGGGAAGTAGGCTTCGCTTGACCAAGGAGGAATCTGAGGCTCAGAGAGGTCAGATAACTTGCCCAAGACCTTGCGGCAAGTCAGGTATGGAGTCAGAACCTACAGCATCAGGGCTGTCTGATGCTGAGGGTCACATTCGTCCAGCACCACGCAGACGCCCCTGCTGCCCTCGCCTGGCAAGCGTCTCCTCCCTTCTCCCCATCCTCCCCACAGCGTGTTCCCTGTGCTCCTCTCCCCTGCATCCCATAGCCTCCCCCTGCCGACCATGGGTATCCCGTGGGTGCCCCTGTCCTGGCACAGTTCCACAGATGGCAGTCGCTCGCTTGCATTTCTAGGCCGGGAGGCCCTGGGGACCAGAGCTGGGGTGGACTTCTCTGGGTCACCGGAGGCCTCTCTGAGGGTTTGTTGACTGCATGCATGAGTGAGAGAAGAGGGGGAGAGAGTGGGGAGGGGGCCGAAATGCCACCTGGAGCAGGCTGGCCTTGCCTCGCCCCTCATTACTCCAGATATAAACACATGGAAGGAAGTTTAGAGAAGCAGCAGCCTGTGGCAGGATGATTTATGGGGACCTGTGAAAGGGGCCCGGCATGTGTCCGCAGATGGCTGTGCAGCAGCGGCAGAATGGTCTCAGGGAACCCCCACATCTGAGAGCCAGGAGCAGGCAGCAGGGCTGCGACTAGGGGGCACACCAGGGAGGAGATCATTGCCACGCTGACTATGTGCAGGGCACTGCCCCAGTCAGTCGGATCCGTGACAATCCTTGGTTTCTCCTTTTGCACAGTTAGGGCCTTGACTGGCCTCTGGGGGTCGTGCCAGCTCTGTTGTTCTCCCAGAGTCCCCCAGTGGGTTGGATAAGCAAGGGAGAAGAGCGCTGGGCCATCGGGAAGGACAGTCATGAGGGGGCAGGTGCAGGGAAGAGAGCGTTGCCTGGGCTCCGGGCATGGCCGGAAGCCAGGTGCGGAGGTGGGCGTCTGTATGTGGTGGCTGCAGAGCCCCGTAGGTGCCACCATGCAGGGACGGGGGTGCAGGACACACATGCACAGGGGGTCATTGGCCTCCTGGGCCTCGGTTTCTCCAGAGGTTTGAGCAGATGGCCCGAGCCCCCGCAGAGGGGAAGAGAACCGTTTCCCCTCCCCCTGGGCCCCTGGCAGGGCTCTGCCCGCCTCCCGCTGACCTACCATCCTGCCCTGAGGTTCTCCAGCTCACCTTTCCCCCAGCACAGCCAAGCTTTCTCCTCGTACCATACAAGGTGCTCATCACCTCTGCATGAGGCCAGGACCTCGTCTGATTAGAGGACGATGCCCCCAGGAGAAATGGGGAGCAGGGTCACTCAGTGGATAAAAGCACAGAGGAATTCAGGCAGAATCCCCAGCCCCTCCTCGTACTTGCTCGGAGGCTTAGAATAAAAAGATGGTGCTTGTAAAGCAGTGAGCTGGCCTCAGACCACTGGTGACACTCAGTAACATCTGTCCCCAGTGTTGGTGGCTGACTCTCAGAGTCTGGTCTAGGATGCCACACGCCCCATCTCCCAGCAGGAAGCGGCTCCTGGGCCTTCAGTGCATACTAGGCTTAAATGAGCCCCTGGGTGAGCACGTCGTTAAACAGAAGCGAGTTGGCTACATGCAGGGTGCCCAGCCCGTGTCCAGTGCTGGTGGGGATAGAGCAGGAAGAGTCTTGGGTCATGGCCGGACAGGGACAGCTCCCTGCTGTGGTGCAGCCGAAAGAGTCCTGGAGTCACGGCCACTCTGCCTCTGCCTGGCGAGGAATCCAGCCAGCGAGGGCTGGAGGGCTGGGGGCCTTGACGGTCAAAGTGACCCAGTGAGGGGAGAGTGAAGGCATTCCCAGCAGAGTAGACCATGTGGCCAAAGGCCTGGAGGCTGGCATGGGCCTTAGATACCAGGACAGGGAGCTGTGAGCAAGCCGGTCACTTTAGATCTCTGCCTGCGTCTGACCGGTCTGCCCAGACAGTTCCAGCCGGGTCACATCGTGAGTTCCATCCCGGACAGCAGGGCCACCCATCAGCCAGGCCCTCGTGCCCCCAGCTCCATCTCCACTTTGTCTCCTCGGAATCCGCTGAGGAGCCCACCACCTTTGTATTGCAAGAAAGCCACAGCTCCAAGACTCCCCAGACCAAGCCCTGATGGCTCTTAGAGACCCCCTAGTGCCAGGATTGGGGCCCTACTCCAGGAAGCCTTACAGATGAGCCTTGGGGCAGCCAGCTGACACATCTCAGGCACCAGCCCTGCTTTCCTGTGCTTTAAACCTGGGCTTCTGCCTATGATCTCACTCCTGGCTTCTGCTGCTAGAAAACATTTTAAAGTCCGAGGGTCTGATCCTGCTCCTTCGTTGTACACACGGGGAAACTGAGGCCTAGAGGGCAGGACCTGCCCAAAGTCACGCAACAAACGGGGACATCGGGCTTCTGCCTTCCACGCAGGCAGAGGGCCCCTTCCCACACAAGGGGCCCTGTCGGCTCCGAGCGCACTCGGCCCTTGGTGCCAGCCGTCTGCGGAGCCTGGGAACACTCAGAGTGTTTGGTTTGGCTTCGAGGCCACTTTGCCATGAGACGCTGTTCCCCAGCATAGGCCTGGGGTGGGGCTGGGATCTGGACTGGGCTTTGTGAGCAGAGTGGGCCCAAGAGGTGGGGGCATGTGGAGGGGCTTTCTGTCCACACCCCACTAACCTCGCCCCGTTTTCCTGGGACTCCTTCCAAGCAGTAATTCCCCCACTCAGGTTCCAAGAGGGAGTTTGCATCTTTGGTTTTCAAAGTGTAAAAGCAAATGCCTTTGGGCGCCTTGTGAGACATAGTTTTATGATTCCTACTTGGTCCTTCTTCTGACGGCGGGGACTGCTGGGCCCCTCTCTGGGCACCCCAAGTGGCAGCTCAGCCTCCTCTCCTGAGGCCAGCCTTCCTGGCCTCCCAGCTGCTCAGGCTGGAAAGACGGGGCAGCAGCTGGGAGGAACCCTTCATTAGAAAAGAAGGGGAGGGAAGGGACTGCGGTAGTGATCCGGCTGGGCGTGGGCACAATACCCTCCAGGGACTGAGGCCACAGGGGGCCTCCTCTCTGACCCTGGCAAGCCTCCACCCACGGGTGTGCGAGGTCTCGGCAGGAAGAACCATGCTTCACTCCCATGCTCTCCGTCTGCGCAGTTAGGGATGGCACCACAGCCCAGCTGGGGCCGGAGAGGCAGACAGCCTGGTGCACGTCTTCAGGCTCAGTTTCTCCATCTTGAAAATGGGAATAATGACAAGATGACACGTGTATAGCATCAAGCACAGTGTCTGCCGGCACACAGGAAGTGCTCCATAAATGGAGGATGCTTTTAGTGAGAGAGACAAGGACACACACATAATAATAGTGCTAAAAATAGCCAACACCATACAGCACTTCCGGTGCGCCTGGCAATGTTCTGAGCACCTTACATATGAAACCCATTCAAACCTCGTGCGCATAAATAGGTACCAATGATACAATGTGATCAGTGAGAAATGCGCAAGGCTTCATGGGAGCCTCAACTCTCCCGGGTGCCCTTAGGGACAGGAGGACAAATCAAAGAGGCCTCCAGGTGAGGAGACGTTGAATCAGGCCTTCAAAGGTGAGTCAGAAAATGGCAGCAGGACATTAGGTGTGACTGGGGATGGTGGTGTGTGCTGGGAGAGCCCAGAAAGGTGAGGTCAGCCTGCAGCAGATCATGTGAGAGGTCTCCGGTGCTCTGGAGGCCGGCATGGGGTGGGATGTCCAACGTGCCTGATTTGGGGGAGTCATAAGGGCCATTCGAAGCTGCCTGGTCTGCCCCCTCCCTTCCGGTGCTTCTCACACAATCTCTGTTCAGGAGCACCTTCCTGCCACCCATGGTGTGTGACAAGCATTTGCTCCCTCCTCTCCAGATTAGTTCTCTGGGAATTTCTATAGACAGAGGAGCACACACATCACAACTGTAGAGTCCAGGGTGCAAAGGACCTCACACAAGGATGTGGTGGGTTCCTGTGGCCACAGCATGACCAGGACTAGAGCAGAGGGGGAGGGACAGAGCAGGGAGTGACAAGCCCCTCCTCTTCTGAGGGCACACGGACACAGATGCCAGAGCAGATGTCCCAGACCCCGTGCAGGCAGGGATGTGCTTGTGACCCCCGGGCTGCCCCGCCCACCCCCCACCCCGAGGCTGAACCAGGCTGTGTGAGAGGGTCCAGCCGGGACAGAGGTGGGGCTGGGCTGCAGTGGTGATGATTACAGAGCTCACCGTGGTGATATGGCCAGCTGTCGGGGCCTCATGCCCAGCATGTGGAAACGTGGCCAGTGTGGGACCGGGGAGGGGGGGGATCCCAGCTGACCTGGGGAGTGAATGGCCCATCAGGGAGGGAGGGTAAGCACTGGAGAGCAGGCAGTGTCCCACGTGGAGGAGGCTCACCACTCTGCAGGTGCCCAGGGAGGGGCAGGCTTCCTGCCCCGCCATCAACTGCTGGTGAGCACCCACCGGGTGCCCGGTTCAGATCCTGTCCCTGCTGTGGGTCCTGGAGCAAGTTACTTACCCTCTTTGTGCCTTGGTTTCTTCACAGGTAAAATGGGATAATAGTCTTACCTGCCTCGTAGTGTTGTCATGAGGATTAGATGTTAACGGGTCCTACGCACTGGGCACAGACGCCGCTGGGAGCGCCCTCAGCCATGTGCAAGCTGGACTCCCGGCCTTCACGGCTGACTGCAGTGTCACCTCTTCCAGGAGGCCATCCGGGCTCCACAGTGGGTTGGGGCCCCTCTGTGCGCCCCCTGCCCCTGGCCTTCCCCTCCCATCTTTGACCCTCTGGGGTGATGGGGTTTGTCGGATCCTCCCCCTGCATCTCCCTCTGCCTCCTGCCCCCTGGGGCTGCACAGGGCAGGCGTGAGCCCATCGCTTCTGGGGCCCAGCCCTTTCCTTCATCCCAGAGCCTTCTCCCCCTTGGTCTCTCTTTGTTATGCCTCCGTCACTGTCAACTCTCTTCCCCAGTCCCTATCCTGCCCTCAGCCCCTCTCTTTGCTCATCATTTCCTATCTCTTTCTCCAGGACCTGAGCCAGTTAACCTGGTCCTGGCCCCTGCCCTCCCCTCGACTTCCCGGTGCCACCAAGTGCTGGCCTCGGCCCGCCAATTCCTTCTGCACTTCATCTCTTTTTATTTCTCTGTCTCGGTACTTCCCTCTCTTTCACGTAGGCTTTCTTGAGCCAAGAACCTCACCCATGACCTCCAAACTGGCTTCTATTTTTATAAGTTCATGAGGGACCACCTTCACTGACACTCCCTGTGATTAGACAGAGTGAGGCCGCCAGGGCGCCTGCCCCCCGAGGCGCCTGCCCCCCCGAGGCGCCGCCCCCCCGAGGCGCCGCCCCACTCCCTCTGTGACCTGGCCCAGGGAGCCTCGCTGAGCCTCCGTTTTCTCATCTGGGGAAAGGGGGTGGTGCGGCGCGTTGAACGTTTGTTTTGAGGACCAGAGATGCTACTTATAAAGTGCGGATTCCCAGTGGGCGCTCAGTAAAGGATAGCTGTGATAATGAGGGTGAGATGGGGCGGTTGTTTGTGTGTTTTGTTTTGTTTTCTGTTTATTTCAGACTGGGGAGGGGAGGAGAGGGCGGCAGGAGGCCAGGGGCACCTGCATACAGAGGTGTGAGGGCTGCCTGCTGCAGCATGACCCCAGATGGATCTCCCCTGAAACCCTTCATTTCTCTCTGCCTGGGACCCAGTACTCTTGAGTGGTCACCCTCGAGGCCAGCTGTGTGGCTCTGGGCTGCTCACTTTCCCTGTCTGAGCCCTTTGTTTCCTTCTCCATTTTATGCGGAAAAAACCAGATTCAATAAAAAGTTGGATCTGAACCCTAAGACCACAGCCCAGGACAAGGCTGCTGAGACGCTGTTCCACGTTCCACGTATTTTTCTCCCTCCAGCACCACCGCCTCGCCACCACCACTGCCCTTCCAGACCACGCACAGCTCCGGAACAGCCAAGCCCCCCTTCCAGCTCTCCGACCCGCGCCAGCAGCAGGAAGAGCCGGGGCTGGCCAGCAGCTCAGCGCCCAGCCGCTCACAGCCCGCCCTGGGCCTCCTCCCCGCCATCGCTGCCAGCATCACAGCCCCCTTCCTGCTGCACACCCTCGGGCTCTCCTGACCTCGGCCGCCCGCCTCCCTGCCGGGTGCAGAGAAAGAAGCCAGAGAAACCGACGGGAGGGTCTGCGGCCACACCCATGGCCCCTGCCACCACCTCCAGGGGTGCCGGACACCTCATGGGTAGTCCAGACGGGATCCGTTAGAACACTAGAGCTTTATTGTACCCGAGTTACATCTTCTTTTTTGTAGAAGGATCTTAATTTCCCATAGTGCTATGGGGCTGTTTTGTAAAATATGTGTCCATATTAAAAAAGGAAAATGTATTTATTCTACTGATAAAACTATTTTTATGTGGCCAATGTTAATAACACTTTAACTAGCCCCATCGCCAACCCAGGAGGTGAACCCAGGTTGCCAGGATGTCTGCGACCTCATGGGGACCGTGGCTTTGAACTGGCTTGCTTCTGGATCCGCGGAAGCCTCCAGCATCCGGGTTTGGCTTCTCCCACTGTAGGGACCTCAGAGGGAGGGGCAGGCAGACAGGCTTAGCTTTTGTGAAGCTGGATTTGGGAGCCAGAGATGTGAACGCTAACGGTCCTTCCTTCCCCTGGACGCATCCTAGGGCTGGGAAGATACTTTAGGAAAGAGAATGCTGCTATTTTGAAAACCCTGAGTGTCTGTGAACTGGTCCTCCAGACCTCTTGGTATGTGTTCCAGCCAAAGCACGTGGGTGGGGGAAGGGATGTTGGTGCTGAAGGAAGTGGTCCCACAGCCCCATGTGACAGATGGTTAAACTCGCCAAAGAGAGTAAGGTTGTTGCCCCAGGTCACAAAGCAAGTGGGAGATCCGGGCCATGAGTCCAGACCTCCCTGTTCTGGTATCGTTAATCCAGCTTGGTTTACAGGAGAGGCTGTTGAAGTCACGGCCAAGTGGAGTGAGCTGAGCCAAAGGACAGGAGTGGGCACTGAGGGCAGTTTTAGAGACAGGGCCTCTAGGAATCCCATGGTAATGATACTTGTAATGAGAGCTGCCATCTGTCCAGAGCCTGCAGTGTGGCAGGCGTTTTGCACATTCACTTGATCACAGATCCTCATGCCAGTTCTGTGAGATATAATCGGCCCCATTTCACAGATGAGGAAACTGAACCCCCATAAGAGATAAAGGGACTTGTTCAATGTCACCCAGCCCGGATGTGGCCCCAGATCAGTGTGATTCAAAAGCAATGCTTGTCTCCTAGACCATAGTCTGTTGTGGTCTCTTTGCACAGGGACTCTCCGAGGGAGGCAGGTCTCACCCAAATGGGCCAGCTCACGCTTCTTACTCCAGCCAAAGAGACCACTTGGCTACAGTAATCATGTTGGTCCCTCTAGCCAAAGGGCTCTGGCAATAGGCTCTCCCATGCGTCCCATGTCCCGACTTGTCTTATCTTGAAGCCGATGAGAGGCTTTCCTGCCAAATCAGAGAGGCTTGAGGATAGCTGTGATGGGCCAGTAAGGCAGAGCAGCCAAAGGGGGGCAGGCAGGCCAGGGAGACTCAGAGAAACTGACCAGCTCCTCTGTCCTCAAGGTGGTGGCAGAGAAGGCAGAGGACCCAGGTTGGTTGCCTCCCAGCCCTGAACCCTCACTGGGCTGGCACGTCATCAGTTACAGAGTCCTGGAACCCAAGAGCAGAAAGCGCCCCTCATTTGACAGATAATAACGGTGAGAGTAAAAATAAGGCCCAGAGAGGTGAGGCATTTCCCCAAGGCTGCACAGCTTGAGCAGGTCTGCTGACTCCCAGCTCAGTGCTCCCCAGCATGACTGCGCCATGGGCTTCCCTGGAAGGCCTGGTAGTGTCTGATTAGAATCAGGTCATTGTGCCCAGCTTGGCAGCTGTCTCCCTTCTGAGACAGTAGAATTCTGGGCAGCTCGTTGGATGGTCAGAAGTCCCACAGGCATCTTGGCAGGCAGCTGAATTCTTTTTAGCTCTGACCCAGATGGATGTGTTTGAACTTGAGATCTGGCAGGAGCCCTGAGCTCTGCTTCAGAGGGTCCAGTCAGCCCCATGGGTACCACACTGTAAACTGAACTTGACCCCAGCCAAGGCTGGAGTCCGTTTATCCTTGGCAGAAATGTGACTTCCTATTTCTGAGCAGGAAGGGGCTTAGCTGACTTATAAAGCAGACTCAGAAGGCCTGCTGGACATCAAATACATCGTGCAGAGTGCTATTTGGATGAGATAAGTGTAAAGGAATTAGAAACACACAGGCCAGATTTCCCGCTGTTCAGGGCAGAGTGTGGCATGAGATGTATTGAGATAGAGCTTGAGGTTAATTAAAGATGAAGCATTTGGTAAACAGTCCACGCATCTGACCGCATGCCCAGATCTGTACCAGGCACGGGGCCAAAGAGGTAAATTAATGTAGTGTGTGATTATCAAACACACACAGTGCCAGGCTCTGTGTTGGGGCCAAATCTAGTCGCCTTCCTTGGCCTAGAGGAACTCATAATCAAGATGCAACAAGCAGCCCAATCCTAGGTTCTTAGAAGGAACTTTAAAGGTCATTCTGTCCAGGTCCGTGATCATAGGCAGATGCCCTGAGATCCCTCCTCTGGGCAGGTTGGGAGATCCCAAACTCTCCCTCCACCAAGCACTCGAGTGTTTAAAGAAAGCCATGTGGGCAGCTGATGGATGGGCCAATTGATCAGGTAGATATGTGCTGATGGGACAGCCAGAGCCAGTGTGAGTTAGACAGACGTCTGCAGCCTAAGTTCACTGGTCCCTGAGGACCACCCGCTGGCCAGGGTTTGAAATGAACTGGACTTGCTGATGTATGTTACAGAAGACCCGAGGTACATGTACAAAACTCTGCATGGCTGGGGCACTTGAATTCTCTCTTCCTGAGCCCGGGAACCATCATCCCATCCACTGCCACTCACGTGCTTTGGATGATCTATCTACCACTGCTGACATTTTTTCCAGCACATTCTGTGTGCCTCGCCTTATAAAATGCCCCTGTTGCTCTGAGAGCATCGTGTCCATCCATGTCTTAAGACTTTTACATTTGACCTTGAGGCAGGCAGAGAAGATCAGGGACCGAGAGCCAGCATGTTATGGTGGCCGTGGGTCCCGTCTCTCAGGACGACTGACTAAATTACCAAGGGGTTTTCTGGGTCAGATCAGAATGGCCTTGTCTCCTAATCTCCCTCTGGGTTGTTCTGAGCACCAGCAGTCCGGTGAAGGCAGGGACAGTAAAGATGTATGAGTCAAGCTTCAGGGAGCTACAGAGGGCCACTGAGGGCCCCTCCAGCTCTGAGAGTCAAAGATCTAGAGTTCTGTGCCTTTGCACAGAAAAACTATGACCGGATTTTCCTCACACTAAATGCTCTGTCGCCCAATTCCTGGCCTCAGCTAGAATTGGGCTAGCCTAGGGACTCAGGATCCTTGTCCCACCTGCCCAGTCTCCATCCTGGGGCCATGATCACAAGGGATCCCAAAGAAAGGTCCTCCACCAAAGGGAAAGTATAGGAAAATGCCATGAAGGACAAGAGAGGTTCTACCTGGGAATTGCAGTTTTGCTGGTACCCTGTGTGGCAGAGAACAGAACTGGGGCTGGTGACGTGTTCCTCAGCCTGGCTTTCTACACCCTCCACAATCAGACCCTGCTGACCATGCCAGCCTCGCTTCTCATCTCTCCCACTCTGTGCCTGGCCAGACTGAAGCATATTTGTCATTTCCAGAATAGACAGGATGTTTCACAAATGCTGCTTCCTAGGCCTGGAAATGCCCTTCTATTACCCTTAGTTGCTCATACTCTGAGGATCAACTCAGATAGCACCTCCTACAGGAAGCCTTCTGCGTTGAGACCGTCTATGCCTCTGTTCTCCTATCATACTGTGAGCTCCTCGATGGCAAGGATCATGTGAATTCATCTTTGTATCTTCATCAGACATAAAGATGGCACTCAAGAGATGTGTAGAGAGGGACGGAGGAAGAAAGGAATGAAGGAAAGAAAGAAGAAGAGAGGCAGACCTTAACTCTGCTAGTGGAATAGTCTTTGCAAAGCCAAAGCTGTCGGAAGATGGCAGGTGCCCCTAGAAGTGTTGAGTTTCCCGTCAGGAGCAGGGTATGAGCAGGGGCAGTAGGCACACTGGCTGGAGATGTGGTAGGAGAGTTGAAGTCTTGGCAAGGGAGTGGGGTAGGGTCCCTCCTGGCTCTTGAATGCTCAGGTTCTTTGAACATTGTTATTTTTCCAAAAATTCATCTAAGCAGCCAAAAAAATCACCCAGCCTGGCTGTCTAAACCAGTAAGTTTCAGAAATCAGTCCAGCCTCACCTCCCCGTCCCCCCACCCGCTTTCTTCAACAGCCCAGCCGGGCCTGACGAGAATTGGCAGGCTCGCCTGCTGCCCTGGGGCAGGGGGACTTCTAGGCAGTGGGGGAGGGCTGGACCGGAACCTAAGCCCCTGTGCCCAGCCCAGAGCTCCTTCCCTCCCTGCCCCCACCCCCGACCCTGGGGGAGAGAAAAGGGGGATATGAGAACTGACTGAGCCCTGCCTGGCCCTTTCCCAGGGGCATCAGCACACCCTCAGCTCTTCCTGCTCTGTCTCCAGACGTGGGCTCTTCCTTGCCAGAGAGATTCTAGATACTCCTTCGCTTTGCTGAGTGACCTGGGGCAAGTCCCTGCCCCTCTCTGAGCCTCTATGTCTTCATCTGTCAAGCAGAGACTTTGTTTCCTGCTTGGACTGTTCTAGGGGTCTGGGGGAGCACCGGGGTTCCACAGTCTTGAGGCTCAGCAAAGGTGAGGTGCTGCCCCTCCCCAGACCCAGTGCTCGGCTTTCCTCCCAGGACCTGTGGGCCGCCACGGGATGGGGAGCATGTGGCAGGCAAGGAAGGTAAAGAGTAACACACCTCAAAGGGCCCCTCCATCCCAAGTCCCATGGCGGGGAAAGTGGGCTTTCAACAAAACCCAAGTCAAAGAAGTTTCCGGCAGGGCTCTCAGACATCTTGGGCCCCGATTGGCTGGGGCAGCAGGGGCTGATTCCTGGCCAAATGATGTCCTAGGCCAGAGCAGGGGAAGCCAGAGCCCCTGCCCCATTCCTGGGCCTCAAAGAGACTGCAGGATGTCCTGGCCTGACTCTCACTGTGTGACACGAGCTTCAAATCTTAATGTATTGGAAAGGTATTCGTGCTGTTGTTCTTTCAATCACCTCTCCCCCTCACCTCTGTGAATTCTTATGAAGAGTTCTTTAAGAATATAATAGAAGACAAAGAAAGATGCTATTAATGTTATTTTGCCAAAAATATTTTTGTAGCATAATATATTAATAAAAGACATGATGACTTTAACGTGATGGTGTGTCTGCATTCCGATGTCTCCCCTCCTGCTTCCGGGGAACGTGTGGGAAACCGTCTTTACTGGGAGGGCCAGGACCTGAGGCAGTGACGCAGAGGAACTGGCATGGGCCCGTTTTCCATGCAGAAACACAGGCAGGTTCTGGGAGGGTAGTTGGGAGGGTAGTTTGGGCAGGGGTCCAGTGCTCAAGGGGCTCCATGCCAAGTGGGGTCTGGAGAGCCCTCTCCAGCCATGTTCACCTGAGCAACCAACCTAGAACCTGGCTTCACCCTCGGGGCCCCCTGTCTCTCAATCTTCACCCACCAACACCTACTGATTCGGCTTCATTAGTCCCTCCACCTCTCTCCACCCTGCTCCAGGCCTCCTCACCCTCCCCTGCCACCTACAGCTGTGTCCCTTCGGCCCACTCTCTCCCCTGCAGCTAAAGCGAGCTCTGTAAACCACAGCAGTGACCACGAACCTCCCTGGCTTTTTAAAACTCATCCATGTCTCCTCACTGTTCCCAGGACAAAGGTCAAGGTCACACCAGGTGCTCTGAGACCAGGCCCCTGCCCATGTCCCCAGCATGAAATTCCCATCTTCCCCATTCCTCTCCCGGTTTTCAACACTCCAGGGTTGCTGGTTGCCTCGGTGTTTCCTGAACTCGTCCTGCTCATCCCCATCTTCTGCCTTTGCACACACCGTTCCCCCAGCGCCCCTTGTCTTTCTGCATCTCTACCCCTCGCTCATCACTCCTACACATCCTGCACGGCCCAGCTCCAGTGGTATCTGCTCCACGAAGCTTCCCCGACTCCTCAAGCCAAGTTAGCCCCTCCTCCCCTCCGTCACCACAGCACCCCGTCCGCTGTGTACCTGGGTTGTATGGAAATGACCTTCATGTGCCTGTCCTTCGCCTTGGCTTCCACGGGCTGGCACCGTGGTAGGTCATCTCTGTATTGTCAAAGCACAGGATCTGACATCTAGTGGGTGCTCGTGGAAGAAAGACACAGTCAATGAAGAAGGAAAGGAAGAAGAATGGGAGGGAAGACTTCAGGTAAAATATAGAGCTTTTATATCATATCAGACATCACACTTCAAGTATTAGCTGGCTGGGATCTGCACAAGGGGTCTGTGCTGCAGGGTCCACCAGGGAAGAAAAAATAGCCCCTGAGACTTGGTGGGGGAAGGGGGCAGGTCACTGAGAGGTTTGGAGTGGGCGAGGTCTCTAGTTCTGAAATCTCAGAGCCTTCACCAGAGGCGATTCATTGGCCGTGGTTAATGAGGCCTTGCTGGCTCCTACAAGAGTAATGCAGACTGCACGTGGGCCCCACCCCCACCAGGTAAAGTTGATGACACAACTGGAAGCTAACGTTGGTTGAGCATTTATTATGCATCAGACAACATTCTACACATTTATGTCTTAAATTATTTTATTCTCACAACTATTCTTCCTTAACTGTATTTTACAGATGAAGTAACTGAGACACAGAGAGGTTAAGTAACTAGTACACAGTCACACAGCTTGTAAATGCTGGAGCCAGGATTGGAACCCAAGTGGTTAAGCTCCAGGACTATTCGCTTAACCTGTACTCAACTATGCTGCACTGTCACGTGTGGGCTGCAGCCTGTGAGGTGGGCAAGGAGGCCTCTGCATCCCCATTTCACAGGCCAGGTGGGTGAGGTTAGGTCCCATCCGAGGCCCAATGCGATGAGCCTCTTCCATGTCCCGGAGCTGGCCCAGACCTCTGTCCCACCCACCAGCTCTGGAAGAGGCTCCAGAGAAGAAGCCTCCTGCTCCCCACCCCACCGTGATCGTCTTTAGGGTTGACATCAATCGTGTGAAGATCCCTGCTGTGGCCTGTGACCCCTGCCGGCTCTGTGGCCTCTGGCAAGCTCTGCCCCTCTCTGGACCTGTCTCCTTCTTTGCATGAAAGGAAGTGGAGTCAATTGTAGTCACTAAAATTCCTTTGAACCTAGGGGTAAGATGGGAATAAAGACACAGACCTACTAGAGAATGAACTTGAGGATATGGGGAACGGGAAGGGTAAGCTGTGACAAAGCGAGAGAGAGGCATAGACATATATACACTACCAAACGTAAGGTAGATAGCTAGTGGGAAGCAGCCACATAGCATAGGGAGATCAGCTCAGTGCTTTGTGTCCACCTAGAAGGGTGGGATAGGGAGGGTGGGAGGGAGGGAGACGCAAGAGGGAAGAGATATGGGAACATATGTATATGTATAACTGATTCACTTTGTTATAAAGCAGCAACTAACACACCATTGTAAAGCAATTATACTCCAATAAAGATGTAAAAAAAAATGAGATAAGACAAAAAAATAAATAAATAATAAAATAAAATTCCTTTGAGAAAGAGCAACCTCCATCTTCGTTTGGAGGGCTGCCTCATGGGCGCCTGAGGTAGGAAGGAAAATCACCACCCTCTCCCACCTCAAAGGAGGTGGAGGGAAGATCATCTGTATGACCAGGGGGAGGAATTTTGTCATTTTGCTTCTGAAAGGGAGGGCAAGAGAAAGAAGGAGTCAAGAGAAGGAAGGAAGGGAAGGGAGGAGCTGGAAAGATAAAGAAACTAAGGGAGGTGGGAACTGAGCCTCCTGGGTGGAGAGAGAACCTGCAGATAATAGTCATTTCCTGGCTGCAGTGAGAACCCTAACTCCACCTTCTGTGCTGACCCCCAGGACATTCTCCATTGCTTGTGAAGATTTGGGATGGGGGTGGGAGAGCCATGGAAGGGGCTGATTTTCACTGCCAAGTTGACGGGGGTGAAACAGAAGTGGCAAGGTCAACGACAGGGAGCTGGAGGCCAAGAAGACCACCTGAGTGTGAGCCCCAGGGAATCCACCGACTCTAGGAGGGCTTGGACTCCAGCCACAGAGCTGGTGTCCAGGACCGTCTTAACAAGGGATGTTGGAGCCAGAATGTCCCGGCCATGTCTGGGTTACAAGTGGACAGAAATCACAAGCTTAGACCTGCCAGCCTTGGACGCCCATGAGCTGAGGGTTTGGGGAGCTCCAGGGCTCCCTGAGCCATCGAGGACCTCCTCCGCCCCCATACCCCCCACCTCCTCCTCACCATTACCTTCCAGGGCTGCCGCAGTGGAGGAAACACCCTGGCCTGGATGATTCCTGGCTGGATGGGCCTGGGAGGGGCGAGAGAGTTGGGGGCTTCCAACTGCAGCTCGCTGCAGCCAGGAAGCCAGGCAAGCGATCCAGCCCCTGTTACACGGCATCATAAAAAGGAATTATTTTCAGAAAATATTCATAAAACCCTGTTTTATGTCAGTTCTGGGCTTGCAAAACAGATCCTGTGCTTTCTCCCTTTGTATTTTCCATTTCTTCCTCCCTGATCAGCCACAAAAAAAGAAAATTTCCAACCTGAAGACACAAGTCCCCAGACAAAGACTGGAGACTTACAGGCTTCCTGGACGACCCCTCCCCCGTTACCTTCTCTTCCCTGAGACTCGGGAAGCATGGAAAGGGGGCCAAGCAGGATGGTAATGGAGATGGGGCCGAGGAATGCAGGAGGAGATAGGTGAACAAGAAAGAAAACAGTACAGAAAGATGGAGTGAGGACCCAGAAGGAGTGAGGGATCAAAAGGGAGAGAAAGAACGTGCTGGGGAGAGATGAAGAGGAGAATGGAAGAGTAGTCAGAAGAGGCTTGGGTGGAGAGAAAGAAAAACACAGATGAGAGAGGGCCTGGGGGAGGGACAGGACCCCCTGGAGTCAGAACACAGCAGGGTCTCGGCCAGAGTAAGACGGCCCCAGAGTGGGTTCCCAGCACAGGCTGCTGCCTGAGGAGCCGTGCCGGACGGGCCTCTAGGGGCACACCTGGGAGAAAGCAGTGTCCCCCTCCCAGGGAAACTTGAAAACACGAATTGCCTACTTGGCTAACCCGTATTCACTACAGCAGTCCCTTACCCTTTATCCTCCAACAAAGGTTCTCCAGGCTCAGCCCAAGTCACGAGCAGGTTGTCAGGGGTCCTGGGGCCTGGCCCTGGCTTTGCCCCCGAGTAGTCCCGTCCCTCTCTCAGCCTCATTTGCCTCATCACTATAATGGGGATAATAAAAATAGCCCTGGCACAGGTTGCAGTAAGGTTGTAATGAGATAGTGGATGTAAAAATGCATTGGAAAGCAAGGCGCAACACACGTTAAAGGTTATTTCTGCCCCTGCAGACAGCAGAGACCAGCAGCCAGGTGGAGGGTTGGGAAGCAGCCCCCACAGGGAGAAGCAAGCATTTCAGCCCCAGAGGGCGGGTTCCAGGCACAGCCAATGGCAATTGCCTGCCCAAGTGGTGAGCAGGGGCAGGCCTGGGCCACTTCGCTGCACACATTTAGAAGTTGGTTCTTTATCAGGAAGGCAATGGGAGCCACTGAGGTTAGCTGTGTGGCCCTGAGCACATCACCTAAGTTCTCTGTTCCCCTGGCATTATGGTATTTGGTGGATCTGTGATTTTGCAAATCAGCCCTGGCTGTCCTGTGGAGGAGCCTTAAGGGTGGGTGTGGCCTGGATTAGGGCAGGAAGGGGGAGGTCGGTGGAGGGGCAAGTCTGGCCCTCGGGAGTTTATTTGCAACCCGAGACTGATCCTGACCCTAAGCTCTCAGACGATGAGTGGGAGATGTGCCCACTGTCACAGGGATTGGTGGCCTCGGGGACCTAACTGAGGAGACCTAACTGCCTTTGGACCTGAAGGATGCAGGGAAGGTAGCAGCGGGAGACTGGGCTCCGGCGAGGCCTGGGGTCAGGTGTGAGGGGCTGCAAGCTGCAAGGCACTGGGACTTTGCCCTGTGGGCAGCAGAAGCCATGGGAAGCTTTAAGACAAAGTGCCTCGATGTGGTGTAAAAGCCAGATGGCCTGGGCCTGATCACTTCCTCACACTGAGTCTCAGGGTTCCCATCAGCAAACTGGGAGAAGAAAACCCCAGCCCCACAGAGTTCCCATGAGGACTTCAGATAAAGTGCCTGTGCTCATAGCACCTAAGTGCTCTGAGTGCTTTGTGGTGGTGGTGAATGAGGATGATGAAGGTGATGAAGCAGGAGGTCATTTACTGAGCCCCGCCTACCCCCAGGCTATGCCAGGTCCCAGCGACACAATGACACATGAAGTCTCGTGGTCCCAGGGACTTTCCTCTGTGAGTGCCCGAACAACGACTGGATGCGAAGCTCTCCCTCCCCACCCTCTCTGGAGCAGCCCACCTGAGCCAGACCCAGAGGCACAGAACCGGGAGCTTCCGAGGCCAACCTCAGCAGGGACTGGACTTGGATGGTGCCGGTTGCTGAAGGCTCTCCTGCCATCTGGCAGCTGCCACCAGGGGGTAGTGCTACTTGGGCTGTGACCTCCGGCTCTGAACAGGTGACCTGGAGAAGCCAGGCTTCCATTTGGGAGCTGGAGAGGATCTTTGGGCTTGGGAACAGATAAGGGGACCACCGAGGGCAGACTGGCCCAAGTCCTGCTGGCACATTGAAGGCGGAAGCAGAGCCTCGGTTTCCAGGCTCCCATGTGCCCTTCTGGCCTCGGCACACTGTGGCTCACCTGGATATAGGGCAATGGGCCAGGGTCTGGTTCACCTCAGCCTCCAAAACCTTCCCCCCTACAAACTTGAATCTGCAGTGGGGCCAGGCCCTATGCTCAGAGCTGGGCATGTATAGATTTGTTCAAAAATATTCATTCACCCAATGAAGAATTATTGAGTGTCTACACTATGCTGTGCATTGAGCTCCCAACTAGAGAGCTGGTCCTCCCTGCTCTCCCAGAGCCTACAGCTTAGGGGAGGTGGGTGGGAGGAGTACCAGTACAACAGGTGATGGTTACCCTGAGGGCAGGGCCCATCCTCAGGACTTACAGTTGATCTGGAAGCACAGTGGCCTCCTCCTTCCATCCCTCCTTTCCCCTCTCCTTCCCTATTAATCCTACTTCCCAGTTCACCCAGCCAATGTCTCCAGCCATATCAAAGGAATGAGCCCAGACTCTTGCATCTTCCCATACAGAGAGAAGTGCTAAATTCATTAACTGGAGATGTCTGGTTTTTCCTTAATTAACAGTAACCTTTTGACGTTCTGATGACCTGGTTTTTGTTGCAAAAACTCCTATTATATCCTGGCTCCCCACTTACCTTTTCAGAACAGCCCCTCAGAGCTGAGAGGCTGTCTCCGGGCTTAAAAGTCCTCAGTTTGACGAATAAAATGTAATTCTCAGCTCTTGGGTTGTGCATTTTTTTCCAGTCGACAGGTGAGAGCTTTTGACTACTGCATCATGTCTGCTAGTGTTCTTACACTTAACATTAACAGAACAAATTACGTAAGATTTTATTATCAACTATTTTCCTTTTATTTCTCTTTTTCCTTACAGTTAGGGCATTAAATTAAACTTTAAAATCATATGTGTATGTGTGTTATATTATCCAGATATTTCATTTCAGTATAGAAGGAGGATTATAAAGTACTTGTAATAAAAGGGGACATTGGTTGAGAACCCCTGTTCTACATGTGTCTTTCAAATCTGAGAAGTGAAAAATCCTATGATGTTGGACCAGTCCCTAGAATCTGGAGCTAATGACCTTTTATCCTATTTTCTACGCTAGCCTTTTCTGCATGATTTGCCAAGAGATTAGCACCTTTCGAAGGATAGGGAGGTAGTGTGATAAATTGCAAAGAGCAACAGGCCCGGGCTGAAGACTCTTCTGCTACTTACTGGTTATCTTGCCTCGGGCATGTGACTTGACCCTCAGTCTTATTTGCCTCATCTGGAAAATGGGGATAAAGATAATTTACTTTATAGCTTGGAATGATGATTAACTGAGACAACAGATCAGAAGCTCTTCATGTGTAAAGTCAACATCAATGAAGGTTATCGTGGTTGTTGGAAGAGGAAAGAAGCAGGTGCCCTGAGTTTTCACAATCCCCCCAACCTTCACTCAGGAACCCCAAGCGGTGTAAATGGGAGATTATGTTTAACTCAAGCCCAAACTGGGTTCCAGGCCTGCCTTGCCACTGACTTCATAAATAACACCAGGCCAATGGCATCCCGTTTCTGAGCTTCAGTTTCCCCATTTGAGGAAGGCAGGAATTAGACCAGATGAGCTTTAGAGAGCCTTCTAGCTTTGAAAGGCTGGAACGTCAGGATCTTTCTCCACCCTCCAACCTCTCAGCTCAGCTCCCGGGCTTTGAAACCAGCCCCCTCTAAAAAGTTGGTTTGCATCAAATGCTAAAGTTCACCAACTCGCTGCTGCCTTTAGCAGCTCCCAGCCCAGCAGCTTGACTGGCTTTTAAAGGGGCATTAGACTTCTTTAGGGCTTGGTGAGAAGCCCTGGCTCCACGTTAGAAGGACTCAAACCACATTCCAGCAGAGCCCATCTTTAAACAGGTCCAAAGGCACACCCAGCAGACGTGGTTGGTTGTGGCATGGAAAACAGACACAGGGGGTGTTTGGAGCGGGAGGCAAGGAGAGCCATGGGGATGTGGGAGGGGGACTGGACCGGTAAGAGGGAACCACTCAGGAGGACTTTTCCCCAAGAGGTGGGTCTGAACCCCCCGTGGCTGGCTGTCTAAATGACAAGGAAGGAGGGCACAGAGAGACGTGCTAGAGGGGGTGTCTGGGGCCCAGCAAAGGATTTGCACTAGGAGGTAGTCTTAGGGGACGTAGAACTGAGGGAAGTAAGGGGTCTGGAGCACGCCGTGGAAGTCCCTGCTGTGGATTTTGGATTTAATCAGTGACTGTCACTAAAAGTCTTTTATTTGAGAAGACAGAAAAAATCTTGTCTCTCTGGGATACTGAGGCTCCTGAGGAATGCAGGGGGTGCAGCTGGGCCAGGGAATTCAGGAGGCACGGAGGGCTGAGCCAACTCTCACAGCGGGCCGTGGCCCGTCTGCCAGAGCAGGATAGAGAAACAAACACAGTCCAACCGATCCCGATCAGGCACAAAGTCCCTGCCGGAGGACCCCAGAGTGTCCAGGCTTAGCCTTAGCACTCTCGGGGGCCGCCTGCTGGTGGGCACACAGGTTGCCAGCTCAGACCCACGTTAGAAGTGCCTCCAGGAGACAATCATCCAGCATCCCTCCAAGCACTCCTGGTCCCATGCTTCCCAGGGACTCAGGCCAACCAGAAGAGGTGCTTTGCCTGCTGTGGTTATGCTCCATGAGGCCGCTCCCTCCTCACAGACAGCTTGCCCAGCCCGCTGCTCTGGCTCCAACACAACACTTCCCTTTCAGCTTTTGAATTTCAAAGCAAACCTGAGGCTGACTGCAAACAGATGGATGGGGTCATAAAAATCCCCCAAGCAGGGAGCAAAGAGGCTCGTGGTTATAAAAGAGAAGCTAAAAAAAATTTTTTTTTAATTTAAAAAAAAAAAGAGAAGCTAGAGAGGCTCCTTTGGAAGAATTGTACCAGCACCCATGCTGGGTTCCTGCCTGCCTGAGCCCCTGCTCACTCTTTGCCACAAACAGACCAAACACGCCTCCTTCCCCTCACCCATACAAATCCTACCGCTTTCAAGGCTCAGACCAGCCCCCGAGTTGCCAAGCAGCCTTCTTGGGCTTCCTCTCCCAGACCTGACACCTCCCCACCCACCCAGCCACCAGACTGCTCTGCCTTTGAGCTCCCGGGGTACTGACACCCTTCACCCCTTCACGGGGGTCTACCACATACATCTTGGCGTGGCTGGCGGCTTTCCTACATATCTAATCTCTCAAAATAGATTCTAGACTTAATATCAAAAAACACCTTCCCCTTTGTGACTAATCCAGTGTTGGACACAAGGTTGATGCTGAGTCAATGCCAACTAGATGCTTTTCATGAAAATGCAACTTTATATAACTTCAATAGTAGTAGACAGGAAATGGATGTTGTCAATATTACCTCTAAGCAGCTGCCATGGGGATCTGTTACCATGCAACACAGGAAGTGTCATTCTACTGAGCAGTGAGGGATCCATTTCCAGGGTGCACTCCAGGCAGGAAGTGTCCTCCCTCAGAGGGATGCCCTGTTATATGCACAGTGCGAAGGAGAGCTCTTGGCAGAGGGAACAAAGAGACAGGATAAAGAGCAAGGAGTTTAGGGAGGTAAAATGAGTGGTAGAACACATGCAGGCTTTGGAATTGAATAGGCCTGGGATGAAATCCCAGCTCTGCTGTTTGCAAGCTATTTGACCCTGTGCAAGGGACTCAACCTCTCTGAGCCTCAGTTTTGTTATCTGTAGATGGGAATGATCGTAATATGTATCCTGCAGGCTTGTTATGAGATGTAAATGAGATAAGGATGCTCAAGATATGCTAAGTGTTTTTATCAAAGAGAGCCCTGCAGGCCAGGCAGATGGCGGGAGGGAGCCACCTCTGCATTAGTAAGAAGAACAGACACCCAGTCTGGGTTGGAGGAAGTGAGGACTCCTCAGAAATGCACAGATATTTGCTTCTACTTACTGAGGGCTTGCTATGTGCCACCTGACAGACCAAGAACAATTCAATCTTCACAACATCCTGGAGACTAAAGACCATTGTCCCTGCTTTACAGATGAGGAAACTGAGGTTCCAAGAAGTTAGATGATTTGCCCATGGTCACGTAGCCAATGTCAGACTCCAGAACCTACACACTTAACCACTCTTTGAGCATTTGCGACAAAGAAACTAAACTATAATACAATGTTACTTGGAATTTTTCCTGGTGTCCACGGAGTCATAGCTGAGGCCCCAAAGCTAAAGACAATGTGTCCCAATTCAGAAGAAGGAAGCCAGACCACCCCTGCAGGGCTTGCTGAGGGATAGCAAAACTGGCCCAGCACCCATATACCACCCCTCCCCAACCAACCCACCTATGCGTAGGACTGAGGCCAGAGGCCTCTCGGCGCGGGGATGGGGGTGTGGAGGCAACCAGGAGTGGACTCTCAGAGCAGGAGCCACAGGGGAGCTGGAAGATGACAGCAGGGGAGGCCTGGCCCACATCAGAGAGGAGCTCGGCAGCTCTGAAGAAATCCACACGTATGTCTCCAACCAGAGAAAGAGCCAGCATTTGGACAGCTGCTACACAGAGGGCACTGGTGTCTCTCTTCCTTTCATCTCACCTCCCTGCCCAGCCTTGCAGGAGCCATTGCTGCCTCCAGCGAGGGAAGGAGCCTCCACCATGAATTTGATGGGGAATTTGGATTGATTTCAATCAGGTGTGAGTGTTTAATACATGAAAAGGAGACTCTTCTAATACCTGATAGTGACAGGAAAGCTATTGGATGGGTCTGCACAAGAAGTCATCCAGGGATGAGGAGGGAACACTGAGCCAGTTGAGGGGAGTGGTTGGGGAAAAATATTAAGTTCATTTCCTTTTTGTACCCCACTGGGTCCAACCAGATCAATCAGAGGTTACATTAGGATACCGTGCCAGTGGAGTCAGCCACACAAGAAGCATCAGGCAGGACAAGGCAAAAAAGAATCCAAAGCAGACCATCACGGGGTTCTGCCCTCGGCTATCCTGGTAATTATTCTTACCAGTTCAGTTGTAAGGGAGCATGGAAGACCCATCTCAAAAGTCACTGATGTGGCACTTCAGAACCATTAAATCCAATTATGATTGTGTTAACTACATAGTAAGCTGTGTATAATTTTCATTCCAAGGGATGGCTCAAACACTCCCAAAATGAAAGTCCAAGTTAAAAAAAAAAAAAAAGTCTGCGGATTTTGTTGTGTGGACAGTCTGAACTGGGTAGACCTTTAGAGTCCAGACTCTGGAGTCCAGAGAGAACCAAGTCATCATCTAGCAGGCATGGTAAAACATTTAGTCAAAGGACTCTCTCTATGAAACCGTTGAAAATGACTTCTCTTTGTCTTAAAGGGAGACCTTGATTTAAAAACCTGGCACTCAAGCTCATGTCTCACACGGAAGAGCCCTGTATCAACCGTCCACTGACACCCACTCTCTTAGGGCCCTCATTCTCATGGAGTTCCCTGGCAGGGTGCTGGGTATCATTCTCTCACCCACATGGCCAACGGCCCTGAGAAGTCAGTGCTACCCGCCCTGTTGCATAGCCAAGGCCACTGAGGTTTGGAAAGATGAGGGATCTTTCCTGGGGCCTCACAGCTAGGAAGTAGCTGCAAAAATGAGAATTAAGGCCCATAAGACTCTAATCTGTGCTTTTTCAACTACCCTAAGCCGGAGGCTGGCCCAGCCCCAGCCCCTGCTTCTTGGAGCCCAGAACTCTGCCCTGCCCAGATCTACCCACTCTTGGCCCCCAGCCCAACTCCATCTTTCAGACAACCCTCCGGGATTGCTGGGGGTATCTTCCTTCTCCCGTGACCCCCATCACTGTACACCACTTGCCCTCTTACAACTCATGTCAGTCAGTATTATGGAATCCCATTTATAGGTAGCTGGATATATTTTAATGGCTCCCTGTGTCCGGGACCTCCCCTCTGTCCACATTCACTCCCTTGGTGACCTCGGCCAGTCCCAAGGCTTTAAATACTCTGTGATGAGTCCCAAAGCCACACACCAGCCCAGCCTCTGCACTGACATTAAGCTGCTACCAGGACCTCTACGCTTGGATGTCAGAAGGCATCTCCAAGTCACCATATTTAAAAGCAAACTTGTGATTTCTGCCCCCAAAATCTGCTCTCCCCCAGCATCCCACCTCCGTAAATGGTGCCACCACTCACCTGGTCCCTCAGAGGAGACACTGTGGAGTCCATCGTGATGTCTCTTCCCCTCATCTCCTATATCTTTGCCATCCTGTCACTTCAGAATATATACAGAATCAGAATATATACAGAATCAGAATATACACAGAATCAGAATATACACAGAATCAGAATATACACAGAATCAGAATATATACAGAATCAGAATATACACAGAATCAGAATATACACAGAATCAGAATATATACAGAATCAGAATATACACAGAATCAGAATATGTACAGAATCCGAATATATACAGAAACAGGCCTCTCCCACCCCGCTGAGCTGAGCCACTCTCATCTCTCCAGCCTCACAACTGGTTTCCCTGTTGTTCCCAACCTGACTCTACACTCCATATGGGCAAGTGATCCTTTGAAATGTAAGTTAGGTTGTGGCAGTCCCCTGCTCAGAATCTGCAGTGCTTTCCCACCAGACTTAGAAGGAAATCCCCATTTTGACCGCAGCCTACCTGGCCCTCCCTGACCCAGGTGCCTCTCTCATGTCATTCCTGACCCTCCTTTCCTTGCTTACTCTATACCAGCCTCATTGGTCTCCTTTTCAGTCCTGGAACATCCCAGCATCTTTCAATTGTTAGGATTTGTTCTGCCCAGAAGGCTCTTTCTCCAGGCCCTTGCTGACTTCCTATCGCTCCTTTCATGTCTCTGCCTGAATGTCACCTTGGAGAGAAGGTCATCCATGCAAAATATTGCCCCAGGAGACTCTCTCTGTCCCTTATCCTATATTGGTTTTCTTCATATCATATTCACTCCCAGACCTTATGTGACAGATTTCTTCCTGTGCCTGATGTCTGCACTCAGCAGCGCCGGGAGGTCTAGAACGTCAGTCCCCCATGTCTCACGCCTTCTCTGCACGTTCTCCGCTCCGCCTCCACTGTCCGGCTCAGAGCTCACTCTCAAAAAATGTTTATGGTGTCAATGTTGAAACCTCTGTTTGTGGTAAAACTAGGGTTACATTTTTAAAGAGATGTGTATAATTACAGGCAATTTGGAGGCCTGGCCCCCAGGTCCTAATTCAGGGACTGACCCATTGGCCAGATGTCAGATGTACGCTCTGTGTCAGTGCTTGGCCAGACTCCGAGGACTCACAGATAAATAATACATGCTCCTCAGGATATGACTGGACTCAGAAGTGAAGAATTTTCTTTCTGGCCCCATGTGAGTGGACCACCAGTTAACAGCAGGGTTTCTTAATCATGGGCTACCACCTCATGCACAATTAAAGGCATAGTTCCAGGTTACAGTGACAGAAACAGTAATAACAGCCATGGAAACTAGCACTGATTGAGCCCATCTATAGGCTCAGCCCTGTGATGAGTGCTGGTGATGTTGTGGGTGGTGAATCAAGCACAGGCCCTGCCCTCCAGGGGTTCACACTCTGGTGAAGCATAAATAAATATGTTGAGGGTGGTGATTTACAGATGGAAAAACTGAGGCCCAGAGAGGGAAAAGTCGTGCAAATTAATGATGTCACCAGAAAGCAGGGGGTAGAGGAATGAGAGGTAGCTGAGGGGAGTGGGACCCCCATTCACAGCACCAGGCTCTGTGCTCTGTGCTTCATTTGGAGGCTCATTTTCATCTCCCCACAACCCTAAAGAGGATGTGTTATTATCCTCCTTTTACAGATGGGAAAACTGAGTTGGGCTCCTCGCAGGAATGCTGGAACTTGCCTCATATGAGGGCCAAGGGAGAGTCAAAGTAAGAAGAGAAAGCAGGGATTTCCCTGATGATCCAGTGGTTAAGACTTCACCTTCCAGTGCAGGGGTATGGGTTCAATCCCTGATCAGAGAGTTAAGATCCCACATGCCTTATAACCAAAAAAAAAAAACCACAAACAAACAGAAAACAAAAACAACATAAAACAAAAGCAGTATTGTAACAAATTCAATAAAGACTTTACAAACGGTCCCCATCAAAAAAAAAATCTTTAAAAAGACAAAAAGGGGCTTCCCTGGTGGCACAGTGGTTGAGAGTCCGCCTGCCAATGCAGGGGACACGGGTTCATGCCCCGGTCCGGGAAGATCCCACATGCCGTGGAGCGGCTAGGCCCGTGAGCCATGGCCGCTGAGCCTGCACGTCCAGAGCCTGTGCTCTGCAATGGGAGAGGCCACAACAGTGAGAGGCCCGCGTACAGCAAAAAAAAAAAAAAAAAAAAAAAGAAGAGAAAGTACACAGGGCCCCCCGGGAGAGGTAAGAGAGGCAGGGAGAGGGGCGGTGGGCAGGAAAAGCAGACTTGCCCTACATCAGCCATTCAGCCTGGGTCTGACTGAGGGAAGGGGGGGTCATGGTGCATTGACCTCCTCACCCAGACTATCAAGGGCCCTGGCTTACATCTGTGTCCTGCACAGGCTGGGAACACAAAGCTTAAGGGGGCCTGCAAACCTTGGGAAGGCTACTAGCAGAAAGAAACCCTCAGGGCTTCCAGAGCATCCCAGAGGGAGCCCACCCAGCCTGTGGAGGCAGAGTGTGTGTGTATGGGAATGAAATCATGGAAGGTTTCCTGGAGGAGGCACTGTAGAAACTGTATCATGAAGAATAAACATTCCTGAAAGACAAAGATACACAGTTGAACAGACAAGAGCTTAGAAATTCAGGCAGCCTCATCAGGATACCCACCACTCCACCTGCATGTCTGTCAGCACATGGTCCCTGGACAATCGTCTCATTCTGCTACCATTTCCTTTATTGCTTTTTTCCTGCTCCCATGGCCTTCACTCACAAAGGGAGATCTTTGCCTCCTACTCTCTGAGGCCTTTGGTTTGAAATTCTTCAACCTTCTGCCCTGCCCCAACCCAGCCTAGATATGCCAAACTGACTTCCACATCGTCAGCCCAAGTCTCAACTAATGGGGGATCAATCTTCCATTTCCAAGCTGGTCCCTCCTCTTGAACACTCTCCCATCATATTCTTCGGGGCCTTGATCCATCAGGCTCCCCCTCTCCTCCATCCTCAGCCTCTCCCTCTTCTTTGGCTCCTTCCTTCAGTGTAAAATCAGGCTCAAGTGCCTTCTACCCTAGCACATCACTCAAGCCATCAAGGGAATAACAAATACAACAACTTGACCCTAAGATTGAAAACATTGACATACATCTTCTTATGGGTTTTCCAAAGAGCATCTGTGCTTTCTGAATCAATTCTAATTTCATTACAATTTTACTCTATGGGGTAAATAGTAAAATCACTACGTGTATATTTTAATAAAATCCATCCTCTGTGCTACCTTTGAAAGACACCATTAACATTAGGAAGCAGACCCACAGAGGTGAGGTGTTCTCAGTGAATGAGCACATGCAGTGGCCTGGATGCAGGCACTCCCTCCCTGTCTACCCTGGTTCACACAGCCATGTATTCATCCAGTGGATTCAACCTTCACCAAAGACTCATGTTTTGTTGAAAATTGCTTCAAGTATTTTGCAAAATAATATGTTTTCACGAATGTCATCATACATTGAACAAAAACACAACCAAAACTAAATAAATAAAAAAATTAAAATGGCCAAATCATTAATACTTATGTTTTCATACAACTCAAGGGTAAAAATTCAAGTTAACTTAATTCATTAAACCAGTTGTTTGTCTTTAGGTTCATTAAATGTGCTGTTAGATGGTGTCATTCAAGAAAGGCACCTTGCCAGCTTGGATGCCTCTTGTGATCACAAATTAGATTCTGCCATTTGTATACTGTATATACTCAACAAGTTCTCTTCTAGTTTGTTGACTTTATCTTCCAAGTATATTCTAAGGCTGGCCGTAAAAGAAGTGTTGAAAAAATTTGTATTTGCCTCTTTGATTTAGATAGGAATTTTAGATATTAGAATTTAATTTTAAAATCATGTGAGTTGGGCTTCCCTGGTGGCGCAGTGGTTGAGAGTCCGCCTGCTGATGCAGGGGACATGGGTTCGTGCCCCGGTCCGGGAAGATCCCACATGCCGCGGAGCGGCTGGGCCCGTGAGCCATGGCCGCTGAGCCTGTGCGTCCGGAGCCTGTGCTCCGCAAGGGGAGAGGCCACAACAGTGAGAGGCCCGTGTACCGCAAAAAGAAAAAAAAAAAAAATCATGTGACTTATGTCATCCTCACCCCCACTAAATTGTGAGCTCCAGAAAATTGAGACAGTATCTGATTCATTTCTGGAACCCAAGTCTGCACTTAGCACAGGATCTGGTCCTGTATCAGTTAGTAATTGCAACAATAATACTATAAACAAGCTTTCCAAAACTTAGTGGTTTAAAATAGCAGGCATTTATTCCCCTGCTAATGAGACTGCAGGTCAACTCCAGCTTGGCTGTTTAGTCTGGATTTAGGTGGGTAGATCTGCTCAGGCTGAAGGTCATCTGGGTGAGCTCCAGGCTGCAGGTTGGGTTCAGGTCTGGTCCATGTGTGGCAGGATGAAGGTACAGTGGTTTTCTACAGCTGTTCTTCTTGTGGCAATCACCAGAAGTCAAGTTCCTTTAAGTCTGTTGCCTGCATCACATTCACCAACTTTCCATTGGCCAAATGAAGTCACATACCATGCCCAGTGTCAATGAAAGGAGGAAGTCCCCTCACTGCAAAAGTACATGGCATAAAGAAGAATTAACACCAATCCCCCTCAAATTCTTCCCAAAAATTGAAGAGGAGGGAACACTTCGAAACTCATTCTGTGAGGCCAGCTTTACTCTGATACCAAAGCCAGACAAAGACACTGAAAAAAAAAATATATTGACCAATATCCCTGATGAATGTTGATGCAAAAATCCTCAAAAAAAAAAAAAAAAAAAAACTAGCAAACAGAGTTCAACTGCACATTGAAAGGATTATGTGGCTTGACCAACTGGAATGTATTCCTGGAATGCAAGGATGGCTTAACATATGAAAAGTAATCAACATAATATACCACATTAACAGAATGAAGGGGAAAAAATCCACATCATCTTGATTGATGCAGAAAAACATTTAACAAAATGCAACACCCTTTTGTGATAAAACACTCAACATATGGAAAACCCTAAAAACTCAACCAAAAAAAAAAAACTGTTAGAACTAATAAACAAATTCAGTAAAGTTGTAGGATACAAAATCAATATACAAAAGTCAGTTGTATTTCTATACAGTAACTACCATATGATCTAACGATTCCACTTCTGGGTAAGGACTCAAAAGAATTGAAAGCAGCAGCTCAAACAGATATTTGTACATCATTCACAATAGCCAAAATGTGGTAGCATCCCAAATGTTCATCAATGGATGAAGGGATAAACAAATGTGGTACATATATACAATGGAATATTACTCAGCCTTAAAAAGGAAGGAAATCCTGACATGTGGAACATCATGGAAGAACCTTGAGAACAATATGGTAAGTGAAATAAATCAGTCACAAAAGGACAAATATTATATGATTCTATATTATAAGTTACCTAGTGTAGTCAAGTCCTTAGAGAGAAAGTAGAATGATGGTTTCTAAGGGCTGGGGAAGAGGGGTTGGGGAGTCATTATTTAATGACCACAGAGTTTCAATTTTGCAAGATGAAAAGAGCTCTGGAGCTGGGGGGTGGCGATGGCTACATAACAATGTGAATGTACTTAGTGCCACTGAACTGGACACTTAAAAATGGTTAAGATGGTAAATTTTATGTTATGTATATTTGACCAAAATAAAAATAGATAAAATAGATAAAATTTTAAAGTGCACGTCAAAAAGCATGGATGCATAATCCTATTACAAGGGAATGAAGAATTGGGTCCAATAACTTAATCCATCCCAATACCCAGTTAATATTGACTAAGTGAAAGAATGTGTGGAGTTCCTGCTCTACCTGTCCCCGGCTGTGTGGTCTCAAACTTATGGTTTAACCTCTCTAAGACTCAGCACCCACATCTATAAAATGGAGGAAATAAGGCTTTTCAGAATTTTAGTGACTAACCCAAAGTCATACAGCAAGCCAGTGCCAGAGACAAGAACTGAACGCAGACCTCTGTCTACTCAATCAAAGTGACAAAAGCACTAGTGGAAAGAACACTGGACTTGAGATCAGACAGACCTGAGGAAAAGTCCCATGTCTGCCACCAGCTTGCGTGACCTTGGCCAAGTTCCTTCCCTTCTCTGTACTTCAGGTTTTTCCTCTATACAATAAGGAAGTTGGGCCAGACCAGTGTTAAGCTCCAATTTCTCCTGACCTCTAAACTCATTCACCCATTCAAAAAATATTTAACTTGCCACATGCAGGGCACTGGGTTAGATCCTGGGGGTAGGGCAAGGATTTTCAGCACAGCCTCCTAACTTGACTCCTAGTTCATGGTAAAAGTTGAAGCTCTCAGATGAAATCTCCCTGAACTTCCAAATACCATACCTACATACCCACCTACCCCATCCTCTGGGTATACCCCTTGCTCTACTTGAGGCTCTGCCCCACCTGCATTCAAGCCATTCCTGCTACTGGACTTCAGAGCCCCTCCCCTCCCACCTTCACAGAAATTCATGTGATCAATTTCTTTTCTCTCAATAGTTCCTTCTCAACCAGATCATGAGCATCAATATTCAAGCATGTTTAAGTCTTTTGTATCTTAAAAATAAAATCCTCTCCTTGACCCAATATCCCCTTCCAGCTGCCAACTCATTTCTCTTCTGCCTTTCTGTTGCAGTCAGATTTCTTGGCTACAAGTGACAGAAGCCAGCCCTTGCTGATTTAAACAAAAATGGAACTGATTAAATGGATATTGAAACACATGTCCACAAAAAGACTAGTACACAAATGTTCACAGCAGCCTATTGATAACAGTCAAAACTGGACACAACTTCAGTAGTCACCAACAGGTGAGTGCATGAACAGGTGAGTGTGGTATGTTAATGAGTAGAATACTAGTCAGCGACAAAAAAGAAAGAACTACTGGTAAACATATGCCAACATGCACAAATATTAAAAAGCATTAAGCTGAAGAAAAGAAGCCAGACACAGAATACTGATTGAATTTGTGTACAATTCTAAAACAGGTAAAACTAATCTATAGATATAGAAACATCTCTGGGACCAGGGGTGGGGGGAACAAGACCACAGAGGGGCACAAGGAAATTTTGGGGGGTGATGCAAGTGTTCTAAATCTTGATTAGAGTAGTAGATACACTGACATATACATTTTTTAAAACTCATTGAACTGTACCTCAAGCTTTTTTTTTTTTTTTTTTTTTGTGGTACGCAGGCCTCTCACTGTTGTGGCTTCTCCCGCTGTGGAGCACAGGCTCCAAACACGCAGGCTCAGCGGCCATGGCTCACAGGCCCAGCCGCTCCACGGCATGTGGGATCTTCCCGGACCGGGGCACGAACCCGCGTCCCCTGCATCAGCAGGCGGACCCTCAACCACTGCGCCACCAGGGAAGCCCCAAGCTTATTTTTAGTACATAAACTACCATACCTAAAGTTGACTTTAAAAGTTACAGAAATATAGCTAGATGATAGACAGATGATAGATAGATAGATAGATAGATAGATAGATAGATAGATATTTGGTTTGTTTAGAGAATTGCCAGGAGGATAGAGAGACCAGCTTGGGTCTGCTTCTATAACCACCATCACCACCATGGTCTTTTCTTTGGTGCCACGGTAAGCCCCACTCACACCACTCTCACCAACAAGCCCTGCTGGTCCACTAGCCAAGGAACTCTTCCTTTCATGACCACTGCTGTTCTCAGAAAACATTCCTCTGTGTCCTTCCTCTTGTGTTTCACTAACTCCTGATTCCAAGTGATGCTTCTGGTTGGCAAGCCCTGTCCTTTGCTCATCCCACCTCAAGGCCAGCTGGGAAGACAAGTATCTGGTACCTTCCTCATATCCAGTGGGAGGCAGGCTCTGCTTCTCAGTGAGAGTCATAGGTAGGGAGCTCCCCAAACATATGGCAGTGAGGTGGTTACTGGACAACCAAAAGGAATGACAGTTGTCGACGCCTACAGCTCCCACAAACTTCTCCAGAGTGGTTTCCACCTCCCACCTCTGCCCTCCACTGCAATCTGGCTTATGTGGCCCCCATCACCCTCCCAAACATGGATTACTAAGGTCACCAGTAGCCTCCCCGTCACTTAGTCTAACAGACATGTCCCTTGTTGGCCACTCTCTCCTTCTCAACAGGCATCAATGTCACCTGACTTTCCTTCTACTCTTCCTGCTTTGTTTGCTTTGCAAGATCACCCCTCTCTACCCAACCTTTAAATGGTGGAGCTCCTCAAGACTCAGTCTAAAGGCCTCTTCTGTCCTCCATTCTGCCTCTTCGCTGGTGACTCATATTTATCTCTCCGGCCCAGCTTCAGACCTGTTTGACATCTGCACGTGGATGTCTCTAAGGCAATAAGGCACACCTGTCTCTTCAACTCTAAACCAACTGAGAGAAAGACATGGGAATCATGTCGGTGAAGATAAAAATGGCAGCTTTAGTGCTAGTGAATCCAGATGGGAAATGCTGCTTGAATACATAGCCAGAACTCTGCTTCCTAAAACGTACCCTGACTCTGGTCCTTGGGGTGACCCACCCAGGGGGGAGTTTGGATCAGCTGAGCAAACGCAATTCTGCAGAATCACATCTTTACACTGAGCCACAATAACGGGAGCAAAGAGGGTCTGACTTCCAGATAACCTCTAGAGGCAGGCAGGACCCTGTCCTCATGTGCTGTCCACGTGAAAGAGGGAGCAGAACAGAACACAGCCATCCTCGGGTGGAGCCCGGTGAGGAGGAGGTGGCAGGGTCACGCCTGGTTGTTGTCATCTCTCTAACAGATCGGTCACTACCTACTTCCTTATGAGGGAGGAAGCAGAAGAGGAGGGAGATTTTCTTCCTGACTTTTCCAGAGGGTTGGGGGCTCCATGGTGTAGGAACACCGGGGAGAGAGGTCAGTTGTCCCCACAAATGTGTCCAAAATCAAACTCTCAGTTGTCCCCACAAATGTGTCCAAAATCAAACTCATGATCTTCTTTCTCAAGCTCAGTTATCTTCCAAGATCCTCTATCTCAGCGATGGTGCAGATAGCCTTCCAGACGTGCATGCCAGGAGTCAGCAGTAGGATCATCTTACTCACTGTCCATGTTTCGCCAACTTTATCCCTCAGTATTTTGGGCTCATCCATTCCCCTCCATTGCCACAGTCGCTGTTTAGCTGAAGCAACTCATTTGGTTGCTTCATCGCCTCCTAACCAGTTTCCCCGTATCTAGTCAAACCCTTCACTCTGTCTCCATGCTTAAACCAGAGTTGTCTCCAAAAGCAACTCTGAGCATGTCATCCACCCTGCATTATACCCTCCAGCCCCTTTCCACGCCCTTAAGATAAAGACCAAAACCCCTGATGTGAATAAGGTGCTGTAAGGACTGGACCCATCCTCCCTGCAGCCTCTTCTCCTCCCTTTCCTTCTCTGGTTTGGCCAAGATCTCCTTTCATGTCCTCAGATATGCCCCGTCTCTTCTCACCACCAGCTCTGCACATGTCATTGTCCCCGTCCGGATGCCCCCCTTTTCCCTCCCCTCTTCTTCATTCTTGGCTGCCTTCAAATCTCACCTCAAGTACCTTCCACTGGGCAATCACCTCTGACAATCCTCCTCTTCCTCCAAAATCAGGTCACCTCCTTAATCATAGGCCTTCATAGGTCCTCGTTCCTATCTTCAGGGCCCATCTAGGAGGTGCCATTAGTCACTTATGTGTGGGTCGATTAATGTTGGTCACTCTCACTTTTCCTATGCAACGTGACCCTGGGGATGAGCTTCTAGGTCCACCATTTTATCCCCATCATCTACCACATCAACAGGCAGAGGGTGGGCCTTGGTTACTGCTTGTTGAGTGAATGAATGAATGCGCCCTCTGCCTGTCTCGTCTCTTCTGGACCAAGAACCTGCTGGAGTATCTCTGTCCCCTTTCTCTTTGTCTCTTTGGTTCTCTACTGGTTCTCGTCTCTCTGTCTCTGTTCGTCTACATCTCTCTCTATTTCTCTCTCTCTTCCTCCCCCACCCTCCTTCAGTCCAGTCCACTATTCCTCTTTCTTTGCTTCTCTCCCTTCCCTCCTTCTTCCCAGAGTCCAAACAGCTTTGTCAAAAATTCCTCCGCCCAAAACTTTTGCAGCCACAGCGCCACCTAGAGTCCATCTGTGAGATGGGCCAACCCTAGAGCAGTTGACCACGGGTCCAGCCCAGCCCAGCTCTGCCATGGTCAGCTCTACCCGGTGTTCCGGGCACATTTGGGGTTCTCACACCTCATTTTCCAGGCTGTGAGACCATACCATTCATCCAACCCCCTAAGTGCCTAGTGGAGACTTTAAGAGAGAAAACTACAACCCCACTTCCACCAATAGACAGATCATCCAAAATGAAAATAAATAAGGAAACACAAGCTTTAAATGACACATTAAACAAGATGGACTTAATTGATATTTATAGGACATTCCATCCAAAAACAACAGAATACACTTTCTTCTCAAGTGCTCATGGAACATTCTGCAGGATAGATCATATCTTGGGTCACAAATCAAGCCTTGGTAAATTTAGGAAAATTGAAATCATATCAAGTATCTTTTCTGACCACAACGCTATGAGACTAGATATCAATTACAGGAAAAAATCTGTTAAAAATACAAACACATAGAGGCTAAACAATATACTACTAAATAACCAAGAGATCACTGAAGAAATCAAAGAGGAAGTCAAAAAATACCTAGAAACAAATGACAATGAAAACACAATGACCCAAGACCTATGGGATGCAGCAAAAGCAGTTCTAAGAGGGAAGTTTATAGCAATACAATCCTGCCTCAAGAAACAAGAAACATCTCAAATAAACAACTTAACCTTACACGTAAAGCAACTAGAGAAGGAAGAACAACAACAAAAAAAACCCCACCAAAGTTAGCAGAAAGAAAGAAATCATAAAGATCAGATCAGAAATAAATGAAACGGAAATGAAGGAACAATAGCAAAGATCAAGAAAACTAAAAACTGGTTCTTTGAGAAGATAAACAAAATTGATAAACCATTAGCCAGACTCATCAAGAAAAAAAGGGAGAAGACTCAAATCTAAAGAATTAGAAATGAAAAAGGAGAAGTAACAACTGACACTGCAGAGATACAAAGGATCATGACTGATTACTACAAGCAATTCTATGCCAATAAAATGGACAACCTGGAAAAAATGGACCAATTCTTAGAAAAGCAAAACCTTCCAAGACTGAACTGGGAAGAAATAGAAAATATAAACATACCAATCACAACTGAAACTGTGATTAAAAATGTTCCAACAAACAAATGCCCAGGACCAGATGACTAAACAGGTGAATTCTATCAAACGTTTGGAGAAGAGCTAACACCTATACTTCTCAAACTCTTCCAAAATATAGCAGAGGGAGGAACACTCCAAAACTCATTCTATGAGGCCACCATCACCCCGATACCAAAACCAGACAAAGATGTCACACACACAAAAAAAAACTACGGGCCAATATCACTGATGAACACAGATGCAAAAATCCTCAACAAAATACTAGCAAACAGAATCCAACAGCATATTAACAGGTTCATACACCATGATCAAGTGGGGTTTATCCCAGGAATGCAAGGATTCTTCAATATATGCAAATCAATCAATGTGATAAACCATATTAACAAATTGAAGGAGAAAAACCATATGATCATCTCAATAGATGCAGAAAAAGCTTTCAACAAAATTCAACACCCATTTATGATAAAAGAAAAACCCTCCAGAAAGTAGGCATAGAGGGAACTTACCTCAAAATAGCAAAGGCCATATATGACAAACTCACAGCCAACATCATTCTCAATGGTGAAAAACTGAAACCATTTCCTCTAAGATCAGGAACAAGACAAGGTTGTCCACTCTCACCACGATTATTCAACATAGTTTTGGAAGTTTTAGCCACAGCAATCAGAGAAGTAAAAGAAATAAAAGGAATCCAAATCAGAAAAGAAAAAGTAAAGCTGTCACTGTTTGCAGATGACATGATACTATACATAGAGAATCCTAAAGACTGTATGAGAAAACTACTAGAACTAATCAATGAATTTGGTAAAGTAGCAGGATACAAAATTAATGCACAGAAATTTCTTGCATTCTTATACACTAATGATGAAAAATCTGAAAGAGAAATTAAGGAAACACTCCCATTTACCATTGCAGCAAAAAGAATAAAATACCTAGAAATAAACCTCCCTAAGGAGACAAAAAACCTGTATGCAGAAAACTATAAGACACTGATGAAAGAAATTAAAGATGATACAAACAGATGGAGAGATATAGCATGTTCTTGGACTGGAAGAATCAATATTGTGAAAATGACTATACTACCCAAAGCAATCTACAGATTCAGTGTAATCCTTATCAAACGACCAATGGCATTTTTCACAGAACTAGAACAAAAAATGTCACAATTTGTATGGAACAGGATAGAAAGCCCAGGGATAAACCCACGCACGTATGGTCACCTTATTTTGATAAAGGAGGCAAGAATATACAATCGAGAAAAGACAGCCTCTTCAATAAATGGTGCTGGGAAAACTGGACAGCTACATGTAAAAGAATGAAATTAGAACACTCCCTAACACCACACACAAAAATAAACTCAAAATAAATTAAAGACCTAAATGTAAATCCAGACACTGTAAAAGTCTTAGAGGAAAACATAGGCAGAACACTCTATGACATAAATCACAGCAAGATCCTTTTTGGCTCACCTCCTAGAGAAATGGAAATAAAAACAAAAATAAACACATGGGACCTAATGAAACTTAAAAGCTTTTGCACAGCAAAGGAAACCATAAAAAAGATCAAAGACAACCCTCAGAATGGGAGAAAATATTTGCAAATGAAGCAACTGACAAAGGATTAATCTCCAAAATTTACAAGCAGCTCATGCAGCTCAATATCAAAAAAACAGGGCTTCCCTGGTGGCGCAGTGGTTGAGAGTCCGCCTGCCGATGCAGGGGACACGGGTTCGTGCCCTGGTCCGGGAAGATCCCACATGCCGCAGAGCGGCTAGGTCCGTGACCAATGGCTGCTGATCCTGAACATCCGGAGCCTGTGCTCCGCAACGGGAGAGGCCACAACACTGAGAGGCCCGCGTACTGCAAAACAAAACAAAACAAAACAAAAACAAAAACAAAAAAAAAGAATAGCCCAATCCAAAAATGGGCAGAAGACCTAAATAGACATTTCTCCAAAGAAGATATACAGATTGCCAACAAGCACATGAAAGGATGCTCAAATCACTAATCATTAGAGAAATGCAAATCAAAACTACAATGAGGTATCACCTCACACCAGTCAGAATGACCATCATCAACAAATCTACAAACAATAAATGCTGGAGAGGGTGTAGAGAAAAGGGAACCCTCTTGCACTGTTGGTGGGAATGTAAATTGATACAGCCACTATGGAGAACAGTATGGAGGTTCCTTAATAAACTAAAAATAAAACTACCATACAACCCAGCAATCCCACTACTGGACATATACCCTGAGAAAACCATAATTCAAAAAGAGTCATGCACCACATTGTTCATTGCATCTCTATTTACAATAGCCAGGACATGGAAGCAACTTAAGTGTCCATTGACAGATGAATGGATAGAGAAGATGTGGCACATATATACAATGGAATATTACTCAGCCATAAAAAGAAATGAAATTGAGTTATTTGTAGTGAGGTGGATGGACCTAGAGTCTGTCATACAGAGTGAAGTAAGTCAGAAAGAGAAAAACAAATACCATATGGTGACACATATATATGGAATCTAAAAAGATGGTTCTGAGGAACCTAGGGGAAGGACAGGAATAAAGATGCAGACATAGAGAATGGACTTGAGCACACGGTGAGGGGGAAGTGTTAGCTGTGACAAAGTGAGAGAGTGGCGTGGACATATATACACTACCAAATGTAAAATAGACAGCTAGTGGGAAGCAGTCACAGAGCACAGGGAGGTCAGCTCAGTGCTTTGCGACCACCTAGAGGGGTGGGTTAGGGAGGGTGGGAGGGACACGCAAGAGCGAGTAGTAATGGTGATATATGTATACGTATAGCTGATTCACTTTGTTACAAAGCAGAAACTAACACACCATCGTAAAGCAATTATACTCCAATAAAGATATTTAAAAAAATAAAAAAGATAGAAAACTACAGCATATGGGAGAGTAGTAAATGCAGTTCAAAGTGGTATCTTCCCCTAACCTTTGATCTGTCTTTCCCTTCCCCTCTCCAGCTGTATTCCTCTCTGCTCGACATTATCTTTAATTTCAATTGTTATTAAAATATAGCAAATAGTTCATCAGCAAAAACATTATTTAGGGACCCGTGCAGGGTTCCTCTACCAGAGGAACTTGTAGGGCTACTGGGGAAATGATGTGAATGGAAGCAAGTCTTTCACTTATACTCAGCCACCATTTCTCCTTCTCTAAAAACACAGGCTGTCTTCTGGAAGTTTGGACCAAGTCCTTTAAAAAGTATTCCAATAATCCCATCATGTGTACAGAGTTTTATATACAAAGATTCTTTGCGCATCATTGTGCATAATGGCAAATAGGTAGAAACAACCTACCCCCCCCCAACAATAGAAAACTGGCTAAGTAAATCATGGTACATCCTCGTGTCTGAATAGTATGCATCACTAAAAATAATGCAAATCAGTGCTTTATCATAATGTGAGGACATACTTCTAAGCCATTTTGGGGTAGAGAAACAGATTACGACATGTGTAGGAAGTATTATCTCAACTACATAAAATATATACGTGGGTAAAGATTATGAGAGAAGACTGAAATATTCCTAGAGGTTGTTCTGGGACATCCTTTTTTTCCCCTTTTCTTTATTTCCTAAAATCTTTGTAAAGAGCTTGGTTTATTATTTATTTATTTAGTATTTGGAATAACCCCCCCAATTTACCAGAATAATCTTAGAGAAAAGAAAAATGGGAAAAAGGAGTAAATCTGAATAAAAATGATTCTCTGAATAGTCTATAAGGGTCCTCGTCAGAGACTGGGGAGTCTCTGAAATATTTCTTCTCAACAGACAGTGTTCTGAGGTCTCTAAGGTCTACCAGATTCAAGGTCAAGAAACCTGGGTCAGTCTGCCCCCTGCCATGGGCTCAGCCAGCATTGCCTGGGTGCTTAGCAATATGGTTGGATCTTAGCGACAGGGATCATATCTCAGACATGGTGCGTGCTGCAGAGCATCACGGTCTGTTGAGGGGATCAAGGCAGACACAGGAGACTATAGTGTGGAAGCTGTTACCCCAGGATAAATTCCAACTGGATCGAAGATTTAAATGTAAAAACTAAAAGTACTATAAGAGGCATAGAAGGAGAATGATTTTATAGTCTCAGAACAGGGATGAACTTTCTAAATATGATAAAACTGAGAAACCACTAATGAAGAAAATTGATAACTTTGACTTTATGAAAATATAAATTTTATTCATGACCAAAACACTCAATAGAAATAACAATAGGATTTTTTTGAACTATACAAACCCTAAAGTTCATATGGAAAAGTAAGCATGCAAAACTATTCATAATGTAATATTAAAGGGCAAATAATCAACTGGGGGAAATACTTTCAACTTGTATCACAGGCAAAAGTAAATTTCCTTTAAAATATAAGCTCAGAAAATCAATTATAGAGATTAAAACCCCACCCTACCCTCCAAAACAAGCAAAGGATAAACCAAATAATTCCTAGGAAAGAAAATATTACATAAATTTCTTTTAAACATGTGAAAAAAATATTCATGATCATAATTAAATTAATGCACATTGAGACTTCCCTAAGATTTTTTTTTTCACCTATCAGGCTGGTCATGATCAAAAAGTTTGATAATATACTCTGTTGACAAAGATATATGGAAGCCAACAGCCCATATTGCTAGGGTCGGGTGGGGGGCAGGGAATGTTAACTGGTTCAGCTCCCTTAGTTGGCAGTTTGGAAACATCAAAGTAATCTGCACCTACCCTGTGTCCGGGCAACTCCACCTCTAGGGTTTATTCTGCAGATGCAATTATACATAAGCATGTATGCACAGAAATTGTTCATTGTAGCATCACTTATAATAGTAAAGAATTAGAAACAAAGTAAATGTTAATCAATAGGAGATGGTTAACTACATTGAGGTATATTCATCAATGTTATTCTCTGGCATGGAAAAGAATAAGAATGTTCTCTAGGAGATACTATGGCGATCTGCAAGATACATTATTAGGTGAAAAAGATGAGGTACAGAAAGAACACACTGTTGAGCTTTTGTGTGTTGAAAAGGAATGGAGGAAGACCATGGATACACATTCATTTGAAAATGAATAAAATATCTCTGGAAAGGGGAATAAGAAATTGGCGACAATAGATTCTCTAGGCAGGGGTGGCTGGGTGGGTGCAGATGGGTGGCATGGAACTTTTCCCTATGTACCCTTTTGTAACTTCTGAAGCTGGAGTCATGGGAATGCATTACATTTTTAAAATCTATATATCATTCTGGGGCAGAATATTCAATTATTTTGGAAAAACACTAGCACTAGCCATTTCGTAACATCTTATAAAGCAAATACCCCCAATTCCTTTTGTGGGGAACGTCTAAGTAGCTTGAAGTAGACATTTGGTCATGTCAGTCGTCACAAGTGTGATGGTGAGTGCTGTGTTTCTGTAGATTTTATTGTCCTTTTTTTAAAAAACAAAAAGATAGAAAAAATGATTAATATTTCTTTGCTTTGTATGAGTTGGACTTCATTGTGCTTGTGTGCGTGCCTATTCTTATTCAATAATAGTTTGCTAGATAGTCTAAGCTAAAAACAGAGAGGTCCAGACGTGATACTCGCAGGACCAGTGGTAACGATTATCCGGGCTGGCTTAGACAGAGCTCACGCTGAACTAATTATGGATTTCCTCCACAGGCTATTTATGCTAAATGACCCAGGCTCTGGGAAACGTGGTGATTGTTGTTCAGTCATTGCTTTCTGATATAATTGTCTTTGGGGCACTTAGGACCAGGCCTCATTGTTGTGAATAAGGCTAGGAAGTGGACATTCCTATTGCCAACCATCCAGGCAGCCATCGAATCTGATACTGGCATCCGATACTCATCAGGCCTTTTTTTTTTTTTTTTTTTTTTTTTTTTGCGGTATGCGGGCCTCTCACTGCTGTGGCCTCTCCCGTTGAGGAGCACAGGCTCCGGACGCGCAGGCTCAGTGGCCATAGCTCACAGGCCCAGCCTCTCCGCGGCATGTGGGATCTTCCTGGACCGGGGCACGAATCCGCGTCCCCTGCATCAGCAGGCGGACTCCCAACCACTGCACCACCAGGGAAGCCCTCATCAGGGCTTTTGATATTTGGTCCAAAATTCTAAGACATCTCAGTGGATTCCTGGTTAGGGACAGGTGTTGGCAGGGTGTGAGCTAGCCTCTTTCCTGCAGAGACAGACTAGGAGGTAGGCAGGGAATGCTTTGAAAATGATCTTAGAATGGATATAGACCTTAGGGCTCTAATAGAAGCCACAGTTAGTAGAGATTATGCTATGTTATTCTTCACTGAATGCCCCTCCATTATCTCTGAGCCTTCAATCAATAGTTGCAGACAATCTCTGATTTTCTTGAGAAATTAAGGGAAGGTTAAGACAGTATGGTAAAGGAAAGAGCATGTCTGTCACTTCCCAGAGCCAAGAGCACATCCTAACAGAGCACTGTGGGTCTGAAGCATGATTGCCTCTGGTCCCCATGTGGCGGCATCACATGAGACCCAAACAGAAGAGCTGGGGTCACAGAAGAACCAAGACTACATCTATCCATGTAGTGCCCACATTCAGGTCTCTAATACTACCCTCCACTAAAAAGAATCAGTATATTTTAGAGAACAGATGGTTCTATGTCCTGAAGAAAAAAGGAAAAGTAAGGATGGATATGGGGCTTCCTGCTTTTGCCAGAAAACAGGATTGCCTTAAAGGATATCAGGTAGTATTAAAAAGATAAGGGGCCAGCTTCAAGAGCCTTCCACTGGCAACGTTGTGATCAACTGATCATCAAAAAGAAGGGAGGCAAGAAGGAGAAGAGGAAGAAATACAGTTTATTAGAACGAGGTAAGTTAATGAAAGGCTGTGAATTCATGGCGCTTTAAAAAGTCAATATAAAGTATACAAAAAGGTGGCTGTAATTAAAATGTGAATGTAATGAGTTTTATTCATTTCTATCATTTCAATAAGTTGGAGAATATTTACATATGGACATTTTATTTTTCTAGTAAATATATGTCTTTATAAAGCTTTGTCATGTATCTGTTTCTAGCTACATAAACAGGAAAGAAAAATCACAGGGAGCCACGAGTAAGTCAAGAAGCCATGGAAAAGGCAGGAACTGTGTTGAGAACCCAGACAACTAGCCTCACTAACAATCAGATAGAAGACACCTCGAGGTGAGTCAGCCCCACTGGCCCATGGACCTGATAACAGAACAGAGGGAGCATTCTACCAGGCGTCCCATGGTGATGGATTAACTAAAAGTTTTATAGAGAAAAAAAAAACATGCAGGCCCAATCCCTCACCTCCTGTGAAACCTCTATATGACCCCACTAATTATAAGATAATAAAAAGTATCTAGAAGTCCTAAATAACATTCATGGATCAGATCCACATGTCACAATGACAGGACAAGGGGTTATGTAATGCTAACCAAGTAAGAGTTGAAATGTATAAAGGAGGAGAGACACTGGGTTACAAGAAAACTGAAGACTGTGTGAAAGATCCGAATGTACAAATTCTCCTGATATAACAAGAGAAGATTCAAAAGAAAAAAAAGGAGCCCAGTCTGTTGACCAGCAGCTCTTTTTCAAAGCCTCTGGAAGAAGCAACCACACTCCATGCCCAGTCAAGAACCAAAATGGTTGGAAACCCAGATCCTAGTCTGAGTCAGTATTACTTTTCTTTTCTATTTGGAAAGTTACTGCAACCCTAGCTAGGTGTCAAAATAAAGTATCTAAGAAACTAGGAAGGTATAAAGTATAGAAATCATGAAGAAATAAGTTAAGCAATGGAACAGATGCTTTTAGGATGAGGATAAATGCCAACATAGTCACAAGTTTTAATAATTCTGTTTTGTGTATGTTTTATCTGTTTGTTTCATGAGCTTGGAGGACTCAAAAATATATTACAAAATTTGTAATTGTACTTTATGCAAAGAAGTGTGTTTAGTTAAGTTTATAACATGTTTAAATATTTAAGAAAACCTTTTTTAACATCTTATTATTAGGTGTTTAATAATATATATGTACTTTAATTTTAATACCAGTAGTGATGGGACTTTCTCTGCAAGCCCAGACAGCCCCTGGTCATTGCTTCAGTTCTCTAATACTGTGTACAAATTATCCCAAAGCTTAGTGGTTTAAATCAACAATCATTTGATTATATCTTTTGATTTCAGATGTCAGAAATTTAGGCAGGGCAATTCCTCTGTTCCACAGAGTGTCAGCTGTGATCACGCACTAGTTTTCCACTAGAGACTGGGCTGGGATGGAGGATCCAAGACACATCCACTCAGATGCCTAGTGTCTTGGTGGGGGATGGCTAGAGAGCTGGACTTAGCTGGGCCCCATCCATAAAGTCTCGGGATCATTCTGCGTGATCTCTCCTATAGGGTAGTCAGACTTATTACATGGCAGGTCAAGGCTCCTAGAGACCAAAGTAGAACCTGTCTGTTCTTTTGAAAACAGGCCTAGCACTGGAATAGTATCACTGGTGCCATACTCCATTGGCCAAGCAGTCACAGGCCACACCACATTTAAGGAGAGGAGATACAGACTCCATTTCTTTAAAGAAGCAGGACCAAAGAGCTTGCAGCCATTTTGAATCTGCCTCGATCATTAAATATCCAGGAGATTGTGAACCAGGTGAGTGAGCTAAGAGAATCGCATGTAGTTTGATGGAGAAGGACGGTAGTGTAAGTTGATAATAATGATGATGATGGTGATGGTTAACCCTGAGTATTTACTGAATGCTCCCTATGCCAGGCAACTTTATAAGCTCTTTTTACATTGTTTGTTTTTTCGATTATTGAATCTTTGCAGCAACCCTATGAAGAAGGTTCTATTATTATCCCCAGTTTATAGATTTACAGGTTGGGTAACTTGATCCAGATCATTCTGTGCATAGTAGTGAGGGTAAGATTCTAATCCAGGGCTACAGTCTATACATGAAAGAGCCAAAAGAGAGGGAAGCCTACAGAGGTCAACAGATGTAGATGACAAGGAGACTTTTAACCCCCAAAGTAGATGGCCAATGTTCTGAGGGCGATGGGAGGGCTCTCAGCTGGGCTGTGCCCACATTTTGTGTGCATAGGGTAAAATAGGAGACAGTGAAGGCCAGGAGACCATTGAGGAGACTCGCGTGCTATTCTAGGCATGAAATAATGAGGCCGGAGTGAGGGCTGAGACCTAGGGGAATGGGTGGGGAGGAAGAGGATTGGGGAGTAATTCAGGATCTGGTGGCCTTTGGGTGTGAGGGAGAGAGTGGAGACAGGACCAGCCTCAGGGGCTAGAGTCTCCACAATCACAGGCAGAGCCCGTGGCCGACACTGTCAGGGAGATGGTGACAGACCCTTCCCTTGTACCTTCCCCTGTTGGCAGGGCAGCAGGGCCTTACGCTGAGCTCTCATATACCTTTATGAGCCTTGGGGAGAGTTGGGAGTGGGTGGGAGAGAGGGGAAGCAGCAGGGGAGGCCCCTTTACTGAGGGGCTTTGGAACAGGGATTGGGGCATTCCCCGAGTGGTGGCTCACGGGAGCCTGGCTGCCCAGGCCCAGCTAAGACAGCCTAAGGATGGAGCTGGATTCTGGGTTGTCAGGCCTAGGAGAAGACCTGTTTTCTTGATCAACTCGGAGGCACTGAAGCAAAGAATGAGATTGGAGTGAGCAGGAAGCGCGTGCATGGAGGAGGTGTTTTCTAGAACAGCCAGCCTTCTTCCCACCACCCGGCCTTGTTCATCCACAGACCCCATGTGACCTCCATTCTTTTTTTTTTTTTTTTTTTTTTTTTTTGTGGTACGTGGGCCTGTCACTGTTGTGGCCTCTCCCATTGCGGAGCACAGGCTCCGGACGCGCAGCCCCAGCGGCCATGGCTCATGGGCCCAGCCGCTCCGCGGCATGTGGGATCCTCCCGAACCGGGGCAAGAACCTGTGTCCCCCGCATCAGCAGGCGGATCCCCAACCACTGTGCCACCAGGGAAGTCCCGACCTCCATTCTTAAAATGACCGCTGTGGTCATTCAAGGCCCAACTCCAAAGCAGTGTGACACAGTGATGAAAAGCAAAGGCTTCGAAATCAGATAGACCCAGGTCCAAATCTTAGCTCCAGAATTCACTAGTTATGTGAATTTGGGTAAACCACTTAACCTCTCTGAACCTTGGTTTGCTCGTATATTAACCTCATAAAATTACTGTGAGGATTCTGTGTGATAATGTGCATCACATACTTAGCACAGTGTCTAGTGCATAGTAATTACTTAACAATTAGTAGCAAGAAAAACAAAGAAAAATTCCCACCTCTGCTTTCACTCTTCCCCAGCCCATACTGGCTTCTCCCATCTTTGTATCCAACCATGGAATGACATCCCCTGTCATTTATGTTTCTTGGACTGACTCAGCATCTCTGTGCTCCTCGTCAAAGGAGAGTTAAGCAGCTCATAGTCCGGACTGAGGCGTACACTCTCCCGTCCTCTCCACGGGCACAGGCTTATACTGGTTGGGTGCCTGTAGGAGCGCAATAAAGACTGATTGGGCTAAATGGTCAATTTATGACTTTGCTTTGAACAGGCCTTAGATGATTACCTTTTATGAGGCTTACACTTTAGACTTAAGATGTAAAACAGAAGCTCAGGTTAAGAGGCAAATAATGGGACATTTTATGTGCTGTTCTGGAGCAAAAGTCCACAGCTTTATTGCAGTGGCTATAAAAGAACATGATTGGAAAAGCCTTGATTGAGAAACCCACAGTGGAAAGAACACTGGGTCAGGAGACAGGAAGGCCAGGCTTCCCACCCTGTCCCACACCATCCAGCCAGGTGCCTGCCCTCTCTGACCTCATGTGCAAAACCAGGGCCCCCTGAAGACCCTCCTGGCCCTAACCCTATGTGGTTCCTGAGTCTGCAAGTCTAGGATGTTCTCTTCCCGGTATTTCATGATTCTAAAATCTTAAGGTTTTCCAATTCTAAAATACTAATACCCTACAATGCTATGATACCAAAATTTTGAAGTTTTAGATTGTACTCTCTTAAGATTCTATAATAAAGTATGGTGGTTCACAGCGCAGGCCTGGAGTCCTAAGACCTAGGGTTCACATTTCAACCTCCTGCTTAACAGAGGGCAATTCTGGACAAATTGCTTAACCAGTTTTCTCACCTATATAATGGAGATGAAACTGATGATGTTGTAGAGGGGATGAAAAGAAACAGCCTCTACAAAGCACTCACTGTAGTTCCTGGCACAGAGAAAACTCTCTGGTAGTCATTATTACTATTCTAACGTTCCATGCACACAACGTCTCAAGAATCTAAAATGCCCCGATCTTAAGAGCATACTTTCTTGTGATTCTAAGAACCTGTGACTCTTTGGATGTCACTCACGAGTCTAAATTCCCAGGGACTAGGACTCCTCCATCCCATTCTAGAAGCAGGGCTGTCAGCATAGCCGTGGCCACCAGATGGCGGGCTTGGGTTATGGGTCCGTCCCTAACTCAGTTTGGATCCAGCCCTCAAGTCTTCTCTGGGGCTCTCATGAAGTTCCTTTCTCTGATGGGAACAGAGTAAAGGAAGCAGGAGGGGAAACTGCAATTACTATGTTTTTCTTATCAATCCAAAGATCAACAATGCAAGAATTAAAGGGGACCCGAGCAGGGAGGTGCTTTTATTGTCAAATGAGCTTAACATGATGCCATATAAAAACTTAACTGCTTGGCCTCAAAAGGTAACTGGAGCCAAGGAGCCATATCCCAGGGCGTCAGCACATTACGAGCTTCTCACGAAGGTTACCCACTGCCTGCCCCGCTTTCTGGGAGCCGTGTGGTCCTCCGTGGCCCCAGCTCAGACACCCATTCACCTGGGAGGGCAGGAATTATCATCGCCACGTTTACAGATGAGAAAGCCGAGGATCTAAGGGGTCAAGGATTAGCCTCAGATTCTTCCGTGGTGAGGCCAGGATTCAAATAGAGAACCTTCTAGAGTGTACTGTGTCCACGAGCTGAGACAGGCACGGGGGTGTGTGGGGTGTGGGGGGGGGGGCGGGTGACACAAGTGGATTCGGACATCTCCCTACCTCACATACAGGTTAGAGCTGCCACCCCCACACCCCCTGCCTGCCTGTGAGGTTCTGTGCTGGGTACCTGCCCCCCTGCACTACCTCTAATGTGATCCTTTCAACAACCCTTGGAAGGAGGCGTTTACAAATGCCGTGCCCGAGTGCTCAGACAGGTGAAGGGACCTGCCCAAATCATACAGAGATACGAGCCAGGAATCAACCCGAGGTCTCCCTAGCCAAATGCCTGCTCTCTCTTCCACTGCAGGCGCTGCCAGAGACTCCGGGCCCTGGGCGACCTTAGGGGAGGCCCTCCGGGTCGGGCTCACAGGCATCTCCTCGCGGCCGGGGGGCTGTTGCGACAGCGAGGACGAGGCCTGGGCGGCCCGGAGGCGGCCCCGGGTTCGGGAAGGCCAGCCAAGGGTTGCCGGGTGCCCCGGGCGGCACGGCGGCCAATATTGACTTTGGTAAACACCATTTTGCACGGAGCGCGGGGCAAGGGCGGGGGCGCGCTGACCCGGGGGGCGGAGGCAGCGGCTCCGCATTTAGACGAGGCCATTAGCGGCGATCGATGGCCGCGCCGCGCGCTCCGGCCGCTGGGCGCTCCCAAATGAAGGTTAAGTTTGCTCTGCGCCCCAGCGCGGCCGGCCATGGGCCCGCATAATGGCCCCGGCCCAGCCAGCCCCACGCGCCCAGGTTAAGCGGAGGCCGAGGGGCCGCACCGGCGGGCGGGGGAGGAGCGCGGCAAGGCGGGCAGACCGGCGCCGGAGGGCCGTTGGGGGTCTTTGGGCACCAAGGTGCCCTGGTCTGGGTCCATGTCCCCTACCGGGCTCCCGTGCGCTCCGGGCCGGGTGGTGTGATGCGTGCGGTGCCGGGGCCTTTGCTTCCCGGACCCTGCTTGCATGGTTGGTCCGCTGGCGCGGGTGCAAGAGTGCCTGGCTGTGCACCTCACCCCCCTCCCCCGCCGCCTTACACCCAAGCCGGCCAGTCTGGGGAGCAGGAGACGGTGCAGTTCCGGTTCTGCCATCGCCTAGTCTCCTGGGGCAAGTCCTTTCCTTCTCTCAGCCTCAGATTCATCCCAGAAACAGGTGGGACAGGGGGAGCCTGTTCCCGGACCCCCAAGGACGTGTTCACACCGTGTTTGTGCAGAGCTAGGCCGAGTGAGGACACACGTGGGCTGTGTGCATGGACACGGGTGGGGCTGTGTGCATGGACACGGGTGGGGCTGTGCCCCTGGTATGACTATGACGCGGGCCCAGGTGCCGCAGCAGCAGGGCTGAGTGTTTGTTGCTGGGAATCTGCCGGGCCCTTTGATGGCTCTGCATTGGGGGCAGCAGCCTCACACCTCACACCACCCTCAGGAGACCAGCACCTCCTGGCTGCTTCATCTGTCAACTCGACCTGTGAGCGTGAGGACACTTGTCATAGCTCATATCTAATGAATGCCCGGAAGTGCCCAGCGCTGCAGTGAACTCACCTTCAATCCTCACATCTATTCTTTTCTCTGCTTTTTACAAATGAAGAAGCCGAGGCACAGAGAGGGGAAGCAACTTGCCCTTGGTTGCTGCGCGCGGGCTTTCTCTAGTTGCGGCGAGCAGGGGCTACTCTTCGTTGCGGTGCGTGGGCTTCTCATTGCGGTGGCTTCTCTTGCTGTGGAGCATGGGCTCTAGGCATGTGGGCTTCAGTAGTTGTGGCTCGCGGGCTCAGTAGTTGTGGCTCGCGGGCTCTAGAGTTCAGGCTCAGTAGTTGTGGTGCACGGGCTTAGTTGCTCCGCAGCATGTGGGATCTTCCCGGACCAGGGCTCGAACCCCTGTCCCCTGCACTGGCAGGCAGATTCTTAACCACTGTGCCCCCAGGGAAGTCCCCCTCCCCACCCCCAGCCTTGATCAGTCCTGATTAGGCACAATTTAAGAGGCCCGGTTCTTCCCCTGCTGCCTCTACCACGGTAAATGAGTGACAATAAGTGAGCACAGAGGAAAGGGGCTTGGCCCTGAGCCCTGTGGGTTTATCCTGGCAAGGCCATGCCCCACCACACCCTCTCAGAGCTCTGGGTGCTGAGAGCCCACCATCAATGCCCCCTCACCTGCTGTGCCATCTCATCCTCCCATCAGGGCCCAGAGAAGCAGGGTGACTTGCCCAGGTCACAACACTGAGTCAGAGGGTCTAGACCCCGGCTTCCTGACTCCCTGCCCAGGGCTCTGTCCAGTGCACCTGCCCTGGACACAGCCAGGCCTGCCTTACCAGCCAGCATCTTCCTGGGCAACAACTTCAGAGGGCTGGTTCTGGTCCCAGCTCTGCCATTCATCACCTGGCTGTGTGACCCTAGGGGAACAATTCCCCCTCTCTGAGCCTCAGTTTGTCTCTGAGCCTCATCATTGTAAAATAATGATGGTGAGTCAAGTGCCTGAGATAAAGAATAAAGGCACACTGCTGGCAGTGCTCACCCCTCTGGGAGGCCAGGGTCTCCATCCGTCACTGCCACTAACCTTTTATGAACAAATATGTGACATTCTCTGTCCTAAAGTGACCCTGGAGGTGTCTGGGCTGCTCCCCCAAGGTGAGCGCCAGGAGTCATGAGGGAGCAGGGGGAGGAAGGTGAGGCTTGTCAGTGGTTGTCTCCTCATGTGCTGTGGGAGCAGGAAATGGAGCCCCCTTGAGCCTGAGCCCCCAAATCTTCCTCTGCCACAGCCTCAGAATCATTCTGCTCTCTCCAAAGCCTTCTGCAAATGAGCCCTCAACATCCCCAATCTCTCTTCCACCAGAACCAAGGAAGGTAGGAGTTTGGAATCTTAGACTGAGTCAGAAGGTCATGAGTCCAATCTCTTGAGTAATTTAAAGCCCAGAGAGGTACAGGATCTTGCCTGAGGTCACACAGGAAGCCAGGATTGAGGCCTGAGCTCATCTACCCCCTGAGATATAAAGAGTCAGTCACAGATGCAATGCTGTTCTCACATGGGTTCTGGCACCTCCCAGCTGGCATCAGCCTCAGCGTGTACCCACAGCCACCACCCCCGAACCATACCAGCTCCTGGGCACCCCCATAGCAGATGCTGCTGACTGAGGGCCTGGGCCAGGCTGAGCACCACAGGCAGGACAGAGATGAACCACACGTGGGCCCTGCCCTGGAGGAGCTCACCACCTAATGGGGGAGAGAAAATGTCCAAAAAGGAAAGGGGACCCCATTAAAGAAATATTTATTGTGCTAGGCAGCGGGGACAGACAGTGGTGAGCAAAACATGCATGATCCTGCCCTTGTGGAAAAACAGCATCCTTTTTAATCTAATATGTAATTACAGATGGCAAAGTGCTATGAAGGGAAAGCTCAGGGACAACGAGTGCACCTAACCGGGTGATCTATCCTGAGGGTCAGGGAAGCTTTCCTGAGAAGGTAACTGGCAGAAACAGAGGAATTAACTAGGCTGGGTCTGGCCCGCGGTGGGGAGTGGCATTCCTAGCAGTGGAATCTGTGCATTGGAAGTCTCTTGGGTAGGAGGCAGCCTGTAACATTCTAAGAGCTAGGAAGAGTCCACTGTGGGTGGCATGAGGCTACTACAGCAAAAGGCAAACCTGGAGAAGTCATAAGCCTGAGATCACACGGGTCCCTGGGAGCCGCGAAGGAACTGGAATCTTACCCAGAAAGCATTAGCAAGCCATGAATGTAAGCAGCAGAACGGACTGTGTTTTCAGAAGATCCCGTTGGCGACAGTGTTGAGTGAGAGCAGAGCAGGGAGCCCAGTGAGGGGGCTGATGGTACAAGCCAGGTGCAGATGACAGCTCAGACGCTGCGGAGAGGTGCGCATGGGCGGCGTGGATGGGGGGCGAGTCGCCAGGCCCTGGTGATGGTCCTGCTGGGGAGGTGAGGGAGCAGGAAGTGTCAGGGTCTGTCCTGAGGATGTGGTGTGAGGCACAGAGATGGGAACCCTGGCACGGGCGTTCTGTCTGGGGCCCGTTTGTGTTTCAAGTCCCTTTAAGACCTGGAAGTGAAGAGATCAAGTAGGCAGTAGGGTGTGTGGTTCTTAGTTGAGAGGAGAGAGACATGTCATTGGCAAAGAGAGAGCTGATGTCAAGGGCATGGTGAGGTCGTGTAGGGAAAGAGGATGGAGCGGAGTGAGAAGCAGGATAAAGGTAAAGGCCTGGGAGAAGAGGACAAGCCAGCAAAAGACCCAAGAGAAAGCAGCCAGAGCAACAGAGCATGGCCCCATGAGGGGACAGGCACTAACTCTCCAGGCCTTTGCACAAACTCCTCTCTGTCTGAAATCCATCCTCTTCCAACGAGCCCATGCCTGCTCTTTCAAAGCACAGCCTATGTCCAATGTCCTCCAGGAGGCACTCCTAACCCCTCCTCCCCGGAGCCAGACGAGGTTCTCAGGCTTCCCAGAGCCCCCCGGGGAAGGAGCCAGGTGGTGGAGAGAGCAAACCTTTGGATCTGGACAAGGAGCTCTCCGAAAGCTTCGGTCTTCTCAGCTAGCTAATGGAATAACTACTCTGCAGGGATTCTATTTCTCCTGAAGATCAAATGATAGAAAGCATATAAAACCTATACCTCATAATAAGACTCAATAAATAGAAGCTACAAGTCTCTTAGTTCTTTTCATGTTGGACTGACATTGGCTTTTGTCTATTTCTCCTGCCCAGCCCATGAGCTCCTTTACCTGACAGGATTTTATCTATCTCAGCATCCCAAGTGCCCGGCACAGAACTGGCATATATTTCATGCTCATTGAAATCAGAGTGAAGGGGCGCTTGGTGGGGGCAGGAGTGTGCAGGGTAGACTTCCTGCAGGAAGAGGGGCTGGAGCCAGGCCCAGTGGGTTCCAGAGTGCCCCCTCCCCCAGCAGTACAGTGGGAGGACCGGGGGAAGGGAGTGGGGGAGACAGCTTGAACATGTTTTTCCTAGCCGAGGGGGCTGGGGATGACTTCTCAGCTGAATTTCGACCTCTGAGCCACATATTCTCTCTGAACTTCAGGCAGCCCCAGCCCTGTCACTCCCCATCTGAGCTGGGTGAAAAGTGAAACTCAAGCCCTGCCCCTCAGCTGTCCCCAGTGAGCCCCAGGGCCACCCCGTCCAGGCCTGGCCTCCGTGCCCCTGTGCCTGCCTGGGACAAGCAGAGCTGGTGGCCGCCTCTAGCCTGAGGTCCCTGGCGGCTTCTTTTCCAGCCTGGACGGGGGTTGCAGAACTTGGACTCCAGAGCTGGGCAGGAATGCTGCTCCCCGCCAACGCGCAGTGGGGAAGTCTGAGGAATTTGGGGAGTTTCTCCACTCTCTGGGCCTCACTTTATCTGCAAAATTGGGGGCCTACCAGGTAGGTCATTGTAAGAATTAAATTCTCATGTAAGTAAAGTACACAGCTCATAGAAGGTGCTTAACAAAGGTCAGCTTCCTTCCCTGACCCCAGACTGTGGCCCAGGGGAAGGAAAAGCATGCACTGGTCGCACCCCTATGAGCCGGATGTCAGCCACACCCTCGGCCCCTCACACACAGAGACTCAGACCTTAAGCACAGCACGGCAGATTTTTACTCCCATTTTACTTACGAGGAAACCATGGCTTAGAAGGAACCTTTCCAAGAACAAGTGGCACAGCTCATAGGTAGCAGAGCCAGGGTTCAAATGAAGGGCCACCTGAGCCTCGGGTTCACGGCGGCAGGTTCCAGCGGGAACATAGCCCAGTGCCAGGAGTAAGGAAATCAGACTCTATTCCTACCAGCAAAGCTCATGGCCTCTGGCGGGTCTGGCCGCTCACTGAGCCTTCTCCCTGAAAGTCTGGAGGGCTCAGTGACTCACTAGCCAAACCCAGAACTCATTCCTGAGCTTCTAGCCACGGCCTGGCACCAGAAGGTTTGTTGAGTGACTAAATGAATGAATTCCCATCTCTTTTGAAAACATCCATCTATAAGGGCGCTAGACAGTGAGATAAGTAGGTAAAAGTAAATGGGAAGACTGAGGTAAGCGATTGTGAAGGATTAGGTTACTTATTAATATAAAGTATTTCTCTCAATCATCTTTTATCCATCTTCCTTCCTTCTTTTCCTATACAAACATCTATTGGGCGCCTACCATGGACAGATACAAGGAGGATAATATTGAACACCTATTTAGCACTACTATGTGACTAGCACCATCCTAAGCATTTGACATGATTTTCTCACTTAACCCTGAGAAGTAGAAACTATTATTATTATTATTCCAATTTTACAGATCAGGAAACAGAGACAGAGAAATTAAATACCTTAGTCAAAGTAACTTAGAGGGCCTCCCTGGTGGCGCAGTGGTTGAGAGTCCGCCTGCCGATGCAGGGGATACGGGTTCGTGCCCCGGTCTGGGAGGATCCCATATGCCGCGGAGCGGCTGGGCCCGTGAGCCATGGCCGCTGGGCCTGCGCATCCGGAGCCTGTGCTCCGCAACGGGGGAGGCCACAACAGTGAGAGGCCCGCATACCGCAAAAAAAAAAAAAAGTAACTTAGAAAGAGGTAGAACCCATATTTGTATCCAGGTACCCAAATTTTGAGCCAAGAGGGAACATGTTTTCTGCCCTAAGGAACTCACTGGATGATTGAATAACGGGTGTGCATGGTCTGAATAAGACAGAGGACTGAGATGAAGTATGTAACATGGGGCTTGGCAAAGAGGAAGTTCTTTCTAAAGGTGAGTATTATGAGCACTAATTTTATTGTTTAAGTATAGGAAGATAGGAAGATAGTAATTTTGTTATTAGTACTTCCTCTCTTTTCCTTGGTGTCTAATGAGCTAAAAAAAAAAATAAGAAAGAAAGAAACAGGGGTGGGGAGGAAAGGAAAAAGTCCTTTAGAAGTAACCAAAGAGCCCACATTTGACTAAGGAGGAAAGTGAGATCCAGAAAGGGGTAGGAATCCCCTCCCCCAAGTCCACCAAAGAGAGAAGCATCAGTGTTGGTGTATGTCTAACACCAGCTGCCAGGCGGGATAAAGTCTGATGTGTAGCCTTTGCCAGTTTCTGTGGAGTAAAGACTCACCATGGCCAACTTCAAGCTACCAAAGCGAGGTCGCAGAAGAGCAGAGCTGGACAGAGATACAAGCAGCTCCAGCACGCATCCGGCTAGAGCCCAGGTGCTGACAACCTGGAGACCTTTAGCTGTTCTGTGCCCCAGTGGCACAGAAAGGAAGAAAGGTGGGACAAATGCAGAACACTGGAGACCTCTGAGATTAAAAAGGGCCTCTCTTCTCTACACGCTCAGGTCATCACGGTTCTCTTCAAGCACAGCAGGTCTTGGGCGTCAGCCTACCTATCCTTCTCCAGAGCCCAAGTTGCTGATTCCGCGTACTATCCCATGACTTGTTCAGACTTGGTGGGACACGGGAACCTCCTGGATGATCAGTAAGACGCTGCAGTGTGAGCACAGTTCTGCTTCCTTTGCATTCCTGAGGGACTGAGGGACGACGATGACAACGGCCGTGGCTGGCCGCGGCTCCTCCATCAGTCCGGACAGGGAGACCAGGTGGGCACTGCATTTATTCATTTATTTATCTAACATTGGGTCCTTTGCACAGCTTGTTTCCTTGTCCCTGTGGCCTGGTCTCCCAGTGCTCCCAGCTCACCAAGGAATGAGACCTGGACTCAAGCACAGGCAGGGGCTTCCCTGGTGGCTCAGTAGTTGAGAGTCCGCCTGCCGATGCAGGGGACGCGGGTTCGTGCCCCGGTCCGGGAAGATCCCACATGCCGCGGAGCATCTGGGCCCGTGAGCCATGGCCGCTGAGCCTGCGCGTCCGGAGACTGTGCTCCGCAGCGGGAGAGGCCGCAGCAGTGAGAGGCCCGCGTACCGCAAAAAAATAAAAAAATAAAAAAAAGCACAGGCAGAACTGGCGATCTCTGCAGAGCCGCTCCACATCAGAGCGCCCTACATTCCACGATTAGCTCTTCCTCTGGCTTAAGTCTTTTATTAAAATTGTCCTACCGTTAGTGATGGTAGCGAAAAACAACAGCTTCATTTATTCTAATATCTTCGAACTGATTTCTTTTTTTTTTTTTTTTTTTTTTGACTGTGTTGGGTCTTCGTTTCTGTGTGAGGGCTTTCTCCAGTTGTGGCGAGCGGGGGCCACTCTTCATCGCGGTGTGCGGGCCTCTCACTGTCACGGCCTCTCCCGTTGTGGAGCACAGGCTCCAGATGCACAGGCTCAGTAGTTGTGGCTCACGGGCTTAGTTGCTCCGCGGCATGTGGGATCTTCCCAGACCAGGGCTCGAACCCGTGTCCCCTGCATTGGCAGGCAGATTCTTAACCACTGCGCCACCAGGGAAGCCCCAAACTGATTCTTAATGTTAGCTCAGTGCTATCCCAAACAAACAAAAGAAATAGTTAAGCCTCTCCTATGTGTCAGGAATGTAATAATGTGTATTATATTTAATCTTCCAAGCAAAGTGACCAGAAAAGTTACTTGTCTCCGTATTTACTAATGAATAAAGTTCTGATTAGAAGGGTGACATAAGGTGGCTGAAGCCACATGGCTAGCAGGTGACTGAGCCAGAATTGGAACCCAGGTGTATCTGTGTCCAATATTATATAATATTTAATTCCTCATCTTGATTAGGGAAAAAAATCAAGATAATTCTGAGAGAGTGGACATAGGATGGGCATACTAATTTCCTATTGCTATGTAATAAATCATCACAAGTTTAGCAACTTAAAGCAACACTCATTCATTATCTCATAGTCTATAGACCCAAAATCCAGGTGGGCTCATCTGGGTCCTCTGAGTAGGGTCTCACAAGGCCGAAATCAAGATGTCAGCCAGTGAGGGTCTTATGGGGACGCTCTGGAAGAATGCACTTCCAAGTCCATTCAGGTTGTTGGCAAAATCCAGTTCTTTGCGGCTATAGCCAAAGGCCCCTGTGTCCTTGCTGTCTGCTCCCTAAGGTAATACACATTCATTTTCATGGGGTCTCCCCCATCTCCTAAGCCAGCAACAGCAAGGCAAGTCCTTCTCATGCTTCCAACACCTCTGACTTCCCCTTCTATCCCCAACTGGAGAAAACGCGTTGCCTTTAAGGGTCATGTGATTACAGAGGGGCGACCTAGCTGATCCGGGATAATGTCCCTATCTTAAAGTCACCTGGACCATAAAATACAGTGTAATCACAGGAGTGATGCCTCATCATATTCACAAGTTCCAGAATTAGGACAGGATATCTCTGGGAAGTTGTTTTAGAAATTCTGCCCACTACCATGGGTAGGCTTTGTAGAGTGGAGGTCCTAAGGGGATCCTCTAGGAAGTTAGGACTGGGATGGAGAGGGGCTTCCTCTGGAGGCCTTGAACGCCCAGAAAGCACTGTGGGGGAATTGGATGGTCAAAAGGAATGGACCTAGGCAAGGAAGCAGTGTTTATGGGATGGGGGGCCGGGGGAGACAGGAAGGAGGGCGGCAGGAAGAAATGCTAGCAAAAGAAGAAATAGCCTTACATCTGTAGAGAAGTTCAAGTTGGCTCTGCTCCCTTGTGTTGGCTCCCAAAAGGCACCCCGTAAATATGTGTGGAAGTGAATACACTGTGCTGCTCTGTTCACGTGGAATGGGTTGGGTTGAGTGTCATTGGATAGACTGGGATTAGAGCTGAGTTGGAATGAGTTGGATGGGATCATACAGGTCGAGTTGGAAATAAGTGGCTTGTTTAGATTTAGAGAGCTGGTGTAGGCTGGGTTGGAATGGGTTGCATGGAGTTTATATGGGCTGAGAGGTGAGCAGGTGGTAGCTTGGTTGGGGCTGGATTCAGCTGGGCTGCATTGATTAGGGTCAGACTGGATTGAACAGGCTTGGATGAGTTGAAATGGTTTGGGGATGGATTGGTTTGGGGCAAGTTAGACTGAGTTGAGGATTCGTTAAGTTGGGGATTGATTAGTGTTTAGTTGCAGAGACAGAATCCACTCTGGATAGTTTAAGCTGATATAAATGTATGAATGGATATTTAATGGCTTAACGGTAATAGTTGGAGAGCTGAAGAAGCAGATCCTAGGCTGCATCCTCAGGACCAACTCCCAAAGCTGCGCTGCAAAACTGGACCACAAAGGCAGCTGCTTCTTTTGCAACCATCAGGAAGCCATCTGCCAAATCGGGGAGCCACCTGTCAAGCTTCTGGCTCCAGAAACATGCTCCTCTGTATGTCTACACCAGCTAAATGCACAGCTCAGTATGAAAGCATGACAGGTTCTGTCTTCAGGGGAAAAAGTGTGATGAGGAAATTCTTTGGCTAGATAACATGAAAGTAGAAAAAAATGTCCATAATTGTTGAAGCTGGGTGATGGGGACATAAAGGTACACTATACGTTCTCTCTAGCTTTACATATGTTTTTGAAAATATTATTGCAAATATCGGTGGATAGCTCATGCCCTGACTTTCTGTCCATTTGATCTACTTTGGAATGTATTGCCTTGCATGAGTGCATGGCACCTGGTGCCTACATCACATCCAAAACTCTAACTGTAGAGCAGCCTGGAAAATGTAGCTTTTAGGTTTTTTAGTCTCTGAAGGATAAAGAGGCACAGTCGAAGGAGAGAGGAATAGAAGCTGAATGAGATACTCCACACTGTCTACTACCACTGAGCTAAATGGAGAGCAGTTGGAATAAGTTGGGATGGAAAAGGTTGACCTGGTTGGCATGGGTTGGACTGGGTTGAATTGGAAGGTTTGGGATGTGTGCAGCTGAACAGAACTGAGCTGGGCTGGGCTGTGTTGGCAGAGTTAGTTTGGGGATGGGTGATTTGGGCGGGGAGACGCTGTGGGGTTGACGCTTGGACACTGATGTCAAGATCCTTGCATCCAATGGAGTTGAGAGTTATGCTCAGCGGGAGCTAGGAAAGGAGGACTTGGAGGATGACTGTACTGCTGAGATTGACACCCCTGCAAGTGTTCCCTCACTGGGCTTCCTCTCCACCACCTGGGACCAGGCTTGTCCCCCCTGCACCCAAGCCTGCCCTCTCCCAGGCTTAGGGTATGTCCAGTGTTCAGTTCAACCTCCCCTGCCCTCCTTAAAATGAAACCCATTTGAGCAAGAGGCTTGAGAAATAAGTTTCAAGCAGAGAAACTTGCAGGATGTGTTGTCTTGGGGCAAAACCCAACCCAAAGTCAGCATATCAGAGCCATATGGTTTCCTCCCTACATTTCTGGTGGGAGGAGTTGTGGATTTCACAGAATTTGGGACCATTGCTAGAGGCCCACAGGTGCCCTGTCCACTGAGCCAAGTAAAACAGGTGCTGGCAAGCACACACGTTTACACACCCAGCGTCATGCACGTGAGTAAGAGCTTTCCAGTCGGCAATACATGTTCAGTGTCTATACCTTCTCTCAGAATTGCCCTGTGAAGCAGGAGTCATTATGTAATATCCCAGATGGAGACAGTCGTGCTCAGAGAGCCTTAAGCAGCCTGGCCAAAGACACACAGCAGAGTGATGATTCATGTGCTTGTGTTTATATGAATATTGTCTATCTCCTTGACTAGACTCCGGCTTCCACAAGGTTCGCAATTTTGCCCATCTTGTTCATAGTTGTAGCCCCAGCATCTAGAATAGTCCTAGCACATAGTAGGTGTTCAATATACATTTACTCAATATACACATTTATTTACTAAATAAATGAAGAAAGAAACTCAAGCCTCAGAAACCCATGGTCTTTCCACAGTGATACAAACACCCACTCACTCACACACTTGGGCATGCACAAACATGGCCTTTGTGACATGGGCCCCTTGTCCCACATCTTTGGAGTCTTATCCCATCTCTGCTAGCTGAGGTTGCCTGGATCAGGTCACGGATTCATGCACTTCCTGACCCATTGGCTCAGTGTCAAGAGAAGAGAGGCCTCTGGATTCAGACCTCCAAACGTGCCCCCACGTGGTCCTGGCATGAGAAGCTCATGACACGTGTCACACCCCCTTCATCACCAGCCTTCACTTAGACTCTCTTTGGGATATAGAGCAGAGGGGACACCAGGCAGTTCCATCTGGCAGTTGGCATTGCCCTTCCAAGAGAGGACAGGATAGGGGTCCCAGACTATGTCTCAGCTCAGGTGGACCAGCCTGCAAGTCTGCCCACTCACCCAGTGCTCAGAACTGGGATGCCCTCAGTTTGTACAGACCACCCTGGGATGTATGGATCCTTGTCTCCATTTTGTACATGAAGAAACTGAGGCTCCAAGAGAGGAAGTAACTGAACTTTCCAAGGTCACTGACTAGAGAGTGCAAAGCCTAGATCAGAATTGAAGTCCATGTCACTCTGAGATTCACCAGCATTAGTGACAGTAACCCTCTGGCCACCCCTGAGGGGGGACATCTCTCCTTCAGCCTGGGCTCTGTGAAGGGCAGGGGCCATGTCCCCTCTTCCCCGCGTCCTGCCTCTGCGCTCAGCCTGGGTCAGCACAGGGTGAGGGGTGGGGGGGACATTTCTCGCCGCCTCCGACTGATATTGACGGACCAAGTGACTATTGTAAATGCTACAGTGTTGTGTAATCAGTAGGAAAATGTGACTCTGTCCCCAGAGATGCCAATGGCATTTTGGAGAAAATCCCGTCCTTGATTTTCTGGGCCTGTTCAGTTGAAATGTCTGGGTGAGAAGGACAGGCTGGGGGCTCTGATATGTAGGCCTGGACAGGTCGCTTGCTGCCCCAGCCCCTGGCTAGGAGAGGAGGGGCTGGAAGCATGTGTACAGGCGGTGTACAGGCGGTGCACAGGCAGAGGTGTGTGGGGGCTGCCAGGTGTGAGTGTACACGGGCGCAGGAGGGCACAGGGGCCAGAGCTCTCGAGTCACACTGTGGGCTCAGATCTCACCTCTGTCCCTTGCTCGGTCTCTCTGCCCTCATTTCCTCTACTTCATTTCAAAATGAGGATGACAAAAGGGCCCAGTTCATGAGTCTGTCAAGGGATTAAGTAAGAAGATGCAGGAAAGCAGCTAGCACCTAGCACTGAGTCTGGCCCATGGCTGATGTGCAATAAATATTTGTGGAGTGAATGAATGAATGCATGAGTAAACAAATGAAAAGTGCATGAATGCATGGAGGAAGGACCATGGCACATCAGAAAGAGGAGAGCATTTGGAGTCAGGAGACCCAAGTTGGAGCCATGCCTATCATTTACTAGCTGAGCGACCTTGGGCAAGTCACCTAACCTCTCTGAGCCTCAGTTAATAATAGCAATAATCCCTGCCTCTCTGGTCGTTGTGAGGATTAAACGAAAGTGCAGGGTGGAACTGCTCTGTCAACAGCAGGGCACTGTGCAAATGTTAGTTCTAATTATTCTCCACAATTATGACTGCTCCGTGGGAGGCCTGTGTGTGAGTGAGCACAGGGGAAGGCTGTGGTGAGGGTGGGCCTGTAACCAGGCTGTGTGTGCATGTGGATTGCGTGTGAATGTGTTTGGAGAACTGGGGCCATTAGAAAAACCATCAGCCCTCTAAGTTGTTCTTTCTTTTGCTAAACTCAACCTGCCAGGCTGACATCGGAAGCAGGAATTAGTGGGAAGTCTGGGGGGACAGGATTAGTGGCTGAACTTTCTATTCCTGGAGACCCTCTTTTCTCAGGAGGTCAAAGCAATTTCCATATATTATCCTGCTGGCAGCTTGGGAAGGTCAGGGAAACAGCAAACACATGACGCTCATTCCTCAGATGGAGAAACCAAGGCAGGAAGGGAGGCCTCTGAGCCCACTCCTGCCTGGCCCCTGTTGGAAGCACCATCTGAAGGACCCTGCAGCCAGCCCCGCCTGCCCCAGCCAGACCAGCTGGAAATGGCTCATTCATTTGAGTGCTTATTACAGTCCCCCTGCCCCCTGTTCCCAGGGCTGGGCTATGTGTGTTTCAGGGGAAGGATTGGAGCAGGACCCCAAGTCCCTGCCATACTACACATAATCATTGGAGGGTCTTCATCTGTCTCAGCTGTTGCCCTAACTCCCCTCTACTAATCCTTCAAGTTCAATCCACCCCTTCCAGGAAGCCTACCTGACTGTCTCATCTGGCAGATGGAGAAGTTATTCTTCTTTGAGCCATTGGAGTGACAGGACTGGGGAAAGGGGCTTAGAGGCTGAGCCACACTGCACCTCTGATGATGGGGCAAAACCGTGCTGTGCTCTCTGAAACCAATCAGAATAAGTTACTCATGTGCTGTGACTATGGAGCTGGTAAGCCTTGGAGCCTCAGGGGAAGTTCCCTGAATCTCAGAACTGGTCCCCAGACCAGCAGCAGCAGCATCACCTGGGGACTTGTTAGAAATATCAACTCTAACACCAAACCTGCACCAGAAGCTCCGGGAGTGGTGGGGCAGGGGACAACAATCAGTGTTTAGCAAGTCCTCCAGTGATTCTGATGCTCCAGAAGATTGAGAAAACCACTGGGCTCAAACTGCACTACCTCTGCGCAGCCACTCCCAGGCACCTGTACCCCCAGCTAGCTCAGGAAGCCCCACCTTCCCCACACTGGTTCCTGCCCCAGAGTCCCAGACTCACTGCGGAGGGGGAGGGTTACAGCTCCACTGTCCTTTCTGTTCTTATCACCCTGCCTCAGATATGTCTCCTGCCCTCAGCCTTTCGACTGTGTCACCGCCAGATGCCCTTGACACCCCGCCCCCCTGCAAGCCTCTTGGGTCTTACTTCTATAGAGCAGGCACCCTACCTGCCACCTCCTCCTTTGCTCATTTCCCCACCAAGACCTGGCTCTCACTCCCCCGCCCTCCTCGCCCTCCATGTGTCTGGGGCAAGGTCTAAATCTTTCCTTGTGTGGCTCCAGGGAAGTGGCTTCTGTCTCAGGGCCCGTGTGTCCCCACTTGTAAGGAGGAGGAGGAGGCCTCCCAGAACCCACCTAAGGCTCTGGACAAGGTCAGTGGATTGCAGATCTGTGGGCAGCAGGCAACTAGCACTGCTGCTCAAGTCCCAGCAGTGTCCAGACCCCTGAGATGGCAGGCTTACCGTCCACCACGGGAGGGGCACAGTCCTCCACCCCTCCCCCCTCCCAGCTGGGGTACTCACAGCAGCTGCCATCTTCCCTGATGCAAGCACCCACTGTGCAAGTACCAGCTGCTGGACTCCATGCTCTGCAAGCCCTGCCCAGTCTCATTAATCCACCCCTCCCCCAACAATCCTGAAGGGCGCCATCATCCGAGTGTACAGGTTCAGAAGCGAAGCCCAGAGAGGTTGTGGTTTGCCTGCGATCTCACAGCCAGTACAAGACCAAAATTCCAACCCCAGTCTGTCTGACTCCAAAGCCCCTTTCCTTAACCTCCGAGAGAACAAGGATGCCACCACTGGAGCGGGGTGCAATGCGGGGCGGGAAAGCAGATGCAGTCTGGGTGCTGGCTCCACTCCTCGCCGGTGAGTGGCCGTGGGCCTATCTTGGCTGCCCCATTTGTATACTGGGAATAATAATTTTTGCCCTGCCGACCTCACTGGACTCAAGAACAGAGGCGGAAACTTTGGTAGTGTCCAAACACTAGGACCGAGTGCGCGCTGTGCTTTACACTTTACAAAGTATACAGTACACAAAGCGCATCCCTGTGTCACCTCCTGTCACCCTTTCCGCAGCTAATCAACCCTCTCCAACACAATCGCCAACTGAGGCAGAGGAGTCAGATACAAGACGCCAGGAGCCGGGCCTGGAGCCGGCTGCGCCTCCGGCCACGAGCGCAAGGGGGCGCCATGGGCTCACCGCGAGTCCGGGCGGCTGGACCCTCAGTGCTCTTCGCGTTCTGCACTCCGGCTCGCAGCTCCCAGGCTTCGCGGAGCGCCGGGAGGTGCCTGGGTTCCAGGGGCGTCCGGGACGGGTGGAGGAGCGTTGCGCAGAGTCTGAATTTGAGATTTGAAGTCCGGAAAACCAGCTGCCTCTCCCCGCTGTGTGACCTCTAATGAGACGTTCTACCTCTCTGGGCTTCATGTGTAAGTATAGAAATATAATTCCCTTCCCCTACGCCACTCCAACCCAGCCCGCCAAAGGCCCCTGAAACCACAAGACGAGATCGATGATTCAGACCAGCAGTACAAACTGTAAAGCCTCATTCACACATGAGAAATTCGCGCCTTTCTCCTTCCCCTTGGACTCCGCATCTTAAGCCCTCAGAGGAAACACTCAGGGTCCCCACATTCCCATTTTACGGACGCGCAAACGAAGGCTCAGAGTGGTCGCTCTTTCGGCGGTGTGGTGGCTCATTCGGGCAGAAATGGACTGGTCTCCCGACGCCATCACCAGATTGTCCCTTCCTGGTCCAGCGGCCTCAGCTCCAGGCAGGCACTCCCTGGGAGCACTGACCTCTGTGCACCGGGTATGAGCCTCGTGCAGAGATGGGGGATGCTCAAGATGAGGCTGAGGCTCTCGAAGCTGAAGGGCCCAAATGCTCCGTACCTCCCGCTTGGGCCCGCTCAGCATAAGGCCACGGGTATTCGGACCCCAATTCTGGTCCTAGCTTCTAACTCGGCCGGGCCGTCACCCCCGGGCTTGCCTGGCCGCAGCGCGTGCCCGCGCGCGTGTGTGACGGGGGCAGCGCCTTGGAGGCGGAGGGCTCACCCCGACTCCGGATGCCGGGGGCTCTCCGACCGCGGTCCTCCCCCTGCCTTGTCGGAGCTGCGCCCCAAAGCCCCCGTGCTGGGCAGGATCGCGGGGGTCAGGGCAGGGCAGGGAAGGGTGGTCCGCCAGGCCAACTCGCCGGCGCCCTAGGCTGCGGCTGTTTGCACACATGTAATTAGCTCTAATTATCCCGGGCTTTTCAGTTCTTAGGCTCCAGGCCTGAGAGCGACGCCAGGGTGAACGCGCCCTCTCCGCCCAGGCAACCAGCTCTATCCCAGTCCCCAGGACCTTGCGTCGCGTTTATCAGTGTGCCTACACCACCACCGAGCGTCTGCACCGCCGCCACGTGCTGGCATGTGAGCGTCTTTGTGTGTCCGCGGCTGTGTGTCCACACTCGCGCGTTTGAGTACGCCGCTGGGGAAGGTTCGTGAAAACCTGGCGCAGAAGAGGAGAGGGTGGGTCGCGGGGCTAGGGGGAGAACGAAATGGTTCTCAGCTGCGAAGGAAGGAAGCGCCCGGGCCCCGCTCTCTCCCGTCCCCGCCAGTCCTGCATAAACATGAGCCCCCCGGGGCAGCAGCGCAGACCGAAAATCCCAGGATTTCTGCTGTAACCGCCAAGCCGCGGTGTCGTCGACCGAGCTCTGTTCCCCCCGCCCCCGAGCCGTTTAGACCCTCCGCCACCGCCTGTTTGAACCGGCCACCAGCGCTCCTCTCCGTCCACAGGTGGCAGAGCCAGGGCTCAGAGAGGTTGGGGCGCTCGCTCTAGGCGGCGCAGCAGGGCAGGGGCGCCACTCTCCAAAGCCGCAGTGCGGGATTCGGGCTTAGCTCTAAAACAGCAGGGCTGCGGGGACGAGGGACAGAATGCCTGCGATTCCCGGGTCCTCTTGTCTTTATCGGATCTCGGATGCCTAGCCCTCGGCGACCCTGTTCCTGCGTACTGAGTCCGCTGCGCGCCGCGTCCCTAGTCTAGTCCACGCGGAAGGAAACCACAGAGCCGGGGAAAGCCCCGGGAGCCTTAGTTGGAGGTGACGGGAAACGCCCGGGTCCCCCTGGAGCAGGATTTCTCAGCACAGTCGCCCTGCCCCTACGGCCGCGTGTCCCTCCCTTCCCTTTTCCTGGGTTCTCTGTGTGTCCCCCTGTCCCGGCTCCGGTGTCCAGTCTCTTTCTTGCTTGCCCTCTGACCCTATTTACTCGTTTCCTGGTGTCTCGCAGTGCCTTTGTCTCTGTCTCTGCCTCTCCTCGGATCTGCGTCGGTGAGGCACTCCCCCCACCCCGCCCCCGCAAAGGAACACACACCGGCAGAATCCGCCTTTTCAATAAAAAACGACAACTGGGAAACAGAGTGAATTAAAAAGCATTAACTTAAAAACAATCCATGTGTCTGCAAATGCGTTCCAAATGGTAGCCCTTCGGCGGGGGCGGGGGGGCATGTCGGCCACATGTTCTGGAGCCCCAGACACAAAGTGTAGGGGGCTCAGCGACTCGAGGTGGGCCCCTCCCGATAGCCACCTGGGACAGCAGGGTCTGGGGAGGGGGACTTCGTCTATGCCCTCACTCTCGGAGACCCCCACCTGATTCCCTGGACCCTCCCCGTGGTTCTGGCATCTGCCGGTCCCTCCTACTCCCCAGTGCCTCCAAACTTTCCTATGCTGACCCCAGCCCTCCCTTTGCACCAGCCCTCCCCACCGCCCCACACAGATTCCACCCTCTTCCTCCCCCACCCCGAGCCCCTAGTCTTCGACCCCATACTCCTTCCGCACCCAGGGCCTGCCCTGCCCCACCCCCTTTCTGCCCTCCTGCCCCTAGACCACCCAGCAGCCCTGGCTCCCAGAGAAGTGGTTAGAACAAAGCTTTCCTTGGCCTGAAGAAACTCTCTGGGAGCTGCGCGCAGAAAGGGTCCTGGTACCTGCAGCCTCTCTGTCCTGCCAGATGGTGATCAAAAGTTGTGTCTCTGAAGGCCTGCCTCTCCAAAGGTAGCAGAAGTCAGCTGCTGTCCTTTGAAGCCTCTGACAAAGACGGGAAACTTCCCTCCCCCCAGAGTTCATCACGCCACCCTTAGCACTCCCAGCAACCTTCCTCTGCTCCCTTTCCTGGGAAGTGGAAGGATTGGAGTACCTCAATCAGGGCATAATTAGAGAAGAGGGGACTGGGTGGGGTGCCCAGATTCTACTGCCTCCTCTGTGTCTTCACAACTGAGAAGGGCATCCTGAGACCATAAACCAGATGGGAGGAAGATCTGAAGTCTTACCCTTGCTCTGCTCATGATAATGACTTATGAGTAGAGTAACAGTAATGTTAACAATAGTCATCATAATATAGCAGCTAACACTTATTGAGCTCCTACTGTGTGCATGCCATACATTAGCACACAGAAATCACTAATAGCTAGATGAGTTTGAGCAATAGCTTGCCCTACCTGGGCCTCAGTTTCCCTATCTGTAGCAGGAAGGGGTGGGACCTCCAGGCTAGACAGTGAATCTGAAATACCTGCAGTTGAATCAAAATCTGGACAAGTTGTATTTCTTGTCACTGTTCCTATCTGTTCAATGAAGACAACAGGAAGCCAACCAGGAAAAAGTTGCTTTGGAGTTATTCTATGTTCCTGAAACGACAAAACGAAAAAGCCATCACTTTAAAAAGTCCTAACAGTTTTCACCCAATCAAACTGTTCTTTCTCCTAATAGTCAGCAGTGTGCCATTTAATTTTATTTTTAATGATAAAACTGTCCTTTATTCACTATACAAGGGAGCTTTTCAAAATTCACTGCACTACCCCTATATCACAAGCCTCACACAATTCTGGCTTGTCAGATTCTGAGGGAGACCAATAAGAGGATTTATATAAAACTCCCTGGTGATTCCAAAAGGAGAATTCTGATTTGCTTGATTTCTGAATCTGATATCAGATATCTCATCTGGTGTATCATTCACCTACCGTCTCATATCTGGTTCTCATATCTGATTCTGATTTGAGATTCTGATTGAGAATCACTGAGGTTAGGTTCTGAGAATTTTTGTTTCTATAGGTTTGTTTAAGCAACCTCCCTGTCTCCATGCGTGTGTTGTTCTAGGGAGCCTGTGAAGGTGTATGTACTGTATACATATAAGTCTAGGTATGTGTGTGCATGCACACGTACAGGTATGTGCTTCTTTGTGTGTGTATGGGTATAGGTCTCAGGGTGTCTCTGGGTATCTGTGAGTGGATGTGCTGGGAGAGGGCCTGTACCTGTGTGAATATGTGTGTGGCTCCGAGGGTGGGTACCTCTGCCTCGGGGCGAATTTGTGTGGCTGTGCCTTTGCATCCTATTTACGTAAGTGAGGAGATATTTGTGCCTGTGTGTGGACATGTCCTGTGTGCCTGCATTGATGAGCCTGCCATTTTCTGAGGCCTCCAACAAGGCAGGAGTTTCTATGGAGAAGGAGCTCCATCCAGGCTCCCGAAATGCCAGTTGAGCAGTCTCCAGGATCCAGAACTTGCAGTCAGAGCTCCTCCCCTGGTTGGGAAAGAGGGACACGATTTTGAGCATAAACACAGATCTCTGTGCTGAGCATTCTAATTCTGCAAGTCAAGTAGAGAGCCCAGGCAGCCGCCAGCTAATTAGCCACCCTGGGGGAAAAAATTGCCTGTGTTGGAGTGGATAATGTGTTTGCCTGTTTCCGTGGGATCCTTGACTGACTGAATACCCCCCACCTCCCTCCTACCGCATCCCATGGGCCTGTCTCCCCGCGCCCCCAGCTCAGAAAGATGGTGCAGCACTTGGCTCTAATACATCGGCTTTTCAAACAGGCCAATTGCTAAGCAAATGTCATTTGGGCTGCAGCTTGCAAGGCTCTAAATGAGATAAATGATTCATTTGAAAAGTGAAGATGGGTCTCATGCTAGATAAAGACTAGCTAATAAAGTTCCCTGCAAAATCAAGGACAGGCTCCATGTCCCCTCCTCAGTCACACTGTGCTCTCAGGGGCCGGGGTTCCTCCGCAGCATAAAACAAATCCTCGCCTACCTGCAACCGAGGATCTCAAGCTTGACAGATCCTTGGTCCCAGAGACCCTCCAAGCCCCTCTGCCCATTTCCCTTCAGCAGCTGCTGTGGGCTGGAAGGAGCATGACCCCTGCCAGGCTGGGCTGAGCCCTCCCCAGGCTTGTACACACTTGTGTACACATGCTGCACGTGGATGGCTCATACTGGCAGCCTGGGGCCCATGACTTCAACCTGTGTTAGGCTCTCATGTACACATAGGTCTACACACAGAGGCACACACAAAAATATATAAGCCCCCATTCCATCATTTTTCTGTATTTTAGCTTACAATACATAAGTGGACATTAAGACAACACACCAGTTCATAAGCAGATACAGATATGAATTTACAGATATCACATACAGATATTGCTATGGACTGAATACTTGTGTCCCCCCAAAATTCAAATGTTGAAGCCCTCATCCCCAATGTGACAGTATTAAGAGGTGGGGCCTTTGGGACGTAATTAAATTAGATGAAATCATGAGGGTGGGGACCCCATGATGGGATTAGTGTTCTTATAAGAAGAGGGAGAGAGACCAGAGCTGCTCTCTGTGCCTTGTGAGGACACAGTGAGAAGGTAGCTGAATACAAGCCAGCAAGAGAGCCCTCACCAGGAACCAAATCTGCCAGCACCTTGATCTTGGACTTCTCAGCCTCTAGAACTATGAGAAAATAAATGTCTGTTGTTTAAGCCTCTCAGTCTGCGGTATTTTGTTATGGCAGCCCAAGCAGACTTATACAGGTATGAACTGGGAATTACACTTGCACACATTTGCAAATATTGATTCACGTATCAGCAAAAATTATTGACACACTTCTAGAGAGAGAGTAATGTGTGTGCCATTCCTACCATTACTGCTGGGATCACTTACTGAACTCTCACTGTGCTGAGTGTTTCACAGATGTAGTTACCTCACTTTATTCTCAAGACACGCCCCCCGCCCCGGGGAGACATTTATTAGCTCCATTTTATCAGAGAGATTAAATCCTGAATGAGATGCTCAGGGTTGGTTGCACGACTGCTAAGTGGCAGAGTCGGGATTTGGACCCACGTCTCCTGACTCCAATGTGCATGCTCCATAGGGAATAAGTAGAGAATAAGCGATCTAGCACTCGGAGTTGGGGGAGGCAAGCCTCACAGTCCTGTTATGCCCATGAGGCCAAAGACTCCATTCCCCAAGGCCATGGGTTTGTTCAGCCTAGCGCCTTATAACTCAATCACCGTAATTGGTATGTAGAGTTGTCTCCCAGAGCGCCGCAGGATTTCCCAGGCTGCAGATCCACAGGCATCCCTGAAACCAGTAAAGAATTGATTGCGACTTTTGTTCAAAATAATGACCAGGATCAAAGCAATAACATAAACTGGTTTTAATATGTGCCCAGCTTGAATGACAGGTTCCGCTCCAGTGCTGACAGTTTCTAACGATACAAGATTATTTTATTCTCTGTACAAAGTCACTCCTCAGATTAATGCAGCTCCATGTTGTTAATCAATAATGGGATTGGGCTTCCCTGCTAGTGCAGTGGTTAAGAATCCGCCTGCCAATGCAGGGGACACGGGTTCGAGCCCTGGTCCCGGGAGATACCACATGCCGCGGAGCAACTAAGCCCGTGCGCCACAACTACTGAAGCCCGCGCGCCTAGAGCCTGTGCTCCGCAACAAGAGAAGCCACTGCAACAAGAAGCCCGTACACCGCAAGGAAGAATAGCCCTCTCTCGCCGCAACTAGAGAAAGCCCGCACGCAGCAACAAAGACCCAATGCAGCCAAAAATAAATAAAATAAAATAAATAAATCTAAAAAAAATAATGGAATCATTTCATGATGCATTTGGACCGGATCTCTAACTATAGGATCTCTAACTAACTATAGCCCACACCCATACCCAGATATCTCATTTACAGTTTAACAGGGTACAGGGTGTGTTCTGGTTGCTCGGGCTCTGCCTCTCCTGGGCTCCCATGTCCAGCCCTCCTGAAGCCCCTTGTACTTGTCTAGAGCTCTCCTGAGAATATTCTGGAATTTTCATCAATGCTGGACCGCAGGAGGGCCTGGAGCAGCCCCACAGCCATGTCACATTCCTTCAGCCCAGAACCAGCACCCTACCCTGGCTGGCTCCCCCGGAAGAAAAATGAAGGTCCTCCTGACAGGCGAACATAAATATTTTCTTTCCCAGCCTGGTTCAGATGGGGATATTTGCTGTTAATAAAGTGGCAGCTGGCTATCTGGGAGTGTCTGAACGTGGCCTTCCCTGGCAGGGAGCGCGTCATCCATCTCTGTCCACACCCCCGTCAGACGACAAGACTTCGCTGGCCTTGCTCCTTTTTGGAATGTGCCTCAGACGGCAGAAAGCAGGCAGGGAGCATTCGTGTCACACCAGTTTCGTCTTCTATCTTTTGAGGGCCTGGGAGGAGTGGCCTGAGTTTGCTGTTCTTGGCACGCCTGCCTATCAGGAGCGTGGCCATCGGGCGACCCACATCAGGTGGTGAGGCCTTACTTATGGGGCAGGAGGGGGAGTGTTGGAGCAGGCTGGGTCTTCCCACTTTGAAAGGTGCTCAGACCAGAAAGGGCAAAACGACGCACTGGGAAATCATGCTTTTCTTTGCGGTACGTGGCCTGGAAATGGAGCTGCAAGGCCCGGAAAGGTTTGAAATAACATTTCAGGCTGGAGCCTTCCATGCCCCCACCTGGAAATAGGTGTTAGGATGGAAAACAGGGCACCTCTCCTCACCACTCGTCACCAGCCAGGGCTGTTTGAAATGAAAACAAAAAATTCTTCCTTAAAAGAAAATGTGTATTCCAAAGTACCATGAATTCTCTCCTTGAGTCCCAAGGCCACAAAATGCGACATGAAGGCCCAGTTCTCAGCTTGGAGTTTTGGAGGCTGTTCTGGGAAGGAGGAAGGAGCCGCTGTTGGAGTGAAGTATCACCAGCCTCCCTTCTGTTGGTGTTGCTCTGTAGCAAAACTTGCATTCAGTCAACAAACATCTGACGAGTACCAGGCCTCTGGGGGCTAAAGAGACACAAAGATTTCAGGTCACCTGGGTTCAAATCTCTGCCGTATCAGGTTGCCTTGGGAAAGTTATTCAACCTTCCTGTGTTTTGGTTTCCCCATATATAAAATGGGGACAATAACACAGATTTCAAAGGACTGTTATAAGGATTCTACTGAATCCTACACATGAAAGTGCCCACTGCAGCACTTGATGCCTCAGCAGGCTTGCACACTGTTGAAGATTGGTGACGGAGCTCTCAGAGGTTTCCTATGCCTGTAGAATGGGGCAGAGCTCCTCGGTTTTGTAGTCGATACCTTCTGGGATCTGATCCAACCACTTCTCTCACCCAGTGGTCAGGATTCTCCTATCAAAATCAGCCTGCCAGCAAGCCCGGTCGTCCATGGTCCCACCGCATTTGACACGCTGCTGCCATCCCCATGTGCCTGTCCATGCCGTTCCCACACCCCCATACCCTGAAATAGTCCCCTCCCTTCTCATCTCACCTTTCAACTGGATGCCTGTGTCTTCAGGGATGACAGTAACTACCATTCACTGTGTGCTGTGCGTCAGACGCCTCTTGCATATCATTTTACAAGGTCAGGAAAGACAGGATCAAGAGAAGAAAAAAGGGGGACAGGAAAGAGTTTCCAGAACAGGAATGATATGGTCATATTTATCACAGAGGAAAGATCGCTCTGGGCCAAAGAGGCATCTGTGGGTCAGGAGGAGCCTGAGAGGTCAGGGAAGAGGCTATTGCAATGTCCAGGCAAGAAAAGACAGCAACAGTAGCCTTTGGGGAAAGGGGACAGGCTAGATTGGAGACTTTGCTTCATTTATCCATTCAATACATACATCTGCAGTGGGCACCTCTTCATTCATTACATAGTCAGTGGGCAGGCTCTATGCCAGCTGCTGGGATACAGCAGCGAACAAAGCAATACAAAATCCCTGCCCTCCCAGAGTTGACATCCTAGTGGGAAAAACAGGTAATCAACAAAATAAATAAGAAAAATGTACAGGGATAAGTGCTATCGAGAAAAATCGAAGCAAGGGAAGGGGACGTAGAAGGAAGCGGTCAGTGATAAAATTACAGATGCAGAGCCAGAGGAGGCCTTAGGGTAACTTTTGAGCAAAGCCCTAGAGGAAGTGAGAGGGCCAGCCCTGCAGATGTCTGGGACGCACCCCAGGCAGAGGGAACCAGGAGCACAAAGGCTTGGGGCAGGAATGTACCTGGGAGAGGATATGGAGAGGAGGTCAGAGATGAAAACGGGGCTGGATTGTAAAGGGCCCTGTGCATCCCAGCAAAGACTCCTTAAGGCACCTTGACGTCAGGGGCCTTGGTAGTGTACCTTGGGCAAGTCCCTTTCCCATCCTGCCCGATTCCTCACTGTGGAGGCTATGAGTGGTGTTGAATGTGGTTGTGAACGCTTTGAGGTTCATTCCACATGCTGAGCAAAAAGATCAGACCCTGCAGGCCCTGAGATTCTACATGCTAAAGTATTCAGACCTTTCTAAGTCTGACTTTCAGTTCTGGAGGTGCTGAGTAGTGGCCATGGTGCTGACCTCAGGATGCAGTGGGCCCAGCTCACTGATGGGGGCCCATCCCACCCAGCCTGCTGCCTCTGGCCCCAGGGAAGCTGGAGAGGGGCTGACTTCCAGCAACTCTGGCTTCTCGGCCTTGTGTCCATAAACTCTGGGTCATGTGGCATGGATGCTTTCCCTTGTAATTGATTAATCTTTGCCCATCATTCCTTCATTTATTCTCCCTGATATTCATTTATATATTCATTCCCTTCCTCACTCTGTTTGCTTATTCCTGTCTTGACTCATCCCTCACTTGTTCAGTTATTTACTCACGAATTTTCCTCTCTCATGGCATTTATCATAGAGAAACTAAATAAGAAATGGATTGTGTGAGCCTGACTTCCCAGCTGAAATGTAAGGGCTCAGGGACAAAAAGCATGTCTTATTCACAGCTGTCACACCAGCAGCTGGCCTATAGCACGTGCTCTATAAATGGAATTCCTATATCCATTCATTCACTGCACGCTCATTCATTCCTTCAGGTATTTGTCAAACCTCTGCATGTGCCAAACTCTGGGCCTGGCACATTTTAGAAGAGGAATAGGAAAGAAGAAAATATAGAGATACATTATCTGAGGCCCAGTCATCCATCCTTTCCATTCATCCATTCACTTACTTATTCTTAAATAAACACTTACTACTGTTACTTAGTACCAAATCCTGAGCTGGAAATTGCTTTACTCAAGATGATCAAGGGAAGGCTGAGGTTGGGTTGGAGCTGGGCCTCAAAGAATGGGTGAAATTTCAGGAGTAGCAGGGAAGAAATGTAGTCAGGGGAGGGAACAGCATCAACAGAGGCTTCAAGGAACATCACAGCCAGGTGGGTTCTGACTCTGCAAATAACCCCTCTTGGTAGGTTGCTAGGGGCTGCCTGATATACAGATAGCTAGAGGCAAGTCATGGAGCGCTCTACTTGCTGGGCATAAGGGTTTGCTGTGCTCCAAGGGAGACTGACTTGGGCTTCTCATTTCCAGCTCTGCAGAGGCCAGTGGGGCAAACAAGTGCCGAAGGTTTCCAACTGGGTGTCCCTGGAGCAGTATGACTTCCTTTTTTCCCTGAGAGGGGGAAAAAGTCCTTCAAAGATGGCTAAGATTCCCCAACAGTACACACAAGCCCAAATGGCTCTTAGAAAGCTTTGTGATGGCTTTAATGCAAATGAATCAAAAGTTTGTAGATTACATTTTCCTCCCAAAACACATGAGATAGTGGAAATCAGAAGGAGAGTGTTTAGGGGTAGGAACCTGGGTGTCCAGGACCCACTAGAGTCTTCTGGGTTCTCTCCGGCAGAGACTGGGGGTTCCTGTGGGACCATGGGGAGGCAGGGCCCAAGCCTGGGCACCCAGCTCCCTTGAGCTCACCTGTGGACATATCTTAGCACCAAATGATGCACTAAGGAGGTGCCAAATATGCAGTGCCATGGTTCCAGCCAATAGGCTTGGATCTCAACAAGGACAAAGGATGCTCAGCCATCTGACGCTGCAGGTCTCCAGGTCTTCTGGGCCCTGCAGGGCCCCAGCAGAGCTCCTAGCCTCCTCTTGGTCCCTTGACCGGGCAGAATTTTCTCCTGGGTCTAGGTCTCTGGAGGACATCAGATCCTCCGGCTAGCCAGGAGGGAGATTAAACAACCAATAATGACAAAGACAATGGAATCATTTCAAAACTTATCCTTTTACATGTAATAACGTTCAGCTAACAAAGCACCTTCGTAATCAGTATCTCATTTGATCCTCATAAGAAACCGAGGAGATGGAAGGTGGTGGGGAGCAGTTTATAATTCCCATTTTACTTCCACGTGAGGAAACTGAAGTCCAAAGACTTCTCCCAAAGTCACACCTCTGCTAAGTTTCTCTAAAGGGCCCATTGCATCAAACCTCCGAACCGGCAAGAGCACAGCATCCTCGTTCAGGGAAGACGGTGTCCTGGATGGGAAGAGCAGTAAGCGGTTCCTGTGGTTGAGATGGGCCATCGGAGGCTGTGATCTTTCCTCCCACCTCTGTGTGACCTGTGGGTTGGAAGGCAAGGCAACAACCTGCAGCGGGGTTAGGGCTCAACAGTGAGGCGGATCAGGGCTCTGTGTGTGACCTGGGCCTGTGTCCAGCCAAGGCAAGAACCAGAGTCCAGGCCTCCTGAGCCCAGCCCAGTGATATCACCACCACACCTGCCCTGACACAGACCTTGCAAGGCCCTCCCTCTATCTGCAGGCTCCCTAACTGTAGTGAGAGGGCGTGAGAGAGAAGGCCTCTCAGGCTCCTTCAGGGTCTGGGCTATTGTTGTGATCAGACCGGAGCTCAGGATGTGAAGGTGGAGGGTGACAGCAGGAAGTCCCAGGGCTCCAGAGGTGGGGCAGGCCAGGGCACTAAAGGGCACTAAAGACAGAGGGCACTAAAGCTACCCCTGACCCACCCACCCTCACCCCTGACATCCTCCTCTCCAGCTCAGAGGTCTCCCCCATCCCCTACCACTTCCACATCTTGTTGACTTTCGAATTTACAAGGTGTGCTGATTGCCAAGGCCCAGGGATGATTACACACCTGCACCCACCTTAGGAAAGCATCCTCCTTATCCTGGTCCCCACCAGCAGCCTGGAGGTGGGGCAGGAGCACAGGATGGGATCTCTCAGGTGCTGTGAAAAATTTAAAGAGGAAAACAATTGAAAAGACAACGGAAGAGAGAAATCAAAGGCAAGTTCCATTCTAGGATGAAAAGGAGGAGGATTCAGGTTCAACTTGATGAGTGGTCCTGTTCTAAAACTCTGCCTTCTTGATGCCACCTCTGACTCCAACCATCAGGGCTCAGGCTGGGGTGAGGAGCTTTATGGTATTTGCTTGGTTTATTGGCTCCGCAGAAGAGGATATGAGGGCCCAAGCAGTTCTCTGGAGATACGACCCCTCGAGGAAAAGCCAAGATTTATGGTTTCCGGAAACTCTCAAGGTCACTGGGCTGGGCAGAGTGGGCTTTCCTCAGCCCTCAGGTTTAAGAGGGGAAGGGCCTGGGGGCAAAGGAAACCCCAGAACTGTGGTGGGAACCATCCCCACAAATACCTTCTCTTCCGTCACCTCCCTTGAGGCTCAGTAAGACTCCACGATGCTGACGATCCTGCGATTTCCTCCGTCACTGTGACAATGGGGCAACTGAGGCTGGAGAGCTGGTGGGCCTGTCCAGGTCTACAGAATCAGTGTCAGAGGAAGAACTCAAACCCAGCTCCCAGCCGGGGGCTCTCCCTCCCTGAGCTGTTGCCACTAGAGTGACCTTCGAGGCCCCAGTCATAAATCCCCGAGTCAGAAAAACAGCATTGCTAAGGGGCCGGCCTGGAGTCACCTCCGTGTCACCCCACGCAGATCGGGGACAATAGCCACACACCAGGGCTCAGTGAGGTGGCCGAGGCATCCCCCTACTCCAGCTGGTGACCACAGCAAGGGTGCTTGACCTGCCAGGGAGCACCCACCCCCTCCAGGCCTGTGGACACTGGCCCTGGCCACGTGGCTCCGGACGCAAATGTTTCGTTGACAACCCTACTTCACAGGCACAAGAGGCTGGTTCCTGACACAGCCTTACGGTCTTCTGTGGCCCCTGCAAGCAGGGAAAATTTGATTTCTGGGCTTAATTAGGGGACATGCCATAAATATTCATGCAGCAAAATGAGCCCCACTCACAAGTGCAGCTGCTTCCCGCTTGGGGGAAATTAACACTGTTTTCTAGCCGGTGAGTAACGAGGCTCCACTGCTGGAAGAGGAGCCTTTGCAACAGCCTCTCTAGGACAGAGAGAGAAAGCCACACTCAGAAGTACCCACACCCGGGGAGCCGCCCCTCTGCCTCTCCAAAGCCTCATCTCTGCAGGGAGCCCCCATCAGGGTGCTCAGCCAAGCAGAAGACCCCTGAGCTGTATCCTGAGAACAGCCGTCAGCAAACTACAGCCCGAGGGCCAGCCACCTGCCACCTGTTTTTTGGGGAAGAAAGTTTTAGTAGAACACAGCCATACCCATTCATTTAGCTATTGGCTACGGCAGCAGAGTTGGGGTGTTGTGACGGAGGCCTTATGGCCTGCAAAGCCTAAAATATTTACTGTCTGGCCCTTTACCAAAAAAGTTTACCCACTCCTGCTCTAGAAACTTCTCATCATGACGTCCATTTTTATTAATGAAAGTCCCATAATATTGAGCTCTCTAGAATCTTGGGAACATGGAGTGGTTCTTGAATCATGTGGTCTTAGAATCTTATGTGCACAGACTCTGAAACCGGAGTCCAATCTCAGCTCCACCACTTCCTCAGCCGTGTGACTATGGGCAGGTTACTTAACTTTCTCTGCCTCAGTTTCTTTATCTATAAATTGGGGGTACCTATATGGGAAAAGAATCTTAAAAAGAGTGGATATATGTATATGTACAACTGATTCACTTTGCTGTACAGCAGAGACTAACACAATATTGTAAATCAACTACACTCCAATAAAAATTTTAAAAAAAAATGGGGGGTAATAACAGTCCTGATCTCATGGGGTTGTTGTGAAGATTAAGTGGGCTTCCCTGGTGGCGCAGTGGTTGAGAGTCCGCCTGCCGATGCAGGGGACACGGGTTCGTGCCCCGGTCCGGGAAGATCCCACATGCCGCGGAGCGGCTGGGCCCGTGAGCCATGGCCGCTGAGCCTGCGCTTCCGGAGCCTTTGCTCCACAACGGGAGAGGCCACAACAGTGAGAGGCCTGCGTACCGCTAAAAAAAAAAAAAAAAAAAAAGATTAAGTGAGTGAATATTTGTAAATCCCCTACAAAAGTGTTTGGCACACGCATTATGTAAGTGTTCTGTTAACTAAGTGGACTCAGTCTCCTATGACTTCAGAATCCTCAAGAGTAGAGAATCCTAACCCCTTACAGATTTCCGCCTGTCAAGACCTTAGTCTCTCCACTGTAACAGGGAGAGCCCCGCATGTTTCTGACACTTTGCTAAATGCTTTACACTATCTCATTTAATCTCCAAAACAACTCTTTGAAGTAGGGATTACTGCCAATTTGCCTATGAGGAAATTGAGACTTTACGAAGGTTAGGAGACTAACCAAAGGTCACGCAGGGTGAATTGCAAAGCTGGAACGTGAGTCCAGGTGTGCCTGACTCCAAAGCCTGTCTCCCAGATGTTCCCACCTCTCACCCACTGCCACAGCCCCTCTTCCATACCCGTCACAGGGTCCTCCAGCCATTGCTGGACACCTGCTGTGACAGGGTGCTCACTAGCCCAGGAGAGCTCACGCTGGATTCTGCTCTTGGTCCTAGTTCTGACTGTCTCCTGCCAGCTCTGAAAGGCCCAGGTGGGAGAACGAGGGCACTTCCGGGGGTGTCTCCCAACTTGCTGGGAGCCGGCAGTAGTCTGGGCTGCAAGCCTTTGCACCACACTAGACCCGAGTGGAAAGACTAGGCTCCATGCCTTTGGACAGAGCACTCCTCCAGGAAGTCCTCCGCGGTGCCGACAGGCAGCAAGGACCTCCCTTTCTCCTAAGGCTCCCAACACTCCTGCCTGAACCATCACCGGATGAGGCCAGAGCCACGCCCTAGTGTGAGACTTGTTGTGATAACCCTGGGGCCCTCTGACACTTGTATTCTTTCTGCTTGCTTTCGAAGCATTGTGAGCTCTCCTACAGTTCTGTGGCATTGCGATGCTCATCAAATGCTTGTGGCATCACATTTATCCTTACAGCATTCTCAACCTGGAGGTCATTATCATTCCCATTTGCACCTGAGACCCAGAGGGAGGTTGAACAGGAAGGAAGAAGAGAGGAGGAGACTACAGCTGGAGAGCCTTCTGCGTGCCAGGCATCGTGCTAACCCCTTGCCTCATGGAACCCTGACAATGGAAGCAGTCATCCCACTTTACGGAGGAGGAACCTGAGGCTCTGAGAGGAAACCGGACTTGCTCCAGGTTATGTAGGCTGTGAATGAAGGAGAGAGACGTGGATAAAGTATCTACTATGCACCCAGCACTTTCATGTATATGCCTTACTTCACCATCAAACACACACAGAATAAAACTCTAAGGGATTTATTTTTCTTCCTGTTTTCCAGATGTGTAAACCAAGGCTCAGAGAGCCGGGTGGCTTATCCCACAGGGAGTCAGGCTGGAACCAGACCTGCTGGCCATGGACAGAGCGCTCTTGCCCAGCTCGGCAGTCCTCACGAGGCCCAGCACGCATCCTTTCGGGGAGTGGAAAAGGAAACACTGGGCCCTTTTACAGGGTTTCTGTGTGCATGATGGGGAGCCCCCGAGGATGGCCGACTGGCCACGGATGGGAGGAACGGTTTATTTTTTCTGCAGGCCGCTCTGGAGCCTTTCAAAGGTGTGAAGTTCCACGGCCTGCAGAGGCCGACTCTGCTAGTCGTCCAGAGCCAGCCCTCCCTGGGCCCCAGCCCAGCAGACCAGGCCTCTTCAAGTGCCCCCAGCGGGAACTCCCTCTGGCCCACCCGGCCTCTCACTCGCTGAAAGGCTGCAGAGTGACAGGCTAGAAACTTGACTCTGCTGTTTACTCACCAAACACAGAGACAGCCCTCTGGGCTATCCTCCACCATCCAGACCCTCTGCTACCTCAGGGGAAGAGGGGTTTGTAGCCCATTCCCAGGCTCAGCATACCCGGCACACTCACCTCAAAAGACTGGCCACAAGGAGGAGCTTCCAGGCTTGGCCCTGCAGCAAGAGAGAGTCTGGTTAGACAGAAGGAAGGACTTTCTGCTGCTGAGGGACATTCAGCTCAGAGAAAGACGGGGAATGTCCTGACATACTGTGCTCTCTTGGTAAGGACTCTGGGTTCTTCTGCATGAACTTCCTTTCTTTACCCCGACGATGAGGGGTAAGACTGCATGATTCCAAGCCCCTCCCCACCAGTTTTAACATTATAATTCTGAGATTCACAGCATGAAGCAAGGGGCAGGAGACCCAGCTGTACGTCAGCTCCACCATCAACTGACTGTGGGAACATGGGCAAAGTTACTGTGCTGCTCTGGACCTTGGTCTCCCCATCTTTAAAATGGACATAATTATCAAAGGGTAGTTACGAGTTAATGGATATGAAACACACTGTCCAGTATGTTCTCTCTGCGAAGTGCTCTATGTGGGCAAAGTGGATTTATTATTTCCACTATTCATTCCCTGTTGCTTCCACCTCTTTCTCCCACTCACACTTCTTTTGACTCTTTTTCTCTTTCTTTACTTCTTGAAAGAGGGAAAGTTGGTATGTCCTGTTCTCTCCCTAACTGGTTAACTGAGAAATATTTATAGGTTGAGAGGTTTCATTTTGTTTCAATTCATTTTTGTTTTTTGTTAAATGCAGTTAATACAAGTGGGCCCAGGAAGGTGATGGGGCCACAGGGAAATGCCCAGGGAGCTCCAAGTCCCCTCAGGCAGCACTTAGAAGAATCCAGAATATTCCCCCTACTGGAGAATGTCTGGCTGGGTCTCTGTGAGGGTTGAACAGGGAGAAGTCCATGGTCACAGCATCGCCGGACTGGACCAAAGGGCCGTTTCTCAATGTTTCCACCTCTAGACCTGCCAAGCCGTTCACTGTTTGAGTAAGACAGAGTAATTGCGTCCATGAACTGATTGGCTCTTTCCTTATGTAATAGTCAAGTAAGTTGCATGGTTACTTTTAAAAAACTGAACTGTTGTTGTTTTTCTGTCACCTTCATTACCGCACCATTTTGATAACTGAACTGTTTTGGTTGTACCAACCTGTTGTTTGTCTAAACTGATCCATTTTTGGAGGAACTGACTGGCTGCTTGTCTGTCGTGAGCAGCCGTGGGACTGAGGCAGCTGGTCAGGGGCTGTCCTGACAGGATATTTTGGTTGAATGGACTGGATGGGTCTGGGGCCTGCAGTCAGACCAGCTGATACCAAGCCCTCAACCTTCCAGGCAACACTGGCCTTTCCCAAGAGATCCAGTCTCAGATGTTCCAGCCATTATCCCCACAGCGACCACTGCGAGAGGACATACAGTATTGTAATATGTTGAAAGTTAGGCTTCACGTCAAGAAAGCAGAAAGCCTGATTAAGGAGCTGGCAAACCAGCCAGCTGCCTGTCCCTCCAGGCTTGCCAGGCAGCCCTGCCTGCCTGGCTGTCCATGTGGCCTGAGCCCTCCAGCCCTGTTCTTCATCCGTGTTAGGGGATCACCGAGCCCCCAGCACAGCCCCCTCATTTGCTTCTTTAACTAACTTCCTTTCATCGCTGACAGGTCCAGGGACTTTCAATGGGGCCACGACAAGAGGGTCCTCACCCCCTCTGCCCCATTCACCCTGCCCACCCCTCCTTGGCCTTTCAGGCTCCCAGTGAAAGGACTCGTCCACAAATTGGGGATTTGCCATTGTCCCCTTTGTAAAGGCTCTCCATTTCCCTGGGCCCCACCCCTCCCATCACTGGGATCAGTAGGGGTGGCCCCAGAGGGGCTGCGGATGTAACAGGGCACAATCCACCCAACATTCTTGCTTAGAAGCAGGGCTGAAGCCTCAGAAACTCAGACTTTGTTTTGGAGCAGGAAGACAATATCTAGATTTCCTCCTACCTGAATCCCCTCCCCATTTTATAGGTAGGGAAACTGAGAGTCACACAGCGAGACCTCTTGACACCCAGCTGGCCATCCCATTAGCTCATTTCCACTCTCTATTTCTTTCAATATTGAGTAGACTATAGCGTTTGTCATTTATGCTAACCCAATATGCCACACCATTGAAAATGTGTACAAAAGCTGCCATCAGTAGTTGAGGAAGTTTGGGGTCGTGGTTTCGTTGTTTAACATTTGAAATCAAAAGCTAGAGCCATGAAAACGGCAATTCTTGGATGAACTGCCTCAAAAATAAATAGAAACACTGGCCTGACTAATTTGAAATTCAACTCACAAAAAGGAAGCAAAGCCAAATTGTTCTTTTCCTGTTTCTAATATTTTTGCTCCCAAGTTTAGATTGTTTAATCCAACTTCCTATCTCTAGGTGGGCCAACTGGGGCCCAGAGAGGAGATCTACTTGCCTAAAGGCACACAGCATCGCTGGTGGGGCTGGTCTAGTGCTCCTGGAATGTCCCTGGAGCCTCTCAGGCAGGCATTTTGGTTTGCGAAAAATTTCGGCTACATCGAAACGGTATTTCTAGAACCAGTTGAACATTGCAATTTGGTTTGGGGGCTTTGCAGTTTCTAAACTAAATTGATTTTTAAGAAAAGATTTAAAATTGGTGAAAGGGGTTGTTTACAAAGTTTCAGCTACGGGGAAAATCGCAAGGTCTCTTAGCATTTCTAACCCGAGCTGCTGCTCCCTAAGGAGCCTTGTGGTGCTTCAGATGAACCTGGGACCGGGAGATTCTGTGCGTGAGCTGAGCCAGAGAAAAGGTCTTTTGAGGAAGACAGCCTCCAATTTAAGCTGCCACTACACAGACTCCGTCTTTATGGGGCTTGAATAAAAAGCAGGAGATTCCATATTTAAATTGTTTATCTCTGGCTAGTCCTATTACAGAGTTTTGGGATGAATTCACTAGGAAGGGAATGTTTTCTAAGTACCAGAGTGACGCTGAAGCTGGCTGCTCTGCTTTTGGTTTATTCATAAACGTTGCAATAAAATCCTGAGTGTTACCATTCATCCCCTTGCAGTACGTATACTGTCCCCCTCTGGGCATTTATGGCGGGTGATGAGCCTCCACATCTCTCCAAACCCCGATGAGGACATGATAATATCATCAACTCATCGCTGAAACATCCTCATCCACTCAACTTCCATCACCACTAAGACTGATAACCATCAGAGGCTGTTAATTCCCAGCAAATTATCTAATCCACATGTTGTCCGATTTGTGTAAACCCCAGCCCATGAGGATCATAAAACAAATAAGCATGAAATGGTTTATAGTTTCCAATCTCCTCTCACCTAGATAGGCCACGCTGCTCAGTCTCAGCCTCGGCTGTGGCTCTATATCCTTCCGGAAGGAATGGGCTGCGTACGTTCAAATCCGGACCTGTTTGCTGCTGTTTCTGGGACAGAGGCCACAGAAACACAGACACACAAGTCTGCCCATCCCTCTTGCTCCCCGCTGCCACACCCCAAGGGGGCCGAAGCTTCATTTCACTAATATGTTAATCACTGAAACGGTCTTGTCCTGCGAGGCACAGGCATGGTGAGTTAAGACTCTGGATGGCTTGCAGAAAGAAAAGCAAACTGTCCCTCAGAAAACAGAGGGTAGTAGGAATTTGTGACGATGAGGGGCAGAGCAGAGAGGGGAGGCAGGAAAGGGGACTGGCAGCTCTGGGAGACGCAGGGAGCGATCAAATTAGACTGCGTTGTCTCGAGATAAGCACAGGAGTGAGTGTGTGTGTATGTGTGTGTGTGTAGACTTAGGTGAAGATTCGGGCTGGGCCAGGAGTAGGGCTAAATGACCTCTAAATCCCTTTTTGCCTCTAAAATTCATCAAGCCTATGTCTAAAAGCCTATAATTCCAAAAATCTTTAGTTCATAGATCCTATACTTCTCTAACACAACAGACACTTTCTGATTCTAATTATCTGTGATTCTAAGAGTCTGTAATCCAATGAGTCTGTTATTATAAACTGCTAGGACTGTAAAAGTCTATGGTTTTCTAATTTTACCATTTCATGATGCCAATATTCTAAGATTTTATCATTCAATGTTTCCTTAACTTAGTATTCTAACATTCCACCATTCTTGCATTCTGATTCTAAGAGACCACGATTCTAGATGTCTATAAATTTATCTGCCATACTTCCAATGCTCTACAATTCTAGTATTATAGAATTCTGATTCCATAATCCTAAAATTCCATAATTCTAATGTTTTATGCTACTAAGAATCTAAATCATATCCGTGATTCTATAAATTATTTTTTCAAGAATTCTGACAGTCTATATATTCTGATATATTCTAATAGTCTGGGCTTCTAAGATCCTACAAGGCAAAGATATTTTTAGTCCAAGTTCTGTATTTTGAGAGTCTGTAATTCCATGACGCTTAGTTCCATGATCTTAATGTTGTATACTGTCATAATTCCAACATTTCTTAGAGTTTATGATTTCATTATTACAAACAGAAAGTTGCTTCATCTACAAAGTACATGAATTAAGTTGAAACTGAATCAAGTGACCAGCACAGATGTCCTCTGATTTGGGTTGTAGTGTCCCAGGGCCGCCGGTCTTTCCTCCTCAGTGAAGGAGCCTAGGCTCCTGGAACTGCTGCAAGACAAAGGCGTGTGGAGGTGGGGCCCGGCCCAGGGTCAGGCCCAGGAGTGGCCCCCATGCCTCCCAGAGGCCCCTCTTCAACAGCCCGGTTTCCAAACATCTGCCAGCATTTGGGTCCCGATTGCTGTCCTTTAAAAGTATCCCTCTCCCTTTCTTGTTCTCCATCAAGGGCTCCCATGACAATCATTTCAAGCAGCTAATGAGTTTCAGATGGCCTTCAGGAGCCCGGGACGGATGGAAGCTGGGGGATAAGGGTTCTTAGGCCGCGTTTCATGGGCAGGGGGAGGGGAGGGTGGGAGTGGGGGTCAGAAAGAAAAATCTTTTGTAGCTGAAGTGTTACTGGAACTGCCCACCCCTCTGGAAGGGAGCCCCACGGTCACTCTGCCTATTCCTCCCTGCTCGCCCATGCTCCCTCTCTCATATACCAACCAGCACCCCCTTCCCTGACTCCTCACTCGCTGCTTTGAACTTAGGTGAGATAAAGCACTGAGACCAAGATGGCATCACTCACCTGCTAATAGGAACAACTTTGCAAAAGACAGAAGTAATCCTCATCAGAAACAACATCTTCTGTGACTCTTTCACTGTCCAGCTGTCACCTCCAGGTAAAGCTCTAACGTGCATCACACTGCCTGGCCCAGCGTGGGCTTGGCTGCGGGTCCTGGGAGACGCTGCCTCCAGGCCTGCTGGTACTCTGCAAGCCTGCAGCTTCCTCCTATGGGCTGCTCTCCCCCTCTGGAGCACCCCTGCCCACCGTGGCTGGCCTGGGACCTGTGCAAGGGCTGATGGTGACCCCAAAGAGCTTTTTCCCTCCCACACCAGGGGGCACGGGGAGACCAGAGGCACGAGAGGGGGTGTCCCAGCTTTCATTTTCCTGGCGCTGGGATACCCAGGAGGCAGCCCGTGCCCAGAACCTGGCCAGGATTACACAGTGGGTTCTGCGGCGTTCTCCCTCCCGGCTGCGGGGAACTTCCCTGGCTTTCAAGGTCTAATTCAGGCATCAACTTAAGGGAGCAGAACATCAAGAAAGGCACACCAGGGCCTTTCAGAGGAACTCGCACACTCCCCGGCCCACCAGGACCATTCCCGTCCAGGAATGTCAGGGGACATTTCTGCAACAGGATGTGTACAGTTTCGGGTTTGGAGGGGATCCGTCCTGGCAAGGGAGACCGAACCTCATAATTAAGTAACTTGCCGTTTCCCTCAAGATATCAAGAACAACAACCACGTTCTCCCCGATGCCTGAACAGGACAAATCTCGGGTTGAACAGTTCCTGGTGGTCTGTTCTCACACATGTGCAGAGGGAGAAAAATAACCCCGCCTGGAAGCTGGCCTCCCTACTTCCCAGCGGCCGAGGCTGCTGCCCCCCTCCCCCACCCGCCTCACTTCCCCCTCCCCCCTCCCCCCTCCTGGGTAGCAATTAGGGGTAATCTTTTGTTGCCTGGAAAGTGTAAAAATCGCCGGCTTTTCTTTTTGCATGCATAATATCCATTTCCCCTCCAAGTGCGTTATTTGGTTTGGGAATTACATCTATTTACAAGAGTAGATGTTGCACAAAGGTTGTGTTTATGTGGAAAATTGTATCGGTGACACGGGCTGATTGGCATGTGGAGGCTGGGAGAGCAGGCCAAAGAGGCCTTCTCATCAGCTTGGAATAACAAAATGATTGTATTTTCAGCAAAGCTAATTGATCACATACCTCACTGGGCTATCTGTTTACTCAAAGGCCATCCAGGCCCTGGGAAGGTGGAGAGGAGAGAGCCCCGGGGCAGTGGTCACCTCCAGACCAAGCCAGCCTTCCAAGGCACTGGGGTGTGGCAGCCCGGGGCAGGGGGTGGGAGGGGTCATCGGGTCGTGCAGTGGGGCTGAGAGGTAGGCTGACTCTCCTCAGACCCGGCTCTACGCTTTGTGGCCTTTCTCCAGGACCTTGGAAATCCACGTGGGACACCGAAGTTATGGGAAGGGCAAGTCAGAGTAGGAGCAGAGACCACCAAAGGCAAAATGAGTTAATTCCCTTTCTCTCTTCTGTTTGAAAAGCTGACCCAAGAAGAGTTTTTAAGCTGGTGCTGAGCTGGCTGCCCTGGGTACCAGATCAGGAGAGCCTGGAGACATGGCCCTGCGGGTCTGTCTCAACCAAGTGACTCTGTGGGTTTCGAGGCTGTCTTTTTTTTTTTTTTAATATTTATTTGTTTGTTTGTTTGTTTTTGGCTGTGTTGGGTCTTCGTTTCTGTGTGAGGGCTTTCTCTAGTTGCGGCAAGCGGGGGCCACACTTCATCGCGGTGCGCGGGACTCTCACTGTCGCAGCCTCTCTTGTTGCGGAGCACAGGCTCCAGACGCGCAGGCTCAGTAGTTGTGGCTCACGGGTCTAGTTGCTCCGCGGCACGTGGGATCTTCCCAGACCAGGGCTCGAACCCATGTCCCCTGCATCGGCAGGCAGATTCTCAACCACTGTGCCACCAGGGAAGCCCCTCGAAGCTGTCTTTGCCCATCTCTGGGGAGCTCTAGATCAGGGGCCTGGGCCAGAGGTTGGACGGGAGAGATGACTGAGGCAGGGTGCGGAGGGCAGGGTGTGTGAAGGGATGAGAATGAAGATTCAGCTGCCAAAGCTGCGAACAGCTGGAAAGCTGAGCCCACCCCTCTCTGACACCCTCCTGGAACGAAGACCCAACTTCTTACTTTTGGGAAAAGAGGAGCTTATTTTTAGGTTTATGACCAGCATTCCTGTGGGTCCCGCCCCCCGGAGGAATCAATGCAGGGAACGTCTGCTAAGGAGATATTAACTCCCCCAAACCGACCCACACAGGCCGGGCCTCAGAGGCCAAACAGCTCAAGTCACCTACAAAAGCACCAAGTTAGAATTGTATTTCCTCATCAGCGTTAAAACTGCACTTGTGTGGGGTCAGAAAACAAAACAGTTGGATATAGTTAAATACGTGCTTGAATTGAAAATGACCAGTTCTTCTAAAAACAACTTGTCGGGAATTAGTCAAGGAACTGATTAATTTACCACTCACTCTGCAAACACGAAGTTCCTTTGAACACCACCCCGTTAAAAATCATCTGACATCCCCACCCAACCCCAGTCCCGCTGTATTAGGCAGACGGCTGGTTATTCTGAGACTTCCAGTCGGAGTCGGTCAAATGACTAGTTACTCTTTACAAACAACTAGGCACAAGCACCAGCCCTTGGTCTGACAGGTCTCAACAGCGGTTGGGTGTCCTGTTGCTAATCAATTTCAGATTTAGTCAACTTTTCCTAGAGTGAGGATTAAGAAAACTTTGGGGACAATTGAAAGATTCCCCTGGAGGAATCCTGAAATCCTCTCAGACCACTGAACACAACAACCTCATTTTGTAAGTGGGGGAACTGCGGCCTAGAATATTCCAGTCTTTGCTAATCCCTGCTTGGTGACATGTGGGCCAGGTTTGTGGATGATTTGGGGGTCCTTGGATCAGGGTGATGGTGAATAAACTTCAGGTGCTTTTTCTCCAAGCTCAGCCATGAGGATTTTCACCTCTCTCCAGGTCTGAGCTGAACAAACCCCAGTTTGGAACATACTAGGCATTGGAATAACCTCCTGGTAGCACTGTGTGTATGTGTGTGTATTTGTCCACCACTGCATTTCAAAATCTCTGGCCCTTCCGAAAGACAAGCGGTTTATTAATATGGTGCTCTCGGAATTGTTTTTTAATTGGAAACATTTTGCAATGAAAGAACGTTAATAAAACCTGAATCCAAATCAAACTTCTCTGTGTATGTTATTGTTACTCTGCAGTCAAATGCTTTTATTAGATTTAAAACTTTCACTGTGCTTTTTATCTCCGGCTGTATAATGTTCTACAATTTAAAAAAAAAAAAAAAAGCCCAATGACTCCAAAGTCTGGCAAAATAATATACTTTCTTGGATGTCTCTGTGTGTTGCCAATTAGCTTTGCCGTGAACGCAGGCCCCCATCTATCACCCGCCTCTGGGTGGCTGTAACGGAGACCTAATTTGTTTCATATGCCCTGGGCTCTCTGCGCCATTCACCAGTGTCTCCAGCTGAGGAGCTGCCAAGGCAAAGGAGAGATGAATGACAAGAAAAACCCAAGACAAGCCAGAGGGACCCCTTATCAGAACTGGGCCCAGCTCTGCTCGCCCAGCGGGAACATCTCAGCCTCCGTGCCTCCAATTTCTTCCTCCCAACTCCCTCCACCCACCCTCCACTCTCTCCTCCACCTCTTCTCCCCTTTTAATGACCTGACTCAGAGCTCACAGGTGGGGACACCTGGAGTGGAGAATGGAAGACTTCTCCTTTTCCTCTGGCTTCCCAGGGCAGGCTGCCGTCCTCTCCCCTCTGCCCAGTTCCCACCCCCTCCCACCTACTCCTTTTACAAGCCCGACTTTTAAACCTCCAGTTCCCTAGGAATTTTATGAATGCTTGGCACAAGCCAAAATAAACTCATAAAGAAAAAGTTTCTAAAGAAGGTCATAGACCTGTACAGCAAGTGCTAAGCGGTAAATACAAAAGTTCTTCGGGTCGCTGGGAGCTGAGGCCTGGGTGGTGGAAGGTTGGGGGCAATGGAGGGAAAGGGGGAAGCGGGGAGGGGGTAAGGAGTGGAGGCTTCCTTTCCTCTCCTGAGAGGAGAGGAGAGGACGCTCCGAATCCCAGACCCACTGAGTCTTCATTTGAAAAAAATAAAAATTTAAAAGTCCTGTGATAGTTTGACTTCTCATTTTATTGAAGCTGTAGCCCAGAGAGGTGAGGGATTTACCCAAAGTCACACAGCAAGCAGGACTGTCCAGTGCTGAAGCAGGTACTCTGTCTCCCAGTCTGGAGGTTTCCCTCTGTGTTACTGACACTATGAGGGAAGGAAGGGAAGAGTCCTCAGGGCAGAACCTCTTCTGGGCCTCAGGGTCATGGAGCTGCCTGTTGAAACTCTCTGGAGCAGCACTGTTCAGAAGAACTTTCTGCAATGATGGAAATATTCTGTATCTGTGCTGCCCACCACAGTAGGCAATCACCACATATGGCTATTAAAATTAAATTAAATCAAAAATCCAGCCTTCTAGCCACATTTCGAGGGCTGTCCTACCAGATAGCACAGATATAAACCATTTCCATCATCGTAGAAAGTTCAGTTGGATAGCATTCCTCTCGAATGTCAACATCCTTGGCCTTCAAAGGCATCATCGTGGTCGGGGTGCAGGATGGTTCCTCCCTCTGGGCTTTCAGAGGCCCTAGAACCTCCACTACCCCACCTCCCATAATGACACATGCACCTTGGGGGCTGCAGCTCCAGCTCTCTTCTCTTTTCATCCCCATGATATCCAGCACAAGATAGATTCTCACTGAAGGGTTAGTCTCAGAAGCTTAGGGTTGGAAAGGCCTTACAGAGAGTTTAACTGGACAACTCCCAGGGCAGGAATCTGCCCCGAAGCCTCTCAGAGGGTGGCCCATCCACCCACTATTTGCACACCTCTAGGCACAGAGACCTCACTGTCTTCCCAGGCAGCCTAGTCCAGTTCTGAAGAGTTGGAATTATTAGAATATACTTTCTAAAATCTAGCTGAAATCTCTCCACTTTCATCCCCCACCCTGGCTTTTCCCTCTGGGCTCTCACAATATTAATTTGTTTTTCCTTCTATGTAATGACCCTTCTAATAGCTAAACATAGTCTAATTCCTCCCTGTTCCTCTTCAAACAGGGAGCTCATCACTGAACATCTAATTCTAGATGTGCACTGGCCGGCAGAAAATAGCAGATACTGACCTCCCTTGATCTAGAGACTATTCTTCTGTTAATGCCACCCACATTTTAAGTAACTCTGTTACTCCATAGGTTTGGCCAAATGCAAGGTCCCATAGCTATATTGTCCCACTGGTGAACAGGATGGATATAGTCCCTAACGGTATTGCTTTTTGATCTGGGCAAGGACTCCTGCTCCTGCCCCACTCCTCAGGCAGCCCCACATTTTGGAGTGCTTTCCTCAAATTTTTCCAAGTCCCCTTCTGATGCCTGAGACTGTCCAGAGCTAGCAGTGCCATACAGGTGGGATGCTGAGCCTGGACTGAGACCTGCATGGGCTCTGGTCAATTTCTCCCCCTCAGGGCTTTTTCCACCCTCTTCTTCATGCATGAGGTCGACCAGATGCCCTGAAGAGCTCCAAGATTAATTTCTATGGGTTGGACCTGGGACTCCATGGCCAGACCCTGCTCCTAGCAGAGCAGCCTGGCAAATGGGTCACTTCCACTAGCCAATGTGATATTTCTCTTGTAGGTGCCCACAAAATTGGGTCTCCAGAATGGTGATGACCTGGTGATTTTTGAATGACTCATTGTTTCCATACACAGGGACCCTGAACACCCTAGAGGCAGCCCTGGGCCCTCTGTTCACAATCCACATGGAAGAAACAGTCTACTCTACAGTATTGTGAGAAAAGAAGTGCTGGGTGAGCCCAGAAGAAAGAGCCTGGAGGGCTTCCTCTAGGCAGTGATATCTAATCTGAGTCTAAAGAAGGAGCCAGAAAAGAGAAGGAAGGAAGAGAAACCCAGACAGAGAAAACTGTGTTAGATAGGGATCTGCCCGTAGTTTCGCCTGGTTATGTAAGCTTGGGCAGATGGCTTAGCTTTCTTGAACTCCAGTTTACTTGTCCATAAAACTAAGAGAACAGTCTCTACTTCACAGGGTCAGGCTTTCGTTCAGTGATTCAAAGAATGTCTTGAGAACCGACTAAGCCAGGCACTGTTCAGGTGCCAGGGACATCCAAAAGAGCAGGACAAATTCCTACTCTTAAGGCACTCAAGACAGCAGCAGTGCAGCAGAGCGGGCCTGACTCCCAGGAGCCCCAGAGCGGGGTTAGTTGTCTCTGGCCACGGCAGGACTTCCTGACTCTTGATCTCAATCTTGAAGGGAGGTTAGTAAGAGCTGTCAGGGTAGAGAACATGGGAAGGCCCTGCCAAGCAGAGGGAACAGTATGTGCAAAGGCCCAGAAGTCTGAGTGAACCTGAGATATTTGGAGTCTGGGAAGTATGCCAGTCGGTATGGTGTATGTTGACCATGGCTGGAATTTGAGGCCAGAGCCTGAAAGGCCTTGAATGCCCTTTATCATGTGGGTGGTATTGAGCTCTGTAGGATTTTAAGCCTGGAAGTCATATGACCAGATTTGCAGTTTAGAGAGTTTCTCTAGAGGCCAGTGTGGAGGTTGGACTGGTGAGTGAGAGGCTGGAGGCTGGGAAGTCAAGGGGGAGCCTGGTAGGATGTCCAGATGGGAGTTGATGGGGCTGTTCCCAGGGGGATGGAGGAGGCATGCCAGACTGAAGGCCCATAAAGGAGGCAGAATCAGCAAGAACTGGGTGGTTGGTGGATGTGTGTGGTAAAGGAGAGGTGGAGCCAAGAATGACTCAGGTATGTGGTGTGTTTGCTTTCCAGAAAGAGTACTGATAATCATGGCAATATTAGCCAGCATTTATTACCTACTAATTATGTGCTAGGCAATGTGTTAAGCATTTCCCACACATGATCTCATTTAATCCTCACAGCAATTCTGTGAGGTAGCTACGATTTTATCCTCCATTTTAAGGATGAGGAAACTGGCTCAGAAAGGTTAGGTGACTTGCCCAAAGTCACACAGCAGATCCAGAACTGACATTCAGGGCAGCCCTTGGCATCTCCATCCATCCCTCCCTCCTGTTTTCTTTTCAGGCTCGGGCTCTGGGTTCCTGCCAGGCCGTCCACACCCTGTCTGACCACCCAGGCATTCAGGCACCAGGTGTCTCCTCACCTGCCTCTCCTTCAGGGCTTTCCTGAACAAGAGTGGGGTCTCTTCAGGGAGCGCCACACTCACTGGTCCACTCACCTGTCTGTCCACCTCTAACACACTTGCTGAGCCGCAGTCCAGGCCAGGCCTGCAACGCAGAGGTGGACAGACTTGGCCCTGCCGAGTGCACTCAGCCCAGGACAGGACAGGCAGCACCTGCTCTGCAGACTCCTACCCAGCCTCTATGTCTAAGGTGCCACAGCACTCCTCCACATTCTCTCCCTCAGTCCCTGTCTCTATGTTCATAGCTCTTATCAGAGTTGAATCATTTTCTTTTTCTGTTTCTTGGGTCTATCTTCCCTCTAAGAGATCAGCTCCCTGCCATGGGTTGAGTTTTGTCTCCTCAAAATTCATATGTTGAAGCCCTAACCCCATCGTACCTCAGAATGTAACTGTGTTTGTAGATGGAGCTCCCTTTAAAGAGATAACTAAGTTAAAATGAGGTCATGAGGGTGGGCCCTAATCCAATATGACTGGTGTCCTTATGAAGAAGAGGAGATTAGGCCACAGGCATGCACAGAGGGAAGATCATGTGAAGTTATAGGGAGAAGACGGCCATCTGCAAGCCAAGATGAGAGGCCTCAGGGGAAACCAGCACCTTCAACATCTTGATTTTGGACTAACCGCCTGCAGAATGGCGAGAAGATAAATGTCTGTTGTTTAAGCCCCCATCTGTGGTACTTGGTTATAGCTGCCCAAGCAGACTAACATACTACCTGAAGGACTCTCTCTGTCTCCTTCTCCAGGACTTAGCATCATGCATCCCCCATGACCACAGTCTCAGTAAATATGTGTTGATTAAGGACGTGTGTGAGTATGTGTGTGTGTGACGCTTGTATATGTCAGTGCACACAAGGATCTGTGGGTACTCACGTCTGTGTATGGATGAACTCAAGCATGTGTGTCCACGTGTGCGCACTTTGACTTTTGCGTCTGTGGTTCTGTGAGAAGGCGTGTTTACTGAATGTATCTGTAGGCAAGAGTGCAGACTGTGAGTGGCTTATGTTCAAATGTTTGTGAACAGAGGCGTGATGGGTGTAGAGTGTCTCCTCGCGCACATACGGATACCAGGTGTGCCTGTCCTTATGTGTCTGAGTGCGTGGACCCAAGTCTGGGGCAGTGAGCCTGAGTGGCCCTGCACGCACCTGTGCCTATTCTACTCTTCAGGGAGGATCCCAGGGCGGGAGCGGTGACAGGGTCTGTGCCCGGGACGAGGGCTGAGGAGAGGTCTTAGCTGCTTGTTCCCCATGAGGTGGATTCCCTCACAGGAAGCGCTTCCTGAAGGGGTCCGGGCAGGGTGGGCACTGCCAGCCCAGCCAGCACAGGCCAAGCCATGAGGGCCAGGAGAGGAAAAGTGGAGCCAGCAGCAGCTCCCCTTGGACCTGTCCCTGTCCCCTTCCCCGGAATGGCTGGCTTTCCCATCCCACTCCTCTGTCCTTATACAGACTGTTCAGCCAGGCAGTTAGACCCTTGCTTGTGTGATGTGCCCCCCGTCCCAAGCATATGTTAAGATAAGAGAGATGTTTTACTTCTCCCCTAGTTTCTCCCTCCTCCAGCAGGGAACGGCTCTGCAGTCCTCACCCTGTTCCCCAGATCCAGACCGTGCGGACGGACAGAGCAAAGCCTGTGGATCCCGCAAGCCGAAAGGACTTAGGACCGCTCGGGTGAGAATATGCCTGGGGGAGCTTCCCAGAGCTGCCAGGCCAGAAGGGCCACATGGCAGGGGCCAGGGACAGCTCTGACTGAGCCACGAGTTCAGGGGACTGAGGACCCAAGCAGCCCCCTCCCCACCTTCACACAGTGTACCATCCTGCAATCGGCAAAGCCGGACCGAGTGTGACTAAGGTCACATTTCCTACCCGCTCAGTGAGCATTAAATTCCCACCGAGGCAGCGCAGCACCTCACTCTGTGCACACCTGAACTGCGGCTTTAGATTTGCACCTACTCCGCCATTGGCAGCCACCACAGGCATTTGCATAATCTCACCTTATCTCAAGAGTGGCTCTAAGAGGCAGGTACTATTATTAGTTCCTTTTTAAAGAATAAGAAACCCAAGCATAGGGAAGTTAATTTGCTCCACAGCTGCTTTGTGGCTGAGACAGGATTCTGAGCCATCTTGATCACTATACCAGCATCTCTGCCAATCCTTTCCATATATTCCAAATCTAAAATGCAAATCTGAGACTCTATTGCCTGTACCATTCTTCAACCCTCTCATGACATCCTTGTCCTCGTGATAAAGTCCAGCCTCCCCTCCTCAGGGCCTCCCTCCAGGGACCTGGACCCTCACTGTCCTTTCCTTTCCTCGGCTTCTCACTGTTCCCCTCCCTCCAGCCTGTTCCATCTGCCTGCAGTACCCTTCCTCCTAGTGCGGTTCATAGACCCCTTCCCTGACCGCCCTCCTCCCACCTGGAAGGGGTCTTTAGATCTCCCCAGATGTTCCTTTAGGTTTCCCTAGTTCCCACTGGTGCTTTCCACACAGTTCCAGTCACTTTTAACCTTGGGTGTGTCAACCCTCATTCTGTGAGCTCCTTGAAGGTGGAAAATGTGTGAGATTCACCTCTGTGGCCTCTGAACACCTAGCACAGAGTAGAGACCTGGTAAATGCTTGGCAAATGAATAAATGAGTGAATGAATGATGTTTCTCACATTCAGGCCAAGCTAACACCCCTCTCCCAGGAATCTTCTCTGACAATAAATGGAAGAGGGGAGGGGAGGAGGGACTGGATTTCGAGTTAAACATTCTCAGTTCTGCCCCAAATTTGCTGTGGACCTTTCAGAGTCATTGCCCCTCTCTGAACTGAATGTCTCTTCCCCTAAAATGGAGCTAAGAAGCCCCCCCCCCCCGATCTGAGAAGAGAGATGTGATGGTTATGAGCCCACTTGGTAACCACAAGCCCCTAGGTGTGCTCCAATTCCCTGGACCCGGCCCACCCTGATCTCTCCCTCTCTCCAGGGGTCTTGGCCTGGCTGCCAGGTACCCTCGAGCTTTACACACAACCAGGCCTCCCGGCACCCCGTCTCCGGGCACCAAGTCCAGCTGTGCCGATCCCAGCTGGGCCAGGAGGAGAAACTTAACTTGGGGGCTCCCCACAGCCTCACCGCTGGGGCCCTGCAGGGGGGTTCAGACTGGCGATTCACGGTGTTCGGAATCAGCTCCCTCCCAACTCACGAGATCTACCAAGGCCGTGTTTTCCTTGGAAGGCTGCTCCCGCATGGAACCCTCTTCCAGGCAAGCGGCTCTCCCTCAGGTGCTCCCAGAGTTCATCGGCAGGCGAGAGGGAGTCGGGGGGAGGAGGGTAGAGGCTTCCTGGGAGGGGCCCTTTCCATCAGGAATGACAGAGGCATTTCCTCAGCTCCAGGCCTCAGCCTCAGCACATTTGGGCAGGCAGAGGCCTTGCAGGTTCCAAAGGGGCGATAGAAGGGAAGCGTCTCACGGCTCCCCTCCTTCCGGGCCCTCTCAGTGTCAGGGGCTGCAGAGGGGCTGAGGAAGCACAGAGACAGGGAATGGGCCACGGGGACGGAGACACAGAGATGCAGAGATGGATGGAGAGAGGCAGAGACGTATGGACACAGAGGAGGCGAGAAACCAGGAGTCAGGCAGGAAGGCCGAGAAAGACACACAGAGACCGAGACAGAAAGAGGATAGAGAAAACAGTTGGGGAGAAAACACAGTGTCAGGGATGGCAAGGCAGAGAGGGAGAGGCCGAGAGAGGTGAAAAGCAAACCAGCCAAGCGAAGGCCATGGTGTGGGGATGGGGGACAGCGGTGAGGCAGGAAGTCAGGGAGAGAGGACAAGAGAGAGCTGGAAACAGACAGGGAGCAGGAAGGTGATCACAGAGGGCTGGGAAGGGCCTGAGAAGAAGTCAAGGAGAGAGACCCAGGCGCGAGAGAGGGGCAGAGCGGCAGGAGGAGAGAGGGCAAAACAGGCGGGAGCCCGTGCGACCCAGGCAGGAACACTGTGGGGAGAGAACCAGACGGCCGCGGCCCAAAATGAAAGACGTGGTCGGCTCCACACTGAAGGAGAACGAATGCACGGACTGTTCAAATCCCAGGGCCTGTCACGCACACCAGCCTCCTCAGCTGCTTCCTAGAGAGCAGAGGGGCCCGGGAGCTCTGCTGGAGGTGTGGGCACAGGTCAGTGGGGGCCCCCTAGGATGGGGCATTGTGGAAGGCCTGGGGTGGGGGGCAAGCGTGACACGGGTCCCGGGCTGGAGAAGAAAAGAGCCCCTGGGGAGGGGGCTGCACTGGGGGTGGGGGGCGATGGAGGGACAAGGAGGAAAGGGAGGCGTCGGGAACTCTGGGAGGAAGAGAAGTGGGTTCCCGCTTTCTCTGGGGCCACTGCCTATTTCAGAGAATCAGGCTTGATTTTGAAAGTCAGGCAGTGCAGCCTGCATCTAGGACAGGAATTCACCCCCTCAGTAGCTGTTTAGTAACTACTAGGGGCCAGGTCTCTCTTCCGGCTGCTGGGGGTCCCACGGGGGCAAGAGAACAGAAAGCGTGCCCTCGGGGAGCATACTTTCTAGTGGGAGGAGAAAGGGTAAACAAAGTACAGACATGAAATGATGCTTCTCAGATGGAGGTTTGTGCTGTGAGTAAAACAGAGCAGGGACGGAGAGGCGTGAAAGGAGGCTTGCGATTGAAAGCAGGGGCTCGGGGAAGACCACACGGAGAAGCCCCGAACGAGGTGAAGGCTCGAGCCGTGAGAATACCCAGAGGAAACGAGGTGCGCATGCCTGCAGAAGCAGACAGAGCGGTGAGACCTGAGGGAGGGGATCGGGGCGAGGCGGGGCAGGAAGGGGCCAGGCCTTGCCAGCTCCATAGGCCTTGTAGGCGTCGGCTCAGCTCCACGGAGGATGACGAGTCAGCGGAGGGCTTGAGCGGAGGAGTCACATGCAATGACTGACCTTATTTAGGTCGTGACTGTCTGCCGTGGTCTCAGCAAGAGGTAGGAGTGGCTCGGACCAGGGCAGTAGCAGTGGAGGTGGTGAGAGACGGTCAGGTTCTGGACCACTGGAGACAGAGCCAACAGGATTTGCAGGTGGATCAGATGTGCGTGTGGGCCGAGGAGGAGGACGGGAGTCACAACCTCCCTGAGAGGCTCCTCGCCTCTGCCCTCACCCCGCAGGGCAGAGTACTCACCTTTCCCAGGTGCCCACTCCCCTTTGGATAGCCCTGCTGGGGAACCTGCTCCCTCTGGATGGTGCTCAGACCTGCAGTTCTGAAGGGCTCACTGGGCAGGCAGATGGGATGACAACAGCAAAGGGAGACTCAGAGATTCCCTGCACACCATCCACAGAGGCCCAAGGAGCCAAGACCATGCAAGGGAGAATGACCCTGCCCTGCCATCTGACCGTCACTGGCTCCTGGTCCCCCTCCCATCCTCTGGGTGCTGCCTCCTGCAGAAGAATTTCCTATTTCCCTTTAGTGGTGGCTGCATTGACTGCAGAGGAGAACACAGGTGATGGTTCAAAAAATTAAGTGGATTACAAGAACTAATCTAGGTAGAGCTCCAACACAAAGTTAGTACTCAATAAATGTTATCTATCTATCCATCATCATCAACATCATTGTCATCGTCATCGTCACCATCACCGTCCTTGTCGTCAATGGTCAGGAGTCAGATGGACCTAGATTCACATTGTGTGTCCTCGGACAAAGTATTTAACTTCTCTGAGTCTCAGAATCTGCACCTTCAAAAAGAGGACATACCGGGCTTCCCTGGTGGCACAGTGGTTGAGAGTCCGCCTGCCAATGCAGGGGACACGGGTTCGTGCCCCAGTCCGGGAAGATCCCACATGCCGCGGAGCGGCTGGGACCGTGAGCCATGGCCGCTGAGCCTGAGCTTCCGGAGCCTGTGCTCCGCGGCGGGAGAGGCCACAACGTACCACAAAAAAAAAAAAAAAAAAAAAAAGAGGACATACCTGAATTTTTTATATAATTATTGATTAAATGAGGTAATGAATGTGTAGAATTTGGCAGGGTGCCTGACACAGAGGTAGTAGAGTAATTGGTAGTCAAGTGGTATGTTGGAGTCATACCACCTTGTGAGCTGACTGTTAAATTTGCAGGAATTGTATGAGCCAATTGTTAAAACAGCTACTATTACAAATTAAAATATACAGACTTACAATTAAAGAAATTATATTTAAAACAATCATAACACTCAAAATCCACCATTTCCTAATTATTTACATTTTACTATTATCTATGCTCTTGAGGTTATTTACATCTATTCCTTCTGTATGGTGGAAACACTATATAATGACGTGCTACTGTGCATCACTTCCCTCACAATTCTTGTGTGCTGATGTCATGTTGGTAGCTTAGAATCAACCATGATTGATTTATACTTGGGAAATTAGCAAAAGCTACTAATCGGAGCTTGGTTTATTGTTTCCTTGATCATGTAGATTTAAGAAAGTGATGGAGAAAATGTTAATAATGCAAATTAAACTTAAAAGTATGTCATGTCTGAAAAAAAAAAGTATGTCATGTCTGTAATACAAAGAGATGAAGAAATACTCTTCCAGTATTCAAAAACTGTTACATGATTTAACAAAACATTTCTTCACATTGTTGGTGAATGAGTAAAGTTCCAGCGTGCATCTTTGTTGTTTTACTTGTATCTCATTTGTTGATATAAACAAAATTATCAACACCTGTGTCAGAACTGTGCTCATTCATCCATTGCAACCATAGATTGAGTACAAAATCAACAAAAGCAGTCTGGGTGAATTAATTGGCTACATGAAACTTACAATAAAAAATATTGTATATTTTATTATTATTTGTAAATCATGTGCTGCACATTCTTTATATCAATAAAATTTATAATAAGCACACATATATATATATACACTTTTGAGAGATAATTTTAAACACTGAGCAGCATACCACTGTGGTCAAGTCATCCTAATTGTATTATTGCTGTTATTATAGATAATTCAATATGGCTTCTGGTATTGGCAGACTTGTTAATTCAGACCAAACTCTCCTGATAAGAACAACTAGAAAAGCTGAACAAGAACAACAAAGCACATATGTTTGAAGGCACTGGGGAGTCAACAAGACAGTGAAGCATTATGGGGAAAAACTGATTTAAAAAGGGATCTCAATGGGTCCAGAGGTTTACAAGTTTTCTAAGCGTTTGGTAATGTGAAGCTCCAGTTGAAGAGAATGCTGTTGGGCATATTGCAGTGATGTAATTTTGGTGTATGTATGTAATATTAAAGATTGAAAGAAAATAAATCTCAAAAGCAAAGATATTAACTCTTAACAAGAAAAAAAAGACAAAACAAGAAGCCAAAGCATGATGCATCTTGTCCGCCTTACGCTGGCTCCACACCTGAGCTGCCGCAACCACGCGGCCAGCAGCGGCGCGGGGAAGGGCAAGGCCAGAGTCGGTATTTTGTTTGAGGATCACCGGGAGTGACTGGTGGGGCTGTGCTTCCCGGTGCATTGTTCATGTGGAGATATGAAGGCCTACTGCTTAAGATACCTGTATAAAGTGTTGTGTGATTAAACTTTTTTTTACTTAAAAAAAAAAAAAGGGATCTCAGACAGCTGGACTTAGCATTTGAGGTTTCTTTTTCCGTAGGTGTATCTACTGATTCCACAAGAGGCAGTTGAGAGGCTGAGAAGCTGAACAGAGCTTTCAACAGGCTCACAAGACTAAGGGGACAAAACTGGGAGTCCAGGGTCTGCCAAGAAGGCTTTTGGTTGAGATCCTAATGGGATATACCCTAGGAGAAAGGGTGAACAGGAAATGCACTGCCCCAACAGGGATTGAAGTCCAGTTTTAAATGAGCTTAATTGCTGATTAGATGAATGTGATCCAGGATAGATAGTGCCAAAGCCTTAGGCACAGCCATGACTACCTGCATTAAGCAAATATAAGTCCTCTCTGGTCCAAGATAACATCAGCCGAGGCCACAGCTGATCTTTACAATTTTTCACATAAAATGTTCAGAACACAATCTAAAATAACTAGGCATATGAGAGTATATGAATTAAAAGAAATGAAGCAATAGAAAGAGATCCATAGGTGAGCCAGAAATTTTAGTTAATTGGACATGCACTTTAAAATAACCAAGATTAATATGGTTAAGGAATTAAAAGTCAAGATGTAGATTTTCAACAGGGAAAATAAACCAATGAAAAAGAGTGAACTGGAAATTCCAGAACTGAAATTAAAATATCTGAAATTAAGAAACCAGTGGATCAGTTTCAGAGCACATTAGGTGGAGCTGAAGGTAGAACTAGTGATCTAGAAGACAAGTTAGAAGAAAATATACAGAATGACATACAGAGAGATGAAAGGATGTAAAAAAACAAAAAGAATATAAGACAAGCCTAACATATCTATAATCAAAGTCCCAGATAGAAGAGAGAGGATCGGATGGGAGCAAGCCACAGAATCAATAAACTTTGCAAAACCATAGCAGGATTAATACACCATTTTATAGTTAAGCTGCTGAAAAACAAAAAGAAAATCCTAAAAGCAACCAGATAAAAAAGACATATTACCTTCTAAGGAGCAACAATTAGACTAATAGTTTACTTCTCAATAGAAACAGTGGAAACCACGAGACAATGGAGTGATAACTTCAAATAGCTGAAAGAAAATAGTCTAATCTAGAATTCAATTCCACTTAACATGGTCTTCAAAAATAGAGAGAAAATAAAGATATTTTTAGACAAAATTTTTAAAGTAAAAGACCTTATCACCAGGAAACTTGAACTACAAAAAATATTCAGGGGGTTCTTGAAGGAAAATGATTCCAGAGAGAAGCTTGGAAAGGCAGGAAGAAATGAAGAGCAACACAAAGGATGAATATATGGGTAAATATAAAGGAATATTGATGGTATAAAATGACAACAGTAATGTCTTATATGGTTTAGACATACATAAAAACAATAGCATTAAATCCAGTAGCATTAAACCCAAATCCATTAAATGTAATAAAAGTGTTCTAAGATCCTTGTATTTTCAGGAAGAAGTAAAAATATAAATTTATATATTATATAATGTTTGATAAGTTAGTAATGCATTTATATATCTCTAGCTAAATCGCTAAAAGAAGGTACAACAACCAAGTTAATTGAGGGGATAAGTTATATACTAAAAATGCTCAATAGGGCTTCCCTGGTGGCGCAGTGGTTGAGAATCTGCCTGCTAATGCAGGGGACACGGGTTCGAGCCCTGGTCTGGGAGGATCCCACATGCCACGGAGCAACTAGGCCCGTGAGCCACAGCTACTGAGCCTGCGCGTCTGAAGCCTGTGCTTCGCAACAAGAGAGGCCGCGATAGTGAGAGGCCCGCGCACCGCGATGAAGAGTGGCCCCCGCTTGCCACAACTAGAGAAAGCCCTTACACAGAAACGAAGACCCAACACAGCAAAAATTAATTAATTAATTAATAAACTCCTACCCCCAACATCTTAAAAAAAAAAAAAAAAAAAATTCTTAAAAAAAAAAAAAAAAAATGCTCAATAAATCCAGCAGAAAGCCCTCAGGCCACAGAAGTAAGCTGGAGGTGTGGACTAGGGGAGTTCCCGTCACAGAGATTTATTTATCATATTTACTGATGCTATTTACTGATGTGCCAGGCAAATCAGTACTAAGCACTGATATTTCAGCAAATCAAAGATCTCTGCCCAGTGGCAATTGCATTCTACACACAGTAAACAACAAACAGTACAAAGTGAATTCTATGATGTATTAGAAGATTACAAGGATAATACAAAAAAGAAAAAGTCTACCTGGGTGAGTGGGACAGTGGTGAAGGGGAGTGAACTACAGTTTTAAACAGAATGGTCAGTGTAGGTCTCACTAAGAAGGTGACATATGAGCAAAGACTCAAAGTAGGTGGGTAGCTGTAGCCAGGGGAGAGGATGAGAAAGCTGGAAGGGATGGGGATTTTCATTGGGGCCTGTGAGCAGACTCATGGGGCCTGTGAGTGTCCTGGGACAGGAAGGAAATATGTGAATGTGCATGTGAACAAGCTCTTCAAATCTCAGCATTGGAAGGACACTGAGGGAGCATTGCAGCCATCCCCCCTCCCATTTTACTGCCAGAGTCTAGTCAAAGGGAGAGCAAGGTAGTGGCTGGCCTGAAATGAGAACTCACTGGATCGGGGCTCACAGGTGGCTGTCTCCCTAGGGCTGGGCTCCTTTGTCATCACCCATGCCTCTGTCTACAGTTTAGAGTGAGTGGTGGCTATGGGCTCAGCTGTGGGAAATGAGCCATGCCAGGGACGAGGGCAGAACTGCACGGCAGGCTCAACCCCATTAGCGAGAGGATTCTCCCACTTCCCCACGCAAAACGAAGATCACCTTTAGAGGTCCTTCTCATCACAACTTCAAAATCACAGCGGGTAAGTCCAATAAACTAGAATCTCTGCTGTGGCTTCACTGGCATTTGCTTAGAGCGGCCACCAATCCAACTGCTTCTCGCTCCAGACAACTCAGCTGGGCTGGGCCTTAACCCAAAGTGAGAACTAACCAGGGCCTTTGTCTTTGGGGTCCTGAGAGGTCCCACCTGTCCTGTTTCTCCTCAGCACAAGGGGCCTTTGAAGATGCAAGAAAAGTTAATGAAGGCTTAGACTAAGAGTCTGTTGAGAAGAGATTTCAAAGCCAGAGGTAAATAGGTTCATTTGCATTCATTTCCATTTAATTAAACAAACATTTACTGATTATCCTCCCACAGGTCAGGCCCTGCATTTTGCTATGAGTGACAGATAAATAAGATAAGGTCCTTGCCTGGGGTAGTTTGCAAAAATGGCAAATTCTCACATCTGGATGCCCGTGTCTTTGCAGTGTCACTTTGCAGCTCTTCCAATTAAGGAATGGAGTCCATTTCTCTACGCCTTGATTCTGGATTGCCCCAGGGACTTGCTTCGGCCAGTGGAACATTACTACACATGACTTGAAAGCACCTGGCTTGAAAAGCACGTGGACATTGAGACCTGTCTTCTTTCTGCTCTTGCGAACCCTGCCACCACCGCCATATGAAGAAGCCCAGGCTAGCCTGCTGGGTGATGAGAACCATGTCGCCTAATTACTCCTCCCAACGGCCAGCCAACCACAGATGGCTGATACCAGCAGAGGAACCACTCCCATGAGCCCAGACTAAATTGCTGACTCACAGAATCATGAGGTAGATAAATGGTTGCTGTTTAAGATACTCAGGTTTGGGTGGTGTTATTCGACGAAAAAGAACTGAGGCACTGCTCAATACAGAGTTCTCTATCTCAGGAGCCAGGTCGGTAGTAAAGAAGCAAAACTAGCTTGGTATATGACAATAGGGAGTAGTGGAAATGATGGCAAACTGTCCTTGCCTAAAAGAAATAGCCTCTATCAGCTCCTTCCAATTGCTGCCATTCAGGACTGTGTACCCAGTCTTTCCAGACAGAGTTTTAAAGAGAAGCCAAAAATCAAGATATTTATGCAAGATCTCCCAATGTTTAATGTGGACAGTTTAGTTCCCTTTAACACTATGTAGCTTAAGCATCGGCAGGCCTAATTCAGTCCACAGATTTTTAGCTTGTAGTTTGATGGAAAAAAAGGAATACTTAAAACAAAATAACAAAAAACACTGATGATGATGTTGTCATTGTCATAAGATTTTTTTTTTTTTGCGGTACGAGGGCCTCTCACTGTTGTGGCCTCTCCCATTGCGGAGCACAGGCTCCGGACACGCAGGCTCAGCGGCCATGGCTCACGGGCCTAGCCACTTCACGGCATGTAGGATCTTCCCAGACCGGGGCACGAATCCGTGTGCCCTGCATCGGCAGGCGGACTCTCAACCACTGTGCCACCAGGGAAGCCCCATTGTCATAATTTTTAAAGAGGCAGTTAAGTGCAGGGAAGGTTAAGTGCGCAGGGCCTAGAGGAGCTTGGGAGAGACACCTAACCCAAGGGACGGCTCCTCACAGCAGGTGACATAGGCTGGGGTCTTGAAGAATAAAGACAAGTAAGCCAGGTAACAAGGTGAGAAAGATGGTCCCAAGAGAGGGAACAGCCTTCTTGAGGGCTAGTGGGACAGTGCTGGCACCTTGGGGAGAGCATCCCTGTGACAGAAGGGGAAAGAGCAGTCAGAGTGGCCAGAGGCTGGAATGGTGAAGGGCTGCAGGCAAAGTTTGGGCTTTATCTGCCAGGGAGGCAGAAACGCGGCGAGGTCGTGCAGAGCCTCAGGAATCCGGCTCCTTCATTCAAATCCCAGCTCTGTCATTTCTTGCCCAGGGTAACCTTTGCAAGTCATTTACCTCTTTGGGCTTCAGTTTCCTCATATTCAAACGGGGTGAGTAACAACAGAGCGTAATACAAGCTGGTTGTGAGAGTTAAAACATGAATATCATTTATCTATGAAAAGCCATTGAAGGTGTCAGCTGCTTTATGCTTTCTTTTTTATATGTTCCTTTTTTCTCCTTTTTTTTTTTTTTTTTTTTTATAAAAGCAAACATGCCCCTTGTGGAAAATTCATGCCCCTTGTGGCAAAGTATGAAGAAGACCATTTAAAAATCACCCACAATCCCACCATCCTGGACAAGTATGGTTTGCTTGCCTTGTGGTTTGTTCTCACAAACTTGAAATCATCCCCAATATACAATTTTATATCTATTTTTCTCTTAATGTCATACCATAGGAATTTTTCTGTGTCATTAAAAATTCTTCAAAACATAATTTTTTAAACTATTATGGAAGTAATGCACTGTGAGATGTCTTCATTTGGCTTTGATACCCAGAGAATAATACCAGTACTCATGGTTATTAACAGTTATTGAACAGTTACTATGTTCCAGGAGTTTACAGGTATGAACTCATTTCATTCTCACACCCTTTGAGGTAGGGGTCATTTGTATTACCCCGGGTGCTGGGATGGCTCTAGGTCTGCTCCCCTCCCCTCTTCTCCCTGCCCCAGGCTCACTGGGCTCATGGGTATGAACTTCTTCCACCTGCTCCTTGGCCCTCCAGCATCTGGCTGGGTCCCGCCAATGGGATACATGGCAGGAGATCAGTCTTTATCCCTTGGGCTCCCTCCTTGCTGGGGCTGCTGCAAGTCAGCTACCTCCCACTGCCCAAAGCCACAGCCCCCGTCAGAAGCCCTCTCCACACAGCTTCCTCTCCAGCTTTAGCTAACCATGCCCTCCCCTTGGCCTGCAGGCCTCGGGGTGCTACAGCTCCCTGCAGTTGCTAGACTTGGAGTGCTGCCCCCTCAGCTCTGCCTACACTCTCATAAAATGTCTTTTTGTTAACCTCCTGTCAAATTACCCAGGTTAACTATGCCATCTGTTTCCTTCTGGGACCTTGACTGATGCAACACTTGCATGAATAAAAATTCACGTGCATTGATAATAAGCAGCTCCAAAGGTTATACAATGAAAATTAGGTTCCCAGGTCCACTGCCGAAAGGTGACCACCCTCGAAAGTTTACTTTTTGGTTTAAAATAATAACAATAGCTCACACATAGAGTATTTTGTAGATGAAGAAACTGAAGTCCAGAGAGGTTAGGTGACTCATCCGCAGTCACACCGCTCATAAGTGGCAGAGCTGGGTATTAAACCCAAGTAGTCTGGCTACAGAATCTGTGCTCTTAAACACTACACATACTGCCTCTCCAAAAATTCTCAATTAATATTTATATTTATATCTTTGTCTAAATACTTTCTGTTGATTTTACACAAAATAAGGCATATTATATGTATTGATTGTGACTATTCACTTAACAATATAGCTTACAGTACTTCCCTTGTGGGGAAGTGGTTAAGAATCTGCCTTCCACTGCAGGGAACGCAGATTCGATCCCTGGTCAGGGAACTAAGATGCCACATGCTACGGGGCAACTAAGCCTGCGGGCCACAACTGCCGAGCCCTCATACTCTGGAGCCCGTGAACCACAACTAGAGAGAAGCCCGTGAACCGCAATGAAAGAGCCCACGTGCCACAACTAAGACCCAACACAGCCAAAAACAATAAATAAATAAATAAACAAACAAACAATATAGCTTACAGATCTTCTCCTACACCTTTTTTCCACTTAACATACCTTGGTATGATTTCCTTATGCACAACTAAGTTCTACCTCATTCTTTAGTTAATCTTCTACTGATTTGCATTTCAGTTGTTTTCAATTTTTTGCTATTACAAACAATGTCACAATATAAATGACCTTGTGCTATATCTGTGCATATAAATGTGGACATATCTATGGATTAGATTCCTACAGGTACAATTTCTTTTTTTTTCATCTTTATTGGAGTATAATTGCTTTACAATGGTGTGTTAGTTTCTGCTTTATAACAAAGTGAATCAGTTATACATATACATATGTTCCCATATCTCTTCCCTCTTAGGTCTCCCTCCCTCCCACCCTCCCTATCCCACCCCCTAGGTGGTCACAAAGCACCGAGCTGATTAGAGGTACAATTTCTAAATGTATGTGTACTTTTAAAATTTGCACAGAATTTTAAGACTTTTACTTACGCAAAACTGTCATTGATGATGACTATTCCAACAGTATGCTAAAATGCCTGTTTTCCTAGGTTGTGTTTTACCGAATTTTTTATTCTTTCTATCTCTGTAGTTTAAAATAGAGTCTTGTTTAAATTTTTATTTCTCTTATTATGACAGAGGATTTGATATCTTTTCAAATTAAAAAAAAACTTATTTTAGTGTGACTTAATACACCCCCCATGCCATAATTTACTTAGCACATCTTTCAAATTTTTGTATTAAAAATAACAGTGTGATGGCCATCTTTGTACATGTCTTTGTATCTCTTAGTATTTCCTGGGAAAGATTTCTAGAAGTGAGTCAGAGGGTAGGGGCTTTTTTATAGACTCTTGCCACATACTGCAAATTGTCATAGAATTACATTACCCTCCCACCAGCAACATTTGAGAGAGCTCCCCTCACTCACCCCTCCAGCACTTTTATAATTTTTAAATGAGTGCCTATGAATAAGGAAAATGGGATCTCAATTTCATTTACATTGCTTTGATTTCTAGTAAGCCAGATTAAACATTTTTTTTCATATTTCTGGGCCATTTACATTTCTGTTTCTGTGAATTCTACTCTTAGTGTTTCTCCTATGATAGGTAAAACACCCATCAGCATATCACTTATTAAATTCCTGCTAGGTAGAAAATATAGAGAGCTAGGTGTTTTGAGAGACATAAATGAGATGCAGTCATTATTCTTCCAGAGCATGTGATTTAGTTGGGCAGGCAGGCCCATACACAGAGAAGGCAATTTGAGAGCAAACCAGACAGTCTGTAATCAAGTGCTAAACGGGCAGCTTGATGCTACGTGCTGAGAGAGCTCAAAGAGGAGAGAATAGCTGAGCTGGCGTGATCAAGGAAAGCTTCTTGGAGGAGGAGCCCATGCAGGAGCTGTGCATTTAAAATATGACAATTACAGAGAGACATGCATTTCTCTTTCCTCCAGCAAGGAGGATGATGCCTCAATGGCTCTGTCAACATGTGTGGAGGAAATCAGTCTTAAAGAGATAAACTAGTTGACTGCTGCCGTGGCCAAACCCAGCCGGCATTGGTTGGCCATTGTCATCATTGCCTTGGGAATGGCAGTGACAACAACTAACATTTATTGGGCTCTAACCATGTGCCAGGCACTGTGTGCTAAGTGCTTTATATTTATAATCTCATTTACGTTCCTGACATGCCTGTGAAGTAGATACTATTGTTACCTCCTTTTACAGATGTGGAAACTGAGATTAAACAAGTCTTCAAGATCATCAGTGAAAGTGTTGATGAGCTTGGTCTCTGACCTATGTTTGTCAGCCTCCAAGAAGCAGGCTCCAGGTCCAGGCCAAAAAGCCCTTTTCCCCCACCAGTCACACCATTCTCCGGTTCCTTTGGCATGATCGGGAAAAAAGGCAAACTGACTTCTGAGGGGGAAAATTTAGAGTCATGGAAATTCATCCAAGAGTCTAAAAAAGAGTGGATATATGTATATGTATAACTGATTCACTTTGTTGTACACCTGAAACCAACACAACATTGTAACTCCAATAAAAATTATTTAAAGAAAAAAAAAGAAGATTCCCTGACCACATGCTGGTTAGGATGTTGGACACTTGAGTCCCTACCCATGAAGGGCACAACCCAGTAGTAGACAAGGACAAGGTTGTGACAGAGGTTCTGGCTAGCAGGGATGTGCATGAGGAGCAGAGAACAGAAGGGGGTCCCCAACCCGAGAGAGGGTGCTGAGTATCAAGAAAGTCTCCTCAGGGCTTCCCTGGTGGCGCAGTGGTTGAGAGTCCGCCTGCCGATGCAGGGGACACGGGTTTGTGCCCCGGTCCGGGAAGATCCCACATGCCGCGCAGCGGCTGGGCCCGTGAGCCATGGCCGCTGAGCCTGCACGTCTGGAGCCTGTGCTCTGCAACAGGAGAGGCCACAACAGTGAGAGGCCCACGTACCGCAAAAAAAAAAAAAAAACATTCTTCTCAGAGGAGACGGTAGCTGAGTCAGTCCTGAAAGAGGGAACGAATCGCAGAGCACGGGAGGGGCAGAGGGGCGTTCTAGGAAGAGGAAACACCCAGGTCAGAGCTGAGGGTGTGAGGTTGGGGTGGACACACAAGATCACAGTGTGTCCCTTAGTCACAGCACCGACCACCCTGTGTTGTCATCACCCACCGACCCATCTGTTCTCCCCGGTGGTCTGTGTGCTCCCCCAGGGCAGTGACTACATCTGACCCTCCCCTGTGAGTCCCCCAGTGACAGAAGGCCTGGCCCACAATGGACAGGAAGTACACAGCTGTGAACAGGGAGCTAATGACCAAACATCTCCATCACAGAGACCTTGGTGCTCAGGACCTCGCCAGGTGAGGGCGGCCCCCCTGGTCTGAAACCTGTCCCTGCAACCAGATGGTGCACCCCCTGAGGACAGGGGCCAATCTCCTTCCCCTTCCCATCCCTCTACACCAAGTTGCCAAGCACCAGCCTGTGAACAATGTAAGAATAATCATTACTATGAGTGCAGCAAACACTCATGTAATGACTGTGCACAAGGCACTACTCCAAGTGTACTACTCCTATCTTCTCATTAAAGCCTCAAAAAATTCCATTATACCCATTTTACATATCTGAAAACTGAGGCACAGAAAGGTTAAGTCACTCACTCTAGATCACTTAAGAGACAATAGATGACATAGAACTTCAGAGCAAAGACATGGGAATCAGACTAGACCTAGGTTCAAATCCCAGCTGTACTACTTTGTTGCTGCGGGATCATTACTTATACTCTGTAGCCTCAGTTTCCCCGTTGTGAAATGGTAATAATCATGATGACGTCTCAGTTTTGTGGTGAGGCACAAATGATATCAGTGGAAGCACCTAGCTCAGGGCTGGCACCTAGCAAGCACTCAGGAGCTGGTAGCCATCATTTCTGCCCTCAAGTCCAGAAAGTTCTCTCTCCAGTGAAGACAGACCCCATGGTGCTCCTAGTCACCTTTCTCCTCAGTCATGACCTGCCCCTGCCACACGTGAGCCACTCGCCGGAAGATGTGAGTCAGACCCCCATTCCACTTGGGCTTGCTCTTTCCCAATCAGCAAACTTCTTCCATATAGAGCAATCTTTTCCACTGCTCCCAGCTGCCAGCAGAGGCCGGCATTAGAGAGCGTCTTGGCTCCCATTGGAAGAAAAACAAACTTTGCAGAAAAATAAACACTCTTTTTTAAAGCCCTGCGGTTTTACATTCAAGACCTAATAGTTTTTCCTTTCTTTTTTTCCCAGATACCACAGATCTTCTGCTGGAGGAAGAAAAAAGGAAAAGAGCCCAAGAAGAGGCTTCTAGATTGTTCTTCCATGCAAACATGTCCCTAGATGGCTGCATCCAAGGACCAGACTCCCATGTCTGTGCTGTGGCCCTTTGGAGACTGGAGGCCCACTCTCTGAGCAGACCCTTCTGACTTCAGTGGCTCCGGAAGTGTGAGTCCGAGTGATTTTTCTCACTCACTCCTGCTGCTCCGGGGCTGGAATGAGCAGACGCAGGCATAAATGTCAGGGAGGCCCAGACACAGGCTCTCCTGTGATGGGCCTGTGACATTTAACTCCCAAATACAGTCGCCTCCCCACAGTGAGGCTGGCTGGACAGAGGCCATGCTGTTCCAGTGACAAGTCCTAAAATAGGAAGGAAGCTGTTTCTTAGAGAAACACAAAACCATTGCCTTTGAGGACAGCCTCCACTCCACCCCTTCATCCCTCAGCAGAGCAGGGAAGAGAAGGCCTGAGTGACCTGAGCAGTGGTCAAGTGCTCTGGACGAGCTGTGCCCCTCAGACAGCACACGTTTGTTCCACCCAAGCCTCCTCCGGCTCTGCTGGCCTGTGCTGGGCCATAGGGTGTCTGGTGGGCGTGGTGACTGAGAGATGATACAGGTAAAGCATCTTCTACAGGAACTGGCACATAGTAGGTGCTCTGTTCATCTCTGTTCCCTTAGATCCAGAGCTCCTGAGTCTGTCCCATGGCTTCAGTAGGTCTGGAAACACTGTGAGTGCTAGACAATATTTTGTGTGTACACTCTCGCTGGTGAGTGAATGCATTCACTAAGTCTCCAAGGGGTCAAAGACCTCAAAAGGCTAAGAACCACTGGCTTTTTAATTCAACTTTTTAATGAAAGTTGAACTCTTCGGAGGCAAAGACCTATCTTATCTGTCTTGGTATCATCACAACCTAGGAAAAGACCTGGCATTTTGAACATACGGTGGAATGAATGAATGAGGTAAGGAATGAGAAGTAGCTTCTTCCTTCAAGGAATTCAGAGCAAAAAAAAAAAAAAAAAAACATATAATACAAGGCAGAAAATGATAAAAGTCAAAAGAAATGGAAAAATTAAGAGCTTCAGAGCTCTGAATAGACATAAGTGTCTCTGGCCCACCTGGGAAGGTTGAATGGGCAGCTAAGTTGAACTAGGATGACTGGTGAGGGTGAGGGAAAGAGGTCCAATAGATAGAATGAGGAGAGAGCTGGGAAGTCATTTCAGGAAACGTCGTGGAAAGAAAAAGAATCACAGACTCTACAGAGACATGAACTTTTTTTTTTAATGTGGTTTTGCACTGGGGGCCTAATGGTTTTTCCTTTCTTATACGAGCTGTCCAGTGTGACAAGAGGGAAGGGTATGTTTGAGGCAAGGTGGGAAAGAGGTTTGGAAAGAGAGGTTGGGGCCAGATCCTGGGGGGCCTCAAATGCCAGTGTCCACTCACCCAGCTCTGAAGCAGCAGAGCCATTCCCCGTGGGGAGGGGGGTGGAGGGTATACCCTCCCCGCCTCCACGAGGGGAGCTGCTGCAGGACCCCTGTGAGGGAGGCCAAGGCAGACAAGGCCGGAGCAGTGCAGATGGAGAGAGGGGACAGATGTGAGGACGGGAAGGAGAATCAGGCAAGTGATTTCCCACGGAGGATGAGGAGGACGAAGCTGACCTCAGAGAATCCTCTGATTTCCCCAGCTTGAGTTATTGGCCATTTTTCATATTCAAATAACAGCAAATTTTAAAAGATTAAGTTAAACTCAGTTATAAGAATATATAAAGAGAGCGTTTAAAAAGATGAGCAAGACTGAAATGAAAACACAGAATAGGCACACCCTGGTGCTTTCTCCTTAGTCTCATTGGTATTCAGGGATTACTTTCTAAATCCCTGGTTTTCTCCCAGCCCTAAGCGCCCTCACCCTGCTGCCTCGAGGCCTGTGTTCAAGAAAAGTCTGCTTTGAAACCCACTCCCCTCACTCTTTCTCAACAGCCCCCTTCATCATGAAGCAGGCTTCTCATGCAAGGACAATAATGCTGACATGAGACTGGAGTTTTCTGAAGGTCTCCAGCCAAAAGGTATCATTATCATAAACAACATATTACAGACCCAAACCTTCCAACCCTGGTCTCTCCTCACTCTATGTGTGAAACTCGGTTCAATCCAGTAATAATAATATAATAATAATAACAGCAACCACTTCTGTCAGTGCCTTCACTGTGACCAGCACTGCTCTGAGCACTTCACATCTATGAGCTCATCTGATGTGCACAAAGCCCCCGAGGGATGGATATTACCACAGTTCTCATAGAGGGTGAAACTGAGGCACAGGCCTTGACTAGTAAATGGAGAAGCCAAGATACAAACCCAAAATAGAGTCCATGTTCCTAACCCTACTCCTGACTGCCTGTCATGTGAGACCCAGCTCTCTTCTTCACACACTCTCATTGATGGGCTGAGTCGGCGGAGTTGATCACTGGCAGGGCTTTCCCGAGAAAGAGGTTAATCGGTGATCTTTCCATGCTTCCATAGTCCTATGAATACACGCTTTCATTAAAATACTGGAGGAATTGTTGAATGCGGGACACTTTGGGGGAGCAGGTCAAGTAGCACCCTGTTCTGTTCCCTATACCCCATAGTGGCCTGAAGGGACCAGACACTGAAGCATTCTCTGTCTCCACGTGCCAATCTGGAAAATGGGCTTTCAAAGTGGAGACTAACATAGGCCCACAGACCCACAGCAAGAACATAAATTAAACAAGTCTCAAAGAGAAGCCTCAGGGATTTGCCTATTTGAGGCAAGTAAGAGCTTCTGAGCAAAGGAGCCACACGTGTTTTAGAGGCCACAGAGGGAGCTTGATTTTTAATGCAAGAGAGGAGCACAATACTGGAGAAAATCTGACTAGAAATGGAGAGATGTAGGTTTCAGTGCTGGTTTTGCCACTTTCTAGCCGTGTGACCGCAAAACACAGTCTACCTTCCAGGCTTTGGTTGGCCCACCAGGTCAATGTGAATAGTCCTTACGTTGTGTCAATGCCTTAGCTCCTTTGCTGCCTTCTCCCAAGTTTTCCATCAGTTGAACTTCTACTTATTCCTCAAAGCCCCATGGAAATGACCTCCCAGAAGCCCCCAGGTGGAATTAATCTCTCTTCCACTTGGTGTATGGTGCACTCATTCATCTCTCTCACTGAGGCTTACATATTTTGCTACGTTGTATTTTGTATATTTGTTTAATCATTTAAGAAAGTATTAATTTATTTGACATAATATTCTGAGCACCTGCTACATGCCAAGGGTTGTGCTAGTGCTGGGAATATAACGAATAAGAGATTGTTATGGGCTGAATTATGTCCCCCAAAAAGATAAGTTGAAGTTCTAAACCCCAGTACCACAAAACCTGACCTCATGTGGAAATAGAGTCATTGCAGATGTAATCAGTTAAGATGAGGTCATGGTGAAGTAGGATGGGTCCCTAATCCGATATGACTGGTGTCCTTATAAGAAGAGAAGAAGATACACAGACACACTGGGAAAACCTCATGTGAAAACAGAGGCAGAGATTGGAGTTATGCTGCTGCAAGCCAAGGAGTGCCTGGAGCTGCCAGAAGCTGAAAGAGACAAGGAAAGAATCTTTCCTAGAAGCTTCAGAGAGAGCATAGCCCTGCCAACACCTTCATTTTGGACTTCCCAGCCTCTAGAACTGTTGACAGACTAAATCTCTGTTGTTTCAAGCCACCCAGTTTGTGGTACTTTGTTATGGCAACCCTAAAGACTAATACCAAAATGCTCTCCACTTTCAAGAACAGTACGTAAACAATTATAGAACAGCATGAGAATGCTGCAATAAAAAGAAATCCTCTGTGCAAACACAGAGGACATGGCAAGTAATTCAACCTTGGAGGAGGATCAGGAGAGGCTTCCCAGAGCAGGCATAATTGGAGCTGGGTTTTGAAGGATGAGTAGGAGTTCTCCAGGAGAAAGCATACTCTAGGCAGAAGGAATGGCAGCAGCACACGCATACTCGCTTCGTCTCTCCTGGTGGATTATGCTCCCTGGGACCCTCAGCACAAGGCTCTGCCCATGGCAGATGCTCAGCCCATATCTCTTGAACTTGCAGAAAAACTGGATTCTCTAGACAAGAAGAGAGGAACAGAAGACAGAGTGTGGGTGGCTGCCATCTAGAGACAGGAAAAACAGAAATCGTTAGACTCCCCAAATAGAGAGCAGATGGAGGGCAGGAGCAGAGGCCAGAGAAATGAGGCAACCCAAGCAGAGCTGACTTTAAAAAAAAAGAAAAAAATGGGTTGGTCTCTAGGGCTCCAGCTCAGCTGGGAAGGAAAGCAATTTATGGCCAAAGGAAGTAGGCTGACAGTAAACAAAAATACAGTGACCCCTGAGTTCCCACTGGACAGAAGATAGATGATGCCGTCGTAAAAATGAGATTAATTTTAATAAGGGCTTTCACCAAGCAGCAGACCCTGGCGGCCAGAGGCCTGTCAGAGGGCCGATGACAGGCAGCGTTGCTGATGGATGGAGCTGACCCTGGAGAGCTGAAGACATGGGGAACAATTGGAAGCTTGGGACTGGCCCCCGGCTATGGATTGGGCAGCCGCTCTTTGTGCTGTTTGTGCAGATTCTTTGTCACGATGGTTGGTATCCCAGAGTTGGAAGTCCACAATCCAAATCTCTGGACTGTGGCTTATCCCCTGCCGGGGCAAGAATCCCCTGTTCCTTCAGCTTCATGTGGGACTGTGCTTGCACACCTCCAGTGACAAGAAGCTCACTACCTTTAAGGGCTATAGGGCAGCACTCCATACATGGTCACTCAGAAAAATGCCCTTTGATTCCTTTACCACAAGACAATCTTGCAAAAACTGAAGTCATTTTTGATTCCAATCAGCAGAGTTCAATTTAATAAACACAGTCTGAGAACTCAGTGTGCAAAAAGATCGTGAGAAGAGAGATGGTCACAGACTGGCTTCTGTCCCCAAGAACTTTCAGAAGGGAAAACAGACTGTGCCCTGACCCTGACAACAGCATAAGCCCTGACTCTGGCTGTTGACTGAGCCCTGATCCAGACCACAGTCTGAGCCCCGATCCTCTTAGAGACTCAACCCTGATCTTGGTTGGCCAACTGAGCCCTGAACCTAGTTCTAGATTAAGCCATAGGCCCAATTCAGATGGGGCCCAGATGCAGTCTGAATCCTAATCCTTTTATGGACTGAGTCCTGATGCTAGTCACTGCCGGCCCTGACGCTGATCCACGGCCTCACAAACAGATGCCTATCTTTATGGGATGAGGGAGATGGCAAATGGGCATGTGTTGGTGCTCAGGGTGCCTGGATCGATGTCCAGTTCCTTGACTTGCGAGGCAGACATATTTTAGGCACAGCACTGTGTCAGGTACAGCCTCTGCCTTTGGAAGTGTGGGTAGACACTCCCCCCACCAGCGTTCACAGCCTGTGCTTGTCCCACCACGGCACTCTGTCACCGTGTCACTGCTCATGTGCATACCTCGCCCACTGGCCTCTGCTCTTCTCCAGGACACAGACTGTGTTTATTTGCTTATGGGCCAGGCTGCTGTAACCGAGCCTTCATTTGTTGCCCCGCTCCTGAACACCTACTGTGTGCTGGGTCCTGGTGTGGACACAGGGACATGGAAACAAATGGCCAAGGGCCTGTCACAGACACCAGCAAGGGCTCAATTAGATCTTTAATCATTTACTTAATCAAAAAACCAACAAGAGGGATCACCTTGCAGAGAAATGGTGCCCCACAGGGTTTATGCGCTGAACACCTGCCAACCAAATAAAACAAGTCCTCATGCTTTTCCAGCACTCAACCCCCCTGGCATCAGACAGCCCAATTTCTTGTCAGCCATTTCCCCGATTATGTATCAATAGATGTCACACAATCAAGTCCTGGCTCCCAAGAGAGTATTTGAAAAGTCAAAGATGTTTGTCTAATGCAAACCGATGTCATGTCGGGAATTAGTTTGACTAATAGGCCTTTAATTAGATCCTTGTGAGGTCTGGGTCCCAAGTAGAGGCTTCCCAAAGTTTTCATTTAGAAGATAAACTATCCCTTCCCCCAGATTGCCACCATAAATCTCCTTTCCAGTGTGCACTCAGAATGGCAGGGCAAGGCATAGATTTGTTCCTCCTGCCAACATGAAGAGTCTTGTGCCGTCACCCAGGGGTTGAGTGCCTGGGAGCCCCCTTGCGGGCTGGGCCCCGTCACCAGAGGAGCTGAGGGAGGTGCCTGGGCCATGCCATCTGCTCCGGATGGGGACCAGGGCTTCTCACCAAGGCCAGGGGAGCATTTTCCCAAACAGTAACAGGAAATGTTCATTTTGTCAACCTGAATAACCCTGGCAGGGCCAATTCCAGAGCAGAGCAGAGAATACAGGGAATTTGATGTGATCGTCCTCCAGGGCATTCCTCTCAGGGGAAGGAACCCGGAAACCAAGAGAAGCTACAGAATGAGGTCATAATGCCACCCAGGCAGGTAGGAGGGATTTCACACGAAATAATGTATGTAGCCCACCAGGCACTGAGCAGGTGCTTAATATATGAGAATGTTGTGATTTATGCTGATTCATTCCTCTGCCTTGAACTTACTCAAGAAATACCTGAGTACCCACATCCTAGATCAGCCCCACTCCAAGTGCCTTCCAGGGTCTGGTACCAGCTAGTCCCTGACTGGTTACCACTTTGCAACTAGTTTGCAGAAATTGAAAGAAAGCAGTTGGAAATGAGTAAAGATAGTTGGCATTGCCAGGAAAAAATTTACTCTATTTCACAAAAGTATTACTGGTCAGCAAAAGATTGAGAATAAAAAATAGTGTTTCACCACAAAGAGTTTGAGACGTAGGGGCATGGAAGCTTCTGAGGGTGCTCTTATGATTACCATTTTGTATGTTAGAAATTGAGGCCTGGGGGGATGAATTTGCCCAAGCACCTCCATCTAAGGAGTCTAGCCTGTCCTCAAACCCAGATCCTCCTTGCTCTAAAGTTTTGTTCCTTACAGCCACTCTGTTCCAGGGGTCACGAGAGTCACATATCTGACCTCAATGTGTTGCTAATAATAAAAAGCTCACAGTGACTGGGGAAAAAATCATGGGTATTTAGTCTCAGCTCTGCAATCAACTCACACAGTGAGTCATCTCTTTGGGGTCTCAGTTTCCTCATGTACACAATGAGGGAGGTGGCCCTCAATTATCTGGAAGGCCCCTCTTGCTCTGACATCCTGAATTTGATCATAGACTCCTTCAATGGAAAGGGACTTTTGAAGTCCTGTAGCCAACCTGCCTTCCACAGCAATGGGACTGGGGCTCTAGCAGCCCCTTCCATACTCCCTGTGGGTGACACGATTGGATAGCTCTGATTTTCAGGCTGGCCTCTTCCTCCCAAGAACTCCGCCATGACTATTGTGCAGGGTCCCTCTGTTATCCTCAGGATGCTGACCCCATCACTCTTGCCCTAAGGGGTTACACGCCAGAGATGGGCCTTGCCATCACACCCAAATGCTCCGTTCTGAGTCAGACCAAAAGCACCTGCACCTTAAGAGGGAATTCCATCTGTCCAGGGCAGAGCTCACCTCTGGAGCATGAAAATGAAAGGACAACCTAGAAGCCACTTATGTTTCTTCCCTGAGGAAAACACTGAAGCTCTCTTTTGTCCTCAAATACCCAGGGATTCACCCTTGAGGAGCTAGAGACCATGAAGCCTCCCATCTCCTTTTAGGAGCATCTCAAGGGGTGCAGGGAGGACCTGGCAGCTCTCCCAAAGCCTGTGCTGGCAAGTGGCCCATTCGAGCTGCACCCGCCTGAAATGCAGACTGCGCAGGATGGTGCATATGTGACGTCAGGCCATAAACACTGACTCTTGCCTCACCCTGTCAAGTACAGGGGCCTGCCCCAGTGAAAGCTGAGCCCAAAGCATCTATCCAACCTCCCATATCTAAATAGAGGAAACGGGCTAGAAAGGAAACGGGCCCATCCATGTAGCATGCCACCCCCTCTACCTCCCGGCCCCAAAACACTGACTTATCACAGCCTCTTCTAAGCTGTCTCTGAAACACCTGATTGGAAAGTGGAAAATTCAGTTTCTGTCAATGTTGAGTGAAATGGCCAAGTATAGACTAGGGAGCTTGGGAAACTTGGAAATACACAGAATTTCACAGTAACAGAATCAGAGAATCATACACCAAACATTTATTGAATGTGTATGAGGTGTCAGACCCTGGAGATTGGCAAATACAGGCCAGTCGAGAGTCAGAGAATCCCACAAACTTAGTGTCATGGACTCTTGGGATGCTGGAATCCTTAAAGGTATCAAATAATAGAATTATAAGATGTTAGATAAACAGAATCTAAAATTACAGAACCTTGGAAACCTAGAACCTTAAGGTTCCATAGAACCAGCAGGGGTTGTTGGAGGTTTCCATATCTCATGCTCTGGTCAACCAAACCAGAGCAGCCCCATGGCAGGCAAACCTTAGAGAAGGAAAGAAGTTGCTGGTACTATGTCAGGGGCAGGGTGGCAACCAGAACATGTGCCAGGGAAAGGAAATTGGCCTGAAGAATGAGAATGGGGGCAAATGGTGGGAGCTCTGGTGATGCATGAAGCTGCCTCTAACATAAAGACCAAGGGCAGAGGACTCTTGATGGGATAAGAAAAGGCCACAGACCTTCTTGATCAGCCCCATTTCCTACGAATGGAAGACTTCCAACCCCAGGTGAAGCTGAGGCAGGCAGGTGGGCCATTGCTGGATGGCTCTGAGAAAAGTCTTGCTGGGATGGAGCTGGATTACCTCTGCATCCTGTCCTGTTTCTGCCCTCTGCAAATGCCAGACGAATAGAAGAGGCCGTATGATACTTTGTCCCCCATGGACAAGGGCAGTTCTGGCAGGGACAAGCATGTCAGCAAAGGTAGAGAGGCTGGAGGCATGGGGCACGTTCACAGAAGGAAAATGTCTCAGGTGTCAAAGGCATGGAGGGACACTGAGAGAGAAGATGTTGGAATGGGATATTGGAATCTAATGATGGAGGTCCTGGAGGCTCGAAGGCTGGACTCTGCACGTGTCCACCCCACATCTCTCTGTGGCATGGCCTACACATGGCCAGAGGTCAGGAGCAATCGCTGATTGCCGGGTCTGCGATGGAGCACTGGCAGGGACCTCTTCTTCTCCCTATGGCAGGTCTGTGGGATGCCCTTTCCCTGCCCCTGGGTGGCTTGATGAGGCCCTGAAGGGGCCATGTGGTGGGCTCAAGGTGTAATGTGTAGGCTTAAGTGTCTCTAAAACAACTAGTAAAAACCCTGACCAAATCCAAACCAGATGCCCCAGGGCGTGTAGGGTTGAGAGCTGTCAGCACCTCTGCATTTTCACCTGCTCATGTGGGCTGCACCTGTAGGCAGCTGTAACTCAGGAGAGCTTCAGGCTGTCCACCAAGTTCAGCCCCGACTGGCCTGCCCAGTGTGGAGGCACTGAGCGGCCGACGGGGTAAGGTGGCAGGCCTCTCCCAGGCCAGTGCCCCCCTCTGATTTTTCTCCCCTTACTCCCAGTTCCCAGTACAGGCCCTCAGGATTTATTAATGTCCCAACTATACCCCCTAGCTAGGAGAAGTGAGCGAATCACCTCTCCTCTCTGAGCCTGTTTTCCTATAAGCAACATGGGCACATCAATAATGACCTCCAAGATTACAGGATAGTTCATTTATTCCGTTAGACAAATATTTATTGGGCATTTACCGTCAAGCATTGGACTAGGTACTGAGAATACAGTGGTGAAGAAAAACAGACATTATCCTTGAATTTATAGAGTTTACAGTCTACAGAATTAGACAGGCAAAACAAACCTCCACACAAGTAGATACACAACTTTAAAAATTAGGTTAATGCTTTGAAAAGGATATGCTAGGTGCAGAGAGCCTACAGCGGGGCAGGGGGTGAAGGAGGCCTCTCTGTAGGAATAATTCTTAAGCTGAGGCCTGAGTGCTCAGTAAACCAGAAGAAGGGTGTGAGGTAGAGAACTCCAGGCAAAAAGATAGCACGTGCCAAGGCCCTGAGGCAGGGGAGCATTCAGCTCATTTCCTCTTTGTGGGCAGAGAGCAGGGAGGGAGGAAGGAGTGGCATGAGGCAAAGTAGCAGAGAACAGATCAGGCAGGGCCCCCTGGGACAGGCAATGACATGAGATTTGAGTCTGGGGAAGCCCCCCTAAGTGTTTTCAACAGAGCTTCCACACCATTCTACACTTAGAGCTTTAAAAGACGACTTTGGTGGGGAGTTGAGATCGTGGATGGAACTTCCTCACCTCAGGCCTGAAAGAACTTCCAATAGCTGAGGCTCAAGAAGTGAAGGTATTAGCCATGGCCAGTGAGTGCCAGGGACCAGGATATTCACAGCTCCTCCCCTGGCCCTGGGCTGCCTCTGAACAATTATTATGTGTTTGTACTATCCTTGCCCTCATTTGATCCTTCCAACCCTGGGGAAGGGAGGCAGATAACACAGGGATCCTCAGTTCCCTTACCCAGTTAGGGAAACTGAGGCCCAGAGAAGAGAGTGTGTTTGAGAGTCACGCAGCAGGTTAGTAGCCTTGACCCCAAGTCCTCTGACCCAAAATTAGATCAGATCATTCCCGAGAGTGAGCAGTCTACCGAGCCCCCTGCACTGCAGGGATGGGAAACCCTGAAGTTGGAGATAAAATGGTGGGATGGGGGAAGGAGATTTCAGAGACCAAAGTCACACCAGACCGGGACAGGAAGGAGGCCCAAGGTGCTAAACAGAGGGTCCCAGACAGAAGCTCTGGGTGTGGCGCAGAATGACATGGGATAGCCGATGTGGGAGCACCAGGCCAACGACTGTACACTGTGCAAACCACCACGAGGATGATGACAACCCCGGCCTGTGCCAGGCAGCCTCTGGGGGCCACATCCCCACAGCACGTCTGCTCCCTCTGCCTCAGACACACCTGACGAGATCGAAAGGACACAGCTCTGCCCTGAGCCTGTGCATCTTCTGGCACGACTACCAACTCCTGTGGTCATCATTCCAGGAGGAAGCCCCCGGCTCTTCCCACGGTCTCTGAGAGGTCCCTCCCAGCATGGGCCACAGAGCCCTCCTCAGTGTATCCGAGCAGCTGGAGTCCAGAGGGCCGGCAACCTGTGCTTCTCTAATGATGCCTCTGTTGGTGCAGCCTGGACTCAGCTCCCCCAACAGCCCTGCCACACTGGGGGCCCCTCTCCCCACGTCCTTGGAGATGCAGCAGCCCTGGCCTGTTAACAGCTCCCCTCCCCATCTCTTCCCTTGGTGCACACCTACTATCCTTGAAGGCTCAGCGCAGCCATCCCCTCCTGAATGCCAAAACTCAGAGCAGGCAAATGCCGAAGCTCAGTCCTCCCCTGGGAAGCCTCCCCTGATCTCAGGAGGAGTGAGCAGCCTCTCCTCTGGGCTCCTGCAGCCCCTGTCTTCCTCTTGCTTTTCCGGAGGCACCGTGAGCCTCTTGAGGGCAGGGTCTGTGCCTCCCCTGTTTCCATTTCCCAGAGTCCGGCACACAGTGGGAGGTCAGTAATTGTCTGTATCTCTTCCACTTCCTTTCTGGGAAGGGTCCAACAAAGGGCCTTGGAGCATGAAAAACAATAATTTAGAATCTGAATAGCAGTTAAGTCTTCCAGTGTCTAATAGGATGAAGTCTTCTCGCCTGGCGTGGCATTCAAGGCTCTCTCCAGGGTCACTGCTGCCCCTCCCATGCTCACACTGCAGCCCAGACAGTTAAAGGCCAGTTCATCATCCCCCACCTCCAGGCCCGCATGCTTCCGGCCTCCCCCTCCTCTCTTCCTTCTCTCCCTCTTGGCCAGTGGGGTTAGGCAAGGGCAGACTGAATCTCCTCTCTTTCACCAGGTTCCCCAGGGTTGACATAACGACTCTAAACCTCACCTATAAAACAGCTGGCTACAGACTAGGCCATCGGAAAATGTCAATTGCCCCATTCCTGCCTCTCTCCCCATATAAGTTGTTTCCCCTCCAAAGCCTGGAGCTAATCTCCCTCACCCAGGAAGACTTCCCTGACGTGGCCCCCGTCCTGTCTTTGCTGAGCCTGAAATCTAGGTGACCTCCGACTCGCTCATGCGCCCTGGAACGCTGCAGGGCAGGATGGAGCCACCGCTAAGCCTGGATAAAGGTGAAATCCAACAGTTGGGAGAGGTTATTTTTGGACCTGACACAAATGCTAAATGAAGAGCCCTCGGCCTTCCAAGCAATCTTTGCTTTGTGCTCCAAGGCCCAAAACTAACATTTTCATAATAATTTTCCAGTATCAAAGTGATAGTTTTGATTCAAGACAGCTGAAGCCTGCAAAACTGTGTGGTGGACTCTCCCGCCCTCGAGCCAAACATGTGCCTCTGTCTCTATTTTAACACCTTTGATAATCATCGAAAAATGCACAGCCCAAGCAGTTTTCTCAGCTTTCTGACCGTAGCAGCCACCTCTGGAAGGAGTCGTTGGGAGTCTGTTTTCCTTCTGCGTTACTCTGAGCCCTGGGCTTTAGTGCTCCCAGCTCGCCTGGCTTTTCAACCTCGCTCTCTACATTCCACTAGTGATGTCTGATGCAGGAGTTGGCCTTTCCAGTGCTATTAAAAAGGGGGGAGCCCAAGAAATACAGTAACACAATCTCGTGGAAAACTGATATAATCTTTTCAAAACTATAAAGATCGCTCACCCGGAGGAACATCTGCACGGAAAAAGAAAAAGGTTTTAAACAAACTGGAAAGGGGTCGGGTAACTGTAAAGGCCCACGTGTCAGGAGACTGCTGGCTTGTCCAGGGCTGCTATCACTCGGCAGGGGGAAGGCCATCCTCGGAGGAGCCAGTTCCCTCACCGAGAGCTCCCACCATCTGGAACTCATTGCAGGAGGGAACACTGGCCTTCATAAAAAGAAACCCAGCCTTATAATAATTGTTCCTTAAATCATTACTATGGCCCGAGCCCCAGAGATGGAGAGTCAAAGGACAGTAGGGACAGACCAGGGGCCCCAGGCCGGAGTCCAGACCGGCCCTTCTGCCCTCTTCCTTGGAAGCCCCGGCCACCTCCTCCCAGGAAACAAGCTCAGGTCAAATTCTAGGCTCTTCTCCTAGCCAGCGTCTTGCTGCCCTGGCGAAGAAGCTGCTGCAAAACAGTCATTTGCAAAGATCATTTTGGTCCTCGGTGCTGTCTGGGTTCAGGGGCTCAGAAAAGGCTGAAGCCAGTGCCACAGAGTCGCTGCTACAGGCTTGACTCTCCAAGTCCCCGTATGCTCTAGGGGGCTCATGCATCTTCGGTGGTGACAGTCGGCAAAGGCAGCATCTGCCACCCCCCAGGAAACCTGACGAGAGATAAGCTCATGTACGTGGGCCACGTGAAGTCAAGACACAGCCGGCCCAAACCCGGTGACTCCGTCTGTTCTACCAGCTGAGCTCTGAGATGGAAGAGGTTAGCATGGGCTCCGGTCCTGGGGTCTTAGAATAACAGGATCTGAAGATCTGAGCATCTGACTTTCGGAGAGGTCTGGAATCTTAGCTCCTAAGCAGCAGAGAGCTCTGGAAACTTTAGACTTCTCCCACCTCCCTCCTCCATACGGAGGGTATGAATACTGAACTTGACGTGGCCTTGGGTGGACTGATTTGCTGAAGAGATGATGGTGGGGCCGCAGGCCTGGTGAGACTGGGGGGAACTGACACCCACACAGGGTCCTGAGCCTGAGGGGGCTGTGAGAACCCTGGGACAGCAGAGAGGCCCTCCACCCAGGACAAGGGTGCCTCTGGGCAAGAGTCCCCGCCCCAGCGTGCTGGGCCCGACCACAGGGGGCTGGTGCTTCCCTTTGGGTCCTCGATGCCTCTCCACGTCCTTTATTCTCTGCCCCAGCAGCTGTCCTAAGGCCCTGCTCTGCTCACGCTGAGCTCTCCCTGGGCCAACAAGCTCCCACGGTGGTGGCTTCAGCTACCACCCCTGTGCTTCTGACCCATACATCTCTAGCCCCAGCCTGCTTCTCCCTCTCTCCTGGGTTGAGACCTATATATCCAGCTGGCTGCTAGACACCCCCTCCTTGATGTCTCACAGTCCCTGAGACCCAACCCATTCTAGCCAGAACTCTTCACCCCCCTAAAGTGTTCCCACCTCAGGGGAGGTACTGAGGTACTGCCGTCCATTAGGCAGCCCACCCTGAAGCCGGGGAGTCATCCGACATCTCTCCTGCCCTCTCCTCATTCCCAAGACCCAAAGCCCTGTCCAATCTTCCTCCCCCAGGCTCCCCTAAGCATCCACGCCTCTCCACCCCACTCTCATGCCCCCCTTCTTCATCTCCTGTGCCTGGCTCACTGCAGCCTGTTTCAGACCGATGTCCAGACCCCCTACCTAGCAGCCAGGGCCATCACTGTAAAATACAAATCTTACCAGGTTTCTCTCTGCTTGAAATCTTTTAATTAAATATCCATGGGAAATAGTCCCTATTCTATCACTGCACTAGTCCAAATGGGTTAGGTTAGCCTGGGTAACTAACATCTCAGAAATCTCAGCAGCTTAAAATATTGATATTTCTCACTCATAGTACATGGCCGCTGAGGGCTGGCGAAGGGCTCTGCTCATCAGAGTCCCTTAGGGCCCCGGGCTGCTAGAGCAGCTGCCATCTTGAACATCGTCCATCACTGAGTAGGTGAAAGACTGCCGTGGAAGGTCTCACACTGGCAATTAAATGTGTGAGACTGGAGGTGGCACAAGTCACTTCCTCTCACAACCCACTGGCCATAACTAGTCATATGGAACCACCCAACCACAAGCGGCCCAGGAAGGGCAACCCTCCCACGTGCTCAGAAGGGGAGAACAGAGCTAGCTGATAATACCACAGTCACGAACGTCCTTCGGTGTTTGAATCCCCGCGCTCTCTCTTACCCCTTTGCCTTTTCAAAGGCTGTTTGCTCTGCCTGGAACCCTCATCCTCACACTTCATGTAAAGAACCCATCCTAGGGTCTCAGCTTAGATATCACTGGCCTGAGAGGCTGAACTCTGACCTCCCCACTCAGGTACACATCCCTCCTCGGGGCTCTCAACTCTTTGTTCACACCCCATTTTATTATCTACTGTCTGCTTGTTCTTGGACTGAGTTCTATGAAAACAGGGGCTTGAATGCTTTGTTTATTACTGTATCCTCAGTGCCTGCTCAACTGCCCATATGGAAAGATAATCAGAATTGTTGAATGAATGAATGAAAGACTATATGAATGAGAGAAAGTGATCAAGATCCTAGGGGCAGAGCCATCAGGAGTGGCAGGGAGACTGAAGGCTTTGAGAACAAAACCAACAGTCATGCTGAGTGAGTTCCAGAAGGTAGGCATCCACGAGCTGGTGGGGTGGAGGGGAAGAAGGTGCCCAAATAGTGCCGTGTGAGAAGGGATGTGCCCCATATGGACAATGACAATGTGCAGCTAGCCCTCCAGCAGTCAGAAGTCAGTCCCAGAGTCCATGGGAATCAAGGGTGAGGAGGGGGGTGGGGCACAGGCCAGGACTCAGCTGGTAGAAGCAGAGTGACTGCAAAGCCAGAGCGAGGGCTGCCCCCCGACTTTCCTGAGCCATCTCTCCCCTGCTCCGGCCTCCTTCACCTGCTCCAGGGCTGCTAAAAGGCAGAAACCCTTCAGTACATTTTATTTCTTGACTCTGAGTGCTCTCCAAGGGCAGAGATGTGCATCTGTCTGACTCCCCAACAATTAGCACAGCACTTGGCACATAGTAATAGCTCGATTAATGCTTGTCAATCTGACCCTCATATATGCCTTATTCTCCAAGCCCTCAGGACAGGTCAGCCTGCCTAGTATCTGCTATCTCTCTAGTTGACAAGACATTGACCTGTGTCACCTCCCCCATTCCATCCCACCCACCCTGACGTCCCTAGGAGCAGATAGGGATGTGTGCACAGTGTGCCCAGATGTCACCCCTCAAGGTCCATGAATCTCAGCCAAGACAGTCCAGCATATGAAGCCCTTGGGCTGGCCTCCAGGGCCAGACAAGTCACAGGGGTCTGTTCAGTGTAAATGACATCAGGAGCTCCAAGCTGAGAGCCTCGGAGACAGTGTCCAGGCACTTGATAGGACCCACTTCAGTCTGTGGTCAGAGCCCAAGGGCCTGGGATTTCCACAGTGATGATCTTCACCCACCCTCCTCCTTCACACCCTCCCCCATCTGATCAGTCACCAAGACATGCCTAATCTACCTCCTAAAGGTCTCTGGAACCTGTCCACTCACCTGAATTACCACAGCAGCCCCTTGCTCATATCCCTGCCACAACCTTCTCTCCACACTACAGCTGGAGTCATCTTTCCAAAGCCCAGAAAAGCTTAGTCATGCCCCTCCTTAAAACCTTCCCCTCTGGAGTCAAGATTAAGGCCTACAAGATTCTCCATGTTCTGGCCTTGGCTTAACTGCCCCCTGGCTCCCCAGTCTCATCTCTTGCTACCTCTGCCCTCACATCCTGCAATCCAGCCATATGCACTTACCAGTGTGCAGTATTTACTGCACCTCCCAACTTTGCACGTGCTGTTCCTTCTACCTGGAACTCTTCCTTTCTAGGAAACATCTATCCCTCTTTAAGACTTGGTCCAATCTTCACCTCCTCTGGGAAGGTTTGCCTAAACCCCTGCCTGATAAGAGTCAGAGGCATCCTCCTTTCTGTTCCTACATCCTCCCAGCTTCCTTCTATTATAACACTTCTTATCATACTATATATTCCTTTATTCATTCACCAGCATCTAGTATCTAACTGGCCGAATATATCTGTTTAAGATGGATGAAAGGGAGGAAGGGGTAAAGCTATCTGGGACAGAGCTGAGTGGGACAGGCATGAAGCCTGGCAGAGGTGGGAGAAATCTCTGAGACCTGGTGATCTGAGAAGGCTTCCTGGAAGAGGAGTGGCTGGAGCAGAGCCCAGAATGATAAGAATGGCTGAGTTAAGTGAAGAATATGTGCCGGGCCAATTCCACATAGGAGAAAGGGGCAGTCTGGGCACTGATACAAGGTTTCAAATACCAATCTAATGAGTTTTGACATTATCCTGAGGTCAGCAGGGAACTATTAAAGGATTTCAAGCAGATTATAAGGGGATACTTATCATTAAACCATGATTAAATCTCCGCATTTGAAGCATCTGCCTGGCTGTGGTGTGGTATGTGGAAACCAGTTAAGAGGCTAACCCCGACTCTGTAGAAGAATGATGATGGCCTGCACTCAGGTAGAGCTGATGGAATGAGATAAAGGGATGGATTGGAGACCTGCTTAGGAGGGAGAATTGACAGGACTTAGTAACTGACTGGATGCAGGAGGGGAGAATGGAGTTAAGAATTCCTCTGAATTTTCCCACCTGGTGACCAGTACACACTAGAGAGGTTTCGTTTTTCTCTGGACACGTTACGTGTTGAAGCTTCAGGTGGGACAGAGAGGTGAACGGCCATTAAGCAATTGTTTCTCCTGAGTGCTTAGCAAGGGCCAGAGCACGTGGTAGGTGTGCAGTTAACTTAAATGGAAGTGATGTGTCTCCTATCACAATGGAGCAGATGTATCCCCCAACTCCTAAAGGCCCAGTCAGTCCCAGGTCCCCTGAGGACTGGGATGGGCCTGAAGGCTATGCTGGGAGGAGGAGCAGGCTAATCAGAGGCCTGCATGTGGGCTGCCCAGAGTATGTAGGGTCAGGGAGCCCATCCAGAGATACATGGTGGACCACCTGCCCTCTCCAGGGCCCAGGCTTCATTCTCTGATGGAATGTTGGGTGTGTTCCATTTGCCTGCCAAGAAAAAGAGTCTGGTGACCCTTGCAGACAGAGAACAGGAAGGGCAGAGATGGCATTTCTGATGCCCTGAAGTCAGACAGTGACCTGTCCATGGAGACCAGGCTGAGTCCCAGGGCCGCTTGGCAGCTCTCTGCCAGGGAGTCAGATAAAAATGGAGCATGCTGGCTGCAAAAGGCAGCCCACTCCAGCTAGCCCCAAAGGTCAGGGATTCCAGACAGGAGACAAGGACTGGGAGGGTACCACCTCCAAGGCCGGCACACAGCATGTTCTCAATCAATGTCTCAGATTAGACAGTTCTTTCTCTGCCCCATGAGCCCTAAACTCCAGCAACCAGGATGAAGAGAAACAGAGACACCCCCTCAGCTATGAGTTTCTTTCTGCTCACCCATGCCTCACCTCCAGGCAGGTGGAGCCCACCACACTTCCCTGGGCCTTCCATGACCCCTCCTGGCTTTTGTTCATGCTGTTCCTTCTTCCTAAAACATGCTCACCCTCCTTTACCCTTTCATCCAGCTTATACGTCACCTCCTCCAGGAAGCCTTCCCTGATGCCCCCAGGCTGGAATCACCTTTGTTCTCTCACAGCCCCCACCTCCAGCTCCACTAAATCACTGCAGTGATCACCTGACTACGGGTCCCTCATTCACCATGTCCTGGCATGGCACCTGCTGTGCTTCTGCTTCACAGCTCTTCAATGTGTCATGTTCCCTCCCTCCCTCCACCATCATGGGCGCTCTTCCCTCAGCCCAGGAGGCTCACTCTTCTCACCTCACCCAGGCTGCACAAGCTCATTCCTCCTGGCTCAGGACAAAGGTCACTTTCTCAGACGCCATCCTTGACTGCCACCCCTTTTCTGGACTGGGGTCCCCTAAGCCCCTGACCTTCCCCTGGGCCATTGCAGTTATATTTCCCTATCATTCCTGTTTCAGTGTGTGGCAGTGAGGCATGGCGGTTAAGAGCATGGACCCTGGAGCCAGATTGCCCAGTTCACATCCCAGCTCCGCCACTTATTGGCTCTGTGTGCTCGGGACAGTCCCTCGATCTCTCTGCATCTCAGTTTCCTCATCAGTAAAGTGGGTACAGTAAAGTTACCTCCTCCCTACGGCAGAGGTGAAGTTTAAATTTGTAGTGGACAGGGGCTTCCCTGGTGGCGCAGTGGATGAGAGTCCGCCTGCCGATGCAGGGGACACGGATTTGTGCCCCAGTCCAGGAAGATCCCACATGCCGTGGAGCAGCTGGGCCCGTGAGCCATGGCCGCTGAGCCTGCGCATCCAGAGCCTGTGATCCGCAACGGGAGAGGCCACAACAGTGAGAGTCCTGTGTACCACAAAAAAAAAAAAAAAAAAAAAAATTTGTAGTGGACATATGGCCCTGTGGCAGCCCCTGGGGCTGTTCTCCCCTCCTCAGGGCATATAGCAGGACAGAACTTCCCTGTCACCTCTGAAGTCCAGCGTGGCTGTGCAATTTGCTTTGGCCAATGAAATGTGAGCCGAGTTATGTGTGCCACTTCCCGGAGGAAGTCTTAAGAGACACTGCGCAATATGTCATGTCCCCTTGTCCTGTCTCTCCCTCAGCCTGGGACACTGAGTGAGGGGGATGTGCTGTGTACCTCCTGCTGACCCATGATGAACATGTGATATGAACAAGAAATAAGCCTTTGTCATTTCAAACCACTAGGATTTGGGGGCTATTTGTTTCTGCAGCATGCCTATCCACTCCTGACTGATAGAAGCATTTGGAACAGGGCCTGGAAGAGAGTAAGTACTCTATAAGGTCACCTATTATTATTGTGCTTACGTGTCTGCCTGCTAGACTCTGAGATCAAGGCCCAGCTTTCTCTTGTGCACTGTGGTAGCCCCCAGCTCCTGGCACAGTGCCCAGCACATACAGTTGTTCAGTAAAATATTTATTGACTTACCGGTTGACGGTGAGGCTGCGACCCTGCTAAGCACACACACCCACCTCACCCACTTGGCCAGGTCACCACCTGTGGGTGACAGGGATCCAGCCATGCCCAGAACCACCCCACTGCACAGCCATAAACCCCAATGGCCCAGTTTCTTTTGAACAGCCCCCAGAGTTCTTCCATCCTAGCAACACCTGTGAGTTGTGATGAAATAATCTGGTCTCACCAAGGTTGCTGTCTGACCCATCCCCTGTGGCTCCCCTGTGGACATTCCTCCTGGCCTGGCACAGTGGGCAACCTTTCCCCTGGCAGTTATTTGCCAAGCTATGCCAGGTGGTTTTATTTCACTCAGCAAACACAAACCACTCTCAGTGTCTGAGAAAATTCTAGATTCTGACAAGAGGAATATGGAGGCATCTAGTCCAATCTCCATCCAGTAAACATAACCCCAAGAGGCACCAGTCCCTGCTTGCCCACCTCCGTCGATGGGGACCTCACTACCTGAAGAGTTTTAGCTCCATGATGTGGTAGTTCTGACTGCTGAACGCTTCCTAATGTATGGCTGGCACCTGTGTGCCTATCACCTCATCCTATCCCCCAGGGGACAGGCACCACACAGATCGCAGCCACTTTCTACCGTGACAACTCTCTGCTCTTCGATCACCCTCACCCCCTCACCTTCTTCTCTAAAACATTCTTAACTTCCTCCTTTCTCTGGATTTTCTTTATCTCTGAGATTTTATGAGGAAACTCCCTGAATTTCCCATTTGTGGGATTTTCGTCAAAATTTACCATTGATCCAGTCCAAATTTGGTCTCAGTATAATGGGCTGGCCCTCCATGTGGCCATAGCCCAGGAGGCAGGGGGACTACAAGACAGAGCCCGACACAAATGTGTCCCCATGATCTATTCCTACACCGAAAATATCCACCACCCACTCAAATCCACCCACGGAGGACTCTTGGTGCAAGACGGTAATCATTGTTCCTTTGGGAAAGGTGTAGAAGGCCTCAAAACATGTCTCCAGAAGGATTACCATTCATGAAAACCTTGGATGGCATTCAAGCTACAGCCCTTAGATTAATTTCGTGTGATCCTAGGTTCATCCCTTCACTTCTTAGGATGTTAGCATCCCTAACTCCTCACAAAAAGAAAGCTGTACTTAGTAATCTCTAAAGGCCCTCCTAGCTCTATCAACCACCCACTTCTTAGTAAGAATTAGTACCTCAGTGTAGCTCTAGCAGTAAGTCTCCAAATGGACCAGTCATGGGTCTTGGTTGCAAGTAACAGAAACCACTTCTCACTAACTTAAAGAAAGAAGGAGAAGAAGAAGAAGAAGGGGGTTGGCGGGGGCGGGGGGGAGGATCTCCCTCCACTTTTTTTGGAGTGATCCACAGAATTAAGGGGAAGACTGAAGAACCAAGTTCATAAAATGAGCAGCAGCCAGGGGAAAATAAAAAGGCAGAACCACAGCCAAGGTTGCTCCCCAGAAACAGCCTGATGAGGATGGCCTGTCTGCTCCTGTGGGGATAAATTTGATGCTGTTGGCCATTCCCTGTTTCTTGATATTTTCTTTCCTCTTGGTCTCTGGGACACTACTCACTCCAGTCTTTTTCATAGGCCACTTCCTTTTCTGATTTCTAAGCGTATTCAGTTCCCCAGGGTTCTGTCCTCGGCTCTGACCACCCACCTGGTGGCTGAGCAGGGGTTTACAGCCAGAGCCAACACCTCCAAAGCCGTGGTCCTCTCTACGGGGCTCTGCTGCCTTTTCGTGCTTGCTCTTGGGTGATCTCAGTATCTTCATCATTAAGCGGGGTGGGGAGGGTGGGGGAGGGCTGACCCATCTCCTGTGGGCTGGTGGGATGTGGGGGCTGCTGGGACAGAAGTACTCAGGACGTCAGCTTTGGCGCCAGCTTTGCGCTCCCTGATGCGGGGCGGGGGTGGAAGGAGAGTAAGTCATCCCCCTCTTTCCTGCCCTCTCCTCCTGTCCAGTGACACTTGCTTTACGGCTAGAACACAGAGCTGACTTTCATGGCCCGCCAAAGTCTTTAGCCCCCTTGTCTGAAGGTGGCCACCACTGAAGGGGGGTTGGTGTCACCCAAAGAGGAAGGAGAGGTTCTCTTCCTCTTTGCCTTTTAGCCAAAAGCCCCTCCATGATGAGAGCTGGGGGCGGGGTGAGACACCCCAAGTCTTGACCGCACTCTCCCTCTCCTCTGTGGTCCCCGAGGCTCTCCTGCCCTTCATGAAGGCCACTTGTGTCAACTTCAAAGTAAATGGAGGTCTTCCTGGAGGGGGAGGCGGCAGAGGAACTGGGCCTTCGGGGTGGGTTTCAAAGTGCCTCTGGCTTTATTACCGCCTGTGCTCTCCCCGCCCCTTCTCATCCTGGAGAGCCCACCCTCCCCCCGGCCGGGGGGAAATTATACCAGGTTCTAATGGGAGGTTGAAGGAAAGCGTCCCCTCTATTCATCCCAGCAGCTGAACGGGCCTCTTGAACATCCATTGTGCCCCTTCTGCCGCCTCAGCCTCAATGGCGATCAGGTGGTCTCGTGTGACAACCTCCCCCGGCCCAGGACAGGAACGGGCTCAGGCAATGGGCTGGCCCACAGAGTTCTCCGTCCATCCTCTCAAGGGGCTTTTGTTGAATAAAATAGCACCCGCCACTGGGCCACTTTAAACCAAGGCCAGGCACTTGAATGTGCAAACGGGGCCCAGGCGCCGGGAGTGCAGGGACAATGGCCACCCTCAATTAGCTCACTGAGGTGCCCCAAATGGACTTGAGGAGGGGCAAGACCACAGCCCATTCATGCATATTTATCACAAGCTGCCGCACTTCGGCCTGCCCGGTTCCCATGGCAGCGCTGGGGAAGGAAGCAGGGGCAAGGCGAGAGGGGCTCCCAGGGCCCAGAAGGGGTTGTGGTTCAGGGCAGCACTGGCCCTCACCCCAGCAGACTGGAAACTGTCCCCAACTCCATGTCCTCTGCCTTTACCTGACCCTGAGACTCATGAGTCACCATAACCTGCAACTTAGAATATCAGAGGACAGGGAACTTGGCACACGCACCTGACAGGTGGAGAAGCAGAGGCTCAGAACAGAGGAAAATGAGCTTTTTCCTCTTCGCAACTTATATCTAGGATAGGAGGGGACTGGTAATAGTAAAAGCATTTATTGAATGTTCACTAAGTGCCAGGGTCTATGCTAAGTGCTCTCAACTGCCCCCTCGATGCTATGAGATAAATGCTGCACTGTCTTCACTTGAGAAGACTGAACCTCAGGAGAGGGTGTGTAATTTTTCCAAGATCATGAAGTTGGTATAAGTAGCAGAGCTGGGATACTCACCAGGGTAGTCATTCTCCACAGCCAAGTGCCTGGCTGTTGGTTAGGACGTTATGTAGGGGCTCTGTTATTTGGTCATTGGCTACTGGGTGCCAGGCACTGTGCTTGATGCCAAGTTCAAGCCAGCTCGTTGGATATAAACAATACCATGAGAGAGCTCCATTTGACAGACGTGGAGACTGAGGTCCAGGGAAACAGCATGCCCTGCCCCGAGCCACTCACAGCACTAACAAGTAGCAGGGCCAGGATGGATTCCATGTGTGGTGGGGTGCTAGGCTCCAGCCTGCTCCAGAGCACTTCCTTCCTTCTTTTCTGGAGCTCCTGGAAAAGGAAGTCAACCTCGTCTTCCAGATTCTGCCGAGCTGTGGTTTCCCCAAAAGAGCCTTGGGGTGGGGGGGCAGGTGCTGGGCTGTGTCTGGACCTTCCTTCACAATGTCCTCCTCAGGAGCCCATCTGAGGTTCCAGCAGGAAGTGGCTGCTTCTCAGGATCCCCAGGCAGAACTCCAAGGACCTCCTCTCTCTGGAGAGCTGAGTTCTTCCAAGGAGCCCCTAGCATCACCCAGAGAAGGTGAGCAAAGCTGCTCCCCAACCTGGCATGGCAGCTGTGGCAGTGAGGGCCCCAGGTCCCTCTCAATCTGTGCCATTTTCGTACTTTTTGTTCCCTTGCACTGAGCTTACTGTGCTCCCATCCCCACTGTCCCCCATGCAAGCACTCTAGCCTCCTTATCTTTGCTTATGCTCTTTCTCCTGCTTTGATTGCAAGTTGAGTTGCAATGAATCGAGCTGAGTTGACTGGAGCCATTCATTGGTCTGAGTTGAGTTCTGTTCATTCGTTTGGTTTGGATGGGGCTGTGTTGGTTGAGTTGGATTTGTGGCATGTTGAGATGAGATGAGTTGAGTTCCATGACATCAAGTTAAGCTGAGTAGAGCAAAAGTAAATTGGGCTGAGTGGGAGTAAAAAGCAAGTACAGAAGCCATGTGGGCAAGCCTCAAGCTAGTGACTGCCAAGGAACCCTCCAACTCTGAAAAACTAGAACTACAAGAATCAAGAGTTCCCAAAAGCAGAGACCATGCCCTTTCCATTCTGTCCCTCATTTGCTGTTGAACATGACTCCTCCTTGGGCTGGAAAGTGGACATGGGCCTTTGAGACAGTTTCCTTATTTTTATCAGCAGCTCCCTTCAAGGTTGGAGGAGCAAACAATTGACCATGATGTCTGGTAGAAGTCGACGTAAATCCTTAAACTCCTTGAGTCTCAGGAGTAGAGATTCACAGGAGTCCCAGACCCTTTCAACAATAGAACAATAGTCACAAGTCATCAAGTCTGATCTTCTCCCCCATCCTCTACTGTCCCCAAAGCCAGGACATCTCCACAGCTCCCCTGAAGGGACCACCAGCCTCTGCTCGGGTGCCAGAGGCAGGACACTCTCCCCCTCAAGGGGTCACAGTGTCATCTCGTGGGAAAGAAGTCGGAGTCCGGTTTGCACACTGGCTCCTTGGCTCACCAGCAATGTAACCTGGGGCAAATAACTTTCCCTTTCTGAGATTTTTGTGAGGAGAGGGTTTTGTTTGTTTGTTTGTTTTGCAGTACGCGGGCCTCTCACTGTTGTGGCCTCTCCCGTTGCGGAGCACAGGCTCCGGACGCGCAGGCCCAGCGGCCATGGCTCACGGGCCCAGCTGCTCCACAGCATGTGGGATCTTCCCGGATCGGGGCACAAACCCGTGTCCCCTGCATTGGCAGGTGGACTCTCAACCACTGCGCCACCAGGGAAGCCCATGGAGAGGGTTTTATGGGGCTGAATAAGACAAAATGTGTAGAGCACTTAACACAACACCTGGCGCTCAGTGAGACCTTCATCAGAGATGGTTTCTATCGCCATCGTTAATCCTATGGCCCCTGACTATTCCTATTATTACTGACAGTACTGGCCATTGTTTAGCAGCCTGTCAGAAAATGCTTCTTTACTCCTGAGCCCAGGGCAGGCCCTGGGTAAATGGATGAAAAGGTAAAGTTTGCCCCCTAGGACACCTCTCCCCTTCCTTCCACCCAGATGCCAGCACTCAGATGGCCTATTCCTTCTGCTCAGGGACTGGTCCTACCTAGTCCTGGCTTGGACACTGCTTTGCTGGGGGGACTTGCATACATCCTTTCTCTGCTCCGGGCCTCGGTTTGCAAAGTGGAGGATCAGGCTAAGTTGTCTTGGCGATGAACCCAGCTCGGACACCTCTAACTACGTGTCTGAGCCCCGTGTTCCTCCCTCCTCGCTCTGGTCAGCTGGGTAGAACTCCTTGCATTGACCCCTGCCTTTTCTGGTCAGTCCTGGGGACCTCCTCTGGAGAGGACGGGCATCGCTATTCTGAACCCTTCTCACGTTTGGCTCCCAGGGAGAAGGCATCAGACGCAGCCACCACCCACATACCCACGGAGGCCAGCGTTAAAGGCTGGACTCAGCATCACTGTTTACTTTATGGTAACCTGCTGTCCCCAAGCAGATCAAAGGCAAAAATCGGGCCTCAAACCCCAGTCTCCTGACTTCCAGCGCAGTCCTTCTCTCTCTGCCAGCAGTCCATCTACCCAACACACAATCATAGAGCACCAACTGTACACCAAGCGCTGCCAGGCACTGGGAATATCAAGGTGAGAGGAACTTGGCCTGTGCTATTGAGGAATTTCAAAAAAATTCCTGGAAAGATTCATTCATTCGTTCAGCAAACACACAAGCGCCTACTTTGTCAGGTCAAAAGACCAGCTCGGACCCAAAGCCCGGCTGCCACTCCTCCCATGGCCTGGCCCCTGCGCGGGGCTGAGGCCTGGTGGCTCAGCCAGCCACCCACCACCTCCGGAGGGACCGGCAGGCATGAGCTCATGTCTGCGGAGCCCCAAGGCTCCCATGAGCACAAGGCCTCCTTGTGACTCTGAGAGGGATGCGGCAGGGCTGCCGAGCCCACGAAGCCCTGAGCACCGTGGGTCTGTCAGCAGACACTCCCACGGCTCAGGGTGCCGTGCTTTGATACGGCATTAATGTGCTAATATCTTAATCCAGACACCACCCGCTGGCTGCCCGGCCACACAGCGGGGCCCTGGGGATGGGTTTCCAAATTACATTAGTGAATGTTTACCTATGAGCTGTCCAAAGCGTGTTTAACACCAGCTGAGGCAAACGCGTGTGCACAGGACAGTCCCACACCCACAGCCCGCACGCATGCCACATACACTCAGCTCAGCGGCCAGACTCACAGACACAGGCGTCCACAAGGACGGGCGGACGGACTGCACGTCCCTAGCAACACACGTGTGTGTACACGCACACACATATGCATCCGCACACAGACCCATACCAGGTACACACGCAGGCACCTTCCACCTGCCCTCACATACCCTCAGGGCTGCCATACCAGGAGGCCTGCTTGTCTTCCTCTCACACTCATTCCTGAGGAGACCCCTGTAGGTTGATCCCAGGAAGCTGGAGAGGCCGGATGTTGTCCCCGAGCGTGCCCTGGAAAGTCACTGCTGCCAGGCCTCCCAGGCGCCCCAGCCCCGATTTCCAAATTCAGACACAGCCCTGCCCCTGCTGTGGGTGCCATTAACATGTCCACATCCATGACACTGGCCAGGGGTCCTGCCCTCAGGAAAAGCAGGGTGAACTTCACACCTGGCCCTGCCCTCCTGTTGGGATCCACCTCCACGCACACCTTCCCACCCCCTTCACTTCTTGTCCCTGCCAAACAGATCCCTCCCTTCCAAGCCTTTCTCAATGCTGTTCTCTCTACCCGGAACGTCCTCCCCATCTTACATCCTCCAGGCCAAGCTACTTACTTCAAGGTGAGCTTGCTGCCCCTCTTGCAGAAACTCTCCTCACTCCAGCCAGCAGAGGGGAGGCCACGCCCCCCTCCCCTCCTCCTCCTCCTCCTCCTCGCTTCCCCACACAGGGCCCTGACTCAATGCTCAGAGCAGGCACTGCCTTGACATGGGGATGGTAACAAGGCCCATCTCACGGGATTGTGGTGAGGGGCAAACATTAATTCAAAAGCTGGCATAGGGCTTCCCTGGTGGCGCAGTGGTTGAGAATCCGCCTGCCGATGCAGGGGACACGGGTTCATGCCCCGGTCCGGGAAGATCCCACATGCAGCGGAGCGGCTGGACCCGTGAGCCATGGCCACTGAGCCTGCGCGTCTGGAACCTGTGCCCTACAACGGGAGAGGCCACAACAGTGAGAGGCCCGCGTACCGCAAAAAAAAAAAAAAAAAAAAAAAAAAAAAAGCTGGCATATAGTAGTCACTCAATAAAAGCTATCATGCATACTATTGCTAGGTGATGATGATAATGGTGGCAAAGGCGACTGTGCTTCCTGACACCTGTGTCCCATCTCTGCCCTGGTCTGTGAGCTCCCAGAGGCAGACCCTCTGGCCCTTAGCGAGACCTCAGTGTTGATCGCATGAGTGACTAAGAAGCCCGCTGTCTGACCTGCATTTTCATGACCAGAGGGTGGATTTTTGTAGAAATACCCAATCAAGAGAGGCAAGTCTGAAAAATTCACTGAACTCAGTGGGAGTCCCCAGATCCACCCACCCTGCTTCTGCTGTGAGACTCTGCGGCCTCAGGTAGGTCTGTTCCTCTTTCTGGAACTCAGCTTCTTCATTTGTCAAACAAATAGGTTAGATGGTGAGGTTTCCAAGTTCTTTCCAGCTCTGAGGTTCTAGAATTCTAAGCCCCAGGCATGACTTGCCACTAGGGCTACAATCCAGTTGGGAAACAGGACATATCAACCGAAGTGGTCAGCATTGGTCAGGACCATCAGTGAAGGAGGAGGAGACCGTAGCAGGAAGATGGGAAGACACCACAGCGGCAAAGGCACAGAGGCTGGAGCCCAGATGGATTCTTCAGACAACAGTGAGGAGACTGGTTTAGATGGAATGGAGGGTTGGCCCAGGGGGATGGATAAGGCCAGAGAGGGGGACAGAGGCTGCTTCATCAAAGGCTTTGCAGTTTAGACCGAGTAGCTGTGGCTTTATCTTGTAAGCCAGTGTATTTCAAACTTGCCTGTTCTTCAGAATCATCTGTGGCAATTGTTAAAAATACAGATTCCCTCTAAAAAAAAAAAAAAGATACAAACGAACTTAGTTACAAAACAGAAATAGACTCACAGACATAGAAAACAAATTTATGGTCACCAAAGGGGAAAGAGGGGAAGGGATGAATTAGGAGTTTGGGGTTAGCAGATACAAAACACTATACATAAAACAGTTAAACAACAAAACCCTATCATATAGCACAGGAAACTATATTCAATATCTTGTAATAAACTGTAATAGGAAAGAATTTGGAAAAGAATATATATATTCTTTTCAGATATATAAAGATATATATGTATCTATCTGTATCACTTTACTGTACACCAGAAACTAACATGACATTGTTAATCAACCCTACTTTAATTTTTTTTAAAGGTGCATATATGAACAGCAACAAAAAAATACAGTTCCCCAGTTCTCCCCCTCAGCCCTATTAAGTTCAAGCCTCTAGGCAAGGAACCTGGGAATCTGTGTTTATATTAAGTGCCCTGGGTAATTCTTATGAATCAGGCAAATTTGGGAAACACGACTGGGTGAGATGCTGAGTTGCTGAACAGTACTGCACATGGGAGCAACACATCCAAATGCTCTTCACTGGACAGACATGGGCTCCACCTCAAGTTGTCTGGGTTTGAGTCTAGGCTCCTCTACTTTCCAGCACTGGCCCTTGACCTTTCTTCATCTCCCACCTGTAAAATGGGAATAATCTCAGCATCTACCTTAAAGGTGGGTCATGTGAGAGTTCATGAGAGCCTGACCGGGGCAGGAATGATGAGGCTGTGCAGGAAACATAGGCAAATGTGCAGCCCAAAGGATCTGAGAGAGGAACGGCAACCACGGCAGAGGGGCTGCCTGTGAGTGGAGGGGTCAGCCCAGGGGGCTGGGAGAGCAGAAGCATCTGTAATCTGCCTTGGGCTTCTATCATAGACTCCCTTTGTTTATTTGGATTTTATTCATTCGTTCATCCAATGATATTTATTGCAGCTCTACCATGTGCCAGTTGATGCTAGGTGCCAGGATACAAAGAGGAACCAGAGAGACATGGTCCTTCTCCCTGCAGAGTTTATAGTCTAGAGGGAAAGGTTAAACATGGACAAATAACTGAAACAATTCCAAGTCATAGCAAGTGGTATAAAGGAAACCAATAAGAGGGTGACCAGAGAAGACCCTCTGAGGAGGTGACATTTATGAGAAGGAGTTAACCTCGGGAAGAACGAGGGACAGCTGTTCTAGGCAGAGGCAACAGCATGTGCAAAGGCCCTCGGGAGGAAAATCACGTGGTGCGCTGCAGGAACTGAACCAATCTGTCTGGAGCTTGGAGACTGAGGGGTAAAGTGGCACAGATGAAGCTGGAGACGTTCACGGGGGCTGGGTCATGCAGGAACCTCTAGGCCATGGCCAGAAATCTGGATTTTATTTAAGTACAATGAAGAGTTTTTAAGCTGTAGAGTGATGTGATTTGATTTATATTTTAAGGAAATCCCTCCAGCAGCTGTGCAGAGAATGGATGGTAGTGGGGTGAGAGGGACTGCAGGGAGACCTACTAGAAGGCTATTAATCCATGAGGGGTGACAGCAGGGGAGGCACAGAGAGGTGGACAAATTCAAAAGGTCTCTGGTACAGCACTGACTGGACCCGTGGAGGGATGGGCAGTGGCGGATGAGAGCAAAGGGCCGGGGGAATCAAGGATTCTGCCCAGGTTTCTGGCTCTCAGGACTGGGTGGATGATGGTGCCACTTACAGAGCTGGGGAGCCTGGGAGGCTGGGGGTGCCCTGCTCTTGTCAACTGCCCATGACACATGAGGTCCCCCAGTACCAAGAGACTCAAACCAGACTCGTGCCGGAGCTCTGCTGCTGCCTTTCCCACCAAAGGTCCGTGGCCAAGAGCTGATCTCAGGAAAGAATAAGGTAGTCATCACATGCCACTTCCTTCCAGGAAACTCCCCCAGGACCTTTCCCCCAAAGAATTTGCATATGGCTAGTGTTTAAGAACATGGATTCTGGAGCCAGACTGCCTGGGTTCAAATCCCAGCTCTGCCACTTCTTGGCTGTGTGACCCCAAGCAAGTTATTTACCCTCTCTGTGCTTCCATTTCCCCATAAAACATAGGATAACAGCACCTTCTTCATAGGGTTGATGTGAGAAGTAGACAATGCAACTCTTTGTTCCTAAAGTGCTTAGGAAAGCACCTGGCACAGAGTAGGCATTCAGAAATGTTAGCCAGGGCTGTGAATGATGCCAATGCTGTCTGTGGCTGCAGGCCACCTTCATTTGTTAAGGAACCAAGGGACCCACTGGCCAAGAAGGCTGGTCTCTGAAGTCGGGGCTCCAGACCTGCCTCATCCATTTAGCAGTTGCATGGCTTTGGGCAAGTTGCCCTCCAGAGCTATAAGTGATCTCTGCCTGCCTGTTCCTAGGCTCAGGGCAGGGACGCAGTGAGATGGCGGATGAGTGGAGACTGGGCATGGAGAAGTGCTGTGCTGTGTGTCGATTCTGCATGTTCCCACGTGGTAAGTCAGTTACCGGCCTGGATGGTGAATCTGTAGGACAGGACCACAGGGCAAAGTGCTCCAGTTAGAGCTTTGTGGTGGTCTCAGGCCCAACTCTCTCTCTGCAGAGATTTCCCCAGGGCCCAGGACCAAGCTTGATTGTCCTTTGGGAACAGTACAGTGATGCTCAGAATGCTTCCCTTTCTTCAGAAGGTGTCAACAGGATGCTATACACCCCATAATCTCCTTGGACTCTCATCACCATCAGAGCAGGTCAGGAAGCAGCCTCCACTTTTGGGGGATGAAGACCCTGAATGCGGGAGATGCTGACAGTCCTACAGAGTTTGCAGCAGGGGCTGGACAAGTCTTCTGACACCCAGCCCAAAGCACTTTCCCCTACCACACTGCCTTCACCTCTGCATGCCCCTGCCCCATGGGGCTCTCTCTTTCCCAAACTCTGGTTTCAGTTTGAATCTCCCCCACTGGCTCTCTCCTTGACTTCTTCCACCTATTCTCCTCTTTCTTTTTAACTCCTCAGGGATGTTGCTGGAACCGCAGACATGGCATTCCAGGGTCAGGATTCCCAGCCTCCTCCTCTGTGGATACCTATCCTGGTCCAGCCTTTTCTGGAAGTACCTGCCTCAATGATGCCCACTCCCCACAGTTTTCCACAATTGGGCCCTTGCCGGTCTTCATTTCTCAGGAGTTTACAGGGCTCCAGACTTTTGAGAAAGTCCAAAAAGAAATGGAAAAAGAAAAACAATTTCCCTATCCCCCAGCCACACATTTCTATAACCCACTCCAAACTCCTCTGCTATAAATGACTTAATTTTGACTGTTTTACAAGCAACTTGCCCTTAAAATGGTTGGGAGGAGATGGCATGTGAAGGGGGTCTCTCCAGAGACTGAGCGGATCCTAAGAAGCAACACAGCCCTCATAGCCCCCCAGGCACAGCCCCTCCTCCCTCCCCTCCCACCATGCCCAGAATGCTCCAGGCTCTGAGAGCGTGTGGGGTGGGCAGAGTCCCTGCCTGGGTGTCAGGAGACCCAGACCTAGTCCTGAATCGACCCTTCTCTGGATCTTAGTTTCTCCATCTGTAGAATAGGGGGTTGGACTAGATGACCTTGGAGGACTAGTCCTACCCTGGACGACCTGGTGTCTGGGCCTTAGGACCAGGACCTGAACGGAAATAAACAGAAGTCCGTGCTGGGCATTGGATTGGCTGTGAAACACCCAGAGAGAAAGCACATGTGGCCTCAGGTCAGATTGGGGCTTACAGGAGGAGAGGATGGACAATCAGCTGTCACTCTCCTACCTGAAAACTTTCCATGGCTCCCCATTGCCCTCAGGCAGAAGTGCAAACTCTTCGCTCTGGCCCTAAAGTACCTTTCCAGCACCCTCCACCCATGCCTCACCTTGCACTTTATGAGCCTGAAACACCAAAGTGCTTACTTTGATTTCATCACATGCCTGCTCCTCTCTGCACTCCTGCCCTCACTGCCCCCTTGGCCTGGAATACCCGCCCCCCATTGCCCTTCCTGCGAGTCCCAGTTCCCTTCTTAGCATCCATTCAGGCAGTACCATCGGTGGGAAGTGCTTGGGGTCCCCAGGATGCCCCACAGCCCAGCATTTATCTCCCAGCGCATGGCCTGGGAGAGAGTAAGTGTCCAGGGAATGACTGAAGGCGTGTGGGCACAGGAGGGAAGGGGAAAAGCATTCCAGACAAGGTGTCCCACAGAGACAGGATGTCTGGGGAGAGTGACAAGGGGGATGGAAAGGTAGATTAAGATGGAGCTGGAGAAGGCCCTCTACTCCCAAGAAGGCCCCCTTTTATAGATGCCTGAGGTGAATAACATCACACAGGGAGGAAAATTCCAGAACTGGCATGCCCGCTCCAAAGCCCATATTCTTGCTCCTCCATTACAAGATAAAAAGTGAAGGTGGGAATCCAAATCTCAGAGTTCTAGGATGTTGGAGCAAAAAAAAAAAAAAAAAAAAAAAATGTTCTCTCTCTAACCCAAATAGACCCGTGCTGGGGGCAGGACAGGAGAGAGATAACCCCGGTCCACGGATGGCAAGGCGGAGGCCCAGGGAAGTTAGGCCACTTGTCCCTGATGGTGCCGCACTCGGGGGTGGGGGGCAAAGGGAGGCGTTTGAAGGAGGAATGCTTTAAAATAATACTGGCAGCTAAAAATAGTATAGGGCCTGGCCTGGCTGACTTAAAGGGGTCAGGTTTTATGGCTGCCCCCGTCTGCTTTTCTGGGATGGTACGGCTCAGCCTGCTCTGGTTATAGTTTTTCCATGAGCTCGGCTCAGATTTCCCCGTCCCAGCGGTGAGCCCATGGGTCAGTGCCTAATTTTCCACCGTTTATCTTTCCCATTTACAATTTCCCCACGTAAATGGCCAACCCCTTCAGTCCTCTGTGTTTCAAACTCCAGGCCTAGAATTAGGAGTGACCAGGCATGCAGCCCTCCCACAGTTCTCTGAAAGCCCTAGAGCCATTTGTAAGGGCCATATGGTCAGGAGAGGGCCCAAGGGAGCTACTTTCTGTGTCCCACTGAGACACCCCCTCCGGTGCTCCTGCAGCTTCAAGGATGCTGCCGCATCCCCTCCTTCAATCCTTCCTCTGCAGGCCAGCTCCACATCAAGGTCTGTACCCCGAGCTAAGGAAACACATATGGCTATGGCACCACCCGCCTGCCCTCACAGCACCCACAGTCTAGGAGGAAGAGGCCGAGGAATGGCGGCCTCCCCGCACACAGAAGAAGCAGCAGGCACGTGGGGACCACAGTGGGCTCCGCCGGGGCCGTGTTAACCTGGAGGGTCCGGCAGAGGTGTCTGCTCCGAAGCTTGCATGTGAGAGTCTGGGGCCCAGCAGAGAGGTGGGGGTTGGTATACCCTTGTCTCAGTCCACTGTTGACCCAAAGCCTGACCACAGGAGGGGTCCTGGTTGCACATTCCAGGTCTGGGCTCCATCTTCTCTTGGATCTGTTCTCAGTTGCTTCCTGTGTGACTGTCTCATCTCCCCAGAGCACAGAGGGTACAGATACAGCACATGGCCTTGAGTTGAAGAGCAACCCTAGCGACGTCTCTCTAGCCAACTCAGTCATCTTCAGGGAGGAAGGTGAAGGAGTGGAGAGAAAGTAAGGATCCTCAGGGCTGTGGGTTTGGCCCGCCTGTACATAAATGAGTGCCGACTGGGCAGATCAGAGGCTGGGTCACATGGACAGCTGCTCTGCAACCAGGCTGATCCCTGAGAGAGGCAGGAGTTGAGCTGCTCAAGCCCAGTTCCTGCCCCCCAACTCCACAATCAGATATGTCCCTCCTCCCCCACTCTACTCCCCAGGGAGCAGCCAGGAGAGGGGGCTTCTTTGAGAGCTTAGAGAAAGTCTCAAAAGGAGGCCACCTGAGGATGGATTTGAAATTGGTTAGAATCTACAGTAAACCTGGTTTATCGAAATCTTGAAAGAAACCAGTTTTGAAGATCAAAGTATCTGAACCATCTTGCTTCCTTCCCAGGACGTTCTAAAGCAAGAGCAGTGTGCCTCGTGCTCTTATTGTTTTCACAACCATTAACTCATCCCATTCTCTAGTGAACATTACTGCTCCATTGTACAGATAAATGAACTGAGGCTCAGTGAACAGCAGTCACTGTCGTTAGGAAATGATAGAAATAACAGAGCTGAGATCAAAACACTGAGCTCCTTGGAAGCCCCTCTGCTTTCCCCATGGTGGCCCTGAAAGATCCACGTGAGGCCAAACTTGGAACTTGTTGGCTTGAAAGAGAACCCTGGCTGACTCATGGATATGACTCTGGTTTCCCTGGGTTCATTTGAATTTTGCCCTCCGCTCTCCCTCAGGTGATCTCAGCTAGTCTCTTGGCTTTAAATGTTGTCTATATGCTGACGACACCCAAATCTAAATCCACAGCCATGAACTTGAGGGCCATCGCCTTGGGTATCTAACTGGCATCGCCCACTTCCCTATCCCACTCTTGATTGACACCCCACAAATCCTGCTCCTCCCCAGTTTTCTTGCATCTCAGGCAAAGTCTCCACCATTCACCTGGTTACTCACCTGAAGATGGTCTTTCATTCCTCTGCCCCTCACGCCCCTCATCCGATCCATCAGAAAGCTTTGCTCCTCAGAAACATATCCCCAATCTGTCTCTGTCTCTTCTCCTCCACTGTTAACATCTCAGTCAAATCACCACCCTCTCTCTCCTGGACTCTGCAGTAGCTTCCCCACAGGGCTCTCTGCTGCTGTGATGATGCACATCCTCCCACAACGTGCTCCACTCCGCAGCCGGAGCAGTCCTTACAAACATAGATGGGCTCAAGCCGCACCCTTGCTAAAACCCCTCCATTGGCTCCCAATGGAATATTACTCGGCCATAAAAAGAAACGAAATTGAGCTATTTGTAATGCGGTGGATAGACCTAGAGTCTGTCATACAGAGTGAAGTAAGTCAGAAAGAGAAAGACAAATACCATAGGCTAACACATACATATGGAATTTAAGAAAAAAAAAAGTGTCATGAAGAACCTAGGGGTAAAACAGGAATAAAGACACAGACCTACTTGAGAATGGACTTGAGGATACGGGGAGGGGGAAGGGTAAGCTGTGACAAAGGGAGAGAGAGGCATGGACATATATACACTACCAAACGTAAGGTAGATAGCTAGTGGGAAGCAGCCGCATAGCACAGGGAAATCAGCTCCGTGATTTGTGACCGCCTTGGAGGGGTGGGATAGGGAGGCTGGGAGGGAGGGAGACGCAAGAGGGAAGGGATATGGGAACAGATGTATATGTATAACTGATTCACTTTGTTATAAAGCAGAAACTAATAAAAAAAATTTAAAAAAAGAAGACATGTATACATATAAAAAAAAAAACATAATCCAACCTCCTTGTGCTGGTCTCCCAGGCCCTATTTAATCCAGGCACCTGGTCCCTGACCTCATCTCCTTGCTTGCCCCCAACTCCCTTCTTTCTGGTCCTCAAACGCACCAAGCCTGTTCCAACCCAGGGAACTTTGCAGTAGCTGTCCCTCTGCTTAGAATGCTACTCCCCAAGAACATCCCATCGGCTCTATCTTTGTAATGCCTTGTCATTCCTAAACGGACATACCAAAATAGCCACGCCCAGCCAGTCAGAGCTCTCCTGGTGTCTTGATTCAGGGGCTTGTTGTCTGTCTCTGCCACAGTCCCTGGCCTGAATGCACGTTGCCCATCTTCTTCTCTGCTCCGACTTTCTGCAGGTGTTCCCAGCACCTGCAGCAGGGCCGGGCCAAGGCAGGCATCAAGTGACCAAATGGACGAATGAATGCAGCAGCTCACACCTCACAGTGTGAGAACTCGATGCACTGTTCTGAAGGAACGATCACAATTCATACCTCCCTGCCACACACACACGTGCATATAATGTACGTCATATCCACAGAGAAACAAGGGCTTGTGAGTCAGAAACATTTACTAATGAAGTGACTCTGAAGGATTTTGTTATTCCTTCTGAACCTTAAGTTCCTTATCTGAAAATGGGACTAATAATCCTTACTGAAGTAGTGTGAGGATTTAATGTCTGTAAATCGCAATGTCAGTGCCCATAGTGGATGGGTTCACCAGATGGCATCTATCGTTATTATTTTTCATTCTTATCACATGCCTCTCGGATCCCTTGCCTCTTCAAACAAGCCCAGGGACTCTCTTGCCTTCTCGCTCCTCTCATCATCCCTCACTGTGTGTTGCTTTCAAGTTAGAAAGGACCAGGATCAAGCCCTGACTCTACCACTTACAGCTTTATGCTCTTAGGCAAGTGTCTTGACATCTCTGACCTCCAGTCTCTTTTTTTGAAAACGGTGCTAAGGATAGTCCTACTCCTAGTGGTGTGAGGACCAAATGAAATCAAGCAGGGAAGATGCCTAGCACTGGGACAGGTGCATTGCTGGTGTTTGAAGAGTGACCACTGTTGTCATCTGTCCATACATACCCGCGGGTGCACACACTCCCACACGCACGCACGCGACTCTGATCTTGGCTGGGCCAAGAGCTACCGATTTGAACTCTAGGGATGGAATCAATTAGAATTATTTTTAAAACCTCATCTGTTTTGATTTAACAGGAAGCTTCTGTTCAGTGAAATGCAGCATTAGTCAATGAAATACCAAAGGTCCTGGATTTTGGGGTCCGGCTGTCCATGAAGGCTGAGCAGAGGCTCCCAGGACCCAGTTCTCATTTACTCAGTATTTCTCCCTAGAGCCGCTGCATCCTCGGTGAGCTCCAAGAGAAGAGGGGCTTGTCTGGCCCAGACCAGGGACCTCTGTCTGCTGACCCTGTGCCACACCCCTCTGAGCACTGAACATCCCTCCCCAGGGATGTAATTACCAGTATCTATGTTTGTCTCCCCTGATCCCTGTCCGTATTGAGGATCAAGCTATCTGATTTATATCTGTGACTCCAGTGGCCAACCTAGTGCCTAACACAGGAAAGGCACTAGATGAAATATTTTATGGAAAACAAATGAGTGATGAGTGAACAAATGAGCAAATAATTTAGTTACACCAATAATAGTTACGACTAATATTTACTATGTCACTTAACCATGTGCCATGCGCCATTTTAAGTGCTTTTTATATATTGACTCATTGAGTCTTCACAATAATCCCATGAATTAGGCACTCCTATTTAGCTCCATTTTGTAGATGAGACACTAAAGCACAGGAAGATTAGTAACTTGCCTACGGTCACACACAGGAAGTGCTGTAATTGGGATTCCAACCCAGGCAGTAGGGCCAACACTCATAACCTTACTGGTGCCACTCATCCATTCATTCATCACTCCCTGGAGACCTCCATCCACTGTACCTGGCCCTGGGAGGAACTCTAAAAATGCAGTGATGGATTAGACCCAGGTCTTCCAATGATGTCACAACCTAGTGGAAGAATAACAGATGCAGAAGGGGTAATTATGGCGGGGCAGGGACAAGGGTGAGTGTGGGAAATTTCCATGGCAGAGAGTCACACAGCCAACCCACCCTGGTCAGGTCAGGGAAGACTTCTTGGAGGAAGTGACCCTTAACTACGTTGGTCAGCCTTGGGAAGGGGAGAGGACATTCCAAGTAGAGGGACTGTATATGCAAAAGTGTAGAGGTAAGTGAGCATGGTGCAGTCTCCAGGGTTCTGCTGCAGGATTCTATCATTGTCTCTGTAGCCCAGCCTTCTCCCCCAAATTCTGCAAGTCTCTTTTTCAGACAATAATTCTAATACCACTCCCTTCCATGTGATTTCAGCATGAGGCATCATGGAATATGAGCAGAAAAAGCTAGTTTTGCAACCAGCTGTCTCTCGGTTCAAATCTTCACTCTGTCACCATCGGCCCCAAACACTCACTACATCTCCTTGCCGAGTTATTGGCAATAATTCACCGCTCAGAGCCTCACTTTCCTCTTCTGTGTGATCTGGAATTAGTAATACTCACCTTGTAGAGTTGGTGTGAAGATCATCCACCACAGGATCCGGAACTCGGGAGGGAAAACAATGCCCTCTCCTACTTTCTGGTTTGTTCCCTGTCTTCCCCAGTGAGAGGCTGTCTATTCCCCATCTACGATTCTGTTCCCTCAATAAGCCTGTGATATTTTCCATCGCGGAGTCTCCAACCTTATCCCCAGTTGCTGCTTTTCACTCCTGTGAGCACAGATGTGGCTGTGTGCGACACACAGGTGAAATGGGCAGTGGGGTGCCTACAACAGCAGGGCAGAGAGTCCTCGCAAGGGCCTTGAGATCCTTGGTGACCATCCCCAAGTTGGGGACCCCCTCCATCCCCACTGATGATCCTGTTCTGTCGGGGCTCAGGTGAGGCCTGGGAAAGGCCCGTGCACTCCCCCCTCATCACACTCCCGGTATTCTCCTGCTGGAAACTCCCAGGGGGCTGACATTGTATTGGGGACCCCTTAGGACCTTGTGGTGTTCCATGAGAAAGCAGAGAAATGTGATCAGAGTTAGAAGTGCTCAGCTGGACAAAAGACACAACTGGGCTGGGAAAATGAAACAGTGCCATGAAGATGAACAAGTCAACTCCCCCAGAAGAGGAGATGGAGGTGTCCTCCACTGTACCCATCACGAGAGCCAGGAGACAGACACAGCTGGAGCCTCCCTCCTCACACCTCACTACGCCTTCCCTTCCTCTCTTCTCCTCTCCCCTCCTCTCGTTCTTCCTCACCAGTTCCTTTCACCACTTCCCTCCTTCTCTTTCTCAGCCCATCCCCGGCCGCTGACCTGCTGTGCACCCTGGGTGAGAAGATTCCCCCTCTAGGTCCCATTTTCTCCTTTTGTAACTTGTAAATGAACACACAAACACACACACACACCCGATAAATAAGTGCTTTAGTGTTTATTCCATTAACATTCACGGTATCCTGACCTTTCTCTTTTTTAAAATATTTATTTATTTGGCTGCGTCAGGTCTCCGTTGCCTCATGTGGACTTCTTTTTAGTTGTGGCCCGTGGGCTTAGTTGCCCCACAACATGTGGGTTCTTAGTTCCCCGACCAGGGATCCAACCAGCGTCCCCTGCATTGCAAGGCAGATTCTTAATTATGGGACCACCAGGGAGGCCCCCGGTATCCTGACCTTTTAGAAGCCCCCAACAAAGTCAAAGTTCGAGAGGCCTCATGGTGGGATGGTGGATCGAACCATCCTAATTTATCCCATTTAACCCACGTTTGTGGGTCTGTGTGGAACACTGTGCCCAGCGCTTCACATGTTAACGCATAAAATTGAGAAAATGTCAATCGTCGTCGTCAAAGAATAGGGTGAGGGTGAGGTGAGAAGGAAATTTTATTTGGTGCTACTTTGAGTTTATAGATAAATTTGGAGAGAATTAACAGCTATGTAATCCATCAACCTGGTGTTTCTATTCTTCTATTAAGGTCTTCTTGTCTGGTCTTTTAGTAAAATTTAAATTTTTCTTCAAAAAGATCTTATACATTCTTAATAAATTAATTCCCAGATACATAATAGTTTTGCTGTTATTGTAAAAAAAAAAACTAAAGGTATCGTATACCCTATTATATTTTCCAGTTAATTACTACTGTTGTTAAGGAACACTTTACCTTTTGCAATTATAACATAAAGCTGACATCAGAATGTGTAGAAAATAAGAAAACGAACCTCCACATATTCACCATCCAGATTGGAAATAAAACAATACACATACAGTTGAAGATCTCTGGGGACCTCTCGCAACCCCATTCCTCCCCCTCCCCACAGAGGTCATCTGATAGGATGAATGCTTACCATGCATTTTGTTATGAATGCGCTTACACATTATGCAAATATCGCTGCATGCATTATATAAAGTTCATATGAGGATAAACATTATATTGTTTCATTCTGCCTGTCTTTAAACTTCATACAAACGTTATCATACTGTCTATCCTTCTGCAATTTGCTTTTATGTTTTGCTTTGGTTTTGTTCAATATTGTGTTTGTAAGATTTACCCACATTGATTTATGTAGCTCTGGTTCTTTTATCTTCACTGATATATAGTGCCTTCCAGTGTAAAGTTATACCACAACTTACTCATCAGTTCTTCTCTTGATGAACATTTAAGTTAAATCCAAATGTTTCTTACTCTTTCAAACAATGTTGTAAGAAATATTTCTGGGCATACCTCCTTGTGTGAGAAATATACACACACACACATATATATACATATACACACATATATATACATATATATATGAAATGTGTGTATGTGTCTTTATCAGATATTACCAGCTTGCACTCAAAGTAGTTTTATGAATTTACACTCCCATCTGCAGTGTATGAACGCTCCCATTGCTCTAATTTCTTCAGCACTTGAAATTATCGAGCTTTCATGTTTTTGCAAATCTAATGTGTACATAATATATTCACAGTATGATTTTATTTTGCTTTTCACTAATTAGTAGTACATATGAGCACCATTTCAAAAATGTATTAGCTATTCAGGTTTTCTTTTCTGTGAACTGACTCTTCCTATATTTTATTTTTCTGTAGGGTCCTTTGCATTATCTGATTGATTTGTAGGTCTTTTTATACATTCAGTATACTTTTTTGGTTATATGTGTTGCAAATATCCTTTCCCAGTCTGTGACTTCTCTTTTTACTTCGTTTATTGTGTCTTTTGAAGCACATAAATGTTTAAATTTTAATGTAGTCAAATCTATCTGTCGTTTTCCATCCTGTTTGTTTTTTTTTTTTTGTAAATTGTTTAAGAAATCCTTTTATACCCTGAGGTCATAAAGATATTCTCCTATATTTTCTTCTAAAAGTGTTAAGTTTTTGTTTGCCGTATTTTCCCATATTGATTCTAAAATTAGTTTTTGTACAGAGTGAGAGGAGGCAGTCCAATTTTAACTTTTCTATGGAGATAACAATTTTCCCAGCACAACTGACAGAACTGTCCATCATTTTTCTACTGGCTTGGAATGCTCCCTCTATCATGTTAGTTTCTATATAATCAGGGGTCTGTTTCTAGTCTCTCTAATCTGATCCATTGTTCTATTATCTAAACCTGTGCCAAGTACTACATTTTTTCACTTATGAAATTTTTAAAATTTCATTAAAGTATTTAATTATTTGAATAGGTAATACATTGATATAGGACAAAATTAAAAGGTGTAAAATAAAAGTTTCCCTCCTGGGCTTCCCTGGTGGCGCAGTGGTTGAGAGTCCGCCTGCCGATGCAGGGGACACGGGTTTGTGCCCCAGTCTGGGAGGATCCCACATGCCGCGGAGCGGCTGGGCCCGTGAGCCATGGCCGCTGAGCGGGCGCATCCGGAGCCTGTGCTCCGCAGCGGGAGAGGCCACAACAGTGAGAGGCCCGCATACCACAAAAAAAAAAAAAAAAAAAAAAAAGTTTCCCTCCCACATCCGTCCCCATCCCACTTCTAAACTTTTTATGTATATTCAAGCAAGTATAAATACGTAATCTTCCCTCCATCTTTTCGTACAAGTGGTAATGTACCAAATACACTAGATCTTTCACATAACACTAGATTCTGGAGATATTTCCATGTCAGTACACTGAGAGTTTCTTTATTCTCTTTTACCGTTTTATGGTTTCCTTTGCGTAGAAATAATGTGTGTACCATAGTTTTTAAAAACCATTCACCTAGTGATGGATATTTGGGTTGCTTCCAATCTTCTATTACAACTAACTCTGCATGTGTCATTTCCTTTATGTACAAATCTGTTTTTAGAGTAGATTCTTAGAAATTGGATTGCTGGATCAGAGAATGTGATGGTTAATTTTATGTGTCAACTTGACTGGGCTGAGGGATGCCCAGATAACTGGTAAAACATTATTTCTGGGCGGTTTGTGAGAGTGTTTCTGGAACCCTGGAGATTAGCATTTGATTCAGTGACTGAGTAAAGAAGATGGCCCTCAGATGGTCATGTGCAGGTGGGCATCACCCAATCCGTTGAGGACCCAAATAAAATAAAAAGGAGAAGGAAGGGAAATTCCCTCTCTCTCTTCTTGAGCTGAGATGTCCATCTTTTCCTGCCCCTGGTTCTTGGGCCTTCAGACACTGAGACTTAAACCAGTAGCCCCCTGGCTCATAGGCCTTCAGCCTCAGTCTGGGAATTATACCATCAACTCCCCCGGTTCTCAGGCCTTTGGACTCAAACTGATTTCATACCACTGGCTTTCCTGGTTCTCCAGCTTGCAGAGGGCAGATTGTGGGGCTTCTCAGCTTCCATAAGCACGTGAGTCAATTCCTGTACTAAATCTCCTCTTATATATATGTCAATATATTAAAATATAAATATAAATATATATATAGTATTGGTTCTGTCTCTCTGGAGAACCCTAATACAGAGAATGTGTCCATTTGTAATTTGGATAGGTTCTTGCCAGATTGCCCTCCATGAGGACTGTACCAATTTACAGCATGAGTGTAGCTTCCTCTGTTTTGCCAACAGAGCATGTTTTCAGATTCCAGTATATTTATCACTCTGACAGGTTAAAAAAACAATACTTTGGTGTAGTGTTAATCTGCATTTCTATTATTATGAGTAAGGTAGAACCTTTTTCTGTGACCCGCTTGTTCAGAGCCTTTGCCTATTTTTCTATTGAGCATTTAGTTCTTTCTCACTGATTTCTAGAACCACTTTATAAGTTGGGGAAATGAACCTTTGATAAAATATGAGTATCAAATGGTATTTCCCATTTAGTTATCTTTCGACTCTGTTTGCATTTGGGCATAAAGATTTCCTTAATGCAGTTTAATTTTTCTATTTTTTTTCTCTAATCTCTTCTCTATTTTGAGTCACAATTTGAAAGATCTTCCCTATTTCAAGATTATAAAAGGATTCTCTCATGTTTACTTCTAGAATATTTGTGGCATTATTTTACTCTTAAATCTTTGATCCACTTAGAATTTATCCTGGTATATGGTGCAAGGTATGAACCTAACTTTATATTTTTTCCACATGGCCAACCAGTGACCCCAACTACATGTATTGAATAGTTAATCATTTCCCCCACTGATTTTGGAGGCCAGTTTTTTCATGTACTAAACTCCCATATGTATATTCACTTCTATTTCTGGACTTTCTATTATGCTTGATTGGCCTGTCTTGCTATTCATCCATCCGTTCCTCACTATTTTAGTTACTGAGACTTTTAATATATTTTAATATCTGGTAGAATTAGTCCCTTGATATTACTCTTCTTTTCAGAGTTTTCCCGAATATTTTGTTTCTTTATTTTTTCCCATGAACTTTGGAATCAGCTCGTTTGGTTTTTTTAAAAAGACTGTTGGTATTTCATTGGGATGGCATTAAATTTAGAAATTAATTTCGAGAGAATTGACATCTTTAGGATGATGAGTCTTCCTAGCTAAAAGCATGGTCTTTGCATTTATTCAAAAGTCTTCTTTGTTTCCTTGAAAGTGTTTCAACATTTGCCTTGTATAGGTCTTGCTCCTACATGTGAACTTCATTACCAAGTAGTTGAGTTCCTTGTTGTTGCTGTTGTTATCATAATGACAACCGTAATTGTATTACAATATAATACGATTGTATTGTAAGGTAATCTCCTTGTAAATGAGCTCTTTTCATTCAGTGTATCTCCTTAATGGTTATATTTATACATGAAAGTAAATGATTCTTGCTTCTAACTTTACATATCCATCTTACTAAATCCTCTTACTCTTGGTAACAGTTTTTCAGTAGGTTCTTTAGGTTTTCCAGAACTACAATCATCTGCAAATAGTGATATCTTGACATGTTTTTACACCTCTATTTTTTCCAGCTTTTACACCTCTATTTTCCAGCTTTTACACCTCTATTTTTCGTCTTTTGTCCCATTGCATCATCTAGTGGTATTGGGGTCTTGGGGAAGCTCATCAAATAATACTTTTCTTTGCCCAAATTCTGAACCAATTGAAAGTAACACAGATGGAGGCCAAAATATCACTTTATTGCCTGTAACGTTTAGGTATTAGAAAATATGGCTTCTATCTGACTTACCCACTCATTTATAAGCAGCACTGGCCTGGGAGCATCACCAGCTGTATGTCATGGGCTCTGACATGTAGTGTTTTTATCAAAATTAAATTTCTAAATATTCTACAATTTGGGGGGGTTTTTTCTCTTTGACCTAAGGCTTTGTTATTGTTGTTGTTGTCTGATTTAATTTCTAGGTAGAGGGACCCTTTGTTTGCTCATTTTAGAATTAAATTTCTAATTTAGACCTCTTGTAACCAGAGAATATTGTTCAAACTATTTTTACTTCTTGCAATTTTTCAAGGTTTTCTTTGTGGCTTAATATTAATTTTAATGAATATTTAATGGGCAATTGAATAAAATAGGTGGATTATCTATTTTAGAGTATACATTTAAAAATAATATTTAGTCTTCTCTATCCTTAATTATTTCTTATCCACTTGCCTCATCATGTACTAAGATTGCTACATTAAATCTCCCATTACTGGTGTATTTATAGTTATTTCTCCTCATGTCCCCTATAGTTTCAGTTTTATGAATGTTGATGCTAATATTATCTTGTGCATACATTGATCTTCCTAACTGTTATGGACAACACTTCCTGGTATTCACATGCTTGTGTATCCCCTCCCACTGTATACCAGGGTTGGACTTCATGACCAACAGAATACGGCAAAAGTGATGATACATGTCACTTCTGAGAATAGGTTATGAAAGATACCATGACTTTCACCTTGGGATCTCTCTGTCTCTCTCTCTCCCTCTCTCTTTCTCTCCCCACCCTGTACCCCCTCTCTCCACGCCCCCTTCATCCCCCTGTCATTTGCTATGTGGAAGCCAGCTGCCACGTTTGAACAGGCCCACGTGATGAGGAACTGAAGCTTCCTGCCAACAGCCAGGTGAATGAGCTTGGAAGTGGATCTGCCAGTACCGGGGAAGCCTTCAGCTGCCTGCAGCCCTGGGCCAACAGTTTGCGGCTATTTCAGAGACTCTCAGCCAGAACCACCAAGCAAAGCTGCTCCAGATTTCCCAATCTTCAGAAATTCTATGTGGTAATAAATGCTTATTGTTTTAAACTGCTAAGTTTTAGGGTAATTTGATATGCACCCATAGATAACTAATAAATATGTTCATTGTACATTGTAAACTTTACATGATCATTTGCTTGTCTTTGACTCATTTAATGCTTTTTGGCCTGAAGTCCTTCGTGTCTGATTTTGTCTACTTTCTTTGTGCCTGCATTTGACTGATATACTTTTGCCAAAACTTTTATTTTCAGCCTCTCTGAATGGCTTTGCTTTAGATGTGCCTCTCTTACACTGCATAGAATTCTTTTTCTTTGTGATTTAATCTGAAAATCTTTTTCTTTGAATAGATGACTTTGGCCTGTTCACTAATTGATATGACCAATACGTTTAGTCTTGGTTTCTGCACATTGTTCAATATTAAAGTTATTCTCAAGTTCTTTACTATGTGATCTCTTTGCTCTATTTTGTGGGTGTGAAGTTATTCTGATAGCTAGAAAAAAATTTTCTTTCTGTATTAGCAGTTACACTTATAACTTTATATAACTCCTTTGGTTCTCTATTTCTTTAAATAGCATCTACTAGTTGTCTCCTATGAACAATGGTAAAAATTAGTGTGCTGCTTTCTTCCACTTTTCCCTCCTCTCCTCCACCCCTCAATTTCTGTCAATACAATTATCATTTTAGTGTATACTCTGTGCAATTAAATATGCATATACTTCATTCGATTTGTCAGCTTCAAAATATATGCTTTTACTGTCCATTATAAAAGTTGAGACAAACAGCAAATACTCTAGCTCCAACCTTTTTACTCCTATTCCCCACACAGTTTATATCAGTTGTGTCATTTCTGTATTTTTAGAAGGCAATGTATTTTGCTCTTCAGCCTAATCTTCACAGTTTTTAGTTTTGTAGTCTTTTTGCTGTAATCTTCCTAATTTACTATAGATTGATCATCCTGAAATCATGCACATTTAAGTTGTTTGTCTATAGCCTTTAAAATTAAAGGGTTAATAATTGAAGTTCAGTTGGGATGGATATAAAAATTCTTAGGTTTCATTTTCTTTCTTTGAAGCTGTTATTTTCTTTCTTGCAGATGTTATTCCACTGTCTGATAACATTAAAAGTTAACTTGATTTACTACAAACAATAAATGCTGGAGAGGGTGTGGAGAAAAGGGAACCCTCTTGCACTGTTAGTGGGAATGTAAATTGATACAGCCACTATGGAGAACAGTATGGAGGTTCCTTAAAAAGCTAAAAATAGAACTACCATACAATACAGCAATCCCACTACTGGGCATATACCTTGAGAAAACCATAATTCAAAAAGAGTCATGTACCACAATGTGCATTGCAGCACCATTTACAATAGCCAGGACATGGAAGCAACCTAAGTGTCCATCAACAGATGAATGAATAAAGAAGATGTGGCACATATATACAATGGAATATTATTCAGCCATAAAAAGAAACGAAACTGAGTTATTTGTAGTGAGGTGGATGGACCTAGAGTCTGTCATACAAAGTAAAGTAAGTCAGAAAGAGAAAAACAAATATTGTACGCTAACACATATATATGGAATCTAAAAAAAAAAAAGTCTGATGAAGCTAGGGGCAGGACAGAAATAAAGATGCAGACGTAGAGAATGGACTTGAGGACATGGTGAGGGGGAAGAGTAAGCTGGGATGAAGTGAGAGAGTAGCTTTGACATATAGACACTACCAAATGTAAAATAGATAGCTAGTGGGAAGCAGCTGCATCACACAGGGAGATCAGCTCGGTGCTTTGTGACCACCTAGAGGGGTGGGATAGGGAGGGGGGGAGTGAGATGCAAGAGGGAGGGGATACAGGGATATATGTATACATATAGCTGATTCACTTTGTAGTACAGCAGAAACTAACACAACATTGTAAAGCAATTATACTCCAATAAAGATGTTTAAAAAATGATTCTGGGGGCTTCCCTGGTGGCACAGTGGTTAAGAATCCGCCTGCCGATGCAGGGCACATGGGTTCGTGCCCTGGTCCGGGAAGATCCCACATGCCGCGGAGCGGCTAGGCCCGTGAGCCATGGCCACTGAGCCTGTGCGTCCGGAGCCTGTGCTCCGCAACGGGAGAGGCCACAACAGTGAGAGGCCCACGTACCGCAAAAAAAAAAAAAAAAAAAAAAAGATTCTGAATGCAAAAAAAAAAAAAGTTAACTTGATTTAGCCTGAGTCTATTCTGATCTTTTTCCCTCTTATGCATGTCTCTGGGTTGCCAAAATATTCTTTCTTTAAACTAGAATAAACTTTCTAAGCTATGTCTTGGTATTATCATTCTGGCTAAATATATGGAATCAAGTCAACTTTATTTCATGAAAAGTTTTCTTGAATTAAACTTTAAATATTTATTAGGTGCTATTATTTTGGTTGCTTGCTTTGGGGACTCCAAAAGTACGTAAGTTGAATCTTCATTATCTGTTTTCTATATTAATCATTTTCTCTCAAATCCTTTTTTTAAATACCTTTATTTCTGTTTCATTTTGTGTGTTTTCTCTTCTTTATTCTCTGGGTCACTGTGTTTTTTTCAATGTCCATTCTCCTTTGTGCTCTTTCTAAGCTGTCCTCATTTCTGAATGACCTTTTTTTTTCTTCTACTCCTTTCTTGAATTTTGCCAGCTCATGTATTATTTTCTCCTATGACCTTGTTCTTTCTTCCCTGGGTTCTTTCACCTTTGGTTTGTTGTTGTACTTCATAGAAAGAATTGCTTTATTAAGATTTTTGAAATCCATGATGTTTGGTCACAATTTTCATCAGCTCTTTGGCAACCTTTCTCTGGGGAGAAGTCTTTGCCCTTTAATAAACTTTTCTGAGTATTTTTCTCTTAGTATCTTTGTATTGATACTTTGTTAGATTCTTGTTATTACTCCTTATAATAGCACTAAAGATCCTTGTTAGCACTAAATGAGTTGGATTCAGCTTCCCTGGACATTCCATTAACAGAAAGATGCTTTGGTCAGGGGAAAAAAAGGGGTAGCAGGATAGAATTCCAGCGTGGCTGGTTTTCACAAGAACAGTCTTCTCTGCTGCCACAGAAACAAAATGCTTCCACAAAGGGGTTTATCCTTATGAATCTTTAGGTAGCCCTGGATCCTCAGCTTTTCTCAACCAAGTCAGATCCAAGAAGGCTTTTCCCTTTAGCCCATTTCACTACAGTCATTGCACCTGTGTTTGAAAGCAGGAAATATAGTTTTTCTCTCTCTGGATATACCCCTTACCTTTAGGGAGAATATGTTTCCCTGGCTATCTCATCAAAGAAATCTTTCTCTGAGATGCTTTCTCTTCATTTCCTCCTATTTATTTTCTTCCTAATCGCAGCTTCTTTGGACTGTTCTTACACATATTTGGGAGTCTTGGATAATACCTGTCCTCAAGTTTTGCCAAAAATAGAGTTTACTTTTTGATTCTTTTTGTTGCTTTTGGATGGTTTCTAGGAGAAGGAGAAAAATGCTGATTTACACAACCATATCTATTCCAGATGTACACAATGTCTTAATTACTAAGGTTTTAAAATGTCTTACTTTTTGCTAGGGAAAATTTAACTGCCTTATCCTTTTTCTTCAATTGTTTAACTGTTACTAAATCTTAACTTTCCATATACATTTTAGAATGACCTTTTTAAAAATTATACACACACACACGATGTTAACACTTTGATTTTAATTTCAATAAATGTATTATTAATTTAGAGAAAACTGATATTTTTATAGCATTGACTCTTCCTATCCATTAATATGATATGTCTCTTCATTTATTTATCTTATTTAATATTTTTAAATAAAAATTTGGGGGCTTTGGGGGTGGTTTATTTGTTTGCTTTACATTTTGTTCTTCCAAACATCTTTTTTTTTCAAATTGACATATAATTGACATACAACATTATATTACTTTCAGGTACAATGATTCAATATTTGTACACATTGTGAAATGATCACCACAATAAGTCTGGTTAACATCAGTCAACATACATAGTTACAAAAAATTTTTTTCTCTTGCAATGAAAACTTTTAAGATCTATTCTCTTAGCAACTGTCAAATATGCGATATAGTATTATTAACTATAGTCACCATGATGTACATTACATCCCCATAACTTATTTGTTCTATAGCTAGAAGTTTGTCTCTTTTAACCCCCTTCACCCATTGTATCCCCCCAGTCCCCACCCCCCGGTAAACACCAATCTGTTCTCTGTATTTCTGAGTTTGTTTTTGTTTTGTTTAGACTACACATATAAATGAGATCATACAGTATTTGTCTTCTCTGTCTGACTTATTTCACTTAGCATAATGCCATCCATGTTGTCAAAATGGCAACATTTCTTTTTTTTTTAATGGCTGACTATGTATATATATACACTACTTTTTATTTATCCATTCATCCATCACTGGGCCCTTGTTTCCATGTCTCTCCATTTATTTCGATTTTCTTTAATACCTTAAAATAAAGTTTCATAATTATCACCCTAAACATCTCTTACATATTCTGTTAGATTTATTCCTAAGTACCTTATGTTTTCAGTTCACATTATAAATGCAGCTTTTTAAAAATTTCATTTTTAATACTTTGCTGTAGCATATAAGAACACAACTGATTTTTGTATATTGATCTTATTTATATCCAGCAAATCTGCTGAGCTCCTGTTCATTTTAATATTTTGTCTGCAGATGCTCTAGATTCCTGTATAGATCATTATATTCTATCATAATCATAATCATCTAGTTTTTATTCTTTGTCTTGCCTTACTATTCTGGCTATGAATTCTAGTACAGTGTCGAATAGAAGCAGCAAGAGCAGACATTCTGACTAATTCCTGGTACAAATCATTTTTCGGTTAAGAAATACCCTGTACAATAATAGTTTACTGAGAGTCTTATCATAAATAGGTACAAAATTTTACCAAATGCTTTTCCTAAATCCATTGAGATAATTGTTTTTCTTTTTCTTTTTTTTAATTAATTAATTTATTTTTTGGCTGCTTTGGGTCTTCGTCGCTGCACACGGGTTTTCTCTAGTTGCGGTGAGTGGGGGCTACTCTTCATTGCGGTGTGTGGGCTTCTCATTGCGGTGGCTTCTCTTGTTGAGGAGCACGGGCTTTAGGCATGTGGGCTCAGTAGTTGTGGCTCACGGGCTCTAGAGCGCAGGCTCAGTAGTTGTAGTGCATGGACTTAGTTGCTCCACGGCACGTGGGATCTTCCTGGAGCAGGGATTGAACCCACGTCCCCCGCATTGTCAGGCAGATTCTTAACCACTGTGCCACCAGGGCAGTCCCTTGCTTTTTCTTTTAATTTGCTAATATTTTAGATTGAGTTAGTAGATTTCAAAATGCTACATCATCTTTGCATTAATGAAATAAACATAACTGGTCACAATGTGTTATTAATAAATATTGCTTGATTTGGCAATTCAGGGATCATTCATCAATCTTATTTATGTTCACAATATCTTTTTAATACCCTTTATTTTCAATATTTCTGAGTCTATATGTTTATGGGTGTCTTGGGTAAATAGCACATAGCCAGGGTAAGGGCAGAGAATTGATTTTTTCATTTTTACCCAATATGACAATCCTTACCTTTTAACTGGAGATTTTAGTTCATTTACATTTACGGGGTTCCTGATATATTTGGATTTATGTCTACCACATTATTTTCTGCTTCCTGCTTTCCATGTTTCTCCTCTGCTTTTTCTTTTAAGATTTTTTTTGATGTGGACCATTTTTAAAGTCTTTATTGAATTTGATACAATATTGCTTCTGTTTTTATGTTTTGGTTTTTTGGCCACGAGGCATGTGGGACCTTAGCTTCCCCAACCAGGGATCGAACTCACACCCCTTGCATTGGAAGGCGAAGTCTTAACCACTGGACCACCACGGAAGTCTCCTCCTCTGCTTCTTTTTTAATATTCTCTGTCTTCTTTTGAATTAATCAAGGTTTTTCTTTAACTTGTTTTCTTCTTTACTGGTTAATAAGTTATACATTTTATTTCTACTTTTTTTTTACTAGCTACCCTTAACTTTTTAATATGCATACTTTTAAAAAACTAAAATTTAAAAAAAATTTTTAAATTAAAGTATTTTTCCCTCCCCTCCAACTACAGAAAGACTTCAGAATGCTTCCAGTTAAATCACACTTCCTCCCTTCTTAAATGATATTACTATACAGAATATGTGTTCTACCTTGATATTTTACCCCCAAACTGGTAATAATTCTTAACATTATACTATTATCGTTTGATACAGTCAGTGTATAAATTTATCTTCATATTTACTTTCCTTTTTCCAGCTTTTTTTTCATCACATTCCTTCCTTCTGGGTTCAGTATCTTTCTTCCCAAATATGTGCTTTAGAAGGTCCTTCAGAAGATTTTTGGTGATAAACTCTCTCATATCTAGGATCTCCCCTCGTTTCTCCTCTAACACCTACCTGAACCTGACCCCATGCTCCCTATATCCCACTTTATCTCTTTGGGGACACTTACTATGTTTGTTTATTTTAAATTCTTGATCCTTCTGGTCCATTAACTGTCTTCCTCAGGTGCAATCATCTACATCTCAGAGTGAGGACTGGCAGGGGCTAGGGAGATGGAGTGCTCAGGGGCCAAGCCATCCCCTGTATGTGTTATTATCACTGTCACTGGTGTTTTCTATCTTGCAGTGGCAACAGGATGGGCAGTGACCCATCAAGGACAATGTGAGGGAGACTCAAGGATGCCACATAATCCTCTCCCCAGCCTGCCCCCCATCCATGGCTCCTGCACTCCCCTGCTGCAGTATTCTACCCACCCCTCACACCTCCAGGACCCTACCACCTTCTACATCCCCAGGGGGTCCTCACAGTTTTTATCATCTAAAAGTAATCCATATCTTGCTGAATCTGTGGCAACTCCAAGGCTCAGTTTGGGGGAGGGATCCAGCATCTGGCCTTATTTTTTCATCTTGTCAGATATCAGGCTGTGTGTTTGGGTTTGTGTGTTTCCAGAATATCTATTCACACACATCTCCCCCAGTCAGTCATGAGCTCCCTGAGAATAGAGGTCATGTCTGTTAAGCCCTTGAACCCTCACATCTGACATAGACCTTGACACATCATAAGGAGATGGGGAAGCAGCGTTCTTAGGAGAGCCCCAGGTCTGCCACTTACTAACTCCAGGATTTTAGGAAGGTTAGTTTACTTCTCTATGTTTCAGATTTCTTGTCTATAAAATGAGAATTAGATGAGAACATGCATATAAAATAGTTAACTTAATGTTTGACCCATAGGAAGCTCTCGACAAGTGATAGCTATTACTATACAATACTCAAAAGTGTTTGTTAATTAAATAAATCATGTATTGAGTGTCTACTACATGAAGAGAGCACCGTGAGGCCTTGGGGATGTTTAGAATATGTGTCAAGGTTTCTGCCCTAAATAATTTGCAATATTGTCAGAGACTAGGCTCATGACACAAGTAAGCAGTAATACACACACGGTTTCTAATAAAAGACTGAAGCTATTATCAATGGGTCCATGGGGTTGAGGAGATAAGAGGCCTAAGTTCTCATCCCATCTGGTCACTCTCTTTCTCTGTGATATGACTTTGTCCTGTTCTACTTTGGGCTTCTTTTTCTCCCACTGGCAAAAGGAGAAGCTGGATCCCAAGCACGACAATCTGAGCTCATACAAATCCACTGAATTAATCTCTAACTCTTCTGCAGCTCCTTACAGGGATAAAGTACCAGATCAAACCAGGATAAGTGATGAGTGAGTGTGTCCATTAGGTTCCCTACAGGAACCAGATGGCTCAACCAGAGGGTTAATTGTTGGGAATTTAATGAAGGTCTATTTACAGAGGTGTAGGCAGGTGTCCAACATGGTATAGTGAAGTCTTGAGGGATAAGACTTTAGCATCCCTATCCCCTCAAGGGAGGTACTAGTGAGAGCTATAGCCATGGGAGAGGGGCTGCCTGACAGGAAGGGAAGCAATGAATACCCCAGCCTCCATCCCCAGCCCTCCATTTCTTGCTGGAGTCTTCCATTGGCTGAACACAAACTGAAGCCATGGGACAAGGGAGCCCAGGTGACGCAGTCCATAACGTCAGACTCCTGGGACTCAGAGCAAGGCAGAGGATGGACTGGGGAGAGTCACGGAGAGGGTGGGGGAAAAAAAGAGAATAACTAGCTCAGTGAGTGAGCATCTATTTATTAAATGCCTACTATGTTCTAGCTGTACACACACTGGGTCTTTCATTCTCTTAATAACCCTGTAAGATGATATCCTTGCCCAGCCTACAGATAGGACACTAAGGCAGAGAACAAATATACCTGCCCAAAGTCACATACTGAGTGAATGACAGAGCTGGGACTTGAACCTGGATCTATGTGGCACGAAGGCCTGTGCCCTTTCCAGTGCATCATGGCATCACCCCAAAGCCATGTGAGGCCATGTGTGAGGGCTGCTGGGCTGAGAGACAGGAGCAGTGCCTGACTCCGGGACTAGGTCTGAGCTCTTTCTCCCTTGACAGAGATGTCCTCTGTGAAAGCCAGAAATTTCCCATCAATTGCACTGTCATTTGGGCCTTGTTTCTTTTTAAAGCAAAAAATGGATCCGAAATGGTCTCATTTGATGGTCTGCTTTCCAACTGTTGCCTTTTTAATCAACCCAAACCTCAGCTCTGGGGTCATAAGAGGATCATATGTTTCTTATATTTCTTTAGTGTCCTAATCAGGTCCCAGTCAGCTCTGCAACACATTCCCAACTCCCACAGCCCCCCACAAAGCCACAGCAAACCCCCCAAGAGGCCTGTCACCCCCACAGAGTTTCACAACCTTCCAAAATCTCCACGCAGGCTCCCAGGATCCACATCACCCTACACACACCCAGCACGAAGTCCGACACACCCGACACTCTCATGCAGGGCACGCACAGCCCGTACAAGCACACGCATAGGTATCACAGACACGCCTGCTCACACAGACCCACCCACACTCTGACTCACAGACACACAAGGCAATAGCCACTCACACACATTCACCTTGAGTAATAAAACCCAGAAACCAGAGCCGCAGGCCCTGGAGCCAAATCTTTAAACTCCCTGGAGCTTAGCACGGAGGCAGGCCTTGCCCATCTCTGAGCCCCGAGGACACACTCTACCGCCTGGCCTTTGTGGGAGAGAGACTTACAAGTTTAATGGTGGCTTTAATCACCTTTCATTATAGACATTTTGGGGTCATGTTTTTCTGAACAAAAATGGAATTTATTTCCTTTTGAAAATTCTAAATAAACATCCACGGGGGTTTCATAGCTTCCCAGAATAAAGGTTTTGCTCTGATGAGAAAAGCTACAATGCCACCTCCATTCTCCAAGTGTCCCTGTGACCAGCGGTGCCCCACAGAGGGCCAGGGCTCAGCCTGTGCGCTGCCAGGATTATGGCACACATCACTCTGTGTCATGGATGAGCTCTGCAGGAGCACGGTCCTGCACTTATTTGGTCAAAAAAGAGAAGGAGACCCAGAGGGGGGCGCAGCTGCCAAGGTCAGCCAGGCACTCTGTGAGGGCAGTGCTGTCAGATTTGGGGTGCAGGGCCCTGAGGTGTGCTGAGATTTCATGTTTGGGGAGGTGATGCTGAAGATTTCTCTGAGTGTCCTCATCTCTAAAACAGGGATCAGAACGGTGACAGCAGCCGGTGTGACTTTTTAGTTTGAGAAGTAACATGGCTTCCTGACAGATTTTAAGAGCAGGGGTCTGGGTTGTGGCCCCGCCCAGGCGTGACCACAGAGCCCAGGAAGAACGTCGGTGAGTGCCCAGGGAGGGTCGTCATGGCCCCGAGCTGGTCACTCGTCCCTGGGCTCCCCGCACGCCAGGCCTGGCTCCTCTGCACTCCTGGAGTCAAGCTGCTGAAATGACTGTCCATCTTGGGGCCTTATGGGCACTGTCAGGTTTATAATGACTCGATTTTAACGACCTCGGCTGTCGGGTCTACAGGCAGGGACTCTGGGGCTAGGAGAGTGTCTGTTGCCCAGAGCTCAGCCAGGTAATATGGGCCAAGTCAGGAGGAAAGAGACAAACCAGGGTTCTGCCCCAAAGAGGGCAGGTGGCTGAGAGCATCAGACACTTGTCATGTGACACCGTAACAGCAGCTATGACAGTGCTGGCCTGTGTTTTCTGTATCAGTGCCATTAAGGGCTGCATGGGCTGTGGACTAGCAGAATCAGCCATCACTTGGGAGTGGGTGAGAAATGCAAATTATTTACCCCAGACCTGCCAGATCAGGATTTGTGGGGCTGGGACACAGCAGTTTGTTTTAACAAGCCCTCCAGGGGATGCACACTAGCGTTTCAGGACTATTGTTCTATACTATCTCCTTTATCCCTATTTTCCAAAAGAAGAAACTGAGGCTTAAATACATTAAGGTCTTAAAGCTAGGAAAGTAACAGAAACCACACTCCAATACGGATATAACTGACTCTTCCCTCTCCCTTTGGTCATGTTGAGTTCCTTGTATGAAAGGTGGGCAAGTGGGAGCTGGTCACCCTTACTTGTGGCGGGCCCTCCTGCCTAAGTGGTCACCAGTGGCCTTGGCATCTGGCCTGTGACTTAGAGTCTAAACTCTAAGCTTAACCAGGGAAGTCCACTGTTGGTGAGTTGGAAAGTGATGAGGACTGGGTGGACAGGCATGCGGAGGAGAGAGGTGGACCCACTGGGAGCCCCTGCCAGCCGCCCCAAGCTGTACCTTCCTTGGTGCTCCTCTCCCTGGCAGATCTCCTGCTCTTGCTCAGATGCCAGGGGTGAAGCTCATCCCCTGGGCCAGCACACCAGAGCTACCCAAGAGCAGGGCTGTTCTGGCTCTTTTCTCTGTGCCCAGGGCCTAGCTCAGGGCCCGGCACCAAGTTGGTACTCTGTGAAGCTGCATGGTCAAGTAAAGCAGTGACTGGCTAAATGGCTATGGAAGACATCATGGAAGGCCCTGCAGACCTTAAGTGGTATAAATATGTGGAGAAGTGGGAGGTAGTGGGAAAGGTGCTCCCGGTGAAGGCTGCAGCCTGGGGAAAGGCAGTGTGAGACTGCAGAGGGTGTTGTTGCAGCTTCTCTCAAGTGCTTACAAGATAAGAAATTCAAAGGTAGATTTGGCAGCCCTGGGGAAGGCCCGCACTACCGAAAGGTGGAGCAGGAGGGTGGGGTTGATTCTATAGGTGCTGGGGAGCCACGGAGGGCATTAGAACAGGGAAGTGGTGCGATCCTATGGCGTCTTGGGCTGGAGAGGGACGGAGCAGTAGCTCCTGTATCCCGAAGCCTATACTGCGCCAAGCGCTGTGCCTGCTCCCTGCCCAAGGACCGCCCATTTTATAGCTGAGGCTCAGGGTGTCCAGTTCAAGGGAGCACAGCTAGGAAGAGGTAGAGCAAAATTCACACCCAGCTCTGTCGGACTCCAGAGCCCGGGCTCTCACTCCTCCCCTACTGCCCCATCACTGAGTTGCCTCCAAGGGCGGGCTCCTGGGCATCTGGCTTCGAGATCACTGGGAAGCGGAGGTTTCATGCCTTCTGCTTGGAGTGTGAAGTCAGGGCTGGAACCCCAGCACTCATGGACACTCCCAGGCTGTGAGCCTCTTGGGGTGGGCGGGGGGGGGGGGGTTGTATGGTGGAAGCAGGTGGTGCACATGCCCAGGAAAGGAAGGTCTGAGGCATGGAAGAGCAGAGGCGGGCTGAGAAGTGAAGCGTGTCCCCAGAGCCCTTGGCAGGACTGCGGGTGCAGGCGCTCTACTGTCCTGACGCTGAGCTCTGAGGCCTGGACTTCCGGAGCCACTCTGTTCCTGGCGGGCAGAGCCACCTCTGCTTCTCTGCCCGGGAAGGGCCGGGCGGGCGTCCACTGCGGAGGAGCCAGCAGCGCGGGGTCAGGGGAAGCTGGTTTCCGCCTTTCAGAGGGACCAGAGACCTCAATGATTTCCTGGATTCCACGAGACAAAGAGACGTGAGAGAAAAAGAGAGACAGACCGAGAGCCACGGAGACGCAGGACAAGCGAGGGGCCCGCAGAGACGGCCGGGAGAGGCTCGGAGGTACGCGCCGTCCGCACTGCGCCCCACGCCGCTCGGCCGCGCGGCAAACTGGAAACAGCTGCGGAGGTTTTGGGTTTCCGCCCGGCCTCCCCCCGGCCCCTGGCGCGGGCCCACCCGAGCAGTTCCTCTTAATCCCGCTCTCTCTCGGGAAGCTGCGCTGTGAAAATCCTCGGCCCTGCCCGGGCAGGTCAGCCCTGGGCTGGCGGCGGCACGCCGGGTGGCAGGGCGCCGGCGGCTGCTGCTCCCCGGCCGCCCAGCCCTTCCATGAGCTGCCGGCTCCACCGCGCTCCTGCCTGCGGGGCCTCCACTGCCTCATCCCATAGCCAGTCTGATCGTGCCTCCCACGCGGGGATCAGGGGGTCGTTGTGAGGGTTTAATGGAAAGTGCCCCCCGGCGTCCCCTGGCACCTGGCGGGTTCTCCCAGAACCTTCACTGGTCCCTTTCTTGAAATGATGCGCCACCCCCAGGGGGCGCCTTTTTCTAATTGGCACAAAGATATCTTAAGGCTAGCGGTGGCTTTGCCTCCTCTTCTCGCTCACTTTTTTTTTTTTATTAGTTTCTGCTTTATAACAAAGTGAATCAGTCATACATATACATCTGTTCCCACATCCCTTCCCTCATGCATCTCCCTCCCTCCCACCCTCCCCATCCCACCCCTCCGGGCGGTCACAAAGCACCGAGCTGATCTCCCTGTGCTCTGCGGCTGCTTCCCACTATCTATCTACCTTATGTTTGGTAGTGTATATATGTCCATGCCTCTCTTTCGCTTTGTCACAGCTTACCCTTCCCCCTCCCCATATCCTCAAGTCCATTCTCAAGTAGGTCTGTGTCTTTATTCCTGTTTTACCCCTAGGTTCTTCATGACATTTTTGTTTTAATTCTGTATATATGTGTTAGCATACGGTATTTGTCTTTCTCTTTCTGACTTACTTCACTCTGTATGACAGACTCTAGGTCTATCCACCTCATTACAAATAGCTCAGTTTCGTTTCTTTTTATGGCTGAGTAATATTCCATTGTATATATGTGCCACATCTTCTTTATCCATTCATCCGATGATGGACACTTAGGTTGTTTCCAGCTCCGGGCTATTGTGAATAGAGCTGCAATGAACATTTTGGTACATGTCTCTTTTTGAATTATGGTTTTCTCAGGGTATATGCCTAGTAGTGGGATTGCTGGGTCATATGGTAGTTCTCTCACTCTCCCAGCTCAGTCCCCTGGAACACAGACCCAGCGGGCTTCCCCCAGAGAGCATGACTCACCACTCCAGCTCATCACGCACTTCTTGAGGCCCTACTGTGTGCCGTCCTGTGCTGGATCCCGCTCAGTACCTGCCCTCAGGAGCTCAGAGACATAATCTTGTTCAACTGAGTCACAGGGCTTTGCCTCTGGAGTTTGGAGGTCAGATAAGCCTCATTGTCCATTCTGAGCTCAAGATGAGAAGGCATCCAGGTTAATCCATCGTCCAGAAAGGGTAAGGGGCTTCCACAAGGTCACACAGCAGTTCTAGGACGGAGCTGGGCCTCTGGGCCATGCCTCCTGCCCTCCAGTCAAGGCTTTGTTTTGTTTTGTTTTGTTTTGTTTTGTTATGAGCACTGAGCCGTCTCCTTCACTCAGAGAGCCAAACTGGGATTGAAGTCCCTGCTTCAGCCAACAGCCAGGGCTGCTGCCAGCTCCAGAAGTCACTCACTCAGCAAGGCTTTCTGGAGTCCCTTTGCCCCCGCCCTGGACGCTGCTACACGGCCGGAGAAGCACAGGTTGAGGCAGCACACGTGGTGGGCAGAGCCCCTGGCTGGGAGGCAGCACCACAGGGTCGACTAGGGCCCCCGGGTCCCTGCTGCGGACTGAGGTCAGCGTTAGTCTAGGAGGGAGGACCTCTGAGGGCCTTGGCAGCCCTGACACTCTGACCCCTCACCTCCGGCCCCCCACATCAAATGAGTCTCTGCAGAACACCGCCTGTCGGAGAGAACGGGGTCACCAGAGAGCGGGTCCAGACCTCCCCGCCTCTGTATCGCTCCTGGGTGTGCACACGCAGCACCCCACACGAGGTGACCCACATGTGCACATTCACCTCACACCCACACCCACGCACACGCACAATCACTGCACTGTTTCGTGCTTGTACACGTGCGGTCTCACGCCATCTCCCACTCACCTATACTCAGTGTCACACACGTCCTCTCGTTCACACACACAACCTCACACTCTTACACACCTCTCCTGAGTACCCCCCGTTGGTCTCACTCTCCCGGGGTGCCCATGGCCAGCACGGCTAAGGGTGACCCTGGCAGTGTCTCTCTGCCCTCCGCCCGGATTCCCAGCAGCGCCCGCGGCCTGCTCCTGCCTGGCCTCCTCTCCACAGGGGCCGGCCCTGGTGGGGATGGCTCAGGGGCACGTGTGGCAGCAGAGCATGTGGCTAAGCAGGCCGGTCCCAGGCCAGATGCGGGCCCGCTGCTTCACAGCTCCCAGAACAGGAGCTCATGGCTCCTCCACAGGCCGAAGGCTGGTGGCGTTCTTATAGATGTCACCCACGCCCCCCCATCCCGCCCTGCCCAGCAACCTGCCAGCGATCCCCCGGCAGAAGAGAGAAATCATCCGCATACCTCCCCCCAGCCCTGCCTTAGACTCACACCGGCCAGTCCTCACTCATACCAGGGAGTCCCTCCCAAAACCTGCTCTGAGCATATCACCCCTGGATCAAATGCCATTCCTGGCTTCCCTTCTGTTGCTGGGAAAACCGAACTCCCTCTCCTGGATTCCATGCCTGATCCAGCCTCCTGCTTCTGCCTCAGGTGAGGCAGTCACCACCGCATTTCTCACACACAAACACACACACACACACACACACTTTCAAAAGCAGATTTATCATGAGGTTGATGATGTCTAAGTCTCAGGACCCCACACTCACACAATCCTCTAAGGTGCTGTTTTCTGGGGACACGGGAGGGAGGCAGCGGCGCCAGCCACACACAGGAAGCGCTGGGCTCAGTGTCTCCACCCCAGCCCTGAGGATAACCCACCACGCGCGGCCTGCCTATCTTACAGAGCTGGTGTGAGGGTGTAGTGATGGCCTTTTGGAAACTGTAAAGTGCTGTGCCTGTGGAGGCATCACTTATTATGAGCACCTGCTAGTAAGCACTTGTCCCTTAGACGGTCTCTCCCACGGGCCCTGGGCCAGAGCAAGGACCCCAAAAGAGCCCAGGCTCTGCCGTTCCCTTGCTGAGTGACTTCAGGCGGGCTCGCCCTCCTTTACACTCAGGGTCTCAGTTTCCTAACCAGTAGAGTAGCAGGATGGGCCTGGATGAGCTGTACTCTTCCTCCCATTTCTCACCTTTGAGGGGTTCAGGGATCCATGTGGCAGGTAAGCGAGCCATAGGAGCTCAGAGAATCCACTCACAAATTCACACCTTGCTTCCCGCGCGAGGCCACTGAACTATTCAGCTGCAGACAGCAACTGTCCCCCCACGCCCCCTCCATGTGCAGGCTGGGGGCCAGGCACTGAAGCTGTAGCAAATGAACTCGGTGGACACCATCCCTGCCCGTGACAGCTTACAGTCTATCCGGCAAGAAGAGAAACTGAAGAAGTAAATTACCAGTGCACAGAGTATCATGAAAAAGCGCAGAAAGCGACTGGAGATTGTAACGGGCAGATCTCTCCTGTGTTGGGGAGGTCAGGGGAGCCCCCCCAGCCTCCCCGTGGCCCTGGAAAAATTATGCTCAGGGAGACCTGAAAGTGAATAGATGACCTAGGTAGGAGGAGAAGTGGGAGGGAAAAAATCCGGAAACCGCAGAGAAGGGCTGCGTGGCTGGAGATGGTGAGGACGAAGGAGTGATGGAGGGGATGCAACTAGACTCCTAGCTCTGCAGGTGGGAAGCTGAGGGAGAGCCCGTGCTCTGGGCTCTGTTTCTCCATGAAACAGTCTGCTTACGGGGTGGTGTGTCAGGGTGTCTGCTGGGACTGTTCAGGTTGGAACAGTCCGCTAGGACTGCAGCCCGCCTATGGGCCACTGAACCATGTAGAGTGCTCCGTTAAACTCTTTGCTTTCTACTCTCTCCCAGGCCCTGTACTGGGCACTGGAGCTCATGTGGGAAGTTCTCTAAAGACTCCTCTCTGCTTGTTTGTTTTCTTTTGTGGGAGCAAGATTGGAGGTCTGGCCCCTTCAGGAACGCAAGGCAATAAAACGGTCCACCATGTGCAGTTGTACAGGTTGTTCACTGTCCAAGACACCCTGCCAAGGGGCTGCGTGGAGGCTGAAATTCAGCTCTTGTTCTGCTCCCCAAGCTATGTGCTCTGCCATGAGGCTGTGTCTTCTGTGGGGGGAAAAAGAGGGCTCCTCCTTCTAATTTGCAAAGAGATACCATCCACTCTCCATCAGCTGAACTATGAGCACCCTGGGCTGTGCCTGGGGCACTTTTTCTAATTCTCACAAGGTGTGTGGGCACCACTGGCTTTGGGAGTGAGTCAAGAAAGCTGAGATGTGCCTTCTTTTCAAAGATTTTAAGGAATGAGAAGGTTGGGCGTCAAGGCAGCTCAGCATCTCCCCCAGGAGAGAGGTGTAAGCACAGGCTGGAGGTTTTTCATAGAAAGCAAGCTAGTTGGTACCTAGGATGAAGGTCAAAGAAATATGAGCCTGAGAAATCCTCCAGTTTAGAGCCCTTGCTGTTAAAACTAGGAGGGGGGCTTCCCTGGTGGCACAGTGGTTGAGAGTCTGCCTGCCGATGCAGGGGACACGGGTTCGTGCCCCAGTCTGGGAGGACCCCACATGCCGTGGAGCGGCTGGACCCGTGAGCCATGGCCGCTGGGCTTGCACGTCCGGAGCCTGTGCTCCACAACAGTGAGAGGCCCGTATACCGCTAAAAAAAAAAAACTAGGAGGGACCACTAGGCCATCTTATTCCAGCCCCCCATTTTTCATGTGAGGCATCAAAGGACAAGAGGAGTCGTGCGGTTTCCCTGGAGTCACACAGCAGTATTCAGGACAGTGCTAGGCCTCCCAACTCCCAGAACTGAGTTTCTCCACCACACCCCCACCTGGCCCATCCCAGGGAATCCTCATTTGAGCCCCTCAGGGCAGGAGTCAGGCCCATCTCTTCCAGGGTCCCCAATAAGGACACACACACATTCATTAACACATAGGCATGCACACACGCACATGCACATGCACGCATGATTTGGTGGCCTGGTGGTTGCCTCCAGCATAGGACAAGGGCCAGGCTCCCTGTTCACCAGACTGTAAATCTTGGTGCCACTGAGTGGGCTCCAGAACCTTCTACACCACCCCCTAAGGAATTTAAACTCGATTTTGTTCTTATCTAAATATGTTCCTGTGCCTTATCTCACAGGAAACAAATTAGCACCCGTCCCAGGAGGCTGAGGGGCCCAGGGGATATGCTGAGCTTCCCAAGGCAACACTTCCAAAACACGGGGGTCCCCAGGGATGGAAAGGATGAGACAGCCTCAGGCTTCTCACAGGCCGCCAGCTCCCACCACCACCTCCTCCTTTCCCCAAACTGGACCCACACCAGTTCTCAGCGGAAGTATGATTAATTGGGAAGGGATGCGTCAACTTAATGGGAGACCTGCAAGTTTGCAGATGGGCTTTTTTCCTGTTCTTGCTCTCACTGGTGTTTTTAAGCAATGACTTTTCTCCATCTCAGCCATTTTTCTCCATTCTCTTTATTTCTTTATCTCTACATTTCAGCATGTCTGGGAGGCTGGAAGAAAGAGGCCACTGCTAGTCAGGGTCACCTAACCCACAGCAGGTGAGATGCTGCCGACATATTGGCATGTAAGGAGGAATACCAAGATATGCATATGTGACTTATTCTTTTTTAACCTTTTTGTTGTAAAATAACAGGAAAATACACAGAAACAGACAGTTCAGTGAATCATTATAAGGTGAACCCACCTGTAGGATTAGCAAGATCAAGAAATAGAACAGTGCCGGCCGCCCCAGGAGCCCCTCTGGGTGTCTCGTCCCAATCACAATCCTCTCTCTTCCCCAAAACGAACCACAATCATAACTTTTATAACTATCACTTTCTTGTTTTTCCTTATAGTTTTATCACTCGAATGTACATGCCTAGACACTGTCATTTAGTTGTGCCCATTTTCTATATTTGACATATCCCTTAGGTCTCTCCTAATCCCCAGCTTTCCACCTCCATCTCTTACTTTTCCTGACAATTCATCTGCTGAAGAACCCTGGCTCTTTGACCTACAGAGGGTCCACACTCTGGAGTCTGCTGATTGAATACTCATGGTGCCATTCACCATGTGTATTTGTCCTTTGCCTTTCCTTCAAATCTGTGGCTGGATCCAGAGAGTAGATCAGGCTCTGGATCCAACCTCTTTGGCAAGATGACAGGTGGGCTGTGTCTTTTCACCAGAAGCATATAAAGTCTGGCTGTGTCTCTTTCTGGGATTGTTAGCACCCATTGATGCTCAGTGCCGAGATCCATTCATTTGTTGGATATTACAAAATGGTGAGTGATACCAAACTCTGTCCTTTTATTGTAAATTCATTAGTTGGAACACTATTATTATGATCTATTAATAATTCCCGTCATTCAAGGTCATGGGTTTGGGTCCTTGAGGGGTGGGTGTCTCAGGGTTGGGGGAGGGGCAATGATGTGACATGTTTAATCTTGAAATCTCTTTAGTAGCTTAGGATACGAGTCCTGGAAGTACCACAAAGGTGAAGTCCACTCCAACTACCCACCTAGAACAGGAATCCCCTCTGCAGCCTCGCTGATAGTTGGCTGTTCAGCCCCTGCTTGCATACCTCATGGATCAGGAAGCTCACTACTTCCCAAGTCAAAGCATCCCATCCTTGCCAAAATCTGGCTCTAAGAGGGTCTATCCTCATGCTTTAGAACTGCCTCTATGCACCCTTCCACAGCAGTCCCGCAGGGCAGGTCTGCTCCCTCTACCAGGGAATGGCCCTTCAAAGACTCCTCCTCCAGGAAGTCTTCCCAGCTGCTCCTCTCCCTCTTCCTCCTCTTCTGGCTGTAGTTTCACATAAGATCCAAAGCTTTGGTGCTATGATTGATGTTTGCTCAAAATTCCAAAGCAGGCTTATCTACAATTTACAAAAGGCTGATGCTCATTTGGAGGCAATCGGGCCTACGTGTCAAACACTAATGCTTCATCTCCCAGTCCGGTCTCACCACAACCTTGCTGCTGACCACAGCAAAAAAAAAAAAAAAGCTCATGGGCCAGTCTTTCATTGTTTAACCCCCTCCACATCCACACCAAGAAGCCACATTTCACAGACACCCAGATATGAGACAGCAGAGATGGACAAGGCAGCCAAACGACCGCTTCTCCTGGCGCTTGACACAACCAGATAACACGAATCAAAAATAAAATCATCCCAACACACACACAAAAGGGGTCAAATTGTAAATGAAAGTTGCTTTTGAAAGGAGGTCTTAAAGCCGTCATCTTTCCTTATCCTCTTGGGGCCCCCAGTGTCCCCCTCAGTTAGTGACATCACCTTCCACCCAGACTCTCCAACGCATAACCTGAGTCATCCCCAAACCTTCCCTTGCCCTCAGCCCCACATTCAGCTACTCACCAAATCCAGCCACTAGGTACGAGGAACGTCTCTGCAAACACCATCTAGTCTACACTTTTGCACTTGCTTTGCACCAGCTCTTCCACCAACATAGAATGTACTATCGATCACCCATCAATACCTCTGTTAACACAAGCCTCCCCAGCCTTCAAAGCTCGGTCCACAGCCACCACACAAGCACCTATCCTGGATCCTGACCCCCTTCAAAAGCAACCCTCTCTCCAGCAGACTTTCAGGGCTGGATTTATGGAATAAATGAGCAGATTCACTAACTCTGGAAACATTTCTTGCCCCCCCCCTTATGTGCCAGACACTGTCCTAGGCGCTGAGGATCTAATAATAAAAGCAACAGACAAAATCCCAGTTTATTATAGTCAGCAGAGTCAGACAACGAGAAAAACAAACAAGTAAATTAGATATAGCATATTAAGAAGGTGCTGTGGAGAAAAATAAAACAGGGAAAGGGTTTCTCCTGTGTTGGGGGAGAGAATGAGGGGCCTGTCTACCAATGTGACATCAGAGAAAAAGACTTGAAAGAGGGAAGGAAGTGGACCTCTGCAGGTACCTGGGCAAATGAATGAAAGAGGAAATGAATGAGTGAACAGATGAACAAATAATTCACTGAACACAGTGATTAATGAATGAGGGACTCACTGAATGAGTCAGTGCATGAGTGGACAAGAAGGTGGGGATTGTGTCTAGTTTATCTGTTATAACGAAGTGAAGCGAAGTGAAGTGAAGTGGTCAAACTACACAGGCTGGAAAGAAACCACCAGCTATTTCTGTGACTTCTTAGAGCCCATTTAGGAGCTTGAAAATGTGTCTAATGAACTTGTAGAGTGTTTTCAAGGGCCTCCCTTCTTTTTAGAGGTCTCCAAGGGTTCTGCAGGCTACACTCAACGCGCTCACAGCCACGGGGGCTTGGCTACGCTGACAGCGTGGGACAAGGGAGTACCTCCTTGGAGGAGAGCACAGGGCAAGGCTGCAGACTGGGTCCAGCTCCGGCTCCGGCTGGTCTCAGTGTCTATCTGAAAAATACTCCCAACCTGCTCCTCCTCAGAATGGGGATATAGGCCCCACGTGCCCTACCCAGGCAGTCATGCTCTAAGGTACACCAAGGACCAGGAAAGGGATGGTGCTGCGGGGCTCGTTTCTTCCATCCCAAGGCGAGGTGTGACGATGCACATCGGTGGGGCTCCCGATAGACTGCAGGAGGATTATTACTTAGGCTGGGCAGGGTCTAGAGTGAATATGAAGGATTCTGCCTCTGCACATCCCTGCCTGGTCAGAATTTTATCAGTAAGGACATAAAGGGAAGGCTGGAGACACTGAGGGAAGCCCAGAGTTGCAGAGAGATGAGCAGGGATGTGGGATGGCAGAATCAAAGGCACAGAGCAAGGACTAGGGTGCGGTGTGTCACGGGCTCAGCACCAGCCATACGAGGGCAGAGCAGGGCAGCACAGGACAGGGAGAGCATCCCCACCCCCAGGGAGGACAGTCACCTGGAGACAGGATAGCACAGGGCTTACAACTGGGGGCTTTGAAGCCGGACAAACACAGATTCATATCCAAGCTTTGTGGCTTTGAATGAGCTACTTAACCTCTCCGAGCTTCAGCTTTCTCTAAAACGGGTGCAGTGATGACTAACAGAAGATCAAATGAGACAACATTTGTAAAGTACTAAGCATAATACTGGCACACAGCAAACATTCAGTAGATGATACTCATCATCATTAATATATTCTATTATTGATAAAACTAACCTATTGTTTGTTAATAAATAACAAGATATACTATATTACAATGTAAATAATTATCTGAGTCAGCAATGTGTCGGGGCTGACTAAAAAGAGCTAATGTGAGCCCAGACTAAATTAACAGAGGTCAAGGGTGCAAAAGAAGGAGGGACTGGACTGGCTTTCCTTTGCGCTGGTTGGTTAGATCCCAGTTGATGGACTGTGTCCAGTCCTGGCCTGCCCCTTGGCAGAACAGAGATAACTGGGATGGTTGCAGAGGAAGCAGCTGGGATGTGAGCGGCTGGAAACCCATCCCGTGGGGAGTGGATGCTGCTGAGCCAGCAGGAGAGGAAGCTGCAGCCATCCTCATCACCCCACAATCTCTAGGGCTGGCCCAGAGCAGATGAGACTGAAGCACCAGGTGGGGTCCCAGAGGGCAGATCTGGGGCTGGGGACAGAGAGGGAGCTACAAGGAGGCAAGTTTCAGCTCTGTGTGAGGAAGAACTTTCCTTCAGGTCAATGAGACCACTTCCCAGGGACCAGCTCTGTAGGGAGAGTGCTCCCCAACATCACAGCTATGTCAAAAGATGCTAAGAGGGCTTCCCTGGTGGCGCAGCGGTTGAGAGTCCGCCTGCCGATGCAGGGGACACGGGTTCGTGCCCCGGTCCGGGAAGATCCCACATGCTGCGGAGCGGCTGGGCCCGTGAGCCAGGGCCGCTGAGCCTGAACGTCCGGAGCCTGTGCTCCGCAACGGGAGAGGCCACAACAGTGAGAGGCCTGCATATCGCAAAAAAAAAAAAAAAAAAAAAAAGATGCTAAGACAAGCCCTGCCTTACCAAAAGGGGGCTCTCCCCAGGGGAGAGGTTGGTCTCCGTCAACACTTAGCCTGACCTGACAGTCTCTGACTCATGACACATCTGCCCTTGTTGGAATCTTGGGAGTATAGACATTACTCATCCATCCAACCATTCATGAATTCATCCATTTATTCATTCCTATATGTCTGTGGTCAGTGCCAAGGATATAGCAAGCATCAGCTCTGTCTTCCTGGGGTTTACATTCCAGAGCAGCAGCTCTCAAACTCTATATGCATTATTCAAGAAGGGACAGTTTGAATAGCCACTTGCAAAAGAATGTAGTTGGATCCTTACTTCACATCATATACAAAAATTAACTCAAATTGGATGAAAGGCCTAAACGTAAAAGCCAAAACTGTAAAACTCTTAGAAGAAAACATAAGGTAAAATCTTCATGACCTTGGATTTGTCAGTGGTGAAAAAACTTGTCAGTGGTTTCTCAGATATGAAACCAAAAGTACAAGCAACAAAGGAAAAAATAAAAGACGTCATCAAAATATAAAACTTTTGTGCTTCAAAGGACACCAACAAAAGTGAAAAGACAACCCACAGAATGGGAGAAAATATTTGAAAATCATATAATTGATAAGGCACTTGGATCTAGAACACATAAAGAACACTTGAGGGAATCCCCTGGCGGTCCAGTGGTTAGGACTCTGTGCTTTCAGCCATGGCCCACCCGGGTTCAATCCCTGGTCAAGGAACTTAGATCTCATAAGCCACGTGGCGTGGCCAAAAAAACAAACAAACAAACAAACACTTGAAACTCAAAAATAAATAAGCTATTTTAAAAGGAATGAAGGATCTGAAAAGACATTTCTCCTGGGCTTCCCTGGTGGCGCAGTGGTTGAGAGTCCGCCTGCCAATGCAGGGGACACGGGTTCGTGCCCCGGTCCAGGAAGATCCCACATGCCGCAGAGTGGCTGGGCCCGTGAGCCATGGCCGCTGAGCCTGTGCGTCCAGAGCCTGTGCTCCACAATGGGAGAGGCCACAACAGTGAGAGGCCCGTGTACCGCAAAAAAAAAAAAAGACATTTCTCCTAATAACATATACAAATGGCCAACAAGCACTTAAAAAGACATTCAACATCATTAGTCAACAGGGAAATGCAACTCAAAATCATAATAAGATACCACTTCATACCCAATACCATGTCCACAATCAAAAAGTCAGATACTAACAAGTGTTAACAAGGATGTGGAAAAATCAGAACCCTCATATACTGCAGGTAGGAATACAAAATAGTGGAGCCACTATGGAAAGCAGTCTGGCATTTCTTCAAAAATTTAAACATAGGGTTATCATTTGACCCAACAAATCCACTCCTAGGTATAGATCCAAGAAAAATGAAAACATATGTCCACACAAAAACTTATACATGAATATTCATAGCAGTATTACATCAAATATACATCAACAGATGAATAGATAAAATGTGGTATATCTTTTCAGTGGAATGTTATTTGCCCATAAAAAGTAATGAAGTACTGATACATGCTACAACATAGATGAACCTTGAAAACTTTATGCGAAGTGAAAGAAGGCAGATACAAAGGACCACATATTATATGACTCCATGCATATGAAATGTCCAGAATAAGCAATCTATAGAGACAGAAATTAGATTCATGGTTGTTTAGGACTGTGGGAATGGGTGAGGTGTTCTGAAATAGATTGTGGTGATGGTTACATCACTCTGTGAATATACTAAAAAGAACTGAATGGTATCCCGTAAGTGAGTGGATTATTTGATACATGAATTATATCTCAATAAAGCTGTTACCAAAAAGCAATCACCCAAGGTATATTCTGCCAGAGCTACCGGCCCATAGGATTGGATTTAAAGCTGCCTGGGGTGGGGTCTGAGCATCAGTGGTTTTAAAGCCCCCCAGGTGGTTCCAATATGTAGCCAAGGTTGAGAACCACTGGTCCAGGGGAACCAATACCTCCCATTTCCTGAAAGTCCACAAGCTTCCTTACCTTCACTACCTCGTGCCGTCTTTACAACCCTATCCCACAGACGTGACAGGTGCAACAGTCTTTTATCCATGACTCTGAAATCCAAGAAGCTCTGAAAAAGGAGAACTCTTCCTTAAATTGGCAGAAATACATTTGGCGTCAAAAAACCCGAGCTGAACCTACATGAAGCTGCTTACGGTCTTTATTAATCCTACTTAAATCCATACATTTCACTGCAGAAATCATCACCCGTTTGCTTACAGGCTGCTCTCCTTACCCTGCTGGGGGTGTTTAACAAAGCATAATGTACACAACAGCACTTTCTAAAACTCTGAAAAATTCCAAACTCCAAACCAGATCTGGACCCAAGCATGTCAGATAAGGGACGGTGGACCTATATGTGTTCCCATTTTACAGAGAGAGGAAACTGAGTCTGAAAAAGGCAAAACAACCTGCGTGAAGTCCCAGAGAGAGGACTCCTACCTGAATCCTTCCTTGCAGCCAGGAAGACCCTCGGTCCCTTGCCTGCATCCTTCCCTGCTCTCCTTCTTGGCCCACGGACACATGGGGACTCCTGTTTGCCCAGACATGTGGGCGTCTGCTGCTCCAGGCCCATCTCCAGCCAGCTCCTGGCAGGGCCTCGCCCACCACACGAGGGGCCTGCCCCGCCCGAGCATGAGCTGGAGCCGGAGCCTGCTTTGTAATTTGCTCTGCCAGCCCGCCCTACCAGCTGCAAACGGAAAATCCGAGAAGGTGGTCTGCTTTTCT